>NW_027556098.1:79877938-80525438 GCF_003287225.1 Phascolarctos cinereus | reverse complement strand
GTTAAGTTGTTTTTCAGTCATGTTTGATTCTTCGTGACCCCATTTGGGATTTTCTTGGCAGAGATACTGGAGTGGTTTGCCATTTCCTTCTCTAGCTCATTTTACAGATGAGGAAGCTGAGGTAGTATTAAATGACTTGCCCAGGGTCACACAGCTAGTATCTCCAGCCAGATTCGAACTCTAGAAGATGAGTCTTCCTGACTCTAGGCCCTGTACTTTATCCATTGTACCACCTAGCTGTCCTGTCACTATAGTAGCTTTTTATGGTCAGGTGAAATAGGAGTCCAATTATCTCAGATATAGACAACCTAGAGATCAAACTGATCATTGTTAAACAGTTAAATTCAAACTCATTTTGACATTATCAAAAATTATAGAAACTGGCAGGACCTCATGGAAAATTTAGTCCAACCAAGAACCAAGCAAAACCCATATAATCAATGCTTGCCCCCATAGTCCCTGTATCCAGCCAAGGGTCTATGATATTGCATTTCTTTATGAGGTTTATGAAGTTATCTTATCTACTTCAAAATTTGTTTTTGGCCAACAGTAATTATTTTATTTTCCTTTATGTAGCCTTTGAAGAGTTTGTACCAGAAAAGACAGAGTAGAGAAGAAGGAAAATTAACAACTTTGATAACATCAGCACATTTTAAGCCATATCAACTTGTAAATTCCTGTAACGTTGATAAACAGTTCCCAAGATCAAGGTTGATATGGGATAGAAGATGGTGGGAACAATGCATAGAAATCCACTTATTAGAGTTCTTTCCTTTTTTACCCTTTCTTTTCTCTCTATCCTTTTTTGGGAAATGATGTCATCTTTGAGATGCATAACAATGTCAATTTAAAACACTGATATTATTAATGAACTGAGGAAAGAAAAGAAAAAGATAGGAGGACTTCAAAACATTCTTGCACAATTTACATGCCGTAAATCTTTCTGGAGGCTTATCTCTAGGCAGTAGCCTTCCTCACATTATTTCTAAAGCAAATATACACCTGTCAATCTTCAGGCTTCATTATAATCAAGCAAAACCTAAAAGGGCAGCTCCGTTAATCACTTTCATGTACATATTCATAATTCATTGATTCAACAATTTGACCCAGCTTTACCATCATTAGTCATGTCATCATATTAAGGATAATACAGAAATCAAAGCCTGAAATATTAAGCACCATAACTATATTTATTGACTTACAATCTGTGGCAATAATTTAAGTCAGGGCCAGTATTCTAAGTATTTAACATTTGGGCAATTCATCATGATTATTGTCAAGGTTTTCTAATCCGCTAAAATCAAGGTGACCAGTGTCTCAAAGAAATAAATTTGTTTCCAACTAATGGGGAAAACAAATTTCACTTCACTTGCAGTGAGTCAATTTCTTCAAGGAGACATTCACAATTTCCAGTAGACTAGGCCTACTGCAGTGTGAGCCTACCAGGCCTGCTGTGGCATTTCTCTCCAGGATCTGGAATCTAAAGGAACATAGATCTTTGTAGGCATTCCCAAGTTATATCACCTACAATGGAAAGAGAAATGGTTTGGGACTTAAAAAGGCATGGGTTCAAATTCCAACTCTGCTGTTAACCACTCTGTGACCTTGGTTAAGTCACTTAACTTCTCTGGACCTCAGGTCTTCATCTGAAAAACTAGGAGTATGGAGTTGATGACCTCTTTGGTCCTTTGCAAATCTACCCCCATGAAATCTAGGATCCCAGCAAGTAAAAATGAGAAGTAGATAACAAATTTACCCTCTATATCTATGCTTTTGCATTGAAGATTGTTAAGGAGGGTAAAAGAAGATATGAAAACTAGGCCTTAAAGAAAAGCAACGTCTTGTTACAGTTTCTGCTGTAGCTATTGGTTTTATGAATAATACCCTCAACCCTCCACACCTGCAGTCTTCCATCTCTATAAGGAAAGGAGGGAGTTACGTTTACTGATCTCCTCTCCAGAGTTCACCTGGAATGCTATATTAGCAGAGGATTTAGTTTCATTTTTGCTGTTTTTCTTTACATGTACACCTTGGAGTCATTGTGTATATTGCTTGGTTGGTTCTGCTAACTTCACTACGCATTAGCCCATATAAATCTTCCCATGAGAAGTCATGGGTTATAGTAGAAAAAGTCCTGGACATAGAATCAGCGAATGAAGGTTCAAATCTGACTTCTGATATTTATTCATTAGGTGACTATGGGCAAATCACTTAAACTCAGAGCCTCTGTTTCCTCATCTGTAAAATGGGCACAATAATATTCATACTGACTATCTCATGGGATTGCTGGCAAAGAGCTTTGTAAGGGTTAAAGCTTATATGTATAAGATTTGATGGCTTATATTCTAAAGTATTTACTATACGCATTGGTAGTAAAAGTTTAAGTGTTTTTAAATTTTACTAATGAAACTAGGCTAATTTATTTTTTTCTCTAATTCCTCATATTTGATTGAACTAATAGAATATAGACCCATTAGTGGCAAGGACTATTGTTTTGATCTTTGTTTCTCTAGCACCTAATAAGTTCCTGGCACTTAGTGGGTCCTTGATAAATGCCTCTTGAATGCAATTTAACTTTTCCCTAAATGTTATCATTTTGCTCTCATTCAAAGTGCACTTAGCATTTATTAAGCTTCTATTATATACCAGGCACTGTGCTAAGTCCAGCCATGGAAGTAAGCTCCACAATATCACCAGCCTCTCAATCATAATTCCATATATCCAAGGAGTTACTAAATCTGACCAATTAGCTCTTCACATAATATCTTCCCCAGTACCACTTTATTCTCAAATCCTCTGTCTCCATCTATCAATTTTACAGATGATGCTATTGGCAGAAAATGATCTCTGTCCCTCAGGGTAGAAAGGTAGGGGTGTGGAAGGAAAAGTGAGAGGTGTGAAGGGGCAGGAGAGAAATGTACTCAAATCATAATGCTTTCCAACCTAGGTTCATGGGAAGAAATTGAGAGGACTAAAGAAAAAGAGAGAGCATTCCAGGAAGAAAAAATACTGTGATCAAGAGTCCAAATCAAGAATTGCTTGGTGTATATGAAGGGTAGTTATCCAGTCTGGTTGGAGCATAAAATATATGTAACAAATAGAGAAAAGTGTTTTATTGTGAGTAGTCTGAAATATCAAACTGAGAAAGGGGTTTGAACTTTGATTAGGAAGCAACTAGGGAATTGAAGGGTTTTGAACAGAGAAGTGATATGACTGGATCATAGGGAAATGTCTGGCCATCTTGTGGCGTGGAAAGCACAAAGAGTAAAAGAAGGAAAAGCTCTTGTTTGAGGAACAGTAAAGACGACAGTGTCACTGAATTTAGGGTTGAGTAAGATATGACTGGAAAAAAAAAGGAGGGGACCAGGTTATGAAATAATCTTAACAAAGTGCCTGAAACATAGTAAGTGATTAATAAATGCTTGTTTTTCATTATAAAGGGCTTTAAAGTAAAGTCAGAATGAGCAACAAGTTGTAGTGGGGGAGGGGATAATAAGCTCAGAGTAGGATAAATTGAAATTCCTGGTCTAGTAGGATATTCAAGTAAAAATTTCCTATACTCAGCAGAATGTGGCCCTGAATCTCAGGAGAAGGGGTCAGACTGGATACATAGACTTGGAAGTCATCTGCATAGAGATAATAGTAGACACCATGAATGTGAATGAGATTGTCAAGACAGAGAATACGTGGTGAAAAAAAAATAGCCAAGAACAAAACCTTGGGACCTACCTTTACAGGATGGGAAGAAAATAAAGAGGGAGCAAAAGAGGAAGTATAGGAATGGTTAGAGAGGCAGGAAAAAAACCAGGAGTTTATAGTATCTCTAAAGCATGAGCAGTAGTGTTAAATGATGGAGAAATGTCAAGGAAAATGAAGACTAAGAAACAGCCATTGGATTTAGAATTAAGGGGTCAGTGGAGACCAATGGGAGAGTCGTTTTATAGTACAGTGGTAAAGACAGAAACAGATTGAACAGCATAAGTAAGCAATAGAAGGATTGGGCACATAAAGCATTTTGTTATGATAAAGCCCTATATAAATGTAAGCTGTAACAACCTGAGAACATTGTTTGCTAAGATAGGAATCAATCTGAACTTCATGATTTTTAAGTTTACCGATGTAATAAATTCTTTGCTGTTCAATTTCACTTCCAGTTGGAAAAATCTTTCTCCTGGATCTTAGAATAAGGCTGAAAAACCTTTTTTAAAAAGTCAGTAGCAAAACAATAAATGTCAGTACACAAAACAATATTCTAATGAATAGTAAAAGTATAAATGAATCCAAAACATATAAAGTAAATTTCCCCTCAAACTCCACTTAGTTTTAAACATTAGGTGGGCGGAAGGGACACATCTGACAAGACATTTTGAGTTTTAATGATTACACAAATTTTTATGAAAAGATATATTTTCCTAAATCCAAAATATGATATTATTTTACTCCCATCAAATAGAACAGCTCAAGAGTGATAAATACCTCATCCATAAGAATGTTGGCCTAATTTATTTAGCTTATATAGCTATAGGTTTTATTTGCTTTGTAGCTTCCTTTTTATTTTCTATTAATCAAGCAAGAATTTTAATGCCAAGATTAAAAAGTATACCAGAGGCATTGTAGTCTGCCAGAGGCTTAGACAGGGAATTAGGAAATTTAAGCCTCTTTCTGGCTTTTCCAATGACTGTGTGTGCAATGTTAAAGAAATAACTGCCTCTCTACCTCAGTTTCCTTCTTAGTAAAATGTCACTTTAAAAATTTGGAAAAGTGATTTCATTGGCATAAAGAATTCTCAAAGATGCTCTCTTCTGATGCAAAGTGAGTTGTTTAGATAATTGAGGTTAAATGACTTGCCCAGCACTGCAAAACCAGGATACCTTAGAGATGAAACTTGAACTCAGGCCTTTCTTACTCTAGGTCTGGATCACTCTCAATCATACTATGCTGCCTCTCAAAGTGCTGCTTATGATTCCTATTTTCATAAGGTAAACATAGTAGTGAAAAGTTTTTCATTGGGATGATAGGATATTTTGGTAGAAATTTCTTCACTATTCAACAATAATTTCCTAATATAAAAATAATGAATGAATAAATGAATGAATGAATGAATGAAAATCAATATTCTATTTAACAAAATATAAGAAAAAACTCATTTTGAGGATTAGGAACCAAAAATATTATGACTTTTTCAAGCCTAGATTGACAGCATGATAAGTGCACTAGATTCAGAATCAGTAGAATGTGTTTAACACAAATTAGTTGTATGAGCATAGGCAAGTCTCGGCCTCTCCAAAGCCATTTCCTTTTCTATAAAATGAGGATCATAATTCTTGTGCTTCCTACATCATCAGGTTAGTTATTGTGAGGTAAGTGCTTTATAAAGCTTAAAACCATATGTAAATCATTATTATTTGGAATGGGAAAACCTGCTTTCAAAAGAGCACTGGCTCTAGAATTAAAGGATGTAAGTTCAAATTTCACCTCTGACACAACTTGTGTGACCTTGGGCAAGTCACATCACATTTCTAGGATTAAATTTCTTTGACTGTAAAAGCAGAGGTTGAATTAGATATGGCAAGCATAATAGTAATAAGCATTTTTCGTGTCTCATTGAGGATGGTAGTGAAAGTAGAGGCTGGATTAGACGTCCACTGAAGACCATCCCATTTCCAGAATTATGATCCCATGACTCTATGAATCCCAGCTCTCTTCTTTACTACTTGTTTGAGGGGGGAGGGGGAAGAGAAAGAGGAAGAGGATGGTGAGGATGACTACTAGGGATATTGGACTAGATTTCTAAGTCTACTTCCACCCCTAAATCCGATGGTATAATGGCTTGATATAGTTTAGACAAGTATCTTGGGATTAGTCCTTTTTACCATTCCTCCTCACAATTTATATCAAATTCATCTAAAATGTTCTTTATTTAGTTCTAGGGCTCCCATGAATTTTTCAGAGAGAAAAAAATAGAAAAAAAACTCAGGGAGAAAAAGGGATCCATGTGTAATGGGGCAAGGGCAAGGCCTCAGTAGTCCCCATTTTACCCCTGCCTGGTTTTTGTTCCTGCTCTTCTGTTTTTCAATCTGTACTCCTGAGAAAACAATCACTCCACAAGTGCATATTGAAACCATAAATGCTAAATAGTAATTATTCATAGAATTCAATGTGCATCATTATTTTCTATACCACTGATAACTACTGTCAGTGGGGAAAAGGGGAGTAGGATAAAGATTCCAAGATCTCCCGGCCCTTCTCATTGGCTAAAGTTTTAGTTTGTTTAACAATAATGTAATTCATTAATTCATTGAACAAATATTTATTGAACACCTGCTGGGTCCTAGAATAAATTTCATTTTTCTCTACTGTTTGTAACACTGTTATCCCACAGCTTCTAATTTGTATAGTTTCACTCCCTAGCCATCAATGAAATTCCTAAATAAAGCAGAATCCCTGAAATTCAGTCAGAGAAAGTAACATGAAGCAATCCTTATTTAGCCTCCTATAGTTTTCTTTTCATAGAAGGCTAAGACTAAAGATATTCATGTTGATTATTTTTAAAATAATGACAGTGATCTGGGTCCCCTATAAAATGGAGAACTAGATATTTTCTCCAATCTCCACAATCTATCAAAACTCCCCAAAAGAAAACTATGCACAAAAGGTAAACTAATTTCTGCTGTCTCCACTAACAATTGGCAGACTAAGCGTTAATCCCTAACAAGCTTATTCATCATTTTCAACCCTACAAGATCCCAATGCTTTAGCAGGGTGGCATGATATGGGCTTATAATCTGCAATTCACTCAGAAATTCTTTGTTGCTACTACAGTATTGGACAATGCATCCACTGCCACTGTCCTCATGCCACTATTTTGTGGCAACAAGCAACAGAACTCAATTCTGCTCCCACCCCATGCTTGCTCTGATTTCAGCAATAGCATGTGTGCTATTCCTCTATGGCAATGCTCAACTAGAGAGCTATGGAACAAGTGGAAATAGAAGAGGAGACAAATGAGCAAGGTGTGTGGGACTCCATCAGGACTGAATAAAAGGGGAGTGGCATCCAGCTGATGTGAATCCTGTCTCCCAAGAAGTCACTTGGGGCAGCAACTGAGGACAGTGAAAAGTAGAATGAGGCTGACACAACTTTAAGGTTCATCCCTAAGGAGATTTGGTGCCAAAATAGAAGGAATCGGACAGTGAAAATATGGAGGAAGGGGGGGAGAATGGAACTTAGCAAATATCTCAGAATTTTAAAAGCTTAGTTAAAAACCTTGATAAATTAATAGAGAACGTATTAATAACAGTCAGTAGAGAAAACAGCCTCAAAGAAATCTAAACAAGTCCAAACATCTCTGAATAAAAATTTCAGGAACACAAAGGAAAACGAATCATCTATAATGAGGCAGAGAATACTATGGATACCCAAGAGGGCATGGAACAAGAATAGATATTCCTGAATGGTTCGAGAGAAAAATAAGAATCGTGAATAAAGAATTTATGACCTTCATAGAAAAAGTATTGGTAGAACAGAAAAACCTTGATTCACAATCGTAAGTCTCTCCCAGGAAATGAAAGAGAGAATAGAAGATTAGGAATGCAAATCCACAGAAGTGAAAGACAATCTGGAAGAAGAGAAGATAATAATAATAATAACAATAATTTTTAAAATCATGTTCTTTATACCAGTGAAAACTAATGATCTCGAAAATAGGATTCATAGAGACAATTTGATAATTCTAGTTCTACCAGGAAAACATGACAAGTCAAGAAATTTAAGTACTATAATGCAAAAAAAAATGATACGAGAAAATGATCCAGAATTTCTGGACACAAAAAACAAAGTGCCGATTGAAAGAACCCACAGACCACTTCTGGGGGGCAGAGGAGGTAAACTACGTTACAAATTCCAAGATACATAAAGGTTAAATTTTAAAATTCCACTGACAAACAACAAATTCTGTAAGTGACCAGGAAAAGACCTTCAAATATAAAAAGAAGGAAATTTGAATAACAAAAGACCATTCTGCACCCTCAGAAACTGCAGGATGAAATGCAATGTGTTCCAAAGAGCAAAGAAACTCAAGTTGAAACCCAAGGTGACATACTCTGAAAAGCTGAGCCTGTTCATACATAAAAAGATGTACATTCAATAAAAGAGGCATTTAAAGCATTCCTACCAAAGAAAAAAAAGAGAGACAGATCAGAATTGATTTGCTTTTCACATACACCAAACAAGCCAGAAACACAAAAAAGGTAAACAAATATAGTAACCAAGGAAGACACAGTACAAAATAAGTTACCTTAGTGAGGGGAAATGCATAAAGAGAAGGACAGCTATGGGGTTAAAAACAACAGCAGCAGGAACATCAATAACAGTAGCAAAAGGACTATTACAATGTTCATTCTAAAATTTCACACAAAGACAAGGATGAAAGCAAAGCTTAGCAGAAGTGATGATGGAAACACAGGCTGGAAACACCAGAGACTAAAGCCTCACCTACACATGAATCAAAGTGTTTTGAGGGGACTAAACTGCAAAATTGGAGGACACAGAAAATGGGAGAAGGGAATAATTAGACAGAAGAGAATGTATGCAGTACCCTAATCAAGATGATGGTAAACAGTGAAAGGAAAATTTCTATAGATTCTCAGGAAGAAGGCCTACCAGAGAATGTGCTAGGTGGAGCCATAGTGCATAGAATGCCAGGCCTAAAGTCAGGAAGACTCTTCTTCCTGAGGTCAAATCTGGCCTCAGACACTTACTAGCTGTGTGACCCTGAGTAAGTCATTGATTCTGCCTCAGTTTCCTCATCTGTAAAATGAACTGGAGAAGGAAATGGCAAACCACTCCAGTATCTTTCCCAAGAATACCCCTAATGGGGTCACAAAAAATGGAACACAATTAAAAGGACTGAACAACAAGAGAATGGGTGTGGTCACTAAAGAAGACTTCAATAAAGGCAAAGAAAATGGAAGTCTTAATTCAGTGGTGGGATGAGGCCCCACTGAAGGACACTCCCAGGGAGACCATCTATAATGGGAGATGGTGTACCGCAATAGATAACATCCTGCCTCAGGACAAAGGGAATCAGAATTCCTGGAAGTAACTGACATCTAAAAGAGTGAGAGAGTATGGATCCAGAGAGAAGGTTTCATGAAAAATGAGGGGAAGTTGTATCATGAGGAGAGTCCCTAGGTAACACTGTGGATAGAGTGCCAGGTCTAGAGTCAGAAAGACCTGATTTCAAATCTGTCCCCAGACACTTAGTATCTGGATGATCCTGGGCAAGTCACTTAACCTCTATTTGTCTAAGTTTTCTCATCTGCAAAATGGGAATAAAAGTAGCATTTACCTCCCATGGTTGTGAGGATCAAATGAGATAATAAAGCACTTACTATAATGTCTGACACAGAGTAAGCACTATATAGATATTAAGTATCATCATCACCATCATTATGAGGGGGTATTAATGAACTACAAAAATGGGGCAAAGTAAAATTTCTACACTAAAACACTAATTCTATCATCTCTATTTTTGTTCAGTAATTTATTCTTATATGAATGGAGCAAAATAGAATTAAAAAAAGCCATAAATAAAAATAGTTTAGAATAAATAAATAAAATAAATATATATATTTATATTTATTTAGAATAAATAAATAAAATAAATGTATATATTTATATTTATTTAGAATAAATAAATAAAATAAATAAAAACTGTTTAGAAGAGGAAACTCAAAAGAGGTATTTTAAAGGATTTAATTCCATGAGGAATACAAAGATTGAAGAAGGAATAACTGTTAGGACAATGAATTAAAGAATGAAAGTTTAGAATAGCCAGAATAAATAGAGAATTGATGGAGAGAACAAGGGAAGGAAATCCTTTTAGAAAAAGCCACAGAAATTTTTAAAACCTTAATGAGAAGGAGGAGGAGGAAGAGGAGAAGGAAGAGGAGTAGCAGGAAAAGGAGGGGGAGAGGAGGAGGAGGAAGAAGAAGAAGAAGAAGAAGAAGAAGAAGAAGAAGAAGAAAAGAAGAAGAAGAAGAAGAAGAAGAAGAAGAAGAAGAAGAAGGAGGAGGAGGAGGAGGAGGAGGAGGAGGAGGAGGAGGAGGAGGAGGAGGAGGAGGAGGAGAGAAGAAGAAGAAGAAGTTGTTACTGAAGAGAAAAAAGAGAGGGAGTGATTTTACTTGACTACTACACAGAGAAAAAAGAGGGAAAGAAATAGATAAATGGACAAAAGGAATCAATAAAAAGTAATTAATGTAATAAAACTCCAAAACTAGGGAAAGAGATGGCAAATGGGGGGGGGGGAGGAAGATTGAGGGTAAAGAAATAAGAGCCGAGGCAGCGAGGTGGTGCAATGGAAAGAGCACCAGCCCTGAAGTCAGGAGGACTTGAGTTCAAATGCAACCTCAGACCAAACACTTGACACTTACTAGCTGTGTGACCCTGGGCAAGTCACTTAACCCCAATTGCCTAAAAAAAAGAAAAAGAAAAGAATAAGAGCCTCTAGTATTAGAGTTGCCTTTAAAATAGATTTTTAAATATTTCAAAAAAATTTTTAAACATTTTTTTAAAAATTACTGAAGAGATAAATCACTGTCTTTACTGGGAAAGTAACAACAACAATAATAAAGGAAAATCCCAATTCAGAAAAAAAATTAGAAAAAAATGGAAAAAATAAACACCCAATTCTCATAACTTTAAATGTTAATAAAGTAAATATTCAAAGAAAATGGGAGTGAAATTGGATTAGAAAACAAAATTTCACAACCTGTAGCTTACTAACAACAAGCTTAAAAATGATATACAAAGAATAAAAATGAGAGGTTGGAACAATATTCCCTATGTATCAGGTAAATTTTTAACAAGCAAGATTTTTAAACATGACGTCAAAGCAAAAACAAAATTCGTAATATAAAAAGAGATAAACAAGGAAACTACATTGTACTGAAAAGAATCATAGACAAGAAACCAATATCAATAATAAACTTAGATGTTGTAAATGCCTTCAGCACCTAAATTCGAAAAGGAAAAATTAACTAAATTATAAGACATAGCAACACAACCATAGCAAGAGACTTTAATGTCCACTTTCAAATTTTGGATAAATATAGCAGAAAGATAAACAAAAGGGAAAGCATAGAACTTAACATATTCTTGAAATATAGTCATGATTTTTTTTAAGTGGGACTGCTAAAGAATATACATATACATATATATACATATATTTTTTTTCAATGCGACATGGAACTTTTACAAAAAAATTACCATGTATTAGGGCATAAAGATATCACCAAATAAATATAAAAAAGCAGTAGCTAAAAAGATATCCTTTACAAGCCATAATATAATGAACATAGTAATCAGGTCAGGGAGCACAAGAGACCCAACGGAGGCTTAACAATGAGCAACTAAATAATGTGTGGATTGAAGAACAGATTATAGAAACAACTGATAATTACATTAAAGAAAAGTATAATGACAAAAAAAATGTAAAATTTCTGCGATGCTGCTAAAACATTCCTCAGTGGGGAAATTATATCCCTAAAAATACAGGTTAACAAAATAAAAATGAGAATTAATGAACTAGAATGCACATTTAAAACAGACCATCAAATATGCACAAAATAAGCACAAAAGGTGAGATACTGAAAATTAGAGGATTTTTTTAAAAAATTTTTTCAGGCAATTGGGGTTAAGCAACTTGCCCAGGGTCACACAGCTAGTAAGTGTCAAATGTTTGGTCTGAGGCCAGATTTGAACTAAGGTCCTCTTGACTTCAGGGCCAGTGCTCTATCCACTACGCCACCTAGCTGCCCCTAGGAAATAACAGATAAATTGAAAATGAAAAGATAAATACAACTAAAATCCATCCTTTGAAAAGATTAACAAAACTGGAAAACCTTTAGCCAATCTGATTTTTTTAAAAAGCAGAAAATTAAGTCAACAAAATAGCAAAGTGAAATCACAACAAAATTAGAAGAAATAAAAATAATTATCAGAAACTACCATACACAATTACATGCTAACAAAATTAATAATACAAAAGAAACAGAGGAATATCTTCAAAAATATAACATCCAAACTAACAGAAAACCAAACAGACATCTTAAATAATCCAAACTAGAAAAAGCAATGTAACTATCTGTAGAGGAAATAACAAAGAAAAAAAAGTCCAGTGAATGCACAGGAGAATTCTTTCAAACTTTTAGAGCATAAGTAGTACAACTATTTCACATATGCATATATTTCTCAAAAAATTGATAAAGAAAGCACCCCACCAGGCTCTTTAATGAGACAAATATAGTCCTAATACCTAAATCAGGGAAAAATAAAAAAGAAAGAAAACTATCAACCAATATTATTAATGAATTTGAGTTCAAAATTTTAAAATAAAATCATGTCAAATAAACTACAGCAATTCACTCAAGAAAACATTCCCTATAACAAGCTGGATTTGTACCATGGACACAAGGATGATCTAATATGAGGAAAACAATCAACATGATAAATCATATTGTAAACAAAAATATCTCAAACCACATGCTTGCCTCAGTAGATACAGAAAAACAAAACTTTGACAAAGTGAAACACTCATTACGCTTTCAAAAGAAAATTACACAAAGTGTAGCCGTAGAGAGACCTTTTTACTACCATAAAAAAGTATCTTTCTGAAAACAAAAAGATCATATGGGGATATAAGTTTTCTCCGTTAATACAGGAGGAAGGCAAGGATGCCCACTTTCCCTACCATTACTTGATAGTGTCTAAGTAGAACAGTGAGCAAAGCACTGGACTTGAATTTAGGAAGACCTGAATTCAAATCCACTCTCAGACACTTAATAGCTGTGTGATACTTGATAAGTCACTTGATCTCACTCAGTTTCAGTTTTTTCATCTGTGAAATGGAGATAGTAATAGCATGATGAAATGAGATATTTGTTAAGTAACTTGAAAACCTTAAAATCACTACATCAATGTTAGTTTTTTCTGGTATTAGAAATTGCAGCAAAAGGGAAGAGAAACAAAATCAAGGTGTAAAGATAAGTAAAGAGGAGATGTAACTAACTGCTTTTTTTTTGTTTATAACATAATGGTTTCCTTAGAAAATCCTAAGGAATCAGCAAAGATCCTAATTGAGATAATAGCTTAGAAAAGTGACAGTTTACCAAATAAATCCACAAAAATCAACTGCATTTCCATATAAACCAGTAAGCAGTAAGAGATATGGAAATCTCATTCCAAGTAACGACAAAATGCATGAAATATCTAGATATTAATCTTCCAAAGCACAAAAAAGACTTACATAGATTTCATTACTAAGTACTCCTTCAAGAATTTTTTTAAAAATTTAAATAGCTGGAAGAATATTTAATGGCTATGTCTGGGTTATGCCAATATAATTAAAATGAAAAAAAAACTATCAAAGTTAATTTACAGTTTTAAGGGATACTTAACAAAACTGAAAATAAAAATGAAATTCATTTGAAGAAACAAGAGATCTATAATATCAAGAGAAATAATGAAAAAGTAAAGATAAAGAGCAAATGCACTGTTCAAACTCAAACTATATTATGAAGCATCAATAATCAAATTCATATGGTACTGGTTTGAAAATTGAAAAGTAGATCAATGGAACTGATTAACAAAGGAGAAACAGAAATGTGGAATTCAACAATCCAGTGTTTGATAAAACAGAAAATATAAATTACTTTAAAAGTAACTAACTACTGTTTATTAAAAAAAACCTTCTGAGAAAAGCAGTCTGGCAGAAATTAGGTTTGGATCTACATCTAATATCGTACTCCACAATAAATTCAAATTGAATATATATTAAAACTCACACCACAAGCAATTAGAAGAGAAGCAGACCATATATCTTTTACAATGATAGGTAGAAGATATGTTTTTACCTAAACAAGGGATAGAGGCAATTGCAAAAGATAAAATGCATAACTATGATTACATGAAACAGAACAGCTTCTACACAAACAAAATTAATGTATCTAGGATAAGAGATGTAGCAGAACAGGAGAAAAAACTTTGTATCAAATTTCTCAGGTAAAGCTTTAGTATCCAAATTATATAGACAAATAAGTAAAACAGATGACACATACACACACACACACACACGTATATATATATATATATATATATATATATATATGCATGAAAACCATATGAAAGAATGTTTCAAATCACTAATAATAGAGATGTAAATTAAAACAACACTGAGGCTTTGTCTCATACCCTTGTTAATTAATAGAAATAACAATAAATAGGAATAGTAAAAATTGGAGAGGTTGTGGGAAGATAAGCCCATTAGCAAAACGATTTGGTGAAGCTATGAGTCAGTTTAACCATTTTTGAAAGCAATTTAGAATTATACAAATAATGGGACTAAAATGTGTCTTTGACACAAAGATTCCACTATTAGGTTTATCAATAAGAGGTTGTTGACAAGAAGTCTCTAACATATGCCATATTTATAGCAGTGCTTTTTGTGGTAGCAAAAGATTATAAACAAAGTAGACAGCCACAGATTGGATAATGATTAAACAAATTATAGTACATGAATTTAATTAAATATTATTGTACTGTAAGCAAGAGGAAATACGGTGAATACAGAGAAACGTAGAAAAAATTACATGATCTGATACAGAGTGAAATACTTAAAGCCTAGAAAATAATATATAAAATGACCAAAACAATGTAAATGGAAAGAACCACAGAACAATCAAAAGGAAATGTTGCAAAATGGCAAAGAAAAAAATTATCTCATTTATAATGTTGAGACTCTCAAATTAGAGAAATGTACTTTCAAAATTACTGAGAATCTAAAAGGGGGGGCAAAATAAAGAACATCTTATAAAATAAACTTGCAAGGTAACAATCTCACTCCCCAGTCCCTTCATTTCTTTCAGTTTTGCAGCCTTTCATTCTATTCCATTGCTTCCTTTTTCTCTTCTTCCTAAAGGAAATATGTGTCTGTACACATATACGCATTTTATATGTGTGTGTGTGTGTGTGTGTGTGTGTGTATACTGAAATTATACCATCCTGACGAATACAGTGTAGAGTTCCTTCCTATTTGAAGAAACTTCCTCAGTTACAGAAATGTGTGACATGCTATTTTAAAGTCCAGAAGACATTAAGACCAAGGCTGACCTTAGGACTAAGCAGAAAAAATGGTCTCTTCCATAGTGTAGTAGAAGGCCACTGTGTTCCAGAGTTGACCCTATCTTCAGGGTTTCAGCAAGGAATTTCCTAAGGGTAGCCACTGCTAAACATACTTATCCTTTCCCCAAGTCTCCGAGAAACAAGACAATACGAGGCAATGTGGTACATACAGTGGAGTGCTAAAAATGGAGTCACAGGCCAAGAGGTCAGATCCCAACTCTTACATCTACTGCCTCTGTGACCTTAGACAAGTTATTTAGCCTCTGCTGGCCTCAGTTTCTTCATTTGTGTAATGAGACAGTTGGACTGAATGACCTTCATTATCTTTTCCAGCTCTAGATCTATGAACCTATGAACAAGAATCCCTTCCCTCTGAGGCCTAGAAGGCAGCAGAAATTCCATGCCACATTACTGACCAGAATCCATGCTTTAAATACTTTTTCAAGTACCATGGAAATTTAGCTCATGGCAGAGAATACAGGATTGACTACTGGGCAAAGTAATTAAATAAATTATCAGCCTAGCTATCACTTTGATCCATTGACTTAGTAAATTAAAGGGGGATGTAGACTTCATACATGTTAATTTGGTTTTTGTTTTTTTGTTTAATGAGAGAACATTAAAGAAGTGCTAAGTTAGTTCCTGAGATTATCCCCTCTCAAGCAAAATTAAGGCAGCTGCCTCGCATAGTATTTAAATTGTCTTCTAAAATATAATTTTTAATAATTCAAATATTCTAAGGGAGGTAGCTTAGTAGAAAAACTTTACATAGACCTGGTTAGTTGAGGATTTACCTATTTGGACACCAACATGATTTTTATTGTAACCATTTTGGGTGGACATCTTTCTAAAATATGTCACATGCTTCCCTGCCTTCCTAAACAGAGTATGCTGAACAGGATTTTATCTTTTCTTGATGATCTAGTAATCATTAGGAACATGAGTAACCATACTATAAAACAATATAGGCTATTAGGTAGGATTACTGAGCAGAGCACTGGACAAAAAGCCTGGAAACGCCTGTTATAGAAAGTAAAATCTGAGCCAAGTGCTGAAAGAAACCAAGGAAGCCAGAGTCCAAGGTGAGGAGGAAAGCATTTCAGGCATGAAAGACAGCCAGTGAAAATGCATAGAGTGCAGAGATGGAATGTCGTATGTGAGGTCAGTGTAACTGGTTTGCATAATGCATAGAGGAGAGTAATTCCAATATTAAAATACTAGAAAGGTAGGAAGGAGCCAGGTAGTAAGACGTTTTAAATGCTAAGCAAAGCATTTTCCATTTGATCCTCAAAACAATAGGAACCACTGGACTTTATTAAGTAGAGGGGTGACATGATTAGACCTGTGGTTTAGGAAATCAATTTGGCAGTATCAGTTGGAGTGTGGAGGCAGATGAGGAAAAGACAACAGTAATTTGAAGGCTATTGTCATAGTTCAGGTGAGAAGTGATGAGGACCTGAATTAGGTTAGTAGCAGGGACTTATGCGAGAGGTGTTGTGAACAGTAAAGGGTCTCAAAGGTCAATCAATATGAAAGCATGAATTATAATTACAACATTCCAAACAAATGGTCATTAAGTTCTGCTTTGGTATTGGGGAAGCTAGGTGGTGCAGTGGATAGAGTACCGGCCCTGGATTCAGGAGAACCTGAGTTCAAATCCAGCCTCAGACACATAACACTTATTAGCTGCGTGACCCTGGGCAAGTTACTTAACCCCACTGCCTAGCCAAAAATAATAATAATAATAATAATAATAATAATAATAATAATAATAATAATAATAATAATAATAATAGACATTTCTCCAATAAATGGCAACTTACTCCCTCCCAAAGTTGTCAGAATAACAATCTATAGCAATTTCCTGTCCCCTTCTAACCAGCTGTTTCTATTCTGTGAGGTACTTGGACACCACATAATAAAGCAAGTTGGAATGGGGTTCAAGCAGGCTCTAAATGAAGGCCTAAAATACTTTTCTACAAGTCTTGTGGATAAGCTTTGAGTACACAGACTTTTTGATATCTACCTTGACTACTCAGAGGCCTTTCATATTTCCTTCATGGTTCTTAATTATGTAACAGAGAAATGAGGTTTTTAGATTATCTAGTTCTGGATAGGTAAGGTATTGCTATAAGAGGTTGTATTCACACTTGTAGTTTTAATAAAGTGTATCAAAAAAAAGTTTTGATAAAGTATATTGAGGGAAATTTAAGTGAGTAAGGCCAAGATCAGATTATTTTATATACATTTCCTATGTAGAAATTACTACATAGAGCACCAATTTGTGGTTTATCAAGAATCATAAAACCACCTAGATTTCTGTGACCATGCCCAGGAGAAGGCTCAAAAGTTGAGGAGCAACAGAAGACTATAATTTATGGGACTACTCACATCCTTCTCTACCTTCAGATCCCCACTGAGATGTTACAAAACAAAAAAAACTGCATTAAAAAGTGATCATATTTCTTAAATTGGCACTAAGTATCAAAAGTCTCAGGAGAAGCACGGTTCTAGGTCAGGAGTGGGCAACCTGTGGCCTCAAGGTCACATGTGGCCTTCTAGGTGTTTGAGTGCTGCCTTTTGACAGTCCAAGTTTTACAGAACAAATCTTTTCATTAAGGGGATTCGTTTTGTGAAGTTTGGATTCAGTCAAAGGGCTGCATTGAGGGTATATATACATGTGTATGTGTGGATATGTGTGTGTGTGTGTGTGTGTGTGTGTGTGTGTGGATATAGTTAAAGAGATAGATAGATGGTGCAGTGGATAGAGCACCAGCCTTGGACTCAGGAGGACCTGAGTTCAAATCTGTCCTCAGACACCAAAAAAACACTCACTAGCTGTGTGACCCTGGGCAAGTCACTTAACCCCATTGCCTAGCCAAAAAAAAAAAAGATAGATAGATAGATAGATGGATAGATGGATAGATGGATGGATGGATGATAGATACATTTCAGTGGTACAGTCTCTCACTCTTCTACCCTCATTTCAGCAATGGCCTCTTTGTAGCATCTTCATCTCTCCCTTACAACAATATATACATCTAACTGGGTGCCAAAACCCCTGGGCCTACAGCCAGGCCATCTTTACAACACAACACAGACAAAGTAGGCAACAGCCCACACAGTTGGATCTGAGAGTACTATGCCCTCCTGCAACTTCCCACACAAAACTGTCATTCTACTTTCAGACAAGAATTCTTTTGTGTCTTGAAGGTTTTTCATCTTCAAGTCCCTTATTAAAATGCAAATATTCCTGAGAGGTGTTCCATTTTAAGCCTTTATAAGTTAATGCCTTAGAACAATAGCTTTATAGGTAGAAGGGACCTTAGGAATTCTCTAGTCTCCTCACTTTACAGATGAGACGTTAATTTTCTAGCCCAAAGTCTGTCAATTAACAAGCATTTATTAAGTACCTACTATGTTCCAGACACCATGCTAAGAGCGTGGGATACCAAAAAAAAAAACCACTAAAAACAGTTCCTGCTGTCAAGAAGCTCATAGTCTAATGGGAAAGAAAACATGCAAACGAGGTATAAACAAGACACATCCAAGATGAATTGGAGCTAATCTCAGACGGAAAACACTAAGATTAAGAAGGACTAGGAAAAACTTCTTGCAGAAGGTGAAACTTTAGCTGAGACATAAAGAAAACCAGAAGACCAGGAGGTGGAAATGAAGAAGGAGAGAGAGTTATAAGGCACAGGGAAGTCATTCAGGGGGTGGTCTTCACGACTGCCTTTAACCTCAAACTTCCTAGCTTTGCTTACTACTTCATTGTGGCATTGCAGCCACGGATTATCTTAAACATCTTTGAAACTTTTGTTTCAGATTTTAAAAAAACAAATTACATATTTTAATTTATCCTAATAATAAGAAATTATTCAAAGCTGATTTCTACAGGATATGCAGACCAATTCAATACATTTGAACCGACATGTATTTAATACTTCTTGTGTGCTCAGCATTATGCTAGGTGTTCTCAGAGATGCAAAGTTCAGATAAGTTCCCCTCTTTGCTCTCAGTGATCATACAGTCTAGCTGCATAGGTTCCAAAGTGGGTGATACCACCCCCTGGGGGGGTGCTGGAATGATCTAGGAGGATGGTAGTAGCCTCGGGTACAATTGGGGGGCATTGAATAAAAATTAGGGTACAGTGAAAGCACTAGGAAAGAAGAGAAGGAAATTTTGAAAAATCGTTCATACATTTCATCTGTTGTGTAACAAAGTTAAAGTTGTAGTGATTACATTATTTTCCAAATAAACACACAAAATGCAAGTTATAATCAATCACTGGTCAAGTTTACCAACAGGTCTTAACAAGCAAGTGTTGGCAAGTGAGCTAGTCATGCATTGTTGGGAAGTCCAGCATGCATTGGCAGGAATATGTGCATGTAATGACTTGTTTACAATCCAATACTATATGGTTACATACTGTAATATTGCATCATCAAAATTTCAGTGCAAAAAAACCCCACAAATTTACAATAAATTATTAAATGTGAGATGAGTTTTTTTAATTTATATATTTTTTGAAATGACACAAATTTTTAAAAAATGTTAAAGGGTTAAAGAAAGATTTCCAGGGGGCACTGAGTAATTTTTTTAAAAGAGGGTAGTAGGCCAAATAAGTTTGGGAACCTCTGAGGGAGTGGATAAGATATGTACAGAAATGAAGGGAAGGGGAAAAAAATCGATGGCAAGAATTTGTTTATGGCTAGTCTTATAATCTCTCTCATGTTACACTGTGTAGGCAACCACATACTTTACTTATGCAAAGGACCAATCTTGTCTTTCTGATTATACATAATTCTGTCATGACATATTCCTGAAAGCTGGTCCTTTATTCCCTCAGACTATGGACTGCAACTTTCTCAAGCCACAGGCATTCATACAATAGAACAAGTCTTCTTTCTTTGATCTCTTTTGGGTATAAAAGGAAGACTTCCTTTACTCTATGAATGTCTGAGGTCTGAGAAAGTTTCAGTCCATAGTCTGGAGGAAACAGATAATCATTTGTCAAGAAGCCTGTATTTCAGGAAAGACTATGTACAAGACTATTTCTAGGGTCTTTCTTATGATAGCAGGAAAACTGGAAACTAACAGAAAAGTCTAGCAATAGAAATATGGTTGAATAAGTTGTGGTATATGAATGTGATGGAGTGCTATTGTGCTATAAGAAATGAGAAAACAGGTGATTTCAAAAAGACATGGAAGATCTATATGAACTGAAGGGCTGGGAAAGACTTCTTGCAGAAAGAGAAACTTTAGCTGAGACATGAAAGAAACCAGAGAAGCCAAGAGGTGGACATGGAGAGAAAAGAGAGCTGCAAGGCAAAATGACATAAGCCGAACCAGTAGAACAAGTTGTATGATACCAACAATGCCAATTTTAAAAACAAATAATTATTTTGGAAGCTATAAAAACTGTGATCAACATAATTAATATTCATGATCTCAGAGGACTAATTATTGATCATGCCATCTACTACAGAAAAATGATCATTTTAGGGTGCAGAATCTCTGTCATACATACGGCCACTAAGGATTTTTTTTTTGCTTGACTATGCATATTTTTATAAGAAGTTTGTTTTTTTCCAATAAGGTGAGGATGGGAAGGGAAGAAAATATATTTCTGTTCTTTTAAAAAAACAATGAATGTTAACAGATGTAAAATATTGTATAATTTTTCAGATGACCTCACAATATCATTGTTACTTAACACTTATTTTTTACAAGAAATCTTTGACAAAGGAGTAATCTGTAAATATTTGTAATATAAAACAAAATACTGAAATAAAACTTAGGGAAAAAAAAGAAGGAGAAGCCCCTGCAATTCTTCACAGATCCCATCAAAATGTACACAGCCCCCAAACATCTGTCTCAGACTATACTGAATATTAAAATTTTTTAACCACTAGAGGGCACTGCTAGCCACCAGTCTGATCCTATTTACTACAAGCTCCAGAAAGTAGGAGGCCCCACTGTGCTCTCCACCCAATGCCAGACTAGCTCTGAAGAAATGAAAACATCTTTATGGACTCCAGAGAGCTGATAACCTCTTTCTCCCAGTTCTGCTTTTTGCTGGGTGACAGCTACTTAACTCATTAGCCTAAGGGGCACAGTCAGTGGAGATTTATCAGATCAGATCAGCTCTATAGCTCCCATCTCACAAGGAAAAATGCTGTCCTCATTCAGCTGCATTTTATTAAGACCTAGTGACAGTAGCAAGGCATAATGGAGTCAAATGTTTTAAAGTCCCATATCATAAGATTCTTTTTATAATAGAAGTAAAGAAAACTGACCATATCCTAAGGCAAGCACAATAGGCTTTATGCTAAAAATTAAATGAAAAATTATATAAAATGCTGATGACATTTAACGCAGTCAAACAAATGAATTTGTATTTAATAAAATCACAAATCTTCTCGGATTAAGCTAAACATACTAATTGAACTAAGCATTTATTATTTTTTTTATTTCAGATACTTTTGTCCCAACATAAAAAAAAATTATACAGATAACCATGCTACTGTATATAACTTTTTTTTTTACTTACCCATAGATACAGTATCAATAGCATGGAATAAAATCATGACATATTTTTAAAATACCAGGTGAATGTGCCCACAGCTTTTTCCAGTCTCAGGCCTCCCACAAACAGTTGATAGCACACCCTGAACCCAAAATTTTAGGAAAGATACAGTTAAATTATTTAGCCCTGTTAGCTGCTCTCTCCTCTCTCTGCTCTCCTCCCAAGGAGCAAACAGAGGAGGTCTGAAATAAAACATGATTCTCAAATATTATTTTAATTTTGACCCCTAGAAGGGTCACAGTCAAGTTAGTTGAAGAACTAATGAATTTAGAATAACATGGCTCTTCCTGGTAGTACAAGGACATAGATTTGGGGTCACAGCACAGAAAGAATCTCCTTGGGACATTTATGAGTAGTTTGGAGTCGATGGTCTTTAAAGTATCCCTCATCTCCAAATCTATGATCCTATGACCCATGACTTCTTTCTGCCTTCTCCTTCTTTTCTGTGACTCGTTCAGGTTCTCCTGCCTCTCTCTCTCTTTGAATTAAAAATCTATTCCTACCCAAAGGAACTGCAGTCGCATAACAGAAGACCATTGGCAGAGCCAGAGAAAACTTTGTCCTCTATGATAACCATCTGGTACTGGTGACCACATATTAAGGAATCATTTCCACCCCCAAGTAGCTCTGTAATCTCTAAATTTTTTTCAATTTCCAGTTGGAGGAGATATCAGAGCTCATTTAGTCCAGAGGAAACTGAGCTCATAGGTTGAAGCTAGACCAAGGTCATATAGGTATAAGTAGCAAATATAATATCTCTCTGGTACTTTTTTTGTAGTAGGTCAGTATTATGGGCATGCCTACTAGATGCCGCATCAAATACTTTATGAGTGTGGATAACCTGAGACATGAGCCCATGTTCATCAACTGAGACATAAATATTACCTGTGTTACAAAGTATAATTACTTATTTATTATAACGTGTTACTTACTGTCAGAGCATTCTAAATGCTTCTATTCTCAGGGCTGCTTGCAGGAATTTTGCACTAATGGAACTCCAGAAATAGTGATGAGGAAACAAATTTCTCCCCTCAATCCCCCATTGACTAAATGACCTCTCAATCATCATCAGTCATCCAACAATTATTTTAATGGGTTGTTTTATTTCAACTAATTGAACATTTGCTGAATGACAAGACAGACAGATATCCAACGACCCAAAGCACAGGAATACATGATTTGCTTTCCTTATCCCCCTTCTCCCCACCAATTCATCATAAGAAAATAGTGGTAAATAGAAGTCTGAAGATGAAAAACGGCATTTACAGAGCAACAGCAGGCATTTTGTTGTTGTTCACTCATGTCAGACACTTTACAGCACCATTTGGGGTTTTCTTGGCAAAGATACTGGAATGATGTGTCATTTTCTTCTCCAGCTCATTTTACAGCTAAGGAACTGAGGCAAAGAGGGTTAAGCGACTTGCCCAGGGTCACACAACTAGAGGCTGGATTTGAACTCAAGAAGATGAGTCTTTCTGACTCCAGGCCTGGTGCTCTATCCACTATGCCACCTAGGCACCCAACAATAGGCACTACCATCTGATCAATAGAGGGATGAGAAGGGAGAAAGTTAAGACAAAGTGGGGGAAAAGAAAATTCTGGGTGAGGACCAAGTGTTCACAAATGGAGCAACACCTTCAAAGTACCAAAATGATTTTCCTAAGGTGTAAGTCTGAATACGTCACTTGCCCAAAAATTTCTTTAGCTTCTATGGACTCTAGAATCAAACATAAAATCTGTTTAGCATTTAAAGCTCTTCACAGCTTGTCCTCTTCTTACCTTTCCAAGGCCCCTTACACATTTTTCCTCTCCATGAACTCTTGCATCTTACCATCTCTCTTGCCTTTTCACCAAGACACCCTCTCCCATGCCCTGCCCCTCCCCCCTCAGATTCACTCTCACCTCACCTACCCTTCTCCTTCAAAGAACAAATTCTTTCAAGACTCAGCTCTAGTGTCACTTTCTACATAAAGCCTTTCCTGATCCCTACTCTGGCCCTTATCCTACTACTAGTACGCTTCCTAATAAAACTTTAGTAAGTTGTAAATTTATTTGGTTTCCACTTATATTGTACAAATATATGTACATATCTCACTGTTGGAATGTAAGTTCTTTGAGAGCATGAACTGCTTCTTTCACTACTCTGTATTACCAGAAGTTAGCATAGTGCCTGGCACATAGCAGGCATTTAATAAATGCTTGTCAATTAATAGGTAGATCGATTGATTCATTACAGCTTTGTCCATCTCCAAATAAGTAACTCTTATTTCCAATGAAATCAGCCCATGCTAAGAAACCTATCATTTGCATTGTAAATAATACCAGTTCCACTTTGTATTTTGATCAAGTTCAGCTAGTTTGATTAGAGTATAAAATCACCATCCATAGAAAATTGCACTTTAATCTCTGGAGCATTTCCTTTCCTTCACAAGGAGTCTGCTATGCAATGGTAAATCCTCTTTGATGAAAAGATGAAATTCTGATTACTGTCACTACTTAGAGCAAAGGAACTGCCTAAATTGGAGAAAGAAAATGGCAGTACATGTCTATTGTACTCTTAGTTAAAACTCAGGAAGGGGCGGTTGTTCATCTTCCTCATAAGTTTCAAACTTGTGCCAGAAAGCCAAAACCTCTGTGACCTTCACATTCCATCATTTTACCAGAAGCTGTCCTGTTACCATAGCTACTTCCCCTAAATTGCTAACTTAATATATTACTTTACTAGCATCAACTTAAACTTTTTACACCTCTGGTGCCTAATGTTCCCAGAGTCCATATAAATGCTAAATAGGGCCAGCTTTCCTCATAAATGGAGTATGCAGTCACCTATAAGGTATAATTTGAGGGCTGCCCAAAAATTCTCCCTCTGACTATGCAGAGGCAAATCTTAGCAGAGTGGTATCAGAGTGGTATGATCATAGTGCCCATCCGTTTCATTTTTTGCATAATTTTACCCAAATTTATAGAAATGTGTTTCATTCTTCGATTTCATAAAAGATGTATTAGGATCCCAGAATCATAGGTCTAGAGCTAGAAGTGACCTTAGAGGTCACCTAACCCAACCCCAGATTTTTACAACTGAGAGAACTCAGATACAGAGTGGTAAAGTGCCATGCTCAATAACACACAGAAATTAAATAACTAAATCAGGATTTGAACCAAGGTCCTCTGATTGTAAAGCCAACATTCTTTCGACAACGCCACACTGCCTACCTTGAGTACTTGAAGTCTATGGCATGGGAAAGTGACATTTGTCAGCTGTGGAGTCTGAGCTTGGACACTTATCCAATTTCTTGACTGCCCTCAAGAGCTTGGGCTTGGGCTTCTTCATACATAAGGGAAGGACACCCTTACGAGCTGGTACCATAATCACCTTCTCCCATCCTCTCCCTCTTTTTTTACTTTAAAATCTGGAGGGCAGGGGAAGGTAGGTGGAGCAATAGACAGAGCACCGGCCCTGAAGTCAGAAGGACCTGAGTTCAGATCTGGTCTCAGACCACACATTTGACACTTACTAGCTGTGTGACCCTGGGCAAGTCACTTAACCCCAATTGCCTTAAAAAAACTGGAGGGAAAATTAATTTGGTTTCTAAAAGTGAGGATTAGATTGTAGATCCAAAGCAAATGTATGGAATTCCTTTAGCCTAAGGGGTCAGTTTGTCATAATTGAGGGAAATGATGGTGAAGAGGGAGACTGAGAACACCAAAGATGAATTTCACTTATTTATTGATTTTACATAGGCCCTAAGCTCCAACCCAAGTAATGAAAAGAAGTTAGGATCATCTCTTTACATTCCTATATTTGTTAAGAAGCATTATAACCCATTTCTATAAATCTCTGCCATCAAGAAGTTTACATTTGAAAGGCTAAATAAACAGAAGTGAAAATAATAGAATATTACTGTGCTGTGAGAAACAATGAGCATGATCGTCACAGAGAAGAATGGAAAGACTTTTTTGAATTTAAGTCAGAGTCAGAAAAACAACATACACAACGTAAATGGAAAGAATAATCACCATAAAAAAATCTGAAACTGAAAGTTGCAAAACTATAAAGAACAAATTTGGCTTCAAAGAAGAAATATGAGGATACACCTCCATTCTCCACCTCTTATCCAATCCATTGGAGAAGGTGGGATCCAAGGATGTGGAACATTGCTTATAATGTGAGAGTGGACAGTAGAGAGCTCCTTCCAGATCCTCCACTCAAGGAAGGTAGGTAGAGTAGTCATTTCTTCATTTGCTAACCAGCTGCTCTCATCAGGACTTTGTCACATCATTAGGCAAGTACCCTCTCACACCACTTTTCAGCCTGTTTTTCTGTGTTGTTCCCCTCTACTAGATTGTGAGCTCTTTGAGGGCAGGAACTGTTTTTTTGCCTTTCTTTGTATCAGTATTTAGCATAGTGCCTAGCACATAGCAGATGCTTAATCAATATTTAAACTGACTGACTGAAATTTATTCAGTGTGTTCATTAGTTTTATTAAATATTTCTCTTCCTCTTTTACTTTTTTTTTTAAAATTCTTTGTTATAAGGGATAATTCTCTGAGAAAGGAGAGAGAGAGGGATATGGAGAAACACAGGTGATACACAAACAAAAGGTATCAATAAAATCTATATTTTCAAGCTTGCATTCTGCTAAGGAAAAACATGGACAGATAAGTGTATATACAAACATATATAAAACATAAATACAAAGTAATTTGGAGTTGGAGGAGGGAGAAAACTTGATGATGCAGGAATAGTGGGTGTTCTCCATATGTGGAATTTCTTTCTCCCCTTATGTTTCATGGAGAACATATGCCATGCTATTAACCAGTTTCTAGTCATTTTTTTAAGTTCCCCATGAAAAGAAAAAAAAATTTAATTGATAGCAAATTGAGCATTTCCTAGGATGCAAATTTACACTTCAAAATAGAATTCAAACCTTTCCTCAAAATCTAAATCCAAGACAAAAAATATTTCCCAGATTAAGTACTTTTAGAAAAAAGACTCATGTTCCGTGTCTCACCATGTTTTTGTTCTACAATATTTCCTTCAAGCTTAAGTCAACAAACAATACATCCATGATATCAGCTCATAGCTACGTAGCATGAGATTGGAGTACACCCTATGAGCCATGAGTTGGCAAGGGGAATCCCATGAAACATTCACTAAGCCACCCTGGAAACTTCCAGAGGCACATCTAGCTAAACACTACAGGCTTTGGTTTTTTAACCATGTTAGTCACTTGACTTCTTCATGCGTGCGTGAGTGCACGTATGTGTGTGTTTGTGCACGTGTGTTTAGGGAGGCAGGCTGCTTGTCAAAGAGTGCTGGGCACAGTACCAAGAAGAACCGCCTAATCAATAGAACTTAAAAGGAGTGACTCTACCCTCTGGCTCTCTTTTTTTTTCCTCTCTCCAGATTGTTTAGAACAGAAATGTCAAATACGTGGCCCACAACACTCACGAGTGCAGCCCAAGCCAGATTAAAATGTAATTGGGAAACATTTAACAAAATAAATAAGAATACAAAAATAGATATTACATTTTAAAGCTAAGTCAATATGTGGCCTACAGGGATCCTTATGTACAGATAAGTAGCCCATTTCTATTTGCTCTTGACAACTCTGTTGTAGAATGTCAGACTTCCTCTCGGTTGTTTCCTGTGAGGGTGGGTATGTGCTCTCCCCAGCAGAAATGGCCCCTCTGAGCACATGACAACAGGCATGTGTCCTGTGGCAAATGGAATTTGGACCCCTGACTACCTCTTCTATTTTGTTTCTTCTCCTTAGCATAGGTGGCCAATGGACATTTCCAGTCTTAGAGGGAGGCTTGTGAGCTGAAGGCTCCTGGGTTAGAATGGAAGCAGGAGGAATTTCTGCATCAGAGAGGATGATCACCAACAGAAAAAAAAAAAAGGATTCTAACCCCTGTCCTAGCTTAACAGAAGACACAGACCTTTAGGAAGATAGTTAAGAGAGGAGTCAAAGGTGAAATGCCAATTCAATAATCCTGAAAACTGCTTCATTCCTTGATGTTTTAAGTCTCAACCTCCATGGAAAGTTTAACCATAGTTGTAAATTACTGTTGCTTGTTTTTAGGATTTTATCAAAAGGAGCTTGGGAGTTAAATATTTCTTTCATGTGGAGAAAATAAATAGGTATCCTATTGTACAGCTTATGATCCGCCTCGAACATTGAATACCTTTCTACTCCTCCATTTTGGGAAGACTTTAGACACTTAAGTGATTCTCCCAGGGGCTCTGGGACGGGGACATAATGTGAGAATTTGAGAATTTGAGAAAAAAAGAATCTGACTTCTCTCTTCAGAGTCCAGGCTGCTCCAGGATTGAATCCAGCCTGGGTCTAGAACTGAAAGAGAGACTCCTTAGTGGGAGATGGACAGGATGAGCTTCTTCTCTCCCTAGGCCCTGCAGAAGTTCTATGTTGTTACATTTGTACAAGGCTTTTGGACATATTACTTCACTTGATCCTTACCATAACCTGAAAAAAAGATGGCATGAGGATTATTGTCCCCATTTTACAGAAGCAGAAAGTAAGACTCAGAGAGTTTAAGTGACTTGCCCAAAGTTATACAACTAATAAATGGAAGAGCCAGGACTTATGTCCAGTTCTTCTGACCTGAAGTTCCAACGTTCCCTATCACTAAGTCATAATCAATGCCTCAAGGAAAAAAAAAAACAAAATTAAAGCAAACTTCAAAGGGTTAAAAAAAAATCTATAGAGAACAGTAGAAGCAAAAATAGTGTGTGATATAAGTAAAAACCATGTATATCTATGAGATGCAGCTTTATAAAGCAATTAGTTCAAGGGTAGGGATTACGTTTTCATAAAGGCATTATATCAGATAAAGAATTAGCCTTAGAATCCAAAAGATGTTGGCTCAAATTCTAATAATGATAACATTTGTATAGCACTTACTGTGTTGAGCACTTTGCAATTACTAACTTATTTGATCCTCACAACAGCCCTGGGAGATAAGTGTTATTGGCAAAGCACCTTCATTTAAGTGCCCAGGGTCACATAGCTAGAGATATATCTGAGTCTTCCTGACTCAGGACTAGAATTCTATCCACAGGGCCACCTCACTACCTTACCTCTGACACTCACTGTTACATTGAACAAATTATTGAACTTCTCAGTCATCCAGATAACTCTATAAGACTAAAAGTTGCAGAACAAGTTGTCTATTTCCATTGATAGTGGGAGTACCCATAACTCCCCACACCAATGAAATCAGAGTTCTGTTTTTTTTTAAACTTATTAGACAATCAGACTTGGGGCAGCTTCAGTGGATAGAGTGTTGTGCCTAGAGTCAAGAAGATTCATCTTCCTGAGTTCAAATCTGGATTCAAACATTTATCAGCTCGGTGATGCTGGGCAAGTCACTTAACCCTGTTTGCCTCAGTTTTCTAATCTGTAAAATGAGCTGAAAAACAAAATAGCAAACTATTCCAGTATCTTTGCCAGGAAAACCTCAAATGGGTTCACCAATAGAAAGGACTGAACAAAGACTAAACAGCAATAAACAACCAGGCTTACAGCATGTGACAAAAAACTTCCCCTCTGAGAGCAATGGTTCAACTAGAGCAGGGGTGAGAAACTTGCTCAAATAATAACAACAAATAATCCCTTAAAAAAAGAATTTGTCCTGTGAAGCTTGGATTCAGTCAAATGGCTTCACTTGAGGTCCTAGAGGGTCACAGGTTCCCCACTCCTGAATTAGAGAGAACTAAAGGCAAGGCTCTCCTGACCTGTATCTACAAGAGGTAAATTCTGACTTCCTTAGCTTACCCTCTACAGTCTGATCCCAACTTTCCTAATCTAGCCTTATCTTCCACTACTGCCTGAAACGTTCCTTAAACTCCAAAGTATTCACCAAGCTCTTTTCCACAGGATTCCACACTGTATCATTTCTTGCTATTCCCATCAAACTCCGCATGTCAAAATCCTACCTTTCAAATTCCTACTCAAATAATAAGACTTCCTTTATCTCTCCTTTTCTGAACTCCTCTAACACTTGATTGTACCTCTTATACATCACTTGTTAAATATGACCACATGTTATGACTACATCTCCCCTACTGAATTATAAGCCCTTCGTGAACTGGGACCTGTTTTATTGTATGATTGTCTAGTGTTGTGAATTGTACAGAATACGTGCTCAATAAATACTTACATAAAGGGGAGTGAATGAATGAATTCTAATCTAGTTTCCAATGCAAGACACATATTGCTAACATCTCCACTTGATTACCTTACCATTCCTAAGCAAATACTGAAACCCTGAGGGATGTTTTATGGGAGTCATTGTAGATGTGGAAATCTGTATGGCTGCGTGATGTGTCTGGCTTCAGAGTGTTCCTGTTGCAATATCGAAGCATACCTTGGACCTCATTGTGATGAAGCACTTGGAGCAGCTCAGGCTGCACCTCCGTTGTGCAAACAGTTTCATTAAGCATCCAGGCTTAAAAATGCAGGTGCGCTTACCACAGATTTTGCAGCACCAGGAATGCAGCCTTCAAATATCCATTAATCACCCAGTCTACAAAAAAAGTTATCTCCCGGATAACTTATTTGTTTGTTTGCTTATTTGTTTACTGCCTAGGTTAGCACACTTAAACAACTAAGACACTTTCATACGGACTGAAAAACTTAATGACTAAAACAACGTTTGGGGAGAACTGTACTTTCTGCTAGGAGCTGAGCAGGTGGCTGTGGGTAAATGTGTTCTTCTCGGCATTGGAGTAGCATTGTTTAAAATTACTGAGGCCAGAATTTAAGTGTCATAACTCTGCTAGAACAAAAGTGATAATTTTGCAGTGCAGAAAGGCCATGTTATTTCTTTCCTTCAAAAAAATGTAATTAAAATTTGATACCCTGCGCTATTTCTGCAGAAAATATATCCATTCACAGCATCCTGACCCAACTTACAAGGACAAAGCCTTCTAGTTTTGAATCAGTCCCAAGGAAAAGACAAAGATATGGGAAATACTTCCTGTTACTGTCCCAGAGTTTGAGAAGAAGGAGAAATTTTTTTTTGTCTGCTAAATAGTTCTTGGGACAAAGGGGAATATTTAAAAGGAGAGATAATCATGAAAGAAAGGCTATGTTGTTGTTTAGATGTTTTCAGTTGTATCTGAATCTTTGTGACCCCATTAGAGGTTTTCTTAGCAAAAATACTGAAGGGATTTAGCCATTTCCTTCTCCAGCTCATTTTGCACAAGAAGAAACTGAGGTAAACAGGGTTAAGTGACTTGCCCAAGGTCACACAAATAATAAGTGTCTGAGGCCAGATTTGAACTCAGGAAAATGAGTTTTCAAGACCAGCTCTCTATCCACTGTGCCACCTAGTTGACCATAAAGAAAGATTATACAGCCCCCTTAAATGGAACAATAGTAACCAATTAACAGAACATAAGACTAGAAATGCTAGTGAAATATGTTAATCAGCCCCACAGAGCTTTGTTTAATCTATATTTTATCAAGCAAGGAGGTCCTTTGTTATTACAAGTATGCTTATTTCAAAGACTAGACAATGATTATAAATAGCCAATTGTACCACACCATACACAGGCATTCTTTGTTTAAAAAAAAAAAACTAATATCATTTATGAAAATATATGCCTCGAAATATACATTGGGAGATGGTTATCCACTCCATTGAATAATTTTCCATTGTGGTTTTATGGAAGGATTCACTGCAAAGCTTTGCTTGAAATAGCAATCTCCCCTGAAGTATTGTTCAGTTTTCAGAAATGTGCTTTTCACAAATTTTCTAGATGTGTGAAGAAGCTCTATATTTATAATCAGAGATCCTGTGTTCAAATCTTAGCTATGCCACTTATTACCTTTGTGACCGTGGAGAAATCTCTTAATCTCATTGAGCCTCATTTTCTTCATCTATAAAAAGAAGAAGAAGAAGAAGTGATTAGGTGGCCTCCAAGACATCTATCAACTCTATACCCATGATCCTATTAACCCAGGCTATCACTTAACCTGTCTGGACCTCAGTTTCTTCAATTATAAAATAGTTTGAATTAAACAGCTTCTAAGTCTCCTTCTAGCCCAAACCTCCTATGAATTTAACTTTCCAGGAATATAGCTGTTAGATAAAGTGAGGTATGCCCAAATAATTTTACCAAGCTAAGGAATAAGTGAATGCGTACCTATTGAGAACTGACACACGATATAGATTATTCCATAATGGCACGAAGTAAATGACTGCGAAGTGATTTGTTCCGCTTAGCAATGTCGCTTTAGAGTTGAGCAGACAGAATTTTTTTATATTTTTTATACATAGTGCTATTATATAGACTCTGATTAACTACTCGCTTGGTGATCTAGATTCCCACAGGAATGGGATTCCTGTTGAACTAGGTAATTCACCACTATAACAGCTGCTCAAACCACCAGAGTGTACCCAATCACTCCAAATAGAAAATTCAGAGGAATTGCTATTATGTATTACATCCCCACGGATGGAAACCTCCCACAGGTTTTAGATTACCATGGAGTCCATGGAATGTTGGACACAAAGACTCTGGACACCCATGAAAGAAGACATGTTGTCATTGTCAGCATCAATCAAATATATTAAGGTTCCATGGGACGCGTACTTAATAAATGTCGCTGCTCAATAATTTTAGTAACTGCATCTTACAAATCCCTGTTCACTCAGGGCAGGTAATGATTTATGCCAGTTGAAAAAGCAAAGAACTATTATTTTGATACTTTCAATACATCTGGGAGCCTTTGTCTGAGCTGCAAAATAGCAACAGAGAGAGAGCTAGTTTTGGCAACAGGAAGAGCCAGGTTCGAGTCTTGTCTCTGATGCACATTAATGATTTCATTTTTCTTTGCATCCCCAGCACTTAGTAAAATGTCATAAGTGCTTAATAAATGTTTGTTGTTGTTCATGATAATAATGTGATTATAGTCAAGTACTGTATTTTTTCAATGTCACAGACAATGGGAAGGCTTTAAATTACAGATGAGTTGTCACTGATTTGCATTCATAAACCGAATTCCCACACTAAGAATTCCCTACACTTTTGAAATCACAGGTGGGGGGGAGAGAAAGAAAATACATACATACATAGATAAGTATATTTACCCATATATTGACAGATACAGATGTAGATAGATATAGATTGCAATTACTTGCAGGGTTAAATACAAACCTCTCTTTGACATTAAAACCCTTCCCAACCTAAGCCCGATTACGCATTACTCCCCTTCACGCCCTCTGTCTTCTAGGCAAACTGGACTTCTTGCTGTTGTTCACACATGCCAATCTACCTCTCTTCTCCAAGCATTTGTCCAGGCTGTCCCCCAGGATTGGAATACAGTTCTTCCTTACTTCTGCCTCAGAAATCCTAGTTTTCTTCAAGGCTTACTTCAAGTGTTACCCTCTATACGAAACCTTTCCTGATCTCTCCCAGCTGCTAATATTTCAATATGACTCCCCCTCAGGAAAAAAAAAAACCCAACAACAACCTAGTATTTCTTTGGTATATATTTATATATGCACAGATTAATTGAAAGGAGAGTAGTAAGGAAGGGAGGGAAGAATTGATACTCCCTTACCAACATTAATATGTTTCACTGATTACTTAAGTACTAATTACAGGGTAATGTAATTTCTTTATTTATGTAATTTCTTTATTTATGATGTACTTCTTTACAGGTATCATAACATTACCATTTTCTTTAAGCTTGCCCTACTATGATCCCTATTTGAGTCTTCCCCTCAATTTGTGGATTTTATACATGTTGGTGATAAGGGAGTTACAATGCAATCCCTTTTTAAAGAAAGAAAGGCCAAATTCTTCATTTCATAACTGTGGAATCTTGAACCCAAGGCCAATCCTTACCTTGTTTTATCTGATACCTAGGGAAAAAATTATCTGGTCCTTGTTGTACCACAGAGGAAAAGTTCTACCATGAGTGGCTGCCCTGTGATAACTCCATCCAAAGTAGAGTGGATGTGCTACCTATCTCCTCATAGAGAGATGATGGACTCAGTATAAATTAAGCTGTTGGTTTTTGGATTTTTTTTCAACATGACCAATGAGGAACTTGTTTCCCTTAACTATACATAAGTAATGGGGTTTTATTTTTATTGATTTCTCAATATTGGGGTAGAGAGGAGATAAAAGGGAGAGAATATGGACCTGAAAATATTTTAATGTAAAAAACAAAATAAAATAAAGGTTTAAGGATTAGAGCATTTGAAGATTTATGAGTAGTGACTAAGGACAATATGTAATGGATGATAATACGCTAAAAATCACAGACCAAGTGGTATGATCATCAAATAACACTAATTGGTAAATTAGTCTCACTGAGAACCTCTTTTAGCTTGTCTTTCTCTCATTGTCTGTCTTGTTTACTGTTAGTGACCCAATTTCTGTCTATTTCTTCCTTTACCACATATTCCCCTTCCTCTTTCTCTCTCTTCCTCCAGCCCTGTATCTGTCTTCTCTCTGCCACTTTCTTTTTTCTGTCTCTTCTCTTATTCCTCCATATGTCTACATACATTCTCTTCTTCATTCTCCCCCTTTTGTTCTCTCCTTCTGTTAGTCAATCTATGCCTTTCTGTTGTCCCTCCCCATTTTTCTTACATACCTCTGCTGTAAGGGAGAAATTCATAAGAGACAAGAGTAGGAAAAGAATTTTATAGAGAAAGGGAGACTTAATAAGTCTTAGAATGAAAGTCACAGCAAATTGGCCATACCATAGAACTGAAGCATACTTACACTGATTAAATAAAAGGAAAATAATGTTCTATGTTGTTACTTTTTGTAAATTATAATAGGTAAAAAGTATATATGTGGTTTCAGGAAAGTTAGTTACCCTTCCTGAGCCTGTTTCCTCATCTATAAAATGAGGGGTCAGATTAAATGACTCTTGAGGTCTCTTCTAGATCTAGAATTATGTTGCTCTGATCTTAGATAGATAGATAGATAGATAGATAGATAGATAGAGATATATAGATGATTTGAATGGGTTATATTACTTGGAGGAAAAACAATATTTTATATTGGTCTTTATTTTATTAATATTTTCCCCTGGATCAGTGGATTTCAATAGAAAGAAAAAAAAACATTCCCTATCTCTTCCTTAATTAATCATAGATTTTTATAAGTATATGTATATCTAAGTCCTTAAAATATAAAGAACAGATATCTCTTTGTAAATTTCCCTAGAGATACGAGGAGATCACCTTAAATTAAGAACAATAAATAGGCAGTGGGAACATCAGTTCCCATAAATCTCTTGTGAATACAGTGTTTGAAATAAGGCAATTTATAGCTACAGCTGGAAGGCAAATACATTGATATGTAATTACACGGGGGTGAAAGGAAGAGTGTAATCACAAATAAGAGATTGTCAAACTAATAAAGAAAGAGATCTACTTGTGGGAGCCTATCTAGAAGACTGAAACTTTTTCTCCCCAAAACTTCACCATACCTCAAACTAAACCATCACATGCCATTTGACCTCTGTGTAGAATTTCTAAGTAAAAATAGATATAAATATGGATATTATATATGTACACACACACACACACACACACACACACATATATACATACCCATAGACAGACCCCATCAACCAGTAGCTCTTCATTCCATCCAACCTTCATACTTTGCTAACAAAATGTCCAGGTAAGTTGCAGTCTCTAGACTAGTGATTTCCAACTAGAGCTTTGTGAGATTCTAAGATGTCTTATAGAAATGAAACTAATTTCTTTGTTCTTTTCTTTCCTTTCTTCTTTCTTTCCTTTTTTCCTGTCTTCCTTCCTCCCTCCCTCACTTTCTTCTCTATTTCTTCCTTCCTTCCTTTCTTCTTTCTTGAAACAGAGTCTCCCCATCTCTCCCAGGCTGGCAGCACAGTAGCCACCCATGAACCTGACCTATCTACACAGGAGTTTTGACCTGCTCCATTTTGACCCTGGTCAGGTCTTTCTCTTTCTCTAGGCCTCACATTCCTTTATCTGTCAAATACAGGTTCGAATTACATGACATGTAAGGTCCTGTCTAATTCTTAATCCATGAACCTTGCATAAAATTAATTTTAATTCAGTGTTTGGAAATGGGCTGAGAAATCAAGCAAATAAGCTTATTGGAGCTCCAAAAAAGATAGAATCACTGCTCTAGCCCTTCATTTTAATCTTTTGATAGTATTATTCCTTCAGTAGTACTGAACTCAGAGTTTTGGGCAAACATCTACTACTTAACTTGCTCCTAGTTTGAACTAGGTCAGAATACAGAAGCTGTTTCACAGAATCACAGAATTTCAGAAATGGAAGGATCCTTGTGGTTCATCTATTTTTTTTTTGCTTTTTTTGGTGATGCAATCAGGGTTAAGTGAATTGCCCACGGTCACACAGCTAGTAAGTGTCAAGTGTCTCAGTCTAGATTTGAACTCAGATCCTCCTGACTCCAAAGCCAGAGCTCTATCCATCACACCACCTAGCTTCCCCCCTTGTAGTTCATCTAGCTCAGTTCACACCTAAAAAATTATTCCCTTTAAAAAATACTTGACAAATGGTCATCTAGCCTTAGCTCAAAAATCCCAAGTAAAGGATAACCCACTACATCACAGGATTACCTATTCCATTTAGCTAAGTCTGAAACCATTTACCTGTCAGGAAGCTTGAACTCCATGTCATGAAGATAGGCCAGGTGAAACCAAAAGAAGTCTGATCTAACTCTGTCTTCAGTCATCTAGCCCTTCACCCATCTCCTATTAAAACTTCACCCCAAGAATTCTGAAAGAATTCCTTCAGTGTTGCCAGAGTTCTCCCTTTCCATTCCTAACTAGTATTCGTATTTCTACCTTCTTACTGAAAAAAATACAATATTAAAACATATAACCAGGTAGATTTTTCAATATTTGAGCCTAATTTGCAGAGGTAGGCTTGAGCCAGAGGTGGAAATCATAGAAAAATAGATACAATTTGAAGCATAACATACAATCACATTTTGGGAAACAAAATGGCCATTTCTTATTGAAATAATAACACAAAATCTAGGTTAGAGAGTCCCAAAGCAAATTACAGAAGACAGAATATGACAGTGTCCAAAGCAAATTAAAGGAAGCAGAATATGAGAATATATATCTTTGAGTCTTCTGGAACTTCATATTATAATATGCAAAGTTTTTATAAATGCATTTTCCCTAAATAAAAAATAGGCACAGTGAGTGAGTTTGCTGCAAGGAGAGAATTATTCTTCCAGAAGCCTATCAAAATTTTGAAACTTCATTGCATTTTTGTCATGATAAATCAGTTTAATATACCTCACTTTGCTAACAAGATATCCAATTAGTATAGTATAAGCTAAATCTCTGGCAGGCTCAGGCTGCAGTTTCAATTTAAAGAAATTTTGCACCATGTTTTAAGATCATAGACTTAAAGTCAGACCTTAGAATCCATCTAGTTCAACCCTTTATTTTACACACGAGGAAACTGAGGCCCTGAGAGATTATGTGACTTTCCCAAAGTTACCTATGAAATAAGTGTGAAAGGTAGAATCTGAACGCAAGTCCTCTGACTCCGAATCCTGTGGTCTTTCCATTGTGTTATTCTCTCTGCTATCCACTGTCAGGTAAATAGATAAGTATTATAAACATTTCCTATATGTCATAATCTAGCTCATCATAGGATCTTTCTATTCTTGTATTTAGGGTATATTCTCAGAATTGGAATCTCTCAGGCAAAAGGTTTGGACATTTTAGTCACTTTTTTAGCATAATTCCAATGTACAATTCCAGCTGGTTGGGCCAACTCACCGACCTACTTAGTATATTAGTATGCTTATTTTCCACCATGTCTTATACGTTGATTATTCCTATTTTTTTTTCTTTCTCAATTTTCTGGATGCAAGGTGAATCCTCAGAGTTGTTTTAATTTGCATTTCTCTTATTATTAGTGATTTGAATCAATATTTCACGATAGTTTTTAATAGTTTGTTATTCTTTTGAGAACTATTTGTTCACATCCTTTGACCACTTATCCATTGGGGAATGGCTGTGGTCCTTATATATCTGTCATTTGTGTGTGTGTGTGTGTGTGTGTGTGTGTGTGTGTGTGTGTGTGTCTATCTCTGTGTCTGTGTCTGTGCATATATACATCTTGGATCGTTAATAGATATTTTCCTCCAATTTACATACTAAGTGTATTGATTTTGTTCTTACAAAATTTTTCCATTTAATATAATCAAAATTAATTATCATCTTTTGCAAAACCACCTATCTATTATTTGGTTAAGAGCCCTCTCCTTAGCCATACCTATAAAGGCTGGCTGCTCTAGGTCTCTTCAATTTTTTTTATACTATTACCTTTAATATTCAACTCATGTATCCATTTTGAGCTTACTGGGGTATAGGGTATAAGATCTTGATCTAAATTTAATTTTTGCTAGACTACTTTCCAGTTTCCCAGCAATTCTTGTCAAACAGGGAATCCTTTCCCCAAGCAATTTATGTTCTCCGATCTATCAAACACTGAATTATTGAATTTCATTGTTTCTGATTCTTCCTTATCTAGTCTACTCTATTGATCTACTCTTCTGTTTTTTAACCAATGCAAAACAGCTTCAATGATTTCTGCTTTATAATATAAATTGAAGTCTGGAGGTGCTATTCCTCTTTCATTACTATTTGTTTTCAACATTTTCCTTTTGAGATTTCCCTCTGTCTAGCACTTAAAGATTTTCACAATCTTGATGCTTCCTGTCTTTCCACTCATCTTATACCTTCCTTCTTTCCCTACACTTTCTGGTCCAGTCATACTAGCTGTTCCTCACTTTCTCCTCTATCCATGCCTTTGAACTAACCCCCCGCCACCTTTGAACTAACATTCTCCCTCTGAGAATCTGTCTTACTTTGACTTAGTTCAAATATCACCTTCTGGAATAGATTTTTACCCCACTTCTCCCAGCTGCTAATGGCTGTTCCCTCAAAGATCAGCTTCCATCTACTCTTCACGTATCCAGCTATATAATTATGCTTTTTATGTACATGTTGACTCCTCTATGAAAATGTAAACTTGTTGAAGGTAAGGGCCTTTTGCTTTTTTTGTCTCCCCAGCTCTGAGGACAGTACCTCACACATTAATAAATGCTTACTGAGTGACTAAGATTCTAGACTTTTTGTTCTTACAAATAAATGGTATTATTTGGTTAATTCTTTAATCAGTCACAAGCAAAGATATTCCTTATACCATTTAAGTTGTTTTTCATTTCTTTTTTTTTTAATGTATAGCTTGTATTTAAAAAATAATGCTGGTTTAGAACATTTTCCAATAGAAATAGTGTCGTAAGTGGGAAATAGATTCCTACATGAACCTTTAAATTATATTAAATTCTTAATAAGGATGTATTATAATCCTTATGGCATGATCCTGAGGGAAGTAGGCCTGTGACGACAACAGAGAAGAAGAGAAAAAGAAATAGAAAACTTTCTCCTTCTTTTCCCCTTTCCCCCACCACTATGGACCCCTTCTAAAGCACTACCCTGGACAGAAATTTGAAAATAAGTGAAATTTGTCTTTGGCATCCTCCCACCTCACTTTCTTTTTTTTTTTTTGAGTTCTTTTTTAAAAAATTTTATTAATTTATTTTGATTTATCAACAATCACTTCCATATGCTTTTGAGTTTAAAATTTTTCTCCCCCTTCCTCCCCACCACCCTCGCCAAGACAGTGCACAATCTGATATAACCTATACATTTACATTCCTATTAAACATATTTTCACATTAGTGAAGTTGTAAGTAAAAATTAAAACCAATGGGAGGAACCATCAGAAAGAGGATACAAAACTCAACAGAAGAGAAAAAATAAAGATGGCGATTCAACTTTCACAGTTATGATTACTATCTGTGTCTTTTTCTCCATCCTTTTTCCCCCACTTGTGCTTTTTTTCTCCTCTCTCCCTTCGTCCCCCTCACCAGTACTTTGCTTTTGACCACCGCCTCCTTCAGTCTCTCCTCCCTTCTATTATCCCCTCCCCCTGCCCCTTCACCTCCACCACTTCCTCCCTCCTTTCCATTCCCCCTCCCTTTTTTTTCCCTTTTCCCTCCTACTGCCCAGAGGGCAAGTTAGATTTCCAAACTGATTATGTTATTCCCTTCTTAAGCCAAATCTGATGAGACAAGGTTCAAACAATGCTCACCCCCTCCCTTCTTTCCCTCTGCTGTAATAGGATTTTCTGTCTTTTCCTGTAATGTAATTTACCCTTGTCTGCCTCCTCCTTTCTCAGTACATTTTCTAAGATCAGACTAATCCACTTACTTGGATCCATTTAACCCACTTGATTAGATTTTTTTTATCATTACATCAAAGTCAACTAATATCCACCCCCTTTATGTATACTCCTTTAACATGGTGTAATAACAATACAGTTCTCAAGAGTTGCAAGTGTCATCTTCCCTTGTAGGGATGTAAACAGTCCACCCTTATTAACAACATTTTGTATCTTTCTGTCCCATTTACCTTTTTATGTCTTTCTTGAATCTTGTACTTGAAGATCAAATTTTTTGTTGAGCTCTGGTCTTTTTATGAGGAAGGTTTGGAAGTCTCCTATTTCGTTGAATATCCATCTCCTCCCTTGAAAAAGCATGCTCATTTTTGCAGGGTAGTTGATCCTTGGCTGCAATCCAAGCTCCTTTGCCTTACAGAATATCATGTTCCATGCCCTGCGGTCTTTTAATGTAGAAGCTGCAAGGTCCTGTGTAATCCTGACTGTGGTTCCATGATATTTAAATTGTTTCTTTCTGGCTGCTTGCAGCACCTTCTCTTTCATCTGGTAATTTTGGAATTTTGCTATTATATTCCTTGGCATTGTCAATTTGGGATCTCTTTCAGGTGGTGAGTGGTGATTCTTTCTATGGTTATTTTACCTTCTGGTTCTAGGACTTCTGGGCAGTTTTCCTTTATGATTTCCTGAAAGATACTGTCCAGGCTCTTTTTTTCATCATGATTTTCAGGTAGTCCAATGATTTTTAAATTGTCTCTCCTGGATCGATTTTCCAGGTCCGTTGTTTTACCAATGAGGTATTTTACATTTTCATCTATTTTTTCATTTTTTTGTTTCTGTTTGACTGATTCTTGCTCTCTCATAGAGTCATTAGTTTCCATTTGTCCAATTCTAGTTTTTAACAGATTGTTTTCTTCTGTTAGTTTTTGTACTTCCTTCTTCAATTGGCCAATTGTATTTTTAAGGGATTTGTTTTCTTCAGTGTACTTTTTTCCAGTTTGCCAATTGTGTTTTTTAGGGACTTGTTTTCTTCAGTGTACTTTTTTTCCAATTGGCCAATTGTATTTTTTAAGGACTTTCTACCTCTCTCATTAGACTTTTAAAATCCTTCTTGAGCTCTTCTAAGAAGGCTTTTTGGGCTTCAGACCAGTTCATATTCCCTTTTGATGTTGCAGATGTGGGTTTGTTGACAATGTTGTCCTCTTCAGAATTTCTGTCTTAATCTCCACTTTTCTCGTAGTATAAATCCATGGTATGTTTCTTTTTACTCATGTTTTCTTTATTCCATGGCCTTTAAAGAGATTGAGCTCTCCTGCTGGGGATCAGAAGGCACTGACCCAAGCTTCTTGTGTTGGGAGCCTAGGTCTTGGTCACTGGCTTTGTGTGCTGGGGCCTCTTATGTTGGCAGTTGGAGGCTGTAGGGTTCTGGTAGCTTACCTGTGTTGGGCTGGAATCAGCAAGGCTGGAACTTTCAGGCAATTCTAGGTTGCCTGCTTTTCCTTTCCTTTAGCTTTCTTCAGCTCCTTTTAGATGGGTGATGCAGGGTGTTTATCTGCCTGGGGCCCCTTGCAATGCTGCCTCCCTCCTTTCTGCTAACGCACTGGGAGATTCCTTCATGGTAGAGTGCTGAGGTACCTGGTGGTTTTCTGAGCTAGTTTCTGCTGGTTCCCCTGCCCTCACTGAGGCACTCACAGGTCCAGGTGTTGGTGCTTGCCTGTTCTACCACTTGGGCTTCAGGATCTCTTCCTGGGGTTCTGACAGCTTACCTAGTGTTGGGTTGGAATCAGCAATGCTGGGGCTTTAGGAAGACTTTAGGTTGCTTTCTTTGGCTCCTTTCAGGTGAATGCTGCATGGTGCTTATCTGCCTGGGGCCCTTTGTAATGCTGCTTCCCTTATTTTTGCTGAGGCACTTGGAGATCTGTTTGCTGGGCTGCTGCACTGCTATTCCCTGTCTTTCTTCTAGTTCAGCTATTCCAGGTTTTTTTTTTCCTAGGGTAATATTTTCTGGGTTTTCAGAGGTTGATAGGGGAGGGTGAGAGAGACTACCTTTTTACTCTGCCATCTTGGCTCCCGGAAGTGGAAGTCTGTTTTTCATTTCTTTAATAGGTATTTTGTAATTACATTTACATAAATATCAGGTACACTTTGCTAGAATGAATCTTGACATTTTATGCACTGTGTACTCATTTCAAATGAGATTTCACCATCTATTATTTCCTATTGTTATTATTGTTGTATAATATAGAAATGTTGGGGGGGTTGTGAATTCACTTTCTAATTCTTCTATCTTACCGAAGGCAAAAGGAAAAGGGGATGGCAGAAGATGAGACAGATAGTATCATGGAAACAATGAACATGAACTTGGACAGACTTGAGAGATAGTGGAGGATAGAAAGGCCTGGCTTACTATGGTTCATGAGCTCATGAAAAGTCACACATGACTGAACATCTGAAAAACAATAACCTTCCTGAAGCGATTGCCATAATTAGTCTTTCTGATGTTTCTCTTGGATTTTCTAAATATGTTACAATTAATCAACATGCACTTATTAAGTGTCTACTATGACCAGAGACTTTCCAACGTGTGGAGGCTCCAGGGACAAAAGTGAAACAATCATAGCCCTCAAAGACCTAGCATACAGTGACAGTAGGAGACTGCTAGTTTTCTTTTCTTCTTACCCTTCATACTACAATATCTTTCACCTGACAACACCTGTGAATCGACTTCTTCCTTTCTAGGAGGATAACAGGTGCTTCCTCTCTAGATCATCCAACTACCACCTGTTTAGGAAGAAGTTCAACTCTACCACCCACCACCCAAGAGTAACCTCATTACAGCTTCAGCAGGTGCTACAAATAATATCACGTCCACTTTACAGATGAGAAAGCTAATGCTCAAAATGATGTCCATTGTCACATAGTCATATATCCTTAGTAGTAAAGATAAAAATCAAGATTTGAACCAATGTCTTCCAATCCAGCATTTGATTCATTTACCAGGCTACCTGAAAATTTTTATTATTCTGAAAAATTTAATAGACTCCATTTATTTATTTCATCACCTCCATTATATCATCCATTTCTAGTCATGGTGGTAATCTTAAAGGCAATAACTTTCTATATTTCATTTTAGGAAATTAAGTAGCAAAAAAAGAGTCATAGGGCCAATATGAATCAATAAAAATGAAGATGATTTAAAAGCAACATAAGGGACAGAACTGTTGTAAATTTTCTGAAGGACAAAAGATAAAGTGAATTAATTCTATATATCAGAGAAAAGGAGAACAGGGAGGAAGAGATGGAGAGAAGTCGGTAAGAGAGTTTTAGGGATAATTAGTAACTGCTTTCTTTTCTACTTTGTGAGGACAGGAAAAATGTTCTTCTTATCTTTATGTCCCTACCATCTAGCACAGTAGCTTTCATGTGCTATTCACTTAACAGGCATTTACTGACTTGAATTGACCATGGTTTTATAGTCTCTGAATTAGGTCCCATCTCTGTTCTACAATTCAACAAACATTTCAAAGAATAATAGACTGTTGAGAATGGGTAAAGTCCTCAGATGTCATCTAGTCCAGTCTATACCAGAACATTAACTCCATCTAAAAACAACCATAACAAATGATTATACAGCCTTCATTCAAACAAGGATACCTGGTGATGGGGAACCTATTGCCTCCCAAGGTAGCCTATTCTACCTTTTGTTGTTGTTGTTCAGTCATGTCTAATTCTCTATGATCCTATTTGGATTTTCTTGACAAAGATACTGGAGTGTTTTGCCATTTCCTTCTCCAGCTCATTTTACAGATGAGAAACTGAGGCAAACAGATTTAAGTGATTTGCCCAGGGTCACACAGCTATTAAGTGTCTGAGGACAGATTTGAATTCAGATCCTCCTGACTCCAGGGCCAGCAATTGATCCACTGTGCCATCTACTGCCCCACCTTTGGACACTCACAAATTTTAGGAAGTTTTTCTTCACATTAACTTTAAATATCCCTCTGTAACTTAGACTCCTTCCCAGCTCTAGATTCTGGAACAAGCATAAAGCTGGTCTTTCTTCCATGTGACAGACATTCAGATACTGAAGAATAACTTATCAGGCTTTTCCTAAGTCATCTTCTCTATAGGTTACACCTCTCTGCTTCCATTAACTGCTCTTCAAAGGCAGGATGTTTAGTCCTCTCAGCATTCTGGTCAGCTTTAGCTAGGTGAATGTCAAGCTTGTTAATGGGAGATTTTTAACTGCATTCCCCCAGAATAACAAGACATCTCTATTATCATTATTAGGTCCACAAAGAGCTGCTTTGGAAGTCAGCAACTACCACCACCAGTCTTCTCTTTCTCTGACCCTTCATACTACAATATCTTTCATCTGACAGCACCTATAAGTCTACTTCTTCCTGCCTTGGAAGATAAGCAGGTGCTTCTGCTCAGATCATCCAATTCTCATTCTTTTGGAAGAAGTTTAACTGGTTTTCCCTTGGACAGTAAAGCCTTTTGTCCTTGGCATAACATTCTTTCACTGTCCAATATCAGGACATAGGTCATGTCTTCTCTCTGCCACTACAGATTATTTTTTTAAAAATACTGAATCCCCATTTCCAGTTTTTAAAAGAACACTTCAAACTTGAAGTGTGATGAGTGCTCTTGAAAAATATATAGCCCAGAAAGACAGCAGACCTGTCTATTGTTGTTTGGTAAAGAAAGCAGCAGAAAGCCCACAGAATCTTAACATGGAGTCACCAACCACTAGAATTTGCTTCTTCTTTCTCTGACCCTCAAGTAACAAACTTTATCTGTTGATGTCTGGATCCATATCTCAGTTCTCCAGAAGACAAGTAACTTCTTCCTCAAGGGTCTAGCTCTCATCTCACATCTCTTTCTTAATTTGAGGTGTTTAATGGTCCTTTTTTCATTTTTTCCTCTGTATTGTATTCTTTCACCATCACCCTCCATATAGGCAATTCATACTTGGGTCTTTGTATGTAGATATCTGAGGCTGTAGAGAGACATAGGGCTATATTGTTTGTTTTCTTTGTGCTGGCATATGTATATGTGTGTGTTTGTTCTTTTCTTTGATTATATCTTCTATGATTTACTGAGTATCTCTAGTGCTATTATTCTTAAGATACTAGAGTAACACTCTGGTGGTATTTAGCTTTATTGATATACCTAAGTGGGATTTTTTTCCTCTCTTCCTTTTCTTTTGGTTATTTATGCAAGACTCCAGGCAACATTCTTACAATTCTCATTTTTAGAAGGCAACTAAGTGACACAGTGGATAGCATGCTGGATATAGAATCAGGAAGACCTGAGTTCAAATCCTGCCCCAGACACATGACACTGGGTAAGTCACTTAACCCCTCCCACTTCAGTTTTATTATCTGTAAAATGGCAATACATTCCCTCACAGGGTAGTAAAGAAGATCAAATGAGATAATATATATAAAAATTCCACAAAACTTTAAGTCCTATATACATGCTAACCATTATTATTATTATCAGTCCTTATTAATTGCAATTTACCTCTGGCCAGGAGACCATTATATTTTAGACTATGGTCCAATAATACAAACCAATTGACATCAGCAGGGCTGGTTCAATATTAGGAAAATTATCAGTATCACTGAACATATCAATAACAATAGCAATAAAAAATTATATCATTATATCAATAGATTCAGAAAAAGCCTTTGACAAAATACAATACCCATTCTATCAAAAACACTAGAAAGCATAGGAATCAATGGAGCCTTTCTTAAAATAATAAGTAGTATCTATCTAAAACCAAGAACAAGCATTATCTGTAATGGGGATAAACTTGAAGCCTTCCCAATAAGATTGGGAGCGAAGCAAGGATGTCCATTATCATCACTATTATTCAATATTGTACCAGAAATGGCAGCTATAGCAGTAAGACAAGAAAAAGAAATTAAAGGGATAAAAATAGTAAACAAGGAAACAAAACTATCATTTTTTGAAGATGATATGATGTTATGCTTACAGAATTTTAAAGAATCAACTAAAAAACTATTTGAACACTTAACAGCTTCAGCAAAGTTGTAGGATGTAAAATAAAGCTACACAAATCATTAGCGTTTCTATATACTACCAACAAAACCCAGCAGGCAGAGATAGAAAGAAAAATTCCATTTAAAATAACTGCAGGCAATATAAAATATTTGGGAATCTACTTGCCAAGACAAACCAAGGAACTATATGAACACAAAAAATACTTTTTATACAAATAAAGACAGATTGAAAGAATTAGAGAACTATTAATTGCTCATGAGAAGGCCAAGTAAGTATAATTAAAATGACAATTCTACCTAAGTTAATTTACTTATTCAGTACCATACCAATCAAACTACTGAAGAATTATTTTATAGAGCAAGAAAAAAAATAGTGACAAAATTCATCTGGAAGAACAAAAGGTCAAGATTATTAAGGATTTCAGTGAAAAAAAATGTTAAGGAAGATAGCCCAGCAGTTCCAGATTCCAAATTATATTATCAAGGAGTAATCATCAAAACAATCTAGTACTGGCTTAGAAATAGAATGGTGGGTCAGTGGAATAGATTAGGTACATAATACTCAGTAGTAAATAACCACAATAATCCAGGGTCTGATAAACCCAAAGATACAAGTTTTGGAGGTAATATCTGACAAAAATTGCTGGGAAAACTAGAAAGCAATTTGGCAGAAATTAGGTATGGACCAACATTCATACCATATCCCAAGATAAGGTCAAAATGGATACATGATTTAGAAATAAAGGGTGATAAGTAAATTGGGGAAGCATGGGAAAAAAATGTACCTCTCAGATATAGAAAGGAGAAGCATTTATGATCAAACAAAAGATAGAGAACATCATAAGAAATAAAATAATTTTGATTACATGAAATTAAAAAGCTTTCACACAAACAAAACCAATATAGCCAAAATTAGAAGGACAACAGGAAACTGGGGTGGGGAGGAGAGAGAATTTTACAATAAGTTCCTCAGATAAAGGCCTCATTTCTCAAATATATATGGATCTGAGTCAAATGCATAAAAATAAGAGCTATTCCCTAGTTGAGAAATGGTCACAGGATATGAACAGACATTTTCAGAAGAAGAAATCAAAGCTATCAATATTCACATTTAAAAAGACTCTAAATTAATTAGCAAAATGCAAATTAAAACAACTCTGAGATACCACCTCATACCTATCAGATTGGCTAATATGACAAAAAAGGGAAATGACAAATGCTGGAGGGAATGTGGAAAATTTGGGACACTAATGCACTGTTTGGTGGAGTTGTGAACAAGTAAAACCTTCCTAGGGAACAATTTGGAACTATGCCCAAAGGGCTATAAAACCATGTTTACCCTTTGACCCAGCAATACCACTACTAGGTCTATATCTCAAAGAGATCAAATACAAGGAAAAAGGACCTATGGGTTCAAAAATATTTATAGCAGCCCTTTTTGTGGTGGCAAAGAATTGGAAACTGAGAAAATGCCTATCAATTGAGGAATGGCTGAACAAGTTGTGGTACATAAATGTAAGGGAATAATATTGTGCTATGAGAAATGATGACATGTCATGTAGATTTCAGAAAAACCTGGGAAGACTTAAATGAACTCATGCAAAGTGAAGTGAGCAGAACTAGAACATTATACACTGTAACAGCAGTTTTGTGATGATGATCAACTGTGAATGACCTAGCTATTCTAATCAATACAATAATCCAAGACCATTCCAAAAGTAGTATGATGAAAAATGCTGTCCAACTTCAGAGACAGAATTGATAAACTCTGAATGCAGACTGAAACTTACTTTTTTACTGTATTTTTATTATTTTATTTTGTTTGTGTTTTCTTTTGCAACATGGCTAATATGGAAACATGTTTTACATGACTTGACAAGCATAATTGACATCAAATTACCTGACTTCTCAAGGAGAGAGGGAGCAAATTTGGAAATCAAAGTTTTTTTAAAAAGTTGTTAAAATTTTTTCCATGTAATTGGGAAATATTTAATGAAATAAATAAAATTGTTAAGAAAATAATCATTATTATGAAAATCTTCAGTCCATTTCAATTCAACAAATATTTGTTAAGCAACTACTCTGTGTCTTAGAGATATAAAGACAAAAATGAAACAGTCTTTGCTCTTAGGGAGCTTACATTCTATCAGGGGAAAAAATAAGTAAAAAGAAAACAATTTGAGAGGAGAGAGAGCAGTACTAACCAAGGGCTTCAGTTTGTCCCTGATGCCTCCCACTTGAATTGAACATTAAAGGAAGCTAGAGATTCTAAAAAGCAGATGTAAAAATGGAGTGAATTCTTAGCAAGAGGGTATCCTGTGTAGAGGGACTGAAATGGTAGAGGGAAAAGTCAATTTCAGAAAAGAGCAAAGTAGGCCAATTTACCTGGAAGGCAAAGTGAAATGGAATACTATGAAATGTCTAGAAAAGCTGGTGAAATTCAAACTGTGATGGCCTTTCTATGCCAGGCTACCTAATTTGTATTTTATCCTAGAGGTAACATGGAGTTGCTGAATTTTTCTGAGCAGAAGACTGACAGGGCTAGACCTTTCTTGCCTTAGACTTCATAATCCTTATCTATGCTGTCTAGATTGTTTCTGGCAGCCTCATTTACACCCACATGAATCACCAGAAGTGTATAGTAGTCATCAGGTTTGACAAGTCTTTGGAGATTCTCCACCACACCCTGGATACTTGCCCTGGGAAGACAGCTGATCTTTCTACTGTTATTGTCAGATCAACAAATAGCTGCTTCACTACCTCTCAGCAGGGCTTGACCAAGCATCACTACTCATCTCTTCTTCTTTTTCATGACTCTCCTGACTAATTATCATGGGAAATTTCATATTGGTTGTCCATGGAGGCTGTTGAGGAAGGTTTTATTTATTTACGGATCCCCCTCACACTTTTTTCTTGCAATATGACATTAGCCTACTTCAGTGTCTTCTAAGTGATGACCACTTACCATGTTTGAGACTCTGTGATAGCTACTAGGGTAAAGAAAAGGATGTAAACAAAAATAAAGCATGATCCCTGACCTCAAGGAGATTACAATATTTTAGGGAATATAAGCCAGATACATAAATAACTTGAACATAAAACAGAATGTGAAATGTTTGTGATATACAAAATGCTATTGGATTCTGAGCAAGAAAGAACAATTTCTTACTTGGGAAAATCAAGGAAAGCTTCACAGAGGATGAAGAATTTGAAGTGGATCTAGAAGGATGAGTAGTATTTCAAAATATGGAGATACAAAGGATGGCATTCTAGGCAGAGGAAACAGCACAAGCAAAGTCATGGCAGTGATTAAACATAGAATATGTTGGTGGTGGTGGTTGTTTTTGGTAGTAGGGAACTCCATACCTATAATTTTGATAGTATAGAAAATTACTAATACCACTGCACATTGGCAACTGTCACAAAAGAAGTGTTAAAGAATTGCTTGGGGCATCAAGATGCTAAAGAACCAGGGAGAATGTGTGTTAGAGATGAGTCTTGAAACCTGGACCTTCTAACCTCAGTGCTGACTCTATCCATTATGCCGTTTCTTCTTGGCCATGCTAGGGCTGAGGGGTGCGGGGAGAGAGCAATATAACAACATTTATGTTTATGGAATGTTAGTCACTTTAGGTTGAACTGCTATGTTAATATTTCCCTATAGTCTAACAAAGAGGTTTTTTTCAGCCTGTTTCCTCCATTAGATATAAAATTGTAATAAGAGGGGGAGCAGTTTTTAAATCTGATATAGAAGGAAAAGCAAATTTTTAACACATTTGCTGTTAACCCCTGATAGCCCATCAGGCCCATCAAGTTGAGGTCATTAGAATTCTAGAATCACAAATTTCTTTCTCCAGAAAACTTGGAAAGAAGCCAACCAACAATATCTCAGGATAAATTAAATCTAGGTAATTAGAAGGACAAAAACAACCTTTATGTACGGCAATTAGTTTTGCACCAACTAATGGGACCAAAGGCTTCTCCAATTCTCAGGTGTCTTCTTAATTGCATTTGAATAGCTATCAACACTTAAAGCAGCTTCAGGTAACTATGGGCTGGAGGGTAAACAGGCTAGGCGGTCCTTAGTGGAAGCACTGCCAAATACAAGTACAGAGGGTAACAGCTGTGATCTGCAGTGATCAACCAGGCTCCCAATTTGCCATAACATAATAAATGAATTGTCATCTGAACAACACAGAAAAGCCTACCTTCAGTATTCACACGAAATGTACCTTCTGGAAATAATGTACTCTATAAACTAGGAAATATTGCATGAAGGTAATGACAGCCACAGGAGGATGAGGGGAATTTTTTTTTCTTTTCTGAAGGAACTCAGTTTCATGTTCATATTGGTTAAGAGTGATTCTGACTGACATTCAGGTCCACATTTTCAAAGACATGTTTTGAGAAGAGAGGCTTGAAAAGACTGTGAAGCTGGCAATTGTTAAGAATCTATAGGATTATTGATTTAGAGCTGAAGGTAAACCAAAACCCATCTAGTCCAAATCTTCATTTTACAGGTAAGAAAATGAGGTCCATGGAGGTTAAGCAAATTGTCCAAGGCTACCCAAGTACTGTCAGAGATGGGATTTAAACCCAGGTCCTTTGACTACAGAGCCAAAGCTCTTTCTACTGTACAATGCTAATTACTAAAGGTGACCCTTTATAAAGTCTGATACTTTGATGGATACATGATTTCACTGATGGGAGTACTCTCCCTACCAACATATATCAAAGTTCATCCATGTCTTATCCTGTGTAATTGTTGTCCATGTCCTTCCATAAAAAGCAGAGGTTTCTAACCTGGATTCTGTGAATTTTTATTTTAAAATAATTTTGATAACTATTCAATACAGTTATAACTATTTCAATTAATTTTAACCTAACTTAAAATTTAACTAAGACTTTCAGGACACCTTGTACAATTTTACTTCTCTTTCAATTTTTATCTATCAGTATTCTTGAGGTGATTTGACCTAATTGACACAAAGATTTCCACAAGCTAGTTTTACCCACCACTGATTTTTTATTTATTTTTTACTATTCTATGAAGGAGTACTCTTTGTAACCTTCTGTAATGCTCTTAAAGATGAGCCTAGAATCTAAACCATTGTTCCTTTTGGCTATCATGTTCTTCTTGACAAGGTAAACATATTTGTTGGCTGAGGCAGTTTGAGGATCCTTTTGGTCATTATTATGGTGATTCTTATAATAATTAATTATGTCTAAGAAATGGTAAAAATAGATATATTTAATTTTTTTCATTTTTCAAAGTCATCATATTGTTGAAATAGATCTGTTTGGAGGTATCATAATTGCATGCAGTATACCCGTCTTCATGTTGTCTTCTAATTTGGTGTTGATATTGACAGTCTGTCTAAATAGTTAATAATCTTATTGCACAAAGACAGACAATTCCTATGACTGCTAGAAAAGTAACTAGTCATTTCCTGCCTGTTGAGGTACAGACAGACTCACTGTTTTGTGATATAGTCATGTCCATACCTGTCATGTCCATAACCTTCAGTTCCCGTTCTTGAACAATGCAGTAATGGTAAATAAGAATGAAGTTATGGAGTAATTAATAAGACTCTTTCATTTCTTTCCCCAGAATTTGCTGTGTCTGAAGTCAGCAAACAAGATGATATGTGTAGACTTGATTTAGAGTATAAGGTCAATGCATTTATAGAATTTCTCTATTTCTTCATCTTCTACAGCTGGCAAATAATGTCACATAAGCTATAATTACTATGAGCGCTACAAAACAAGATGACCAAGTATCTCATGAAATGATATTTCTTGTTGTCTTTGGGCACAAAGAGGAAACCAACTTTACCAAACTGTTTATTCACATCTCCAAGGTAAATGTGTAAGTAACCCCATTCCCAGTAGCAGGAAGTTCATTATGAATTCTGGTTTCACTTCTAGGAAATAACAATAATAATGTGGCCTAGATCATTCTGAACTCTTTAGGCACTAGAAAAAGATTTAATATTTGGAGTACAAAAAGTTAAATTATCATACAAAATTCTCATGGATTTACGGTTCATTTCTATACCCTTTGGCCCAGCAATACCACTACTAGGTCTATTTCCAAAGATGGTTAAGGAAAAAGGAAAAGAACCTATATGTTCTAAAATGTTTATAGCAACTCTCTTTGCAGTGCAAAGAACTGGAAATTTTGGGGTTGCCCATAAATTAGGGAATGACTGAACAAGTTGTGGTATATGATTGTGATGAAATACTTCAGTGCTATAAGAAACAAATGCGCTCAATAATCTTAGAAAAACATAGGACTTGTACAAAATAATGAAGAGTGAAATGAGCAGAACCAAGTGAATATTGTATACAGTAAGAACAATATTGTTTTAAGAACTATTTTGAGTGAATAAGTTATTTATTATAAATACCCAAATTAACTCTAAAGGACATATGAAGAAAGATACTGTCTGCATACAGAGAAAAATCTGTTAAGTATGATAAAAAAAAATCTGTAGAATAATTGCATATACATACACACACACACCTATCTGTATCTAATGGTAGCCATTTCTAGGGTGGGGAGAGGGGGTAGGGAAGAAAAGAAAAAGAAAAAATATTTACACAATAATTTTGTCATATATTTGAAAGGAATAGCAAGTTGTGTATAGTAGATTTGCATTTTCATGTAAAATCATCTTTTTATTGTACTATGTTATGGAAATGCTTGTTTTATTCCATAAATTAAAAATAAAATAATTTTTAAAAATATTTTTAAGTATTCATTGCTATGTGGATCAATCAGATTTATATTTTTGTGCACAGTCTCTTTCTCTTGAGTTCTAGTCTCACCTTACCAACTATTTATTAGACATTTAAAACTGGATGTCCCATAGACATTCCAAATGCAATGTATCAAAAATAGAACTCTTTTATATTTCTTCCATTACTTAACCACTTCTGAACTTTCCTATTTTTGTTGAGATCACTACAATCCTTCTAGTCTCACTAGTTCTCAGCCTTGGCTCTATCCTCAACTTCTCAACTCTCCTTTAGACAATGGTAGTCAGAACCTACATAATAGGAACTCTTCCTATGTTCCAGGTACTTTGCTAGGCTCTGGGGATACATAGACAAAAATGAAATATTCACTTCTCTTAAAGAGTTTATATTCCACGTATGGAAGGAGTGAAAGGTACTAAGTATCACTTAATTTTTAGATCATATATCAATCAATTAACAATTATTTGTTCACAGAATTTTTAGACCATATGTCAATCGATGAATAATAATTTTATACAATTTAGACCATAAATAAATGAATTAATAAAATAAATCAATAAATGAATAATACTTGTACACAAAATTTAGACCATGTATTAATCAGTGCACAATTTATAGCAATAGTTCAATTAACAATAGTAATTGTTCACTGATTGATATGTGGTCCAAAAATTATGGGGTGTGTGGCACTTTCACTCCCTTTACTGACACACATTATTTATATGGAAATGGAAGGAATATGGAATTTCCAGTCAGTATAAAAGTTTCCCATGTATGTGCCAGTAAATATCTAAAAAAAAAATACAACATCCAAAAATGATCAGAATATTCAAAGAAGTAATAAACTGCTTCAGACATTGAGAGAGGAGGGAAGCAAGTGTAAACTCAGATAAACATCACAAAAATCTGCCAATGCTCTAACCAGCAACTCATGAGGGGTACATAAATCCTGTCTTGCTCTGTTTCCAGGAGTCCTGAAACCTGGAGTGCTCTGGCAAGGAATTCCAAGGGTTTAGAAGCTCATTGCACTCTGATTGCACATGCTCTCCAGGATATGGAAGCCAAAAGTACTCTGACCCACACCCTCCAGTGGGGCTGGAATTCCTCAGTAATATGAGAAGGTGTTGTGGTGATGCCTGAAGATTGTAGCATTTTCAAATAGGATGATCCATTAAAGCCTAAAACCTACCAGTATTCAATGTGCAAACATACTAGGGGAGGTTGAATCCAGTGGCAAAAGGGCCAAGGAAATAGAAGCTAAACAGGACCTAACCCACCCCATCCAAGAATGTGGAAAGCAATTGAATCAGGCCCTGGTAATAAAATCCCAAATCAAGTACTAAAGCTGCCAATGTGAGTAAACAGAAGACACCAAATATGAAGAAAGAGATGCCCAAGAGGTAAGACCAGAAAAGGAAACTGTACAACAAGTATATATAGATCCTCAAGGAAAAAGTTGCTGTACCACAAGGACTTCAAAATTGCCTAGAAAAGAGTAAAGAATCAGATAAATAAATAGAATAAGGGCTCTAGAGAGAACAATATGGAAGGTAAATAAATAGCCTAAAACAGACAATGTTTTCACTTTCCTCATGTAGCAGATTCTGAAAATTGGAATGGAAAAAACAGAACCCAGTGGTTACAGGAGACAAGAATTGTAAGAGGGAGAAAATATTGGGGGAAAATAGAAAAATGCAAAGTATCTTCTGTAGAAAAAGACTAAACTAGAAAACAAGTTAAGGAGAGATAATTTGCAAATTATCAAACTTTTTTTTAAAAATCACCAAACCAAAACACTAGATACTACATTCCAAAAAAGCACAAAGTAAAATTGCTCAGGTCTATTAAAATCATAAGACAAAGTGACAATAGAAAGAACCCACCAATTTCCTCTTAAAGAAATTTTAAATTGAAAATTCTCAAGAATTTCACAGCCTTGGGGGCAGCTAGGTGGCACAGTGGAAAGAGCACCGGCCTTGGAGTCAGGAAGGCCTGAGACACTTTCTTTTCATCCAGCCCACTTTGTATAAAGAAGATGGCAAAAATAAAGGAATGCCATGAACTCTGGTAATTATAACTGAAATTGTGTTTCTACTCCACTGTCCTTATTTTTAAATTACCCAGATGCCAATCACTGGTTCTTAAACTTTCATTCTCCCTGTTTAATCCTCTCTTTATGATTGACCCTCCAAAGTTGCAATCTGTTTTGCTTTTGAGTATTCTCTTCTTGTTACTGGACTCCCTCTTACACTGCTTCACCCTTCTTACTGTTCTCATTTGTTTTCCTATTGAGTTTAATGTCTCTGTGTATGTGTGTGGGGGGGTGTATGAGCCTCAGACACTTGACACTTACTAGCTGTCTGACCCTGAGCAAGTCACTTAACCCCATTGCCTAGCCAAAAAAAAAAAAAAAAAGAATTCCACGGCCAAAATCCAGAGCTTATAAAGTGATGAAAAATAAAATATCACTGCAAGTAGTCAAAAAGAATGCAAGTATCTGGGTACCATAGTCATCACATAAGACTTGGTCATAACCTCTATACAAAAGAGAAAATCTTGGAATAAGGTTTTCAAAAAGGTAAAGAAATACTCTAATACAATACTGTGCATAATCATACAGGGGACAAAAAAGGCATCTTTAATGATAAAGAATTCAGTAGAAATATTTAAATTCAATCACAGTAATTTAAGAGAAATCTGCAAAATCAAATTCATTTTAGAAGGGGCTAAATGATGATGAAGTGCACATACACACAAATACACAGAAACATTAAACTCGACAGGAAAACAAGTGAGAACAGTGAGAAGGGTGAAGCAGTAATAAGAGGGAGGCTAGAGACAAGGAGATAACACTCAAATGCAAAATAGATTTCAACTTTGGAGGGTCCGTCATAAAGAGGAGATTAAACAGGGAGAAGGAAAGTTTGAGAACCGGTGATTGGTGTCTGGGTAATTTAAAAATAAAGACAGTACAGTAGAAACACAATTTCTGTTATAGATTACCAGAGTTGACTGCATTACTTCATTTTTGCCATCTCCTTTATACAAAGTGGACTGGATGAAAAGAAAGGAAAAAGCATAATGATGTTGGAAAAAAGCAATTGATGAAAATAATAGAACATGAATGGATTGAACTCACCTATAAAAAGAAAGAGGAAAGGAGAATGGATTAGAAGGAAGAATCTATCGATATAAAACATAAAAATTCTAGAAGAGTTAAAATGAGAAGCTGGAATAGAATTTATTATACTTTAGGCCAAAGGTGGGAAACCTGCAGCCTCCAGGCTTTAGGCAAACTAAAAAAAATTAGGAGTAATAATTATAAATCCATCTTGAAAATCAACCAATGCTCTTTTTAAAAGTTTGGAATGCCTTAACTTTTCATCCTGATATCCTGCTAAAATATCAGTTCTCTTTCAGGGATATGTAAAAGCATTGGGGATATTTATAATTACTTGCTTATAATTTCTTCTAATTCAATAAAAAAAAGTATTCTCAGTTCAAAAGATAGCCACAGAAAAATCAGTTTAATATCTCCTACCCCTTTTACTTAGTTATATGAATGTAAATATGACTCTAGGGGCATCTAGGTGGTACAATGGATAGAGCACTGGCCCTGGAGTCAGTAGGACTTGAGTTTAAATCCGATCTCAGACACTTGACACTTACTAGCTGTATGACCCTGGGCAAGTCACTTAACCCCATTTCCTAGCCAAATATTCACACATAAACATATATAGATATAGATATATGACTCTAACATCAGCTTAAAATGTGAAACCCTAACTAAATTCAAATTAGAATTATAGACATCTGAATGCTACAAATGTTAGATCTCATTTGTCATGTTTATCCATCACCAAAAAGTTAACTCCTACTTTGTTTTGTCTCAGGATAGGCATAGTACTGATAATGTAACAGATGAGTTAAATTTCATAAGTGACAAGAATAAGTTTAAAGCACTTTATATGTAAAGAGCAGTATGTCATATTGAAAAATATTGGAATAAGAGTCAGGACACCTGGAATTAAATGCTACTTCTGATGCTTAGTAACTCTGTGACCATGATCAAGGCACTTAAGTACACTGAACCTCAGTTTCTGCCTCCGTAAAGTGAGAATAACACTTTTCTCATAGAAGTGTTGTAAAGATCAAATACTTTATGAGCCTTAAAAGCATAATAGAAATATCAGCTCCTAATATTATAAATATTTGATCAATGATTATTCCATATTTTTATTCTATTATTCTTAATTTGCCAGGCTTAATTTTTTTTCTATTCATAAGTCATCATAAAATAAAGGTTCTCTTTAATGGATGAGGGGGAAAAAAAAGAAATACTGAATTTGTTGCTATGCATATCCTTTACAATAGCTCAAAATAGTGACTATTGTCTTATTGACAGAAATTGAAAGTCTGAAATTTTCAGCTGCATGAATAGATAGCCTTCCATTATCATATAGCCTATTTGGATCATTTTCAAGTCATGTTATGAAAATATGTGAGATCACTAAGATTTATTTGGGCAGACTTGGCAGCCTTTCCATGTATATGTACTTGAGCAATGAGATGCACTTTGTATTTAGGGCTTGCTCTCTAAAAATAAATGATTGCTTTAATCTGGGTAAGTGTGTGTGAGTAGAGGAAACATGAATAAGGTGTGACTCTTTCAGTTAGACGTCTGATTTACACAATGTCGTACTACAGGCAAAGATCTAGTCAGGCATAATCTCTTCTCTAAAATTTCATTTGATGCCCGTAAGTAGAGAGACCTAGAAAATATGTCTTTGGTTAATTAAGAGGAGGCAGGAGTCAAGTTGAATGCACACCCTTTGTTCTCTGCATTCATAAGATATCAAAATCATTTCCAAAATAAGTGACTCCCCTTTAAGCAAGCTAAAGTAGTATCCTTGAGAATTACAAAAATGCAATCGGCAACTTTTGGTAATTTCTGGAATCTCCAGGAGCAAAGTTCAAAACCAAGATAATTTTGGAATGACCTGCAGTGATTAAAGATCATAAAATCTTAGATTTAGAGATGAAAGAGACTTTAGATGCCACCTACCCCCACCTTGTCCCCTTATAGATGGGGAAGTTGAGACCTAGAAAGGTAAAGTGACATGCAAAGTTATTCAAGTATTGACTATGTCAGGATTTCAACCCAAGTCCCCTCCTTCTAAATTTCTGTACAGCTCTGCCTCACTATAATGACAAACACCTCTCTGACTATAGTAAGATCAACCAATTTTTTTTAATTCACTGCTAAAATGTTAGGTTTTCTTGGGAAAAAACAAACACCTTAAACTGACAAAAAGAAGCCTGTTTCTGTGGTTGCTTAGGGCAACCTAGCAAACATGAACTAGGCCAAAGCCTTGGCAGTAACAGACTAGGTTGTCTCTGGCCCCAGGTGTCATGATTTGGTGGGCCTTTCCCCACAGATTTTAATGATTTAAAAGAATAGTATGCTATCTAACTGAAAAAAAACCTTTTAAACAATATGACAAATATAAAATAAAAAGTAGGCTTATTCTATTATTTTATACATGAGTTGTCTTTTAAAATGATATTTTAAGAGTGAAAAAAACAAATTTCTTAACCCAATTCACTTTCACTTTTAGAACATAACAAGGAAATATAATGCTGTTTAAAAGAAAAAAAAATACTAGCTCCAGAAAATATAAACGTGTCAATTGGATTTAATCGGATTAAACTATAGGCATAGCCTGCCAAACATTTTTTGCAATACAACTTTAGATAAAACAATGTTGTGGAGACAGTTAATTGATCCTCTGGAACTTATCTTGACATGGCAAATCACATCACTTCTCTGGAGCCCAGTTTCCCTATCTGGAAAATCAATGTAGGACTAAGTGATATTGTTCCTTCCACATCAAAAGAATGATGTTTATGATGGGAGTCTGCCCATTTAACAACTATAAGAGCAAAGAAAAGAAATTTGAGGAAAGATGGTAATTGTTCAATTGAATTTTAAGAGACTTAGCAAAATAAGGCATTCCCTCCTCACTATCCCCAAATAACATGCAAATAGTACTTTTACATAGAGTAATAAGAGACAACAACTTGCAGGAATAGAATAGACACAACAGGAGAATGAAACATTCAGTCATAGATACAAAACCCAAGATTGAGGCTTGTGCAAAAAGTCCTAGAACCAAAAAGTAGTAAGTAAAAGCAATAAATAACATGAAGTACAGAACAAATATGAATGTCACTGGGATATAGGTGTCATGCGGAGAAAACAGTTAAATTCAAACCCTTAGTCCAATGTTATTTTTTTTGAGTCAGTCAAGGTTAGGTGACTTGCCCAGGGTCACACAGCTAGTAAATGTCTGCAGCCACATTTGAACTCAGGTCCTCCTGACTCCTTGACTATCCTATGTGCCACCTAGCTGTCTCAGTATTATTTCAAGTTATATTATATTGTATTATGTTATTTTACATTATGTTTCATCATGTCATATGTCATATTATACTATGCAATACTAGATTGTTTATTATATATTGTTATAATCATAAGCATTATATATGTACATATATATATAATGAATGACACTCAAATCCAATGTATGTTTCTCCCAATCAAAAAACTATAAAAATAGAAGTAAACAGGGTGCTGTAAAGATTACTATAAGATTCTGAAAGTACTTTGAATTAATAACAGGAATAAACAGGAAAGGTTTTATGCTAGTCACTGCAGATGCAAAGATAAAAAGAAGAAATTGTCCCTGCCTTCACAGAATTTATATTCTACTGAGTAATAATAATATGGAAATGATTTTAAGTACATTCTGAATACTGCCTCTACCAACATAATTTCTCAGTGATGTCACAAAGACATATCTACATTCTATGATAATATCTCCTCATGTCTGATGGCTACCGGGGAGAGCACAGAGGGCCATAGCTGTGTTTACTAATTAGAAAGCATCTTTTGCTTTGATATCTTATACAATGTTGGGACTCAGCAACCAAGACTCCAAGGTGAGAGTGAAACAAAAGTAAGAGAAGTGAACTTATTTATAGACACCTCTAAACTTTACACAGTGTTCTAGTCACCACTGCCCTGTGAGGTGGGGAGTGTACATATTATTCTCCATTGTTCAGATGAGTGAGCTAGGATCCAGTGAAATAGTGTTATCTGATCATAGTCATATAGGTAATAAATGCTAGAGATTGAATTTGAACCTGGGAATTCTGACTTCAAAACTAGACCTCTTTCCATTACACAATGGTCAGCAGAGAACATTGCCAGAATCTTTCTTCTTTTTTAAATCAGCAACCTCCATGCCAATATGACTTCAGGTTGCTAACACCTTCACTTTTGATATGGAGGAACCTGATGCACACGTATATCAGTTCAGGAATTTGGCATTTAACCTCATCATTATATATGGATCAAGTTGTCAGCACTCAACAAGGAAGACCGAAGGGGAGGTCAAGTGAGTCACACTTTCCTACTATAGAACAAAATGACCAAAAAGACTAATATGTAATTACAACTTTTAAGGGCAAAGTAGGGACAGCTAAGTGTCACAGTGGATAGAATGCCTGGCCTGGAGTCAGGAAGATTCATCTTCTGAGTTCAAATCTGGCCTCAGACACTTACTAGTTGTGTGACCCTGCACAAGTCACTTAACCTTGTTTGCCTCAGTCCCTCATTTATAAAACAAGCTGGAAAAGGAAATGGCAAACCATTCCAGTATCTCTGCCAAGAAAATCCCAAAAGAGGTAATGAAGAGTCAGACATGACTGAATAACAAAGTCAAAGTATTCCTTTCATCAGCTCAACAAATATTCTCATCAAACATTCTACTAAACTAATTAACCTCTGTGTAAAAGGAGGTGCTAGATTTCAGGTACAAAAAGACAAAAAAGAAACTAGTCTCTGCCCTTGAAGAACTTGTATTCATCTGGAAGAATACAACAATAAACAAATAAGTTTAGGAAGGACCATTTGAAGGACCATTTGAAGAGAGAGAAGTGATCACTACAAGTACAGGAGTCAAGCCTTCTGGGAAACTAGGAATTTAAACAGGGTAGAGTTGAGGGAGTGAATTCTATTCACAAGGCCAATCTATGCAAAGACTCAAAACTGGGAATTGTTGAACAAGCAGGCCAGTTTAGTGGGGACATAGACAACAAAAAGAAAATAAGCCAGGAAAAGTAGGCTGAAGTCAGATTTTGAAGGGCTTTAAATACCCAGCTGAGGAATTTTTGTATTTCATACTAGAAACAATGGGAGCCACTGAAGTTTCCTGAGTGGAGGATCATATTTGCTTTAGAAAAAAAAAATAGTTATATGGAGAATCTATTAGAGAAGAGAAAAACTAGATGCCAGGAATTTTTTAATCTCTTCCTTCATAAGAAGATTAGAGCTATGCACATATGGGTGGGACAGAAGAGAAATTTTTAAGAAGGGCACAGAAATGATGCTGTAATCTGAAGTACTCAGAAATAGAGTAGAGGGTAAACAGTAGACATAGCCTGGAAAGCCAAGCACCGATCTGAGAAGATTTTGTCATCAGGTTATGATTCAGAATGACTGACAAAAGCAAATCACCATTTTAACCAGGGTCTGTGTAGGAGGTTAGAATATGCTTTTTAAAAGAACAAAGAGAAAAAGAAAAGAGAGTTAATGAAACATTTATAGAATATATAGAAAAAAACAAGCAGAAGGAAGCTCTGAAAGAGACAAATGATCAGGGCAGTGTTGGAATTACAGTGCTGAATTTATTGTATACTTTAAAGAGAAAACAAGCTATACACAATTAAGATTCAAGGTTTCATATGAAATTTTTCTGTTCTTTGTATATTGAAATGTTCATATTTGTTGACGACTATCAAGTTCATAACAAAAAATGGGGGGAAATAAAAATAAAATTCTGATTAGCTCTCTGGGGGGAAAGGAAGAAAGCTGGTTGGTTTTCATATTTGCTCTAAAAAAATCTTCTTTAATGTTTAATGTTTTCTTAATTTAATTTAATTCAACAAACATTTATTAAGTCACTATACTATGCCAGGCCCCTTCCTACATCCTAGAAAAGTTAAAAAAAAAAAACAATAATTTTTGCTCTCAAGGACTCACATTCTGCTCCTTAAGCTTAAGTGTTTTTAATAAAATGATAGATACTTAATAGGTGCTCAATAAATACATGTTGATTTATTAAAAGGCATATTTTTATATAAATGAAGTACCACTGGATTGAATATCAGACAGAACACACATTTTATAATTGGAACAGCATGACTGTATCACCACCATCCAGAAGCAATATGTCTAAATTGTGGGGTCAACATTTCAAGAGCTGAATGAACCCCTTACAGATCAAAACCACAAAAATAGTCACCAAGAATATATGGAAACCTCTAATACAAAAGTAAAGAAAAAAAGTTCTTCTGTGGATATATTTAAACGCAAATTAATTTAGAAAAAAAAGAAGATATGGATTGGAATTCAAATGAAAAAGACTCATTTGGAGCTGGAAGATCCAGGTTCAAATTTCAGTTTTGCTATTTAATAATTGTGTGACATTGAACAAGTGATTTAGTCCTGGGCCTCAGCTTTCTCATAAATAACATATAGAGTTAGACTAGATGACCGTCTTCTAGTCTAGTTTTCTTCTAGTTTTAAATCCCATGATCCTCTGAGTCTATTAACTGATTATTTGAATAAATGTAATTCAATACACACTTAAGTGCTTACAATATGAAAGATTACGTTACAAGCAGCTAAGTGGCATGGTGGAGAGAACACTGGGCCTGAAGTCAGGAAGACCCATCTTTGTGAGGTTGAATCTGGCCTCAGACACTTACTAGCTATTTGACCCTGGGCAAGTCATTTAACTCTGTTTGCCTCAGTCCCCTCATCTGTAAAATGAGAAGGAAATGGCAACCACTTCAGTATCTTTGCCAAGAAAACCCCAAAAGGTGTCATGAAAAGTTGGACCTGACTGAAAAATGACTAATAACAATGTATGTATATGGAGGCCCATGTTTTAATAACCTCATGTACTTCCAAAGGCTCTTCTTCTTAGTCATGTGATTAGAACACCCCATACCCTTTGAGCCCTCAGTTTTCTTGATCTATAAAAAAGGGATATATTAACTAATATGCTTCAAAGCAAAGATTGAGAACAGATAATCTCTTGACATATTCTTTCATCCATTCAATAAACATTTTTTTAGTGCCTACTATATTCCAAGCTCTTTGCTAGATTCTGGGGATACAGACCAAAAAAAAAAAAAAAGAAGAAGAAGAAGAAAGAAAAGAGAGAGAGAGAGAGAGAGAGAGAGAGAGAGAGAGAGAGAGAGAGAGAGAGAGAGAGAGAGAAAGAAAGAAAGAAAGAAAGAAAGAAAGAAAGAAAGAAAGAAAGAAAGAAAGAAAGAAAGAAAGAAAGAAAGAAAGAAAGCCCTAGCCTTCAAAGAGCTTAATTTCTATTGGGAGAACACAGCATAAACATAGAAAAGTAAATGCAAAATATATAAAAAGTGATTTCCAGGGGGAGAGTATGTGCATGTAGAGGGACCAGTATACGTCTGATGTGTATGCAAGGGCACTTCAGTTAAGTCATGAAGGAAGCTGCAGATTCTAAGAATCAGAAAGTCAGAGGCAAGAGTGCTTGCTAGGAATGCAGGATGGCCTTTGCCAATGCATGGAGATGGAATATGGCAGACTTTGTATGTGGAACAGCAAGTAAGCCAGTTTAGCTTAAGCAAAGTCAATAAAAGGAGTAACTTGCCATGAACCTGGAAAGGTAGGCTGGAGTCATATCATAAAGGATTTTTCATACCAATGAGTTTATATTTCAATTTAAAGAGAGTAGAGAGTCACTCAAGTTTCTTAACAAGAAACTAATATGGTCAGATCTGTGTTATTTACTTGGTAGCTCTGTAGTGGATAGATTGAAGAAGGAAGAAACTGGAGCTAGAGAGACCAAAAAGGAATCTATTGCATTAATCCAGACTAACTGTGATGAGGGCCTGAAGTAGGATGGGTATGGAGCGAGGAGAGAGAAGGAGATGAATGTAAGAGACACTGCAGAGGTAGAATTGACACATCTTGGCAACTAGTTGGGGATTATATTTCTAAGCTCCATGATTAAATGATTCTATTTAAGTAATTTCTTAGTCCACAAACTTTTTGGTCCCTATACTCCCTTAGACTCCTAAAAATATAGTGTATCCAAAGAGTTTTTGTTGATGTTGGTTATAATTATTAGTATTAGCCATATTTGAAATTAAAAATGATAAAATTTTTAAACATTTATTTTTTCATTTAAAAATAAGCATATTACATGGTAACAATATGTTTCAATGAAAACAACTATTTTCTAAAATCAAAAATAATTAATGGGGAGAATGGCATTGATTTATCTATTTTTGCAAGCCTCTTTAATGTCTGGCTTAAGAAAAGATAGCAGATTATCATATCTGCTTCTGCATTCAATATGTTGTGATATATTGTTTCAGTTGAAGGAAATCTGGCCTCACATTGATAGGAAGTTGGAAAAGGTAGGAAATTTTTAATAGAAAAGTAATATATTTGCTTATTAGGAAAATAGTTTTGACCTTGTAAGCCATAAAAGGATCTTAGGAATCCCAGGGGCCTGTGGACCACACTTTGAGAACCACTGGTCTAAACAAATATGAAGTAGAATTCCATGAAACATCCTTTTATTTAACTTTCTTTAATAGATGTCTGTTTTCAAGAGGATTTTTAAGTATGCAATGGGGGAATGGCTTAGAAGTATTAAAATGGGTTCAGGCAAGAGGTTATAAAGGATTAGCAAGGGCTAAGTTATAAAAGTGAAATTAAACTCCAAACTGAAGAAAGACCATCATGGGGATGTCACTCTACAAATACAAAAAGTCATCTTTCAGTGGAATTCAACTGTTGTTTATTAAGCACAATGGCATGCCATCACGAAGAGTGTTTAGGGTGAGCCACAAGGAAGATAGCAACATGAAGGAGATGAAACAAAATGTCTGCATGGGTTTTGCTGGCAGAAATTAAAATCAATTTCTACACGGTAACTAGAAATGGAAAAGGACCTATGTTAGCCCTTTCCTCCATCCCCCAGGTGAGAAAAAAAGGGTTGAGTGATTTGCGCTGAGGTTCAAAGACTTTAAGAATATTATTACAGGTGCTCCTTGAAATTATGAGCAATCTCAGAAGCAGATCACTATTTTTAAGGCAGCTCAGAAACTTCTATACCTGCCCAATATTGGAGTATAGTATTGACTAGGCTAGAACACCTAGGTGGTACAGTGGATAGAATACTGAACCTGAAGTCAGTAAGACTCATATTCCTGAATTCAAATCTGGCCTCAGATGCTTACTAGGTGTGTGACCTTGGACATGTCACTTAACCCTGTTTGTCTCAGTTTCCTCACCTGTAAAATGAGCTGGAGGAGGAAATGGCAAATCACTCCAGTGTCTTTGCCAAGAAAACCCCAAAGTGGGTCCCTTTGCTAAAAAGCTAATTGATGTCTAGTGGCTAATTGATATGGGAAACACACTGGTGCAGGTTTGTGAGCAATAATACTAGAAACCAGTCCCTCAGAGTTACTCCCATAATCTCAAGTAAGAGTAGTCAACTCAGCTTCTTGGCACCTCAAAAATCACAAGTTGGAGTGTGGATTGGGGTAGTACCTCAGAAGAAGGACTGCATTAGTAAGAATAGTTGACTTGCGGGATGGAGCCAAGATGGCGGAGTGAAAGCAGTGACTTGCTTGAGCTCTCCCCCAAACCCCTCCAAATACTCATAAAAAATGGCTCTAAACAAATTCTGAAACAGCAGAACCCACAAAAAGACAGAGTGAAACAAATTTCCAGCCCAAGACAACCTGGATGATTGATCAGAAAGGTGTATCGCGCCGGGCAGCATGGGTGCGCAGGCCGCAGCAAACCTGGAGCAGGCCTCAGAGGACTGAATCCCAGGCAGCTGTGGAGGTTTCCAGACTCCTCAATCCACAAATGTCAAAGACAACTTAGAAGGTCAGTGGGAAAAGTCTGTTTCTGTCAGTGGTCAGAGAGGAAAGCGGGGTTTCAACTCCATTCCCCAAGAGTGTGGCCCTGGGGGGAGGGGCAGCTGCTTCCCAAGCTTCCGGCCCACAGACTGAGGGGGAATCCAGTGGCTGATCAGAGAGGGACTGCAGGGATCTCTTTGCCAGTGCTGAGGCAGGAATCTCTTGCTTTGCCCATGTGTGGATCTGGGCCACAGTTCTGGGCGGCAGTACTGGGGTGAGGAGGAGTGCTGGCGTAGTGGAGCTTGTAGTGGCTGTGGAGAGAAACCCCTCCTCACAGTTACAGGACAGAAAGGAATACTTGTGGTCACAGGCCAGGAAAGGAGTAAACACCTCGCCCCTTATCATACCACCTTGGAAGAACTGAAAATTTACAGGTCCCTACAAGTATCTCTGAAAACAGCTACACAAACCTCTGAAGCTTGGGACAGTACACTCTCCACATTGGAAGCAGACTCTTACCTTAACAAAGAGTTTAAAACTCAAGTAATTGGCTGGGATCATGAGCAAGCAGCGCAAAAAGAGTCAGACTATATTATCTTACTTTGGTGAAAAAGAAGATCAAAATATACAACCAGAAGAAGACAACAAAATCAAAGCTCCTACATCCAAAGCCTCCAAGAAAAATATGAATCAGTCCCAGGCCTTGGAAGAGCTCAAAAGGGATTTTGAGAAGCAAGTAAGGGAAGTAGAGGAAAAACTGGGAAGAGAAATGAGAGTGATGCAAGAAAATCATGAAAAACAAGTCAACAGCCTTGCTAAAGGAGACCCAAAAAAATACTGAAGAAAATAACACCTTAAAAAACAGCCTAACCCAAATGGCAAAAGAGGTCCAAAAAGCCAATGAGGAGAAAAATGCCCTAAAAAAAAAATTGGCCAAATGGAAAAGGAAGTACAAAAGATTACTGAAGAAAATACTTCCTTAAAAATTAGAATAGAGCAATTGGAAGACAGTGACTTTATGAGAAATCAAGACACTGTAAAACAAATCCAAAAGAATGAAAAATTAGAAAACAATGTGAAATATCTCATTGGAAAAACAACTGACCTGGAAAATAGATCCAGGAGAGAGAATTTAAAAATTATTGGACTATCTGAAAGCCATGATCAAAAAAAGAGCCTAGACATCATCTTTCAAGAAATTATCAAGGAAAACTGCCCTGATATTTTAGAACCAGAGGGCAAAATAGAAATTGAAAGAATCCACAGATCTCCTCCTGAAAGAGATCCCCAAAGGAAAACTCCTAGGAATATTGTAGCCAAATTCCAGAGTTCCCAGGTCAAGGAGAAAATATTACAAGCTGCCAGAAGGAAACAATTCAAGTACTGTGGAAACACAATCAGGATAACACAAGATTTAGCAGCTTCTACATTAAAGGACCGCAAGGCATGGAATATACTATTCCGGAGGGCAAAGGAGGTAGGATTACAACCAAGAATCACCTACCCAGCAAAACTGAGTATTCCTCTTCAGGGGAAAAAATGTTCATTCAGTGAAATTGAGTACTTTCAAGCATTCCTGATGAAAAGACCAGAGCTAAACAGAAAATTTGACTTTCAAATACAGGACTCCAGTGGAACATGAAGAGGTAAACAGGAAAGAGAAATCATAAGAGACTTATTAAGATTGAACTGTTTACATTCCTGCATGGAAAGATGATATTTGTAACTCATGAGAACTTTGTCAGTATTAGGGTAGTTGAAGGAAAAAAATTGTATGTATGTATATATAGATAGATAGATAGAGGGCACAGGGTGAGTTGAAGATTAAGGGTCATATCTGGAGAATAAAATTAAGGGATGAGAGAGGATGATACTCAGAGAAGAAAGGGAGAAGTAGAATGGGGTAAATTATCTCAAAAAAAAACAGAAAAGTCTCTAACAGTGGAGGGGAAACAGGGGAAGGTGAGAGGGAATGAGGGAATCTTATTCTCTTAGGATTTGTCTTAAGGAGGGAATAACATACACATTCAATTGGGTATGGAAATCTGTCTTACCCTACAGGAAAATAGGGAGAGAAGGGGACAAGAGAGCAGGGGGGTGATAGAGAGGAGGGCAGATTGGGAAAGGGAGTAATCAGAAGTAAATACTTCTGAGGAGGGACAGGGTCAAAAGAAAGAATAGAATAGATGGGAGGGCAGGATAGAATTAAGGGAAATAGAGTTAGTTTTTCACAACATGTCTACTAAGTAAGTGTTTTGCATAACTGCACATGTACAACCTATATTGAGTTGCTTACCTTTTCAATGAGGGTGGGTGGGGAGGGAGGAAGGGAGAAAATTTGGAACTCAAAGTTTTAAAAACACATGTTTTAAAAAAAATGTTTTCACATGCAACTGGGAAATAAGAAATACAGGAAATGGGGGTACAGAAGTCTATCCTGCTCTACAGGAAAATAGGAGAAGGGGATAAGAGAAAGGAGGGGGGAGAGATAGAAGAGAAGGCAGACCAGGGGAAGCAGTATTCAGAATGCATGTCATCTTGGGGTGGGGGCAGGGGTGAGAAGTTTGGAACTAAAAAACTTGTGGAAGTGAAAAAAAAAAATAAAACAAAATCAAAAGCAAAAAAAAAACCCACTAATCAAAAAAAAAGCTCCTAAAGGGAAAACTCAAACAAACCAAATCCAAAATGACTATGGCAGATCCTCATGCCAGTAAAGAGTTCACCTTTCATTACCTGAGTCAAGTAATAATCCAAACACATCTGTAAACTGTAGCTGTTTTGATAAAATCCTAATAAATATAAACTTTTAAGATAAAAAAAAAGTTGACTTGCTCTATCCACAGTTAACCAAACATTTACTCTTAAAGCCTGTGCATTCCATCAGCTATCATGCAATAATCTACCAAAATTCCTCTATTAAGGTCACCAATGACCTCCTTATCAATTAACTCAGTAGACTCTTCTTTTATCCTTATTTGACTGGAACTTTAAGTGGCCTTTAACACTGTCAATCATCATTTTTCTGGGTTTGTTCTCTGCTCCTTTGTATTCTGTGAAAATCTCCCTTGATTCTCCTCCGTTTCTTTCTAACTGCCTGGTCCCAATGACCACTAGTTAATCATTATCCTTCTGACACCAAACTGTGGGAGTCATAAAAAGCTCTATCTGAGGCCCTTTTCTCATCTGTCTCTCCATTTTCCTTTGGCAATCTCAGCTAGACCCCCAGCTTGTATTAATGTGAATATGCCTCATAAATCTGTAAATCCAGCCTGACATCTCACCTGAGTTCCATTCCCACATTTTTAACTGACTGCCATTGAAGCTGAAATAATATGGTGCTGCCAACAATAGAAACATGTTGAGAGGAAGTAGATTGAGGGGAGAACATGATGAGTGCAGTATTAGACATTTCTGGGTGCCCTACAGACATCTCAACCTCAATGTCTAAACCTGAACTCATTATCTTCCCCTAAAATTGTTCCTCCTCTTAACTTTTCTATTTCCACCGATAGCACCATCATCAAACAAGTTACTGAAGTTCAACACAACAGGCATCATTAACTCTTAGCTCTCTCTCAATCTCCCACTTTCAGTTAAATGCTAAGTCTTATTGATTCTGCTTGTAACAAATCTTGCATCTACCCCCTCCTCTCTAATTGCAATAACACTAACCCTGGTTTAGACTTCAAAGTTTCACACCTAGATGGTCTTTTGCCTTCACTGTTTTCCTTATTCAATCTATCTTTCAAATAACTACCAAAATAACATTCTTAAGGAACCAATCAGACCATGTCACACTACTCTCCCCCTGCCCCAATTAAAAATCTTCAATAAAAACAACAACTACTACCTATGTCCTTGAAGTATATATACTAGCTCCTTAGCCTGGCATTTGAGGTCCTTAACAAAGTGACTCCAACCTACTTTTCCCAGCCTTCTTTCCCATTACTTCCTCTTTATAACTCTAGGTTGTGAGGATCCAGTTGCATAGGTAAGGACCTAGGCAGTTAGGTGGTGCAGTGTATAGACTACTGGGCCCGGAGTCAAGAATACTCCTCTTCCTGATCTCAAACCCAGCCTCAGACACTTACTAGTTATGTGACCTTGGGCAAGTCACTTAACCCTTTTGCCTCAGTTTCCTCATCTGTAAAATTAGCTGGAGAAAGAAATGGCAAACCACTCCAGTATCCTTGCCAAAAAGAAAAAAAACCTAAATGGGATCACAAACAGTTGGACACAAGTGAAAAAATAATTAAACAACATCAAAAAGCTAAGGATTTAGTAAGTCTATCTGAAGAAAGTAGCAAGATTATTGCAAAGGATGGATATAAGCCTTCCTAGTTTTAGCTTAAGAATGTATAAGTATAAGCATGTTCAGTACTCAAAAAGAGATGGAGGGGGCAGCTAGGTGGAGCGGTGGATAGAGCACCAGCCCTGGATTCAGGAGGACCTGAGTTCAAATCCGGCCTCAGACACATAACACTTACTAGCTGTGTGACCCTGTGCAAGTCACTTAACCCCATTGCTAGCCAAAAAAAAAAATCAAAAATAGATGGAGCATTATGTTCAAAACTGAATCTTAAACATGACAAGTTGGGTGTGGGGTTAATGCCATGGCCTGTTAGTTCAAGTTCAATGTCATGGTGAAATGAGGCACTCATAAGTCACTGAACGATGAACAAAAGATTTATTTCACAACAAGATATGCACGACTTAGTTTCTCTGTGTTCTGTCTCACCTCCATATGGGCAGGGCATGGTGACTCACTTGGATAGTCTTCATATATCCACCAAGTTTCAGGGGACTCAGCAACATGTGAGTGGGACTTTCTATGCCCTCAGATGACCAGGAAGTAACATCAAAAGAGGAAAGGACCGATCAAGTCCCAGGGACAGTTTTATTGCCTGTTAGGGAAAACTTTTCCCCATCTTGAATTGGGGGGAGTCTTAGTCCTATAGCAGACTATGGTAATGCAATTATGACGAGGGTAAACAACAGAGCTTTTCCACTCTGATTGATACATAAGGGGGCCACACTTATCTGCTAGTATTATAGGAATGAAAGGAGCAAAGGATGTCTTTCTGAATTGGAAATCCTGTATTCCAGTGGGGAATTGGAACTGAAACTGGAACTATGAATTAATAGCAAGCCCAGTCTCACTCAGAAGCGGCACGATATAGTGGAAAAAGCACTAGATTTGGGGTTAGAGAACTTTGGTTTAAATCCCAAGTTTACTTCCTGTGTCACCCCAGGACAGTCATTTCATCTCTCTGGGATTCCATTCCCTCATATGGAAAATGAAGAAGGTGGTCTAGATCAGTGCTTCTTAAACTGTGGGCTGCGATGCCATGAAAAATTCGGCAAAAGCAAAAGGTTTCTGAATGCACAAGATGTAAAAGTTAATTCACAGTCAAATGTGTATTGAATCCACAGTGTTTCTGCCAGCACTTGCCCATGTTGCACCGTAGCCTTGGTTCTGAATATACAGCATGCACACTTCACACTGCGTATGCCATCACACCATGCAATACCAATGAATGCTACCGAAACATGAAAAGGGGTTGTGAGTAGAAAAAGTTTAAGAAGCCCTGGTCTAGATGAGATTCTTTGGCAAGGCACAATAAATGCAGAGTCAGAAAGAAGCATACAACACATGTGAAAGTACTTTGTAATTGTTCTTTAGGATTCAGCAAGCATCTGCTATTGTGACTATTACTAGTACTATTGTTATTAGTTATAAGCATAGCTCATTTCACATTGTTTACAACACTAATGATTGTTTAATGCAATGATCAGCTGATGCTTAAGCTGTTCCCCTTTTCCTGAACCCAGCACTAGCCTCCCCACACTGGAGGGCAAATAACTTGATAGACAGATTGTTGGCACTCAATAATTACTTGATTTTTTTTAATGAAATGAAATGGAGGGGGTGTTATGTCGGTGACAACCATATTTCTACTGAAATACATGCTCTCTGCTTCCCACACATTTCCCACCACCTCTTCCCCCAGGAATTTTCTTTCTTTTCTCCATCCTCCCCCCTCTATCCATCTCTCTTACCCCACATTGTTCTTAATAAAACTGGGCCTTTCCACATAGACCACAGTCCTCCAGGGCCATGTTGTTCCTGCCTGCTGAAATGCTGCAGTCATAAGCACTATATGAATAATTAGGGATGGTAGGCCATGTGTGTAGGGTGTCATCAATATGCTAATGAACTTAACTTCTACCTTTTCTTAGCATTCTGACAAATTGTCATCTTTTTGCTTTCCTACAGCTGTGATAAGGGAATGGATGAAAACTAACTCTCAGGTTTAACTCTCATAAAACAGAGTTCTCTATAGCAACTACACCAAGACATGTGGTTGTATCAATTCGATTCAGTTCTGTGATCCAATTCAGCAAATATCAGTTAAATGCCTACTGTGCATAGAGCATTGTTATCAGCCCTGGGGAAGATATAAAGCTTATCTAGAGTCCAGATGATACATTCAATAGATAGACAGTTATGGTATATATACTAATACTCTACCACAAAATGAGAGTAAGGAGGCCAAGGTAATTAGTGACAAAGAGGGGGATGTAGGGACAAGGGAAGGTTTCATAGAAGAGGTGGGATTTGAATTTAGCTTTAAAGGATGGGTAGAAGTCAAGAATGGGCAGCTAGGTGGTGCAGTGGAGAGAGAGCACCAAGATTGGAGTCTTGGTTCAAAACCAGTCTCAGACACTTATTAGCTGAGTAACCCTGGACAAGTCATTTGACCCTGTTTGCCTCAGTTTCATCACCTGTAAAATGAGCTAGAGAAGGAAATGTAAAACCACTGCAGTATCTTTGCCAAGAAAACCCCAAATGGGTTCACAAAGAATCAAACATAACTGAATGACAGCAACAGGAGTCAAGAGGACGAAAAGGAAGGCTCAATTCAGTTAAAGCATTTAGGATTCTAGACAAAGAAATTGTCATGATAAAAGGCACAAAGACAGGAAGTGACAGAACGAGTGCAAAGGACCATTAGGTTTCCTGGAATATAGACCATGGGAGGGGGGAGTATGAGTAAGGTCAAGTGGCACCAGACTGTGAAGAGCCCTACTTAAACAGGCAAAAGAATTTTAACTTTACTTGTAAGTAGTACAGAGTCATTCAAAGGTTTTGAGAAGAGCAGAAACATGACCAGATCTAGAAATAAAGAAGCAATGCTTGATGGGGTAAGGATGATTCAGAGGAGGAGAGACTAAAGGGGGAGATACTTCTTGGTCCATAGTTGAGAGAAATCATAAGGAGGATCTGCTCTAGAGTCATAGCAGCTAGCTCAAAGGAGTATTTTTCCTGCCAATCTCTGTAAGTTTTTTGGAAGCAAAAAAAAAATAAAGCTCTATATAATATGTCTGTTAGACATGGGGTCAGGAAAACCTTGGTTTGAATTCTACTTCTGGTACTTATGGTCTATGTGACCCTTGGGAAATTACCCTCAAAGCCTCATCTTCTTTATCTATACAATGGGGAAAAATAATAATTGAAGTACTTATTTTGTAGGGTTGCTATGAGGCTTAAACCAGATGATAAAAGTGAAGCATTTTTCAAACTTTAAAGCCCACTATAAATGTCACTTCTTACCATAATTATTTACTTTCCTGGGATAGGGGCTATAGTAGCTTAAAAGGTCAGAAAAATAAAATGATCTGTCCATGTGTCCATTTTCTCAAAATGGAGGAGTTGGTTGAATGGAGTCAAAAGCATGGTAGCAATAGAAACAGCTGTGCAAAATTAAGAGTGAAGGAAGACTGGAACAGTACTAGTGTAATACAGAACTGCATCTCCCTCTCCCCCCAATTCCTTTGTAAGAGGCCTTTGAGGGCAAAAGGACATACAAATTTTTATGTTCAATCACACCCATGTTTCACCAAGCACAGAAAAGTGACAGAATGGAAAAGGCACTCAAGTGGAATTGAAGACATCTGGGGTTCCACTGCTGACTCAACATTAACCTGCTGTGTGACATTGAACAAGTCATTCCACCTCTATGGACCTCCATTCCCAGTCTTTAAAATGAAAAGTTTAGACTCAATGATCTTTCAGATATCCTCCTCTTGTTTGGGTAGACAGTCATTTGGAGGTAAATTTTGAAAACAAGTAGCCTGTCTTTAGTGTTCTGCTCCTTCCTTTTCTGACACATTCTCCCTCATGTCAATTTCAATCTCAATACTGATCTAAATCCCCCACCCTATAGCACCCCTCAAAAATGGCCCATGGCCCAAAATAGCTCCATGCTATGCCAAATTGTCGTTTTATTAGCTGAATTACATCTCTAAGGGGCTGGGAAGAAAGCACACTGTCCTTAATTTGTGAACTGGTGATAGCCTTATCACCTTCCTTATTGTGTTTTCATTTTTAAAAAGAGGATTCCTATTACTTCCAAGTGTCTCTTTCATGGCAACAATGTAAGACAATATTTTTAGTATATGGTATATGGTAGAGAAGCCATCACAAGTCAGAGTCCAACATCAGTTTCCCTAACTTGTTTTTACTCTTCATAGTTTATTTCCTTACTATTTTGCTGACCTTACAGATTCTCTAAAACATCCTGGTTTTCTTTCACCATGGTTCTCCTGGCAACAGCAAATGGGGAAAAAAAGCAAATGGATGCATACTTGAGACTAGGAGGTAGAAGAGTAGAGTCTATTTTGTCTATATGGGTCATTTATAAACAGGGTGCATATAAGAAACATTCTGCCAGTATGGGCCAGGGTTCCTCTCATACACCAGGAAAGTTCCTCTTCTGCAGGAAAAAAAAAATTTTCATCCACAGGACACAAAGCAAATAACCACTTGCCCCTTCAAGTAGTCAGTGCCAGAAATATAGTAAGAAGCTCCCACATCATGGAAATTGTAAATAAATTTTAAAGCAGTTAGATGAATGGGAGAAAAGGAAAGCATCTGAATATCTTAAACACATTACCAGTTTTAAGTATGTCTTTCTCAATTCCATTTTTTCCATTACTTTATTCATGAGGTGGCATGTTTTTATCACTCTAGGCTCAGTACTAATGTCCTTGCTATCTCTGCTCTAAAAAGTTTCTATTCTCTTTGTAATATATGATCATTCTCTTTTTAACTTATAGGCTTCCATGTATTATTCATTAATGAGTCTTGGCTCATACTACAGATTCTATATGATTTTCCAAGTGTCATAAATGGTCATTTAAATTGAAATAAAAATAAGATTCAACTGGTTCAAATTCACCATATCTGGTGAATTATTCTCTCATTTCAAAATGATTTTCTGACCACTTATCATTATCATTTATGAGAAAAAAATAATTTCTTCAGGACCCTTATAAGTAACAAGTACACATGATAGTATTTCATCTAAAAATGCCCTCTTGGGAACCTGAAAGACTGGTGATGATAATGGTCAGGAAGGGTTTTGAAGCAAAATGTAGGGTTCATATTATTCACAAAATGGTATAGTAAGGAAGCATATATTCTGCCCTCTTTTGTTTTCAGTCCCAAACCCTTTGTTAAAATAATGAACACGCTAAGCTTTCCCTTCAAAATGTGATTCATCTTACACGTATCTAGATTTTCCTGAAATTCCCTTTTGATTTTTCTTCTTCATGGATACCCACTTCATCTAAATAACAGATTCCACACTAAATTCTCTGACCTTTCCAAGGAACTTTCCTCCTTTAGAAGCAAACACATACCTCCCACCGAGGGCAATGAGATTCGAAATGTCAATAATGAAGGGCATCATTTAGCCTGAGAGTAGCTTGGGGGCATTTAAAGACAGATTTCATCTACAGGAGGGTGATTGCTCTCTGGAAGAAGACAGGTAAGCATCAATTTATGCACCTCAAATTCAGAAGCATAACATTTAGCAAAAACCAGCAGGTGATTTGAAATTCTGTAACCATGCCACTGACTCCTTTGGGGGGCATAAGGAAAACAAGCATATTATTCCATAAATATAAAGTAATTTTGCTGCATTTCATTTGTGTTGTTCGGTGGTGGTGGTGTTCGGTCACTTTAGTCATGTTTGACTCTTCATGATCCCATTTGGGGTTTTCTTAGCAAAGATATTGGACTGGTTTACTATTTCCTTCTCCAGCTCATTTGACAAATGAGGAAACTGAGACAAGTAGAAAGAAGTAACTGTCCCAAGATCACACAGGTAGTAACTGTCTGAGGCTGGATTTGAACTCAGGTCATCCTGATTCTAGGCCTAGCACTCTATCAACTGCTCCACCTACCTGCCCACTTATTATCTTATTAACGAAAGAAACATATGAACATTTGTGTATAAATATCCTTCTGTGTTCAAATAATATGAGATGGTTCATCTACTGCTAGACTAATTAGGGGAGGCATTCCTACCCACCCCCATTCTCAGTTCAACACTTAGCCCAACCTCTGCTCCTTCAAACCCACCCCTCAATTGGAAGCTACTGAGTACAGAAAGAATCCAGTTTCAACCCTTCTGCCACAACTAAAAGTTCTCATCAATTTTCTGACACACTAAACCACAGCACAGATTTTGCCTATAAAAAGCCAACTGCTGTCTTGTTTCTAGGCCACCTCTTTTTTCCTTGGAAAAACATTCTCTTTTAGTAATTTATTTTTTTAGTGATCATCCTCACGACTCTCATCAATTGTTGTGACAGCACATAATGGAAAAAGCAAAAGATGAAGCATCAGAGACCTGGGTTCTAGTCTTCAGAACTTCCTCAAAGTGGCTGAGTGACCTTGGGTAAGTCATTTAATGGGTAGGCCTTAGTTTCCCAGTCTATGAAGTTATCTCCAAAATACCTTATATCTCTAAACAAGACAAACAAGCAAAAGATTTTCTCTTCCACATATGAAGGCACCCATCTCTGTCAAGATTTAAGGTTCATAACCCCCTCCCACATTGTTGTAAACATACAATATTTGGTTGAAGAATCTATTTAGTCTGGAGGACAGAAGGCGTAAAGAGGTAAATGATAATTTTATTCAATTACTTGAAGATGTATTATGTGCAATAGAGATTAGATTTGTTTAGCTTGAGTCTAGAAAATAGTATTTATAATAATGGACAGAAGATACAGAAAAGAAGAATGTGGTCCAATATAAGCAAAATAAGGACGTATTATGTTATCCTTCCAAATGATTTCTGACTTGCTTCAGTGTCAATGATGCCTGAGGCAAATGAACTACTACTGTTCATTAAATCCTGTGAGACTTGCACTTGAAAGCAGGCATGACACAAGGGCATATGACCTTGAAAAGATGGTAGAAGTAAGTAGTGGAGGAGGCTTATGGAAAGAGGAGTCCTATGGCATTCCAGAGCTACCACGGACAAAGAACTAAATTAGAACATTCTAATATTGCTGGCTGTGATTGTGCATGCCTCTAGTTCTAGCTACTGGAAACTTGAACACATGAGTTCTGAGCTGCAGCAGGCTAAAGTGATTGGGTGCCTGCACCAATTTGTTGAGCCTCAGGAGCCACAGGGTTACCAGGCTTCCTACCAAGGGATGAATCAGCCCCAGCAAGAAATGAAGGAGATTAAAGCTCCACTGCCAATCAGTAGTGGGATTGGGCCCACGATTGCCCTCTGCATACCTATCATGGATGAGATAGAAGACCTACTCTCAAGAACAAACCAACAAAAAATATTCTGATGTTGCAAGATGCAGTCTACTGAGTAGGTGATCCTGATACAATACCTGTACTTGTAGTATAGAAATCTAAGAGATGGACTCCGCAACAAGGGAGGTGGCAATTTTAAGTCAGACCTCAGCAACATTTAGCCTTAAGAAGCTACAACTGATATCATCTAAGAGCCCTCTATTAACAATTGAGAACTTGGCATGGAGGAAACAGGAGAATGACTGAAAGTTTCTATACTTTATCCATGTACATTCCGAGGCATAGTTTCCCCACCCCCTTCTAAATATTCTCCATGAGATTTTCCATATCTGTCATCTTGGGAAGTATAGAAGAGTATGTCTACTCATATACAAGGACAGAGAATAATTCCACTGCTTGATTACATCTTTTTGTTTGTCTTCCTTTCATGTCTCAATTAAATATACCGTGGGCAGCTAGGTGGTGCAGTGGATAAAGTGTCAGTCCTAGAGTCAGAAAGACCCGAGTTTGATTCCAGCCTCAGACATTTGCTAGCTGTGTGACTCACTTAATCATTTTGGTCTCAGTTCCCTCATCTATAAAATGAGCTGGAGAAGGAAATGGCAAGCTATATCCAGTATCTTTGCAATAAAATCCCAAATGGAGTCACAAACAGTTGGACACAACCAAAACAACTGAACAACATTAAATTGGACCTATAACTTTGGTGTGGTTTATGATGAAGAGAGTGACATTGGTTGGGACTTGAGCTACAATATTCATAGATTTTTACTGAAGACAACCACAAGAAAACACAGAAGCATTAACAAGGTACTCCAGGGTCAGAATTCTCAAAGTATTTCAGAGATACAGCTGTCACATTAAAAAAAAATCCCAATTAGAGCTATCTAAAAATGAATGGCACTGCCTTGGTGACTAGTATATTAGTTGAGGTCTTCAAAGAGAGGCCAGAAGATCATTTATTGGTTATGTTGTAGGAAAAAAAATTCCCACTTCAAATGTGAGTTGGACAAATGGTCTCAGAGGTTCCTTCCAAAGGTATTTATTCAACATTTTTGGCTATTAACTCCCCTTCACATATTCTACATTCTAGCCAAACTAAAGTGTTAATCCTGCCTTCTCTCTCATTTCAGAGCCTTTGCTCACACTATCTCCCATGCCTAAAATGGACCTTCCCATCTTGGCCCATTGAAATTCTTCTAAGCCCTATTCATTTGCCACTGTTTCCATGAAATCTTCCCTGAGCACCCACCCATGGCTTAGGAGAGAAAGAGAAGGGAGGTCTCACTCCTCAAATGTCACATAGAACTTTGCCTAGCGCTCACCTACACACTTATTTTCACTCTCCTATGAATCATAGTTATTTATATACTTATTCTCCCCTTCCAAAACACAATGTGTATGGTATCCATCTTTACGTCCATTTTATACATTTGACTTCTCAACATCCCTCTTCACCTGATTAACCCAAAGCCATTTGGCTTTTTTTAAAAAAATTAATTCAAAATAAAATTAATTTAGTAAAGACTGAGAATTTTCTGATATTCCTTGAGAAAACTAAATACATAATTGTATGTCCCAAAACTATGACTCAGAATCACTTTTCTATGATGTATATGCATTATCATATAAAATATATCATTCATGTATATTATCATATATTATATATCATTATAGCTATCATTATCCTATATTACATAATATAATATATTATATACATATAACATATATATTATTTGGCAACAATTTTTTTGTAAGGAGCAAGAGTACTTATAATAACCAAATGAGATAAGATATATAAATTATGAAATAAAAGAAGCTTTGGGCAAATTATGAGATTGATAGTCTGTAATTGGGGGGGGGGTAGGAGGTAAAGGAAGGACTCATAATTGCAAATGTAGGCTGTGTTTCTCCAAACTACATTTGAAGCTGAGATGGACTCCCCTGATGTGCAACTATGCATTTAATCTTGTCTGTACTTTCAAGCATCTGGAGTTACCAGAAATAAAATGGAAAAAACTCAACAGTAGACTATTTTCCATGAAAATCGTCTTTTGACCTGGCATCAAGGTTTTATTTTTCTCCCTCTGGCTTTATAATTCAATTCTGGGTTATTATGGAAAGTGCCCAAATTGGGAATCAGAAGACTATTCTAATTTTTTTTAATTTATTTCCTCTGTGACCTTCCACAAATCATTTCTCTTCTTCAGACCTCAGTTTCCTAATCTGTAAAACAAGGAGATTGGGCCAGATGATCTCTAAATTCCTTTCCAGCTCCAATTATTATTATCTAAAGATTTGGTTTGTCCATTAACACGCTGATGCCTATGCATACATCCTAAAACCTTTACCTTCTTTTTAAAATATGAACATTTTAGAATAGCAAGAAAATTAAGATTAGGGGAAAGAGATCTATTAGGTCAAGACAGGCTGCTTATAGAGATTAATTACAAAGAACTATCCAATATCTTGAACAACTAAATAAAATGTTCCAATGTTCCCCTCCAAGCAAGATGTTAACTCAGGTGGATATGGTATAATGATGCCATGGAATTAGTTGAAAGTTCTGTAATACTGATTATTAATGTTAACCTTCGAATTCAGAATCAGTATGAAAAAATGTCATGCTGCTGTTTAGGCTGACATTCTCCTTTGAATACAGAGTAATGGTTTCTAAAGCACTCTGGCTCTCATTGATTGGCCAATAACAGGTCCCAGCCCAAGACTTACTTGGTCATTTGGGTTTGGGTTTGGGTTCTGACAGCTCAGAGTGAGTGTAAATAGCATTCATTTCTGTTTTGGCCAGAAATCCTCAGGGTCTTCCCCTCTCAGATTTTTTTTTTGACTAGGTAAAAGAGACTATTCTTTGCCTCATTTCTTACCTAACCTTAATCACTGAATGGGCATTGCTTCAGTCAAACTGAGACATGGGGGAAACCTTAGCTTAAAAGGGCCAAGGTCTCCAACTGAATCTGGGGTCATCTCCAGTTGTCTTGATCTATATCTTACCACTGGCCCCAGGTGGCTCAGGAGGAGAGAGTGAGGCTGGTGACTTTGCACAGCCCTTCCTCACTAAAATCCAATTCACTTGCAAGTCAAGACATTGTCTTCCTGATGTCATTAGTCCTCTTCAGGAACAAAGGGCAAACAACAAAAACGTTTTAGTGTCTATATAATAGACCCATAACAAAGAATGAGTTGAAGTTGAGTTAGTGGTATTTCAGGTTGTAGCCAACCAGGGGTGTGCTGGAGCCAGCTGGTACTAGTTCTTGAGAGACAGTTGTTAAATTTTTAATGTAAGCGTTTTATACCTCAGATATCAGCAAATATGACAACTCAGGACTTGATGTATTATTTTGATGACTGTCTAGACTTAAGAAAGTAATAGAGAAAAATGTTGATAATGCCAACTAAACTTTAAAAGTATGTTGTGTGTGCATTTTTTTTTCCTCAGGGAGTTAGTTATTAAACATTTGCTAGCACATCCCTGCTGCCAACAGATACAAAGTGGTAGCCACAGAGACAGTATTTTTACTTCTGTGGTAGGTAACTTTCTGTCATTTCATATGTGTGTGTATGTATATGTGTGTGTGCGTGTGTATGTACATATATATGTATATATGTATATATATGTATATATACTTATACATATACACATAAATACATACACACATACTACACACACAATTTAGATAATAGAACAAATATTGGTTACATATACTTTATTTTAAAAGCAATAACCCAAATGGAACAAAAGTTTAAAAAAATCGCAAAAGCCTAAATACCAATAAAATAACTACTTTCAACATTATAAATATTTCCTTATCTTTTAACTTTAGCATTCCCTGACCTTTTTCCTTTGTTTTGTTTGTTTAAACTTATTGGCACATTTTGTTTTGAAACAACAAATGATTCCAAACAAGCTCCCAAACCCGCTTACAAAGTTCATTCTCTGAATAATAGTTAGACTATTGATTTTTCACAGAAAGAAGGGATGTGCCCTTTGTCTTTAACAGTATGGCCCTAATATTGATATTGTAGTCAACCAGAATTGGATTATGTCTTCTTGTTGACATCATTTTCATTATTGTAGCCACTGTGTATGTTGTATGTGTGTGGGGGGGGAGTTAGCTCTGTTTCCTTCATTCAATATTATTTCATATATCTTTCTATACTTTTTTCTGAATCCTTCACATTTGTCATTCCCTATGACACAGGGATATTCTATTATATTCACATACCATAATTTTTTTCAACTATTCTATGATTACTCCATGCATTTTAGTTCCAGCTCTTTGTTATCACAATTTTTTTTTTGGATATCTAATTTCATTGGTATGGGTGAGCTTCAAGTGAGGAACTTCCTCTTCCCACCTAGGTAAACAACTGTACCTCAACTCAGTCTCAGAGAGTTGCATGAGGCACTGAGAAGTAAAGTGACTTCCTCAAATCACCGAGTCAGTATGTGGCAGAGGTGAAGCCCACTACACCATCCTATCACAAATCATGCTTGTTCATTTTCCTATTGTTCATAACATCCTTTGGGTGCAGAATCCCTGCTTCCAAGGCCATTAACAATCAGTAATTTTCTTTGCATAATTCCAAACTATTTTACCAAATGGTTGAACATATACATAAGTCAACCAGCAAGAAATTAACATGGCTGATTTCCCAAAATCTCTAAAATATAGCATTTTCCAACATTTTAGTATCATTTTTGATAGCTTGATGAGTATGAAGTACCTCTGATTTGATTTTCTCTGATCATTAAAGATTTTGAATATTTTTCAAGTTGTGATTCATTGTATTTTTTAAACTTTTTTTCTTTCCTTTTGGCCATCTGTTCAGAGGGAATAGGTTCAATTTACTTCAACACAATAAATTGATTTGGTCTATCAGTCAACTAGCATTTATTAAACACCTAGTATGTATCAGACACTATGCTAAGCACTGGTGATACAAGGAAAAACCAAAAACTACCTTGTTCTCAAGGATCTCATAGTGTAATAAGGAAAACAACATGCAATATGAAAAGTCTCTACCTGGATCCTGGCAAAATTTCCTCTTTAACATTAAATCTCTTGAAAACTGTCAATTAAATTTATGAATAGGTAAAAAAAAAATTGTACAGCTAGGTGATGCAGTGAATAGAGTGCCAGGCCTGGAGTCAGGAAGACCTGAGTTCAAATTCAGCCTCAGACAGTTACTGGCTGTGTGACACTGGGCAAGTCACTTAACCCTGCATATCTCAATTTCTTCATCTGTAAAATAAGCTGAAGAAGGAAAAGGAAAACCACTCCAATATCTTTGCCAAGAAAACCCCAAATGGGATCACAAAGAGCCATATACATCTGAAGAACAACTCAACAACAACAACAACAACAAAATTGGGACTCCTCTCTAACAGCATGGTATGGATACTATCGATCTATACCTTTCACTATATCTGGAAATATAAACTTTATCTATAAATACTTCTGTGTGATTTTCTTGTATGATATCCAGAAAATGGTGTTCAGGTTTTTGTTTCATTGTATTTTCCTATAGGTCTAGTGATTTTAGATTGCTCATTTGAGCAATCTACCTTTGGTGTTAGTATCAGGTATTGTGCTAAATGCTAGGGATGCAAATACAAGCATAGAAAAAGACACCACTATTCTGTTCTCAAGGAGCTTACATTCTAAAAGGGCAAGATAACACTAGGGAGCTGAAAAGTGTGGAGGAGGAAATAGGAAGCAGGAATGTACCTATGTAAAGGGGGGGGGGGATAGCGGTGAAGCCTCAAGTCAGAAGTAGAACCAAGAGAAAAATTTGTTCATTGTATTCGAGTTTTTCTTTCAACTACTCATTTCTTCAATCTCTCTACAGGTTTTTCTGTGAGCTTTTTCTGAATTCTTTCTCTTACTCTCTTTTTTTGTTATTACTATTTAACTTTGTTAGGTACACATTTTGAGTATTGAAGAGTAGTGGAGATTAGGCATAATCAATCACTTAGCCATCTTTCCCTCTTCCTCCATCTTGTCTCAGCCTTAAAATCAAAATAATTTTTTAAAATTACATTGGAAATCTCTACACAAAGAAAGCATTTTCAAGTTGTATTTATACTACAGTCAACTTATATTAAACAATAGATTCATAAAACAAAGTTATAGAATCAGAAAAAAAATTGACAGGCCAGGAGAGTTTATTTTTTACAGAATCTGACTTCTAGTCTGATCTGAACTATGCTTCTGCTCCATTGTTTGTGCTTTACCTTCAAAGTGACATATTTGTTTGGATCTCTTCTACCACAGTCTTCTGAACTGAGGAATGTGTTAAATATATGTATAGTTCCCATTGAGCAGTTGTACAAAAACATGTAGTGGTATTAAAATTCTCAAGAAAAAAAAAGACAAGTTAACAAACCCAACTAAAAGAAAAATGAATACAAATTGATGAAGTAGCATGGTCCAGTGAAAAGAACTCTGTATTGGAATCCAAGGACCTGAGTTTGAATCCCAGCTCTGCCATTTATCCCCTCTGTGATCTTGGAGAAGTCACTTAACCTCTCTTGGCCTCAGTTAAATCCTCCACAAAATTAGCAGATTAGACTAAATCATCTACAAGATTCTTTCTGGCTCTGAATCTATGATCCTATGATTTATATTTACCTAGGAGCTAAAACCATAATATTACATTTTAATACAAAACATTTGGATTATAAGGAAGTTATTTAATTTGTTGTTATTTAATTTAATTGCACCATTACCATATGTTCAAAAAGTAGATCATAGAACAGCCAAATATTTTCCTCCATGGTATATATATAATACTATATATAATACTATAACAGTACATTAAAAATTTTCATAAACCTATTATTTTCCTTTTCATTTGATTTTTAATTTATGGAACAAAATAAGTTTTTATAACATAGTACCATAAAAAGATGATCGTACGTGAAACTGCAAGTCTACTATGCACTACTTGCTATTCTTTTCAAATATACAACAAAATTATCAAGTAAATTTTTTTCTCTTTTTTCTTCCCTCTGCTTTCCCTATTGCCCTAGACATGGCTACCATTAGACACAAATATATATGTATGTATGTATGTATGTATGTGTGTGTATTATGTGTATGTGTGTAAAACTATTCTATACATACATCTTTATCAGTTCTTTCTCTGGATGCAAATTGCTCCTTTCTTCATATGTACTTTATAGTTAAGTTTGGTATTTATAATAGACAAAATAACTTACTCACTAAAAGTTGTTCTTAAAACAATATTGCTGTTATTGTATACAATGCTCTCTTGGTTCTGCTGATTTAGCTCTTCATTATTTCAGGCAAACCCATTATTTTCAAGAACAGATTACATGAATTTAACTAAGGAATTTCATATTTTTATAGATTCAAATAATGTAACAACAATAATACAGTTTGAATTTACATTTTAGGAAAGATTTGTCCTTTTCCTCATACTTAGCCCAGAACTAAAGCCAATTCAATTCAATTAATTGTATACGAACAATGCATATTATTCATTAAAATCAATGATGAATTTCTGATTGAACTAAATAATCTGAGGGTCGAATAAATTTAAGAATTAGCTTCAATGATTCAACAGCATTAAATAAATCTGCTAAACTGTTATGATATCAAATTTTATATTGCAGTTCCATTTTGTGCATTAATATTTTTGATAAATGAGTTTTGTGAAAAATATTTGAAGGGATTTATAATATAGGAAAAAAGAAGGAAGAAATATTTCTTCTTTGGAAAATGCAATACTTGAAGGGAAAAGATGAAAGAAGGGTATTGTTCTACTTAGGAGAACAAAAAGTTGAGGATGATACTTGTATTCAACAGTAATGCTACATAATTCAATTAAACACATCCTCAAACAGGGTGATAAGCATTCTAATTGCTAAGAGTTGAGTCACAGATTCTCTGGTCAGACATAGCAATGACCATCTGTGCTTACTAAGATTTGGGAACATCTTATATTTCTCCCAAAAGTATCCACGTGGATCAGCCTGGATTTACACTGAAAGTCCCATGAATAAAGCAAAAACAAAATCAAGAAACAGAGGTGGTGAAAAGGGGTAGGGGAGATTGTCCACACTGATCTTTTACGTTTCTGTTTATTCTATTCACCGTAGACAAAGTATTCTCAGACTCATGCTCCTTGTCATAGCCTCCTACAACCACAACACATAATTTTCAGTCTTGTTTTGGGGATGGATGACGAAATAATAGGCTTTAATTTCCTAAATGTGGGCACTCTGTGTGAAAACAATTTAGCATTCATTTTCATGTCTAGGGTGGTTAAATAAGGTGACATTTGACTATTTCTAAAGGAAAAGACAGTCAGGCACCCAGGGTGACCAGCTTTTGGGAGGTAGCATGAGGCAGCATAGAATGCTGGACTTGGTAATAGAAAGATAGAGGTTCAAGCAAAGTTCTGTGTCCCTGAGCATTTAGCCTCTCAGTCTCAGTTTATTTCTCTGAAAAATGAGGATAATAATAAGACCCACCTGACAGGGTTGTTGTTAGGGCCAAAAATGAAAATATATACAAAGCACTTTGAAAACCTTAAAGCACTATATAAATATTAACTATTAATATTAGTGTTGTTATCATTATTATTATCATCATCATCATTAGTATTTTTATTGTCCTTGAAGTAAGATCAGACAACACAAATGAGACTTAAGACTGATTTCAGGTCAGACAATTGCCAGAGAAGCCAGGAGACAAAGGAAGCCACAACATAAGCACCAGAAGGTAAACTGATACCAAAGACTTTCTCCAGAAAGATGAAGTGTTCAATCAACCCTTTGCCATTAGGAAGTATCTGTGATAGTTGATAACTTTGCTAATAGATGAAGGCCATTGCCATTTGGTGACTATTTTCTTAGGTTTCTGATCCAGGTTCCTTATACTGCTTCAGATCAGTAAGAACTTCTATTGAGTATTTATTTAAGTAGCTAAGAGCATACATTGTGAGGTGCTCAGCCACAGAGTTTTTGTAAATGTTTATAAAAATGAAGTTCTATATTATTTTTTCTAAGTTGCATTTCCCATTATAGATCTAACAAAATGCTGAATATTGATAATCCTGAAGCTATACACTGCTCCATTTTTCCGACTTGGGCTAGTTTGCCTCCACATAGGCAGCCCACTGGCTCCCACTCCCAAAGGTTCATCACATTGAAGCCAGACTTATTGTGAACAACTGATGGATTTTAGCCATATCACAGCTCCCAAATTCAAATAATCCATGAGTCTCACCTCTGCATGAAGAACTAGTGGCATGTACCACAATGCCTGGATAACAAAAGAATTTAAGAAAAGAATCAGAGATTCATGGAATCACAGAATATGAAAGAACTTCAACAGCTATCACCCAACTATCTCTACTACAACATACACAAGAAACAGTAAAGGAGGAGGTGAAGAGGGGGAAGGAATGAATAAAAGAAGGAAGAGCAGAAAAAGGAAGAAAGGAGAGGAAAGAAAGACAGGAAGGTAGGAAGAAGGAAGAAAGGAATGGAAAGAAAGACAAGAAGGAAGGAAGGAAGGAAGGAAGGAAGGAAGGAAGGAAGGAAGGAAGGAAGGGAGGGAGGGAGGGGGGGAGGGAGAGAGGAAGGAAGGAAGAAAGAAAGAAAGAAAGAAAGAAAGAAAGAAAGAAAGAAAGAAAGAAAGAAAGAAAGAAAGAAAGAAAGAAAGAAAGAAAGAAAGACAGACTCATAAAATTCTCAGAGCTAAGGTTCTTTTATTTCCTATAAGTAAAATCTCCTATCCAGAAACCCATTTGAGCCACAGGACATTCACAGGAAAAGATAAATCTACCCAGTCAGACAAAATTCCTAGCTCTGGCAGTTTCTTTTGTTGCCTTTGAACAGATCAGATCAATTTGGGGTAGCAGATGGAGAGAATCACCAGAACAAGTAATGATGAGCAAAGGAAATATGAGGAAGCAGGACAAATCTAAAACACCCTCCTGAATATAACCTGTCCCCGACTCCCATCCAGAAACCAACACTAAAGAATGTGGTACACAAACACACACACACACACATACACACACACACACACACACACACACACACACACACACACACACACATTTAAATGAGAAACCTCTAAAACATTCTGCATGGTCTTTGAGCTAGATTTTGGTCGCTCCTACTGGTGAGAAAACTTGGACAATTTCCACAGGGATCAATCCAAAAGATACACCCACTTACAGGAAAAACTTGCCCATGGAGTAAAAGATATTACCCAGCTAAACAAATCCTATCCCTGGTAACAGAATAAATTCTTCCCAATCTATTTTCATGGGTTAGTGAATTTTTGAAAAATGTAATTGATGTCTTTTCAGAAATTAAGATTTACACAGATCATTTCAGTCAGGCTGCTGCTTTTTTTCCCCCAGAATTCTATTGAATCAAAAAGCAGGTTCATACTGAGATTCACCTTTACCTTTGGCCTTAAGACACCTTCTATATCTCCTTGGCCCCAGCTGCCTGATTACTTAAAGTCAGACTGCTCATAAATGAATAGAAAGAGAAAGAAACACATTATATACTACATAGTATATCATATATGTAGTATAAATATACAATGTACATATACAATAATATATCTTATATACACATACATACATGTATACATATATACATACATATACACATACATATATATATATATATATATATATATATATATATATATATATATATATATATATATATATATATATATATATATATATATATATATATATATATATATATATATATATATATATATATATATATATATATATCCATCCCCATACAGAAATACTCTTTGCTGTAGAAATGACACTAAAAAGACAAGAGAAGATGGCAGAGCAAGAGAAACAATACAGTCTACCTCCCCTAACAACTATAGGGAAAAAATTAGGCGAGCACCAAATTGAGTAATAATCAGAAATCTAAGAAGAAACCACAGTAAGCCATTTTTCCAGAACAATATCACAAATTCAACCCACAAGCAAATAACCAAGGGAAGAATAAGGATGGCCTGAAATTGAAGAACCAGATTCCAGGATCCAAACAGGGTAACTCAAGTCTTAGACTCCTCAACAAGTGCAGGAAGCAGAGTTCTGTTGCTTTAACCATCAAGAAGAAATATCTGACAGTAAAGAACAGGAGCTTAGTGATGTCCTTCCAAACATTGGAAGAAGGATCTTAGACCTTACAGTCAGCCCATAAGTGAAGTATAAGGCCTCAATCCTGTCACTCAAAGCCCAGGGGCAAGGAAAGGAGAAGACTCTAAGATTCAGAACCAGGTTAGAGAGATTATGGTAGTATTTCTCTTCCAAGGAGAGGAAATATAAGAGACAGACCCCCAAAACAGAAGAAAAATGTCAGTTCTGTCTCTCTAACCGAGGAGACAGGATCTTATAGCAAGACAATGGGTGAGACACCAGTAGCAGAACAAGACATAGTTATATATGGTTATATGGATAAGATAGTTGATTACAATCCAAGTTCACAACAGTCCCCCAAAAGTGCACAAAGCCGCTAGCCTTAACAAAAAGTCTCAATCTAGGACATAGATGAATGAAGAAACAACCAAACAAAAAAAACATTAAAAAGTCAATATGATATCAGAAACGTCCAAAAGGGAGAATAACTCCAAAACATCTACAAAGCCTCAAAGGAAAGCACAACTTGGCCACAAGATCAAATAGAAATCCTAGAAGACATAAAGCAGGGATCAAATGAAATGAGAGAATAGATGAAAGAGTTAGAAAAGAAATAAGAGTTGAGGAGAGATCTGGAAAGAAATTTAACAGCCTAGTACAAGAGATACAAAACCTCACCCAAGCAACAGACTTTCTGAAAGTTAGAATGGAGCAACCAGAAGTTAATGCTTCAATGAATCAACAAGAAATATTAAAAACAAAGTCAAAAGATTTTGAAAATAGAAGGAAATGTAAGGTGTCTTATGTAAAAAAATAACTAATCTGGAAAAAAAAATCAAAGAGAGATAATTCAAAAGTCACTGGACTACCTGAAATTCATGACCAAAAACAGAGTCTAGATGCCACACTTCAAGAAATCATGAAAGAAAAACTACCCAGACATATTATAGCCGGAGGACAAAGTGAAAATAGAATGAAGCTACCAGGAATCATCAAGAAGAGTGATAAAGAAGGAGTGAGGTGAAAAAGGAGTTCGGGGAAAGAATGAAAACAGGATGGAGAGAAAGGAAAATTCAAAATTTAACTGTGAATATGAATGGGATAATCTCACCTATAAAGTTAAAGATGATAGCAGGATAGATCAAAAAGCAGAATCCAAAAATATATTATCAAGGAAACACTCTTGAAACACAAAGACTCATAGAGTTAAAATAAAGGGCGGAATAAAATCTGTTTAGCCTTGGGTGAACTGAAAAACAATGCAGAAATAACAATTTCAAACAAGGAAACAATAAAAATAAACAATCAAAAAGAGATGAACAGGGAAAATATATTTTGCTGAAATGTACCCTATATATATGTATGTATGTATGTATATATTTCTGTGTCTGTGTGTGCATGTGCACATATATATACATGTGTGTATTTGCATATATATGTGTACATATATATACATATGTATATGTGTGTATCAAATGGCATAGCATCTCATGCTTAAAGGAAAAGGTAAAATATTTATAGGAAGAAATATACAGTAATACTGTAATTGCTTACACCATTTAGTACAATGTACTCCATTGTATAACATTTAGTGCTAGACAAATCTAACTATTATTTATTTAGAATTAACAAGAAAGAACTGAAGGACCTGAATAGAGTTTTAGAAAAGTTACTTATTATATATTTCTGGCTGCTATTAAAATAGAAAGGACTATACATAAATATATGTGTGTGTGTGCACATATATGTATATATTTGTAAATATATCAGCTATGTGTAGCACTTTTTCAAAAAATGAGCATGTGTTCAGGCATTACAAACCTCACAAACAAATCCAGAAAAGCAATACTACTAAAACTGTTTTACAGACAACAGTGCATTAAAAATTATATTCAAAAAAGGGTCAAAGAACAAATCATGCAAACAATAGATAAGTCCATTAAAGATGACACAAGGAGAAAACATATTAATGTTTTTGAGATGCAGCCAAGGTAGTCCTTAGGGGAAAGTTCATATTTCTGAACACTTTCATCAGCAAAAGAGAGAAATAACTGATGAACATATTGGATATACAAAAGAAAAACAAGAAAATTTATGACTTTTTAAAAAGATTAAACACAAAAATATAAATAAAATATGAGATTAACAGAATTGAAAGAATTAAACAATAAAAATAGAAGCTGGTTTTAAAAATAAGCTATTTTCTAATCTGATTTAACAAAGAGAAAATAAAATTATTAATATCAAATGAGGAAAAAGAGGATTCACAGCAAATGAAGAAGAAACAATGGATATTAACTACTTTGCCCAATTATATATAAATAAAACCTACAACTGACATGAAAATTTACAAAAGCATGACATGTTCAGATTAACAAAAGAATAAAAGAAGAATTTAAACAACTTAATCTCAGAAAAAGAAATTGAAAGTTATAAATAAACTCCCAAAGAAAAAAATCCCAGAACCAGATGGATTCACAAATAAATACTATCAAACAGTCAAAGAAAAATTAATTCCAGAAGTGTACAAACTGCTTCCAAAAATAGCAAAAGAAGAGATCCCCTCAAATTACTTCTATGATGCAAATATGGTTTTAATGTAGAGAAAGAAAACTACTGATCAATATCCCTAATGAACATTGAAGTAAAATTTTTAATAAAATATTAGGAAAAGGCTATAGCAACACAGCACAAATATTATATGCTATGACTAACCCCAAGAAGACAAGGCTGCAGAGTTGTTTTAACGTTAGGATACCTTTAGATATAATTTACCATATTAATAACAAAAATGAAAATTATGTAATTATGTCAATAGATTCAGGAAATGTTTTAACAAAATATAATGCTCATTTCTGGTTAAAAAAAATACCACTAGAAATCATAAGAATAAATGGACCTTTCCTTAACAAGGTAAACAGCATGTATATTTAAAACTAAGCACTAACATTACTAGCAATGGAAGTAAACTAGAGTCCTTTTCAAAAAGATCAGGGGTGAAATGATTGTCATCACCTCTATTTGATACAGTGCTAGAAATGCTAACTACAGCAACACGGCAGGAAAAATAAATTGAGGGAATAAGCATTGGTAAAAAGGAAATAGATTGTTACTTTTTGCAGACATGATGATGAATTTATAGAACCCTAGAGGGTCAACTAAAATTAATTGAAACACTTAATAACTTTATCGAAGTCACAGGATATAAAATAAATCTATATTAATCACTCACATTTCTATATATCACCAAAGAAATCCAGCCAAAAGAGACAGAAAATTTGAATATATAAAACACATGTAAGTCTACCTGCTGAGATATACATAATAATTATATGATTAAGTATGTTTATATACAAAATAGTCTTTCTAGAAATAAATACCTAAATAATAATAATAATAATTTTTTGCTCTTTTGTAGGCCAAGCCATTATTTTAAAAATGACAATAATACCTAAGTTGATTTACTTACTCAGTAACATAGCAATCAAAGTACTAAAGGATTATCTTATAGAATAATGACAAATATCTGGAGGAACAAAAGGTCAAGAATATCAAGGAAAATTGCTGCCTAGGGAAACTCTGTAAGGCCCCAGCAACAGAATATTAAAATTGGAAGGCAACTGCCATCTAGTCTATATGGAAACTAAGACCTACATAGATTAAGTGACCTATCAAAGGTTATACAGTACTGCCAGTTAATGGCAGATCCAGACTAAAATGCATGATGATATGTGAAACCTTGCCATAGTTATGTGAGTGAGTTCATATTAGAAGGATTTGTACCTTAGTATTTCAAAACTCTAAGATCTGTGATTTCATTGAGGCAGGTATTGGGATAGGATGGGAAGGGAGAGCAGAGGGTAAGTGGATAAAACACTGGAGTGAGAGGATGTGGGTTCAGAATTCCACCTCAGACACTCCCAGTATGACCTTAAGGAAATCATTATGACCTTGGGGAAATCATTTAACTTTGCACTCAATTTGTACTTCAGTTTCTACAACACTTTATACCTCAGTCTCCTCATTTGTAAATTGAGGGAATTGGACAAAATGGTCTCTCTGATCCCTTTCAGTTCCACGTATATGATCTTATGATCCCACATACTCTTTCCACAAAAACAGATCACAACTCATCCATATCTTGGTAGAAGATTTTCAATTTTTAATTAAATTTTATGGTTTAATTAATAGGGGGAAAGGAATACATTGGAGGTGGGGGAGAGGAATGGAAAGGAAGTTTAGGGAAATTTATCTCACATAATTAGGTTGTACAAGTAGACATCTCTATAAACAAGGAAGGCAAGGGAGGGGGAGCAGCTGGTTTATACCTCACTGTCATCTGAATAGGTCAAAAGAAGGAAGAAGAAGAAAAAGAAGAGAGAGACAGAGAGAGAAAAAGAGAGAGAGGGAGAGAGACAGAGAGAGAGTTAGAAATATATTTCACACACCCACGAAATAGGAAGGAAAGGGGATAAGGGGAAAGGAGAAATTAAAGGGAGCATAGATTAAGGGAGGTGTTAGTCCTAAGCAAAACAGATTCTAAGGGTGTACAAAAATCTTTGTATCTTTTTTTTTTGAAGTGGCAAAGAATGGGAATCTGAGGGGTGCCCATAAATTAAGGAAGGGATGAAAAAATTATGGTAAATAAATGTGATGCGATACCATTGTGCTGAACTCTTAGTGTAACAGTGGATCAGGATTCCAGAGAACTTATGATGAAACATGCTGCCTCCTCATAGAGAAGTGAAGGCTGCCCTATACAGGACTAGAGAAAGGGTGAAAGATCAGAATTCTATATCTCTGTACACCTGGAAGTTGTACATGCGAAACTGGATAAGTTCATTTGCCATCACTGCTTCACTTGACACCAGTTCATACAAGTATTTACATGTCTAGTTCCTCACTCCTTGTAGCACAATAATACCCAATCACATTCATATACTTCTTTGGCCAAATAGCTTATCATCCTGTGATCAGTCTGGCAGTGAGCTTTTCCAGTCTGGCCCTCTGGTGACAAAAATTCAATTTGTGATCAGAGTGAGGCATTTTTGTCTTGGTAAGACCTGCCAGACCTTATGTTCTATTGGCATATCTTTCAAAAATCCAGAGTCATACTCTCATTATGATGAGGCATCAGATCAGAACTTTAGTGGAGAAGGTAGGAAATGTATACCCCAGCAAGATGACCTGTGAGAAAGGCCCTGAAAAAAAAGGATTTCCCAAGAAGCTGAAACCCTTACCCCATCAAATTTAAAAGAGCTTCTGGGACTCTGACTCAGCTATAATATTTGTTTCCCAATCATATTTATTCTTGATGTAGGAATTTCTCCTAAAAGGGCTAATGGGGAAGAATATAAGAGGAGGGAAGAATAGTAGAAACTATGCTCAGCTTTACTGGTTTCAAGACATCCAAACAGAGTCACCCAATACAGGAGTAGAGAAAGGGTAAAAGGTCAGAATTTTATATCCCTGTAGGCCTGGAAGTTGTATGTCAAAAAGTGGTTAATTAGAATTATGTAACCACACCACATAAGTTATCCAATGGAGTGAGCCTATGAGATGTAAAGACACTCTTGTCTTTAGTGTTGGGAAAGTAATATACTCTATAGGTAGAAGGGGGGGGAAAGAAACCAATGAGTCAGAGAAATACCAGAAACATATGGTCTGTCACTGGAGTATGGGACACCTAAAGGGGAAGACAAAGTGGCAAGTGCTGTAAAAGAATCCAAAAGGTCCAAAGGGTCAAAGAAAGAAGAAAACAGTGGATTTAGCAAGGAAGAAGTCATTATTGATCATTTTAATGGAGTATAAATATGGTGATGAAAATAGAAGACAGATTATATGGAAAGGAAGAGAAGAGCTGTTGAAAAGAAGACAGAGGAAGTGGTTTTGAGACCATGATTGAGCTTGTTAATAAAATTGTATGTTTTGTTCAAAGGTGGAGAATCAAAGGGAAATAGCAATTCAACCAATTTCCATCATTCCTCAAGAAGCATCTTGTCATGTTTGTTTATGATGCTATTCAGATCAGATCTTTAGTCAGACAATGACAAGATTAATAGGGATGTCAGAAAATGCCACTTTGTTACCTGTATTTCCAAATCTTGTGATGTTACATTCTGAAGAGACTCATACCAAAAAAAAAAAGAAGAAGAAGTGGTATTTGCTACAAACACAATTGTAACAAAAGGATTTTTTAAATCTTTTTTTATATTTCTCTTTACACACCTTCATTTCCAAATATACGTCTCCTCACTCCCCTGCACAGAGAACTATGAACAGGAAGGAAAGAAGGAAGGAAGGAAGGAAGGAAGGAAGGAAGGAAGGAAGGAAGGAAGGAAGGAAGGAAGGAAGGTTGGTTGGTTGGTTAAGAAAAAAGTGAAAAAAACAGTTTATCAAAACTAACATATGAAACTGCTGGCAGCATATGTAATATTTCATACCCATAGTCTCTCACTTCTGTAAAGAAAAGATTGGGGTCCATTTTCACAGTTCTTCTCTGAAGCCAAGCTGGTTCATTATAATTACAGTGTCCAATATTACATTTTTGTTATCTGTACTCTTTCAGAGAAGTAAGATAGTGGTCTAACAAATTGGATCTCACTGTCATATTTACTCCAGATTTTGACTTTAATATCAGGAAAAAACCTGGGATTAAGACCTGCCATACACACACAGGAACAATTTAGAGCTCAGTTGCTTTGAAAAATTTAAATCAACCAAATCATTTGCAAAGCATTTACAGGCTGTACCAGAAATATAGGGCAGAGCCACAAAATTGTTTTAGAAACAATCAAAGCATTAAATGTCAATTAAATAAATCTTAGGGAAAAAATAGTATGTTACAACATAGATGAGTCAAGGGCTCAATGCTAAAGAAATGGATATTATCACAAAAAAGCAGAAGACACATAGGGAAAAGATATATCCATATGTCAAAGATCTGTGATTTCATCTGTGTGGGAACTACTCCCTCAGAAATCAGTCATTATCTCATTTATAACTAATAAGTTGACTGATGCTATGGTGCTCAGAGAAATTAAGGGATTGGCCAACTAATAAGTGTCAAGGTGGGATGAGAATATGAGTTTTTCTGACTCCAAATTCAGCATTCTATTCACTATGCCATGTTGTTTCTTTAAAATAAATAAATAAGGAACAGAGACAATATACTGAGGTGTATTTGGAATCAGAAGGTCAAATCTTAGCCCTGCCACTTATATCCTGTGTCATCTTGAGCAACTCACTAGATCTCTATATACCATTGTGTAAAATGAAGGGTTTGAATTATGATCTCTATAGCCCTTTCCAACTCTAAGTTTATAATCCTATGAATAAAATCATCAAGAAAAAAGATAAATATAAAAATATTATCAACTCATAAAATGAATGAAAAACACAAAATTGTTGTGACAAAAACAGCTGCCCAATGCCTCAAAAAAAATAATTTAAAACTCATTCCCATCTAACTATGATTTTTAGTTCCTAGTCCTGTTTAATACACTCTAGTCTGTCTAATTTTTCTTGGTAAACTACTGAAAGGAATTAGACTTAGGAATGAAAGTGAGAATATAGTATCTTAAAGACTAACAGATATTGCTTTATTTTGCTTAAGTAAGATAGACTAAAAAGAATATTAAATGAACAGCAGGAAAGACCAACAACTTAAAATTGCAGACAAATATTAAACATTTGTTATAATTGTTCATTGTGCTATTTAAACATTTCCAAGGACAAACACATTTTTCATGCTTTAAAAATGATCCAAACTGAGTTCAAGAATAGACTTGTAGAAGGAACACTTGAGAAACCTCATAATTACCATTATGGGCATAAATTATATGCCGTAAATGTTTGTTGAATTAAGTGAACATATGTAATGTATCCAAACTTATTCAAAGTCACTGAAGACATAGCAAGAAAGCAAGTCCTAGAGAGACTATTAATTTAGCACTATCAGTTCATGTGGAAATGTGGGAGTTATGTTTTTGACAAGCTCAGTGTAAAATACAATATGCTACATATTGCTAAAAATCTTAGCTGGGTTTTTGAAATTATTATCTTACAGAGTCAAAACAAAAATCAGATTTTTCACATTTTCCTTATAAATAATACCTGAGGTCAGTTTAGTAGGGTTATTATGGCTAATTATGACATTAACAAAGCTACATTAATCATGCTTTTATACTTTTGATTTATACTTTTGGTTTTATACTTCAAAATTTATATTATTGTAGCAGTAGACAGAACTTACTAGTAAAATAATCGACAATGTATTCATTAAGCACTTAACTAAGGAGACATTGTGCTCATCTTCAGAGACACAAATACAGAAGTGAAACAGTTGCCATCCTCAAGGAGTTTACATGTCAAAAAGTGAGAAAAAATTCATGTACATATATATGGATAGAATATAAAAGAATAAAAGCTAGTTTGAGGAGAAAGGACACCAGCAGTTTAAGAGATAAGTATCTTCAAATTATAACAAATTAATGCTGTATAATTTATTATAAATATAAATTATAAAAATCAATCCACTAAAAAAGTAGTTCTTTACAAAACTCTTACTCTGTATCCAGGGCTATGCTTAATATTGTAAGGGATAAAGAAAACAATATAACTCATGACCTCTATCTTGCAGGAATTTTTAACCCAGTTGGAGAAATAGATTAATAGATTCAAACAAACTAGAAAACAGTAAAGTAAGTACTCAATTTCATGGTATTGACCATAAAAACTGAATCTGGATCAAGATATCAGATTTGGAACAACAAAGATGTCAAACTCAGGGCCAGGGCAGCAAAAGTCCTGAGTGTGGACCAACTAGGTACAAATGTAATTGAGAGATGGTTAGCAAGTAAACAAAAATACAACATAAGTAACATTAATTTGTATTTTTTAAGCCAACACATCGTCTGCAGTCATATTTCTATTTGAGTTTGACGCTACTGACCTATAACATCCCTAATATAAAACGATCCCAGAGAGGAAAGATAGCAAGGACGGCTTCTAAGAAGAGGTAAGACTAGAGATGGATCATGAAAGATAAATAGATAGAATATAGATAAGTGGAGAAGAGAAGAGAGGTCATGAAGCAAAGACAGAGAAACATGAATGAGTATGTTTTATGGAGGACCATGAATGGATCTCCCTAAGCAGAGTTTGGAAGCAAGTAATAAAGTCTAGTGTTGCTATTGTTTGGCGTTTTCTTGGCAAAGAAACTGGAATAGTTTGCCATTTCCTTTCTCAGCTACAAAATGAGGGAATGAAAGCAAATAGGATTAAGTAACTTGCCCAGGGTCACACAGCTGGTAAGTGTCTGAGGCAAGATTTAAACTCAGGCCATCCTAAAGTCTGGATGAGGGTAAAGACAGGGTAGTGAAGGAACTAAAATTCAGGCAGAGGCAATAAGAAGCTATTGTTGGTTATTGAACAGCAGAATAGTACAATGAAGTCCAGAGGAAGATAAAGAGGATGGGAAATGAAATGGGAAAACGAGGCCAAGGAACATGATAAGAGCAGAGAAAGATAATGGGGAAAATGGTCAAAAAATATAAATGAAAGTTTTTTGGGGGAAAAGGAAATGTAAACTATCAATAACCACATCAGAAAAATGCTCTCAGTCACTAAATAGATGAAGAATGCACATTAAAATACCTCTGAAATTTTACCTCACATTCACCATATAGACAAAAAAAATGACAGAAGATGAAAATGGTATGTACTAGAGTGGCTACAGGGAGCCAGACAAGCTAATACATTATTAGTGGAGCTGTAAATTGGAACTGTACTAGAAAAGTAACTAAGCTATGTGTAAACCAAAGTACACAGAAGACAAAGCCCACAATAAGCCCAGACCCATAGCACAAGACAGAGCCAGACCAGTGTCCAGGCAGCTCATGCCCACTTGAGAGCACAAAAAACCTGAGACCTAACCGTGGCAGAAGATAAGACTAGCTCCCAGGCAGCCCAGTACCCAGGCAACCCATGTTTAAGCCACTGCAGTCCTATGCTTCATAGGTTTTACAGGAGGTCTGCTAACAGCATGATCAATAACACATATTTGATGTCTTTTGAGGTAATAGAAGGGATGGAACCAACTCTCTAGACCAGGAACTATGAAAGGAGAAGGAGACAGAGAGTGGGACAAGATTAAAACCTAAGTCCACCAACCAAGAAACTTACCCAAAACCAAGGAATCCTGGCAGATGTGGTTTAATCTTAGATACTGTTTTTAGGATCTGAGGAAGCAGAGTAATGGAAGTACAAAACCTCAATCTGGACATGGAGGCTAGAGATATAACTAGAAGAAAATGAAAAATAGGAGAGAAAGATAAGTATTCCAGGAAAAGGAACTTACCATCTCACATAACACAGGGGCACGAGATGAAGAACGTACAAATATAAATGAACGAGTAAGGAGATAGGCACATCATGAACCTCACTTTTATCTGAACTGGACTCTGATAAACACATGGACACACTTACACCAACATACAGACCAACAAAGAGATTGATGCAGAAATCTATTAAACTAAAAATGAAACAGGACAGAGGAAAGTAGGAGTTACAGGACAGGGCTGGTGAAGGAGTAGTCCTAAGATAAACAGACTCCAGTGCTGGAAGCTAAAGCATAAAGAGGAGGCTAAAAGAAAAAAAGAGTAAAAACCTATGACTGGGGTACATACAGCAAAGGGAAGAAAAGAGGAGCAAAAGAACAGAAACAATTAAGTCTAGGACTACTGGTCTTCTTTGTCCTTCACCCATAGTGTGGACCTCTGAATGACTCTGGAGGAGAGAGTGAGGCTGATGACTTTGCACAGCCCATCTCACTTAAAGCCAATTCACTTGCAAGTCAACACCACCATGATATCATCGGACCTCTTCAAGAACTAAGGAGGAGCAACATCTCTCAGGAACAGCAAATACTTGGTCAGAATTCTATGAAAATCAACTTATCTTTATCTGAAGACAAAACCCCTTATAAAAATACAAATAGCAAATAAACAAGGTATAAGGTTGGCCATGCCAAATCAACAGATAGCAATGACACAGAGAAGTGGAAGGAAATATAAAGTGGGATAAATTCACCTGGTCCCAGTGCAGCAGCAAATTCTGCTAAATTTGAGTCAGTGAGTCAAACAAGTCTCCATCCAGTGGTTCAGGTTTATATTCAGCACGGCTTAAGGATATCCTTCCCTCACAAACCACTATTAGCCATGGGGATTTCTATACCTGAGTCTCCAAATTCCCCTATCTTCCTCCATCCCATGCAGCTTCTGCTCTTCCAGCTAGGAAAAACTACACTTCCTATAAGCTCTTCTGATGACAATGAGCCACGGCGGTATGAGTTCCAAACAGATACATAACTTAGAAATACAACGCTATGTCATAAACAAAAAAGAGGAGGAAGAAAGGAAAAGCCTTTCACAACTACAGATAAGGTACATGACCAAATAGGGGATACAGTATCACAGAAGATGAAATAGACAATATTGATTACATAAAATGAAAAGGGTTTTGCACAAACAGAACTAATTCAATTAAAATCAAAAAGGAAATACGTAACTAAGGGAAAATGTTTGCAGACTATATCTCTGACCAAGGTCTCATATTCAAGATATATAAAGAATTGATTCAACTTTATAAGAACAAGAGCCATTCTCCAACAGATAAATGGTCAGAAAATATGAATAAGCTGTTCTCAAAGAAAGAAATTCATCTGGGAGCCAAGATGGCAGAGTAAGAAGTAAGTCATTTTTACCCTCCCTTAACGATCTCTGAAAGCCCAGAAAATATCACCCCAGGAAAAACCCTGGAACAGTTGAACCAGAAGAAAGACCAGCAGTCCAGTAGTCCAGGTAGCTTGAGGGATTAATGGGAAAGGCCTTGAAGAAGGGGAGCAGCACAGAACTGGAGGCATCCCACCAAGCTAGGGGAAAGCCCCACCTCAGCATACCAGGAGGAGACCCTGAAACCCAGGTGGTGGAGCAGGCAAACAGCAATACCTCCCCCCACCCATCCCATCCCAGTGCCTCGGTGAGGGCAGGGGAAACTGGTGGAAACCAGATCAGAAAACCACCAGGTGCCTCTGCATTCTACAGCAGTCTCCCAATGCCTCAGTAAAACTCTGTGAAGTGCTCCAAGGGGTCCTAGGCAGATAAACATCCTGCAACATCCATCTGAAAGGAGCTGAAGAAAGAGAAAGGAAAGGAAAAGCAGGCAACTTCCAGGGGCCAGACTACCCAAGCCTATCCCTAGAGTTCCAGTGTTGCTGATTACAGCCCAACACCAGGTAAATTGCCAGAACCCTATAGCCTCCAACTGCCAACATCAGAGGCCCCAGAACACAAAGCCAGTGACCAGACCCAAGGCTCCCAACACAAGAAGCTTGGGTCAGTGCCTTCTGCTCCCCAGCAGGAGATCTCAGTCTCTTTAAAGGCCAGGAAATAAGCAAACACCATGAGCAAAAAGAAACATATGATAGATTCTTATTATGGGAATAGTGAAGATCAAGGCAGAAATTCTGAAGAGGACAACATTGTCAACAAACCCATGTCTGGAACCTCAAAAGGGAATATCAACTGGTCCGAAGCCCCAAAAGCCTTCTTAGAAGAGCTCAAGAAGGATTTTAAGAGTCAAATGAAAGAGGTAGAAGAGTTCTTAAAAAATACAATTGGCAAACTAGAAAAAAAGTATACTGAAGAAAACAAGTCCCCCCAAAGGAAGAAATTCAAGCTATCCAAAAACCAAACAAACACAAAAAAGTATTCCAAATCATGAATAATTTCAGGAAGGCAAATTTAAGAAACTCTGAGTTTCCACTCCACATCTGTCAAATTGGCAAAGATTACAAAAAAAGGAAAATAGATATTGTTGTAGGATCTGTGAGAAATAGGAATATTAATGTACTGTTGGTGGAATTGTGAATTAGTCCAGCCATTCCAGAAAGCAATTTGGAACTATGCCCAAAATATAACTAAACTGGGTATACCCTTTAACTTAGAGATAGAATTAGTAGGCCTATACCTCAAAGAATCAAAGATGCAGGGGAAAATGTGTGGGTGGGTGGGTGGGTGTGGATGGGTACGTGTAGAAACCCTTTCTGTTATATCAATGGGGAAATTATCATCAATTGGGGAGTAGCAGAATGTAATGAAATATTATTGTACCCTAAGAAATTAAAAAAGAAATGCCATGGGGGAAAGAATCTTTTAATATGAATTATATATTCATTTAATTGATATTAAAACATTTCCCCAATCGTGTGCCCCAAACCTCAATATTCTGTCTTTGATACCTAAGTCTTACCTGCCTTTAATCCTAGCTCTAGAAATCAGTCAGAATTATTGATAGATATTAAATTAAAATATGCCAAAGAAGGACTAACTTAGACAAGTATAGACCAAAGTCAAGAATTTAGGTGGCAATACTAAGACTTAGATCAAATACAACAAATATTAATTTGTTTAAGTCAGAGGCAGCATCTTTGGTGGATGGATTTGGAATCAGGATAGCCTAGGTTGAAATTCGGCTTCAAAAACTTAGCATACGTGTCCTCCTGGACAAGCTACTTCACTTCTATCAATCAATTAACATTTATTAAGTTCCACCTATATGCCAGTTACTGCGTCGAGCACTGGGGATATAAATATGAAAAAAGAAAGATAGTCCCTGACCTCAAGTAACTTACAATCTAATGGGGCCTGAGGAGAGGGGAGAAGGAACCTGAAGTGGGTCAAGGAAGTCCTAAAGTAGTGCGTCCAGGTGAGAAATTGAGATTTCTGTGCTGAGATCCCTCCTTAAATGGAAGTTTGGGAGTTCATGGTTTCACTCTCCAGTTACAGAGGTAGGTGATACTGATAAGGTGGAGTATAAAGTCTGATGAGATAAATTATCTCAATAATGAGCTTCCTGGGGCATGGTGGAGAAGTCAGAGAAGTCTCAAAGTAGTACAGCCAGGTGAGAAATGATATTTCAGTTTCCTCATCTGTAAAATGAAAAGGTTGGACTCAATGACTTCTAAGGCTCCTCCCAGCTCTAGATCTCTAATCCTACAAATAGCCTCCTGTACAATATGCAACATAAGATATTAATAGCACAGGGAAGTAGGTAGAGACCTAATGGATACAACCTGTTAGTGAGTAGTCAGGGGAAACATGTGCCCAACAGGGAAATAGGCAAAGCTGGCTTCCAATTCACCCGGCTTTCCCTTTCTCTTCCCCTTTCATTGCCAAGACATTAAATGCTTTCATCTTGTATTATTTCTGAGAAGTAAGATGAAAGAATGGAAAAAACACTGGTCTTACAATTAGAAAATGCATCTGTCATTTATTAGCCATTTTATCTTGGGAAAATCACTTTGCCTTTCTGAGTCTCAGTTTCCTTAACTGTAAAATGTAGATAGTCATATTTATACTACTCACAGAGTTGCAGTGATAAATTTGAGTGGCTGATGATGCTATTTCAGAAGAAAAGGAATCTGATAGACTGAAATACTGGTGACTGGTATGTTTCCCCTCCCAAAAATGTCTGCACTTTAAAAGCAGATTGCTGGTAGGAGTGTGTACACTTTGAAAGCAGATTGCTGGTAGGAGTGTCTGCTTTTCCAAAGTGGTTTGCAGAATGATATTTCATACAAATAAATGAACCAGTAGAAATGAACCAGTAGAAATTCAGTCATCAGTCAGTGGGCCATAGAGGGAAATGTAGGAAGGCATGGGAGACTTTCTTCCTAATGCCTCACAAATAAAATCTCTCCAGACTCATCCACGTCCAGGTCAGGCAGGCCCAGTTTATAAAACTTGTTTTTACCTATGTCTCTGACAAATCTATCTAGAGGAATTTTTGCCTATATCACCCTTTATGATACTATACTGACTAAGTTTTGCTTCCCACATTTCCTAGATCTCCCCATTTATAGAAAATAATAAGGATGACCTAGGAGGAGAGGTGCAGTTTAAAGTTGATGTAATTAATTCATTTTATGGAGATTTTCATATTTGGATTTCTCTTTTCAGCCAAATGTCTCAAATTTGGGATAGAACCTGCCTATCTAACATTTCAAGGATATGTGGCTTTCATAGTAAAAGAATAGTTCTCTCTTTAGAGCATGTCTTAACACAGGAAAACTAAAAATACTGGTCAAATGCAAAAAAAAATTAAAAATTATTCATTCCACATATTAAAAAATAATGAAGAGCAAAATGAGCAGAACAAAGAGAATATTGTACACAGTAACGGCAATATTGTTGTAAGAATGACTTTAATCAAATAAGTCATTTTTATTATTATAAATACCCAAATCATCTAAAAAGGACACAAAGAAAGATGTTATCTGCATCCAGAGAAAGAACTGGTAAACAGAAGTATTTCTAGAATACTTTTACATATATATGTATATGTATATGTATATATATATATATATATATATATGTGTGTGTGTGTGTATGTATATGTGTATATATGTATATGTGTATATATGTACATATATACACATACATATACACATACATACATACATATATACTTATTTGTGTCTAATGATAGCCATCTCTAGGACAGAGGGAGGAAGAAGAAAAAAGGAAAAAAATGTACATTATGACTTTATTATATATTTAAAAGAAATAGCAAATTATATACAATAGGTTTGGAGTTTCATGTGCAATCATGTTTTTATTATACTATGTTATGGAAATGTTCATTTTATTCCATAAATTAAAAATAAAATAAATTTTGAAAAATAACTAATAATGATAGCTAACATTTATATGACATTTACTATATGCCAGGCATTGTGCTAAGTGCTTTACAATTATTACCTCAATTAATCCTCACAACAACCTTGGGAAGTAAGTGCTATTATTACCCTCATTTTACAGACAGGTTAAGTGACTTGCCCAGTATCACATAGCTAGTAAGTATCTGAAGCTGGAGTTAACTCAGGTCTTCCAGACTCCAGGAGCTCCATCGACTGTACCACCTAGCTGCCCCTATACACTACTATAAATTCAAAATGGTTGAAATTTCCAGCTACTATGAAGCTGAGAAATGCAGAAATCAACCAAATTCCTCATCCAAGAAAGAAAGCACTGACAGGAATCCCTATGTCCTATTTTATTTTAAAGAACAATCCAGATAAACAGCATGAAGTTTATCTATCTTCTGGTAGCTGAGATTTTGCTCCTCAGATCGTGATTACACCATTGCAGTGACAGAAGAAAACAACTGAGAAGCCAGAGAACTGGGCTGGCCTTGAGCTTTCTCCCTTACTCAGCTCTAAGGTTTTTTTCTTTTTTTTATATATCACTTCTAAGACATCTGAAACACATGGTTGACTTGGGTTTTGGTTGCTGCTGCTGCTGCTGCAGTTATTGTTGTTGTTGTTATTGTTGTATTTTGGTCCAGTTTGATTGTTCCACATCTGTGACCATAACTGCAAGGAGTATTCAGCTTAAGTCTGGAAGGACTCCATGCAACAGTGTGCAGTCTGGTGCGGGGGGGGGGGTCTCATTTCAATACAGAATTTGAAGTATTATAGGAAAAGCTGAGCCCTGATCCCAGAGTCACTACTAATCTGCCAATTGGCTTCAGGCAAGGTGGTTGACTTCCAAATGCCTCACTTCCTTCTCTCTTAGACTAAGATAATTAAAATACCTACCTCATAGTGGGATGTTTGGGACTAACTAATTAATGATCTTCAGTCACCTTGAAAAATACCAAGTGCCATAAACTGCTTATTATTAATGTTGCCAAGGAAGTTTTCTTTCATTGTAATTTTAAAAGCAAATGAAAGTCTTTTGAGTAAAGAAACAGATATCCTGTCCTGCATAGAATGAGAACTTAACTTAGGTACTAGAACCAATAGTCATCAAATACCTAGGGAAATATAAAAATTTAATATAAAATAATAAAAATTAAAATAACATAAAATATAAGGAAATATGCACTATGAAAATGATTTTTAAAATGCAATACCACTTCAAATAATTTCTCCATGGTTTTTATTTTCCTGTTTCAATTCTCATATCCCACTAAAGGTCTACTCCTAATGCCACATCATTATATCAACATAAACCTGGCTATCCCAGCAAGTCTAGCAGGTCCTATTAAGTCACAAAGGCAGATATGTAATACAATGGGTATAGCATAGGACCTGCAATCAGGAAGACCTGAGTTCAAATTTTACCTCACTTACTCATTAACTGTTTGACCCTGGGCCTCAGTTTCCTCATCTGTAAAATAGGGACAATAATAGGAACTACTTCACAGGGCTGCTGTGTGGATCAAATGAGTTGACACGTAAAGCACTTGGGAAACCTTAGTGCTATAAAAATACTGGCTATTATTTAAATATGGATTTGATGAGAGAACATTTAATAGAATCAAAGAATCTCAGACCTTTAGGCAATCTCAAGAGCTTTCCAGTCCAACCCCTACATGATCAAGAATTCCCTTTCAACCTAACCTGCAGGGCCACCTATTCTACTTCTGGGCAGGTCTAATGGTTTAGAATTTCTGGGTAACTTTTATTTTAACTGTTTTTTAATTAACTAGCATTTATTTTCTTTCCTTCCCATCTAAAAAGAAAAGTTAAAAAACAACATATGTAGCAAATGTTGATAGTCAAGCAAAACAAATTCCTATATGGGTCATGTTCAAAAATGTATGTCTCATTCTGCACCTTGTGTGCCTCATTTCTCTGTCAGGAGGTAAAAAGCATAGTTCATCTTTGGTCCTCTGGAATTGTGGTTAGTCACTTCATTGATCAGAGATTTTCCTTGCACCATCATCTGCCTCTGTACAACTTTCACCCACTTCTCCTCACTCTGTTTAGTGGCACCAAGAAAAATAAAACTTCCTTCCATATAATATACCTTCAAATTCTGGAAAATAATTGTCATGTCCTCCCTAAGCTTAATCTTTTTTTTCAGAATAAATATCCTTATTTAACAGATACTTTTATAGCATAATCTACAGCTATGTGCAACTCATGTTGCCTTGAACCAATTTAGTTAATTATATGGGCCAATAGGTAATTCTTCCCACCCCAACAAGTAATGAAACCTTCTGTTAAAGCATTAAGGGACTGGGATCAGCATTGAGAGGATAGTGATAATTTCCCAGGTCTTTTGCATATTAAAATATTCCCATGCAAATCAGTACCTGATATATTGGGCAGATTAACCTATACTTCCCCTTTTCCTTTGGTTCCTTCCATCATGACTTCACAAAATGACTGAAATCATTCTTGGACTATTCTGAAGGATTTATGATGAAAAATGCTTTCCACCTCCAAAGAAAGAATTGACAGAGTTTGGATTTGTTTGTTTGTTACTTTTTAGGCAATTGGGGTTAAGTGATTTGCCCAGGGTCACACAGCTAGTAAGTGTCAAGTATTTGGTCTGAGGATGCATTTGAACTCTGGTCCTGATGACTTCAGGACTGGTGCTCTATTCACTGCGCCACCTAGCTGCCCCCACAAACTGATAGAGTTTGAGTGCAAATTGAAGCATACATTTTTTTCACTTTATTTTTCTTGCTTTTTTTGTAACGCATCAACATGGAAATATGTTTTGCATGATTGCACATGCACAATTGAAATCACATTTGTTGACTTCTTAATGGGTGGGGGAGGGGTGGAAGGGAGGGAGAGAATTTGGAACTCAAAATAAAAAAAGAATGTTAAAAATAAATAATTTCTAAAAATAAAACTAAAAAAAGGTAATCTCCTTGAAGACAGGGATTATCTATCTTTATTTTTGCTTGTATTTATATTCCCAGCTTAAAGCATAGTGTTAGAAACACAGTAAGAGCTTAATAAATGCTTGCTGATTGACTGACCAAAAAAAATCATTCTTGGGAAGACAGAGAGGTAAAGTGAAAAGAGATTAGCTGATTGGATCAGATATTAATTGATTCTCTTAAAGGGACCTGTGTTCAAATTCTGTCTTTGATGCTTACTACATGTATGGTCTTGGACAAGTAATTTAACTTTTCAAGCAAAGACCCGATTTCCTCATCTATGTCTTGAAGATTAGTTGGTTTCTCGCATCTCTTCTAGCTCTATGTTCCATATTTTTTCTATCAAACATTCACATATTATTCCTGTTTCTACATCTTCCCAGCCCTATATTTTCTTAGGACCTCAGGAAATGTTGAGTATCGAGTTCCAGTTTTCAGTCTCATTTGTCATCTTTGTTCAGATGTCAACAGTGCTTTTGCTATAAATTTTGAAGAATATACTGAGGGGGGAAATGGGATACTGACATATCAGAGTTAGAGAAATTTAGAATGTAAACTGACTCTAATTTTCTGAAATTGTAGGGTTTGACATTGGCTGTTTCAACTAAACTCAGGAAACCTCGTAAAAAGTGCTCTGGAAACAACAGCAGTAATACAAAGTCATACTAGAACGGAAAGAGTCTGAGGGGATGGCAAAGAAGAGAGGACAAATAGATAGAATGCCATCCCAGGGCCAATCATATTGGGATATCATTCAATTTCAGTCCAGGATCAGCACATCTCTTACCAAACTTATGGACTGGGAGAAACTACACAGCGGGTTAATTCCATATCACAACCTTTTTTATCTGCATTTTCTTTAAATAGTCCCCTTAATTTTAATTAAATTACTTTAGAAGCAGCACGTATAAAGCACCACATGTTCCTTTTTTCAAGGAAGGGGAATTAAGTACAGAGACATAGGGTGATTTATCTAATTAAATCAGGAGCAGAAGGTGATAGGGTTCTATTGACCTGTCGCTCAGGTCTTTCTATCTAAAGAAGGCAGTTGATTGTGACAGCTATTCATGTGTGTTCACATGCTTAAAAATACCTATATAAGAGCAACATCTCTTTCTGAGCAGTACACTCAGACAGATCATTCTTGATTTGCCGCAACCTTGTTGTTTTTAACACCCACGGTTATTGGCAGCTCTGCCTGGGGTCTATACCGAGCAAGATTTTGCTCTTAAAGCACCACCCCTTTCCCAATTGGGACACACTGGCAGGCAGGTCTGTCTGTTACTGCTGCTTTCCCGGAAGTTTACAGCTACGTGGCACTGACTGAAGTTATGCTTCAGGGTGTCCTTCAAGTATTTCTTCTACATATCCTGTGCCTCAGTTCTGCTTGCCACGTTAGAAACGTGGATGACTACTGACTGCGGAGGAAACTCTGTCTCCCATTCTCCACACACAAGCAGTCTAGCAGGGTTGTGTCATATGAGCAGCACTGTTTACTAGAAGATGAATATTTCTAGGCATTTGAGGCGAGAAAAAGAAAGGGACTTGGCATAGGGATAAGAACTACAATTGTGAGTTCATTGGTATGGGGAACTTCCAAGGGAGGAAACTCCTCTACATACAGGTTAGCACATCTCTGCCACTTATAGTCTTAAAGAGTTGCCTAGAGCCCTAGGAGATTAAGTGATTCACTCAAGGTCACACAACCAGGATGTGTCAAAGACAAGATCGACTTTGAGGGTGACTTTCTATTCACTATATCATTCTCCCTCTCAAAAAAGCGGGGGGAGGGGGCATTTTGGCCTCTGTTGATTTGATGAAGATTGATTTAATTAATAATTAGCATTAGTTTGCAATGTTCCAAAAGACATTAGTCCCTTAGTCTCAATTCATAATTGTCTAGCTTCATTGTGTAACTGGATTTAAACAAAGGGGGACTGCTTAGATCAATCAGCTAGGAAAAGAAAAGGAAAAATAAAAACTAACTCCCAAAAAGGCAATTTTGAGAGTAACTTTCTTCTCTCTCTCTTTCTCTGTCTCTCTGCTCTCTGTCTCTCTCTGTCTCTCTCTCTCAACAAAAATTTTAATTGCCCACTCAGTGCAAGGCACTAAGAAAGGCGATAGGAATACAAATAAAGACATAGTATCTATTAACAAATTTTTATCATGTCATTTCCATTTCCATTTATACTTTCATTTAATATCTGTCATTAATTAATTCATCAGGGGGCAGCTAGGTGGCACAGTGGATACAGCACCGGCCCTGAAGTCAGGAGGACCTGAGTTCAAATGCAGCCTCAGACCAAACACTTGACATTTACTAGCTGTGTGACCCTGGGCAAGTCACTTAACCCCAATTGCCTTAAAAATAACAATAATTAACTCATCAGGACTTGAATTCCTGGTTACTTTTTAGCTGATTATTGTAGATGCAGTTTGTGGAGAAGAAAAATAATTGAGAAATAATTCTCCACTATGTTATCCTCATCTTTAAGTTAAAAAGAAAAAAGTAGGAATACACAAGTTCTGTGCATGTTACAGGCGTGGTTTTTGCTTCTTTGTTTTAGTGCATGTAGTACATTATCTCCCTTTTTTCTTGTATCATAATACAATTGTATCATAATATAGTTCTCCCATTTAAAAACTCCTGCATGTACATTTATGGAACACTATAAGCTATGTCCATTTTTAATATTAATACTCCTTCTGAGAACATAAGGGATGCCTGGAAGCAGTAATTTAGCTTATTTATAAACCATTTCTTATAACCTTTTCTCTTTTTAGTAACCTTTTTCATTATGTATTCACTTGAAATTTTGATATTTCAAACATGAACTCTCATACCCTTGTATCAAAATGATAATTAGTCTCTAAAGCCCTATATACAAGAAAGTACTATGCTGCTTAAGGGAACATTGTTTTTATTAGACTCTGTGTTATGATTAACAAACAATAATAATACTGTTGCTATTTTGATAGGGAAATTAAGTACCCAAATTTAAAATGAATTGTTAGATCAGCCACCACAGCATTATCAGATCATCCTCCTTTGTTTAAACCCTGTCACACATAAATGAAGCTAGACCAAGACAATAAAAAGAAAAAAAATAGTTATTGTCTTGTCTTTCCTTTCATAATTAGTTGGATATTTAAAAAAAAAATCCAAAGGGGGAGAAAAACCAATTGGTTACACAATGTCTGATAAGTATGTGTCTATTTAACAAGAAGAAACAGTGAGCCAGAATTCTAAATTATAGACACTCTAAAAGACAATCTCAGTGAATTAGCAGAAAGAGCAATATATTGGTAATCCAAAGATTTGGGTTGAAATTGAAGCTCCACTTCTTGTTATCTATGTAACTATGTTACTTCACTGATTTGGATCTCAATTTTCTTATCTGTAAAAGGAGGGGGATGATGACCTCTATGATGCATTCCTACTCTAACTCCCCTAGTCCTTTAGATTTCTAAGTGGGACTTTAGAAATTATCTAACTCAATCCCACCATTTTACAGACTTTTCCCCCCAATATCACATAGCAGTAAGTGGCAGAACTAGAACTTGAACTCAGGTCTTTTGGCACCCAATCTAGTTCTCTTTTTCTTTCTTTTTGTTTTGGAGACAATTGGGGTTAAGTGACTTGCGAAGGGTCACAAAGCTAGTAAGTGTCTGAAGCCAGATTTGAACTCAGGTCCTCCTTATTCCAGGGCCAGTGATCTATCCACTGCACCACCTAGCTGCCCCTCAATCTAGTTTTCTTTCAATTGTACCACACCCCATGATCTAAGTGCTTAAAACAGTTAACTCTGTGCCAAAAAATACCAGTCTTCCAATGTGGAAACAGTGGAAGAATTAAATTCACCAAATATTTATTAAATAGTTTTTACATGCAAGGTATTGTCCTAAGCACTACGGATTCAAAGGTCCTCCTCAGAAAGGATACACTTATTAGAGAGAAAGATGATCTGCACAGATAAGTCTAATGCTTGTTTGTGTGATGGGGCCAAAAGAGATATCCAAATCAAGTACTTTAGGAAAATTTAAAGAGAAACAAAAACTTTCATCTCAGGAAACCGGGGAAGACTTCATGGAAAAGATGCCAATCATATTAAGCCCTCAAGAAAGAACAGGATCCTGAAAGGCAGAGATGAAAAGGGAATACATTTTAAGTATAGGAGGTGGCCTATACAAATGTATAAAGATGCCAGATGACACGAGTTTCCAATTACAGCTAGTGGTTAAGTTTGGCTAGAGTGTGGTTGCAGTGAAGTAATATAAAATAAAACTAGAAAAGTAAATTGGAGCCACACTTTGAGGGACCTTAAATGCCAAGCTAAGAATCCTGTATTTTGTCCTATGGATAATAGGGAGCCACTGAAAGTTTTTGAGAAGAGTGAATGACATTGTCAGGCCTATGTTTTAGAAAATTGTTTTTGGAAACTGTGTGAGAGATGGCTTGGAGAGAGGAGGAACTGGAGGTGAAATGTCCAAATTATTACAATAATCCAATAGGAGTTGATGGTAGTCTGGATAGGCAGTAGAAGAGTGAGTAGAAAGAAGGGGGTGGGTGTGAGAGATGGAAGTGGTAGAATCAATAGGCTAGTTGGCACAGTGGTTAGAGTACTAAGCTTGCACTTAGGAAGCCTCATCTTCCTGAATTCAAATCTAGCGTCAGATATTCACCAGCTGTGTGACTCTGGGCAAGTCACACTGGGCAAGCTTACCTCATTTTCCTCATCTGTAAAACAAACTGGAGAAGGAAATGGTAAACCACTCCACTATCTTTGCCAAGAAAACCCCAAAAGAGTCATGAAGAGTCAGACACAACTTAAAAATACTAAACAACCACAGCAGAATTAATAGAGGTTGTCAGCTGATTGGATATTGAGAACAGAAGAGTGGGAATGATCAAAATGGCTTAGATGTTTTGAACTTGGATGAATGAATCTCAACAGAAACAGAGAAGTTAGGAGGATAGGCAGGTTTAAGCAAAGAGATGAATTTGGTTTTAGACAAGTTGATTTTGAGAAGCAAATGGAAATACATAGAAGATTACTGGAGATACAGGACTAGCTATAGAGGGCTTATTTGTAGTAGATCTATAGATTTGTAAGCCACCTGAAAAAAGGTGAAAATTGAACCCTTTGGAGAAGATGGAAGAACTAAGGGACAAACTATAGAGAGAAAACAAAGCAGATCCCTGAATGACTTCCATACTTAGGGGTTAGGAAATGTGGAATGAATGAACCAGCTTTTGAGATAGTAAAGGTGAAGTCAGAGTGGTAAGAAAAGAACCAGGAGGAGCAGTTAGGTGGTGCAGTGGATAAAGCACCAGCCCTGAGTCAAGAGGACCTGAGTTCAAATCCAACATCAGACACTTGACATTTACTAGCTGTGTGACCCTGGGCAAGTCACTTAACCCCATTGCCTACAAAAAGAAAAAAAAGAGAGAACCAGGGAAGAACAAGATCATGAAAACCAGGAGGAAAAGATGGCCAAAAAAGCCATATGCTTCAGAGGAGTCACAGAGAATGAGTATTGAGAAAAGACCATCATATTTCACAATCTAGAATCTCATCTATAATGAATTACTTGTCCACCTCACATAATCATCAGGAACTCTGATGAAAGAATGGGCAATAATCTCTGAAAGTCAAAGTCTCTACTTTGCTCATCCCTGTAGACTCCTATAGAATCTCTTGATCTCTGTTAATCTAATTGGCTAACAATTCATGTTTCTATCAGTTCATTATGCTGAAGAATATATACAGTCTTTTACTGCCAATAGCCTACTTATTTAAGGCTTATAAAAGAGCAGAAAGAATATGAGTAGCCTACTCCCCCTGTTGGAGACATAAGAACAATCAAATAAATGAAGAATGAACATTATTTGTTATTCTAGTCAAGTGGGTGGTATGCTCAGGGGTGGGTCCAGTCCAAAACCTTGGAAGAAGGGAATGAATATTTAAATGTTTTAATCTAATAATGTTCTAAACATTACTGGATGCTCTTGTACTTTTGTTAAAGTCTATTGTGATATGAAGACTTTTTCACCCTATCCTCAGGAAAAATCTGGGAAGAAATATAATAGGATGTATTTTTAATAATGAACAAAGTAAAAAAGAGGTTGTTTAGGGAAGCAATGCTCTGCTAATAATTTATATTTTAAACTTAGTGTTTGTTTTTCTTTTATAAAATTAAACATAATTATCTTTGCTGCCTACCTGTCCCATAGGGAAGTTATAAGGATTAATGAGATGATGTCTCAAAAGCCTGGAGGCCCTTAGACGTGCTATCATTAGAGTTTTTAAATAAAGAAGTTGCTTATGTTAATCCATATTTATTTCCCTATACCAGACTAGCAATGCTGACATTGCCACCAGAAAGAGATTGGGGGCAGTGGGGGTAAGAATAGAAGAAACAGAGAGACAGAGAAAAGAGAGAAAAAATGGAGTGAGAATAAAAAGCAATTTCACTTATTTACAGTAAAGAAAATCATCTTTTCCTCTTTTTCTTCTAAGAGAATCTCTTTCTTTCAACCATATATCAATATATCCTGTTTATTAAAGCATTTTAACCTCAGCATCAGGAATTATGGATTTTAATCAGCTTCTTAAAATTCAGTGATTTTCTTTGGAAAAACTTTATCTTGTCTATTATTCATTACATAATTTTAACAGAAAATATAAATTTTATTGACATACTGATGCCTTATAAAAAGGAAGGGCAGGGAATGTACATTATTGAAATGGTCATGATATTTTCCTCAGTTTTAGAACGTCTACCTATCTATCCATAAAAGACTAAAGTTTGGGCAGAAGGCAAACCTTTTGAGCCAATAAGGAGACTAGAAATCAATATCTAAAAATACTATATATGGTTATTCCCAAAATAACAGTGTATGCTATTAGAAATATACACATGTGGGGAATGCTACATCTCATAATACATGCTGCTGCAGTTCATTTTTCATTTTAAATAATTTTAGTTTCATTGGGTTGAGTGAGGAGGGGGCACAGAAATGAGCCCAATGTATTCTAACTTTGTGTGGGTGTCCTCCTGGCTTGGTTACCAAAGAAACCATTATGTTATATACTATTCAAAACCAGCTTGACTAGTGCAACAAATACTTTTCCCCCTTCAAACCTGACTGCACTGCAGATTTATAGCAACCAATTAATGGCCAGAGAAAAAGAACTATTTCTGGGAATTTCATGGTCGCTATCATAGTTTTCAGTGCCTGTTTCTCTATTCCAAGCCAGCTAACCTGTGAGCAAGATGCCAGTATTTCCAAAATGAGCCCAGGATGCTATCTTCATGCACCACTGCACTGCTAACATGACGTGTTCTCTGCACAAGTGAAAGGAGTTTGCAGACATCGTGGAAAGCTGCCAAGATACTTTGACACTAGAGCTAAGATCCTTCTCTATCCCTGCAGGTACTAAGGTGTTCTGAATCTTGAAATCTTTACTGCTGCCCTAGCACTGAACTGTGTCAGAGGGTTGGTGGGAGCTACTAATTGGTACTAAGCCACAGGGTGACTCTGGTAGGTACCAGCTCCTGATCTCTGGGGCAACAGGTAAGAGCAATCACCACCAGCCCACTTTGCATGACCAGCAGGAAGACAGAATGTCACGTCCAAAGAAAATTCAGGAGCCAGCATATACCTGACTAAGAATTTCTTCTCCTATAGCTCTGTGAAAAGATTACCTCACTTTTATATGAAGACTTTAAGGGACCTGGAACCTACTACATCCTAAGGCAGTTCTAACCATTTGGGGTTGGCTCTCCTAAAAAGTTTTTTCCTTGCATTAATCAATAATCAATGAACATTTATTAAGCACCTACTACATGCTAAGTGCTACCTCAGACTCAGCACCTCCAGTGCTCTATGTTTCTGAAACCAATTGCTCCTACCTTGACCCTCTGAGAACAAGAGAAACATTTCTAATTTCTCTTGCACAGGACAGCCTTTTAAATACTTGAAGATCCCTCATCCTCCCACCCCCAAGGCTTGTCTTCTGCAAACTAAACCATCTTAGTTCCTTAAATGAATCATGTTATAGTATAGTCTTGGCAGCTAGGTGGTGCAGTGGATAGAGTACCAGGCCCCTGGAGTCAGGAGTCCAGCCTCAGACACTTACTAGCTGAGTGACCCTGGGCAAGTCACTTAACCCTGTTTGCCTCAGTTTCCTTGTCTATAAAATGAGCTGGAGAAAGAAATGGCAAACCATTCCAGTATCTTTGCCAAGAAACCTCAAATGGGGGTCAGGAAGAGTCAGACATGACTGAAAAACAACTGAACAACAACATAGTATGGTCTTATGAATCCTAATACTTCTGGTCATGCTCCTCTAGACTGTTTCTAGCTTGTCCTCCCTGAAATTTGGTGCTCAGAGCATAATGTAGACCTAATGTGGTCTGACTAGGGCAGAGTATAGAAAGGACTGGGGATTTCATTGGTATAAGAGAGTCCTGATAAGGAAATGCTATACCAATGTAAAGTATCACCTGATTTATAACTCCAATGCTCTAGTTGTTCTGCTTCTCTATATAACTTTTTTATCTGCTTTATTGTACTCACACGGAGGTTACAATTCACCAAACCTCCTATATCTTTTCCAGATGAACTACCAGCAAGGCACTTCTTCCCTAGCTTGCATTTCTAGAATTGACTTTTTTTAAACCTAAATATAAGATTTCCACAAAGATAGTATGAGAAACTGTCACATATTTTTTTCTGAATTAGAGATATTCTAAGTCTATAGAATTCTCCTAATCTATCATTGTAATAATCCTGCTAAAAAAAAAAGAAATGAAGTTAGGTTAGGATGACCTATTCTTGATGAATATACGCTAGTTATTATTGATCACCACCTCCTTTTAGTTCACCAAAATGTATCTCATCATGTATCTCTGGTTCCTGGATTTCTTCACTCAAAAATACCTTCTTAATTTAAAAAAAAAAAGTCCTACTACCCCATCCCTTTTCATTATTCTTTTTCTTTGGAGGTATACTCTGCAAAAGCCATATTCATATCATGAATTCTATCCCACTAGATCACAGTGATACCAAGCAGGTAAAATACCCTTCCTTCAAGTAGGATTTCTGGTTATCCTTGTTTAATATCCATGCTTGATGCATTTGTACATGGGTATCTAAGGCCATAAGCTTTATTGATAGATTCTTTCTTAGATTTTTTTACTCTTCTTTGGCATTAGGTATCTTTATAGCTTTCATTCCTGTTGTGTAGGAGCTATTCACTGTGGTATAAGCATCCTGGGATCTAGGCAGCACAATAAATAGAGTACTGGACTTGGAGTCAGGAAGACCTCAATTTGGATCTGGTCTCAGACACTTACTAACTGTGTGACCCTGACAAAGAATCCTAATTGCTCTCAGCTTCAGTTATGAAAGGCAATAACAATAGCACCTACCTCACAACGCTGTCATGAGGATCAGTGATACAAGATATGTAAAGAACTTGGCAAATAGTAAAGCGCTATATAAATTCTAGTTTTTGTTGCTGTCATTGCACTATTTAACTTAGTAGATACACACAGCAAATTTGCTACATTCTTGATCAGACTTACGGGACTCTATGCAAAAACATTTTTGCCAACCCTGGCATCATTTCTATATTTTAGGCCACAGTACAGAAATGTCAATCCTGATTTCAGAAATCATCTTTTCAACTAGCTATTACCTTCCCAAATCTTCCTTCCCAAATCTCCTAAAGTCCCTGGATTCAATGGGCAGCAGTAATGAAAATGCCACTTATGCCCCTAAGGTCTTCATTATCTTCTCCACACTTTCATAATACTTAGCAAAGCGTCCTTGATTCCTTCCATCAGGATCCTTTGCCTCTACAGAAATCATCAAAAAAAGGAAGCGGTCATCAGTTTGGACAGGCTGTTCCTCTGTCACATTCTCATTCTCTCTCTCTCTCTCTCTCTCTCTCTCTCTCTCTCTCTCTCTCTCTCTCTCTCTCTCTCTCTCTCTCTCCCTCTCTCCCTCTTCCTCTGTGTGTGGGTCTGTCTGTCTGTATCTGTCTCATTTTACCCTAAAGCCCTTCTTTCATTTTTCCAGGAATACTCCATTCTCTCCAATAACATAGAGAATAGATAGTGAGAGATACTCCTCTAGCCCCTTTTACTTCTCTTCTAGGAGGAAGAAAAACCTGAATTTTATGAGCAGTTAGATAGCAGATAGTAGATGACAGAAGATCGTAGTTACTTGGCCATGGTAAAAAGACAAATATCATGTGTTCTATATATAGGTCACTGTAAAATTTCCCTTTCCCTCCATACTTTCTGGAAGTGATATCAATTTTTGTGGTTCTTGTCGGTAGCACTTATTCTTGGTGAAATGCTGCTACAAAAAAGCAGCTTGAGTAGTATCCACCAAAGAGTACCATTCTCCAACCCTTATTCCAGTCCAGAACACAAAATCCCCTACAGCTGAGCTCCTGAAGAAACTACTAAAGCCATAATTTTCTCCTTTACTTCTCTCTGTTCCCCTTTTCTCTTTATATCTGCTGCTCATAGACTAAATCAAGGGCAGAGAAATTAGGTTCTCATGTAAGCTCTCAAGTCTATCTGCTCTGGCCTATTATAGCAAAAGGATTAGGCATAATGACTTGAAGGATTTTAGTCTCTTGTTTTGGTTGGCCCATAGCTCCAATTTCCCCTGTCCAAGAAGCTAAGTGGTACAACACAATTTTGTTGTCACATAGATGTTCATCTAGGGAAAGTTCAGCCATTGCCAATCAGAGAACCCTTCCCTGGTAAGTTCCTTATCCATGAAAGTATCATCACTTGCTTGAGTCCTCAGTTTCACTAATTCAATAACTTCCCCTCCAAACACCTAATGCAATTCAATGTTAGTAACTGTAAAACCCAGCTTTCATCTGTCTTAAATATCTTTTTCCCCATTTATTACACAGTAGTAGGATCTTGGCATAACATCAGGAATCCCACAGATACTGTGACTGATTTAGAGTCTTTAGAAGTATTTGGCAAATTTCTTTCTTGTCAAAGTGAGAGGAAAATTAAAGGAAAAGCAGGAAAATATAAAGATAAAATATAAAGCACAAATCCAGTATTAGGGAGAATTTTGTAACAGTAAAATCAATAAAGAAGCTGGGCAGGAGGGGGATATAGAGGAGCTCTTAGGAGACTAATCTGAATTTTCCATAAATAACATAAAATCTCAGATTCACAAAAGAAGTGAGAGTCCAGGCAAATACTAAGCAAATTTCTTACCCATAACTTTTTCACTGCCCTCCCCAATATTCTTCTATAATCTGCAGGTTTATAGCATCTTCATTAATTTGCATACAGACTCTTCCACTGTCTCTGGAAAGGAGTGATACGAGATGAGGAGTGTTTGAAATCAATAGCAGGAAACCATGGGCATCCATGTTTATTCAGAAAGGATCTATGGAGGGCAAGGTTAGGAAGGAATATACTCTTACTACTCATAATGAAACATAAAGAACATTTACTAAAGTAAAAGACCCTGATTCTGTTACTTATTACCTAGATGACTTTTGGCAAGTTACATAACTGTACAGGACCTCGGTTTCCTCATCTGTAAAGCAAAGAGGTAGGTCTAAATGATGAGAAAAACTTCTGGGTCTAAAAATCATACAGTCCTAATCAAGAGCACAGATTTGTAGGATTCATGTGCCCAGTGCAACAAACACTGTGCCCCAATAGCACAGTACCAAAGTGGGACATGGCGTCAGGGCCTTATCAATGGCCACCTTCTCACAGCAGTCGTGCTGCTTCCTTAGGACTCACTGAAGCCTCTTTTCTTTATTCTAGCATGGGAACAAGAAAGAATCATGGCTGCAAGCAGAGCCTGGATGCCTCTGAGTTTCATCCAACTACTTGGAGAATAGCTGATGCCCTCCCACACTTGAAAGGTGTCAGGTTAACAGGCAGAGCTCTCACAACTTCATTAAGCAGTCACACACGACAAAGGGGTGATTTAAGCCCATTATTTTATTAATTATTCCCATCCTGCTGTGAGGTACAGAGGCCACAGGCTTTATTTCATAGCTAGAGGATTCAGAATTAAGAAGGAATATGGCAAAAATCAAAGAGCTGTTACATGGCCCTACAAAGGGGCAAAGAGAAGCAAAGCTAGAACTAAACTCCTAGGCCTCAGTTCCCATCTAGTGTCCTGGTTATTCACTCATTCATTCATGTATCCATCCATCCATCCATCCATCCATCCATCCCACCCATTCAACAAATATTTATTGAGCACCTACAGTATGCAAATGACTGGACATGGCCTCATTTTGCAAACTGAAAAACTACTGTGATGATTGCTTTGAATGCCGTAGATGCAATCCTTTACACACATCACAAATATATGAAGTCAGTTATAGACTCTAGGATTACATATTCTCAGAGTTAGGAGAGAATTCAGAGGTCACTCAGTCCAACCTATATTTATATAGGTATATATCCCCACTTGGGACATCCTGGATAAATGGTCAATCACCTTTCTTTTTCTTTTCTTTTCTTTTTCTCTTCCTTTCTTCTTTTCTTTCTTTCTTTCCTCCTTGTTTCTTTCTTCTTTCTTCTAATTCTCTTTCATTTAGGCTAGAAGTGCAGTGGCCACTTACAGGCCTGATCCTACTGCTAATCTAGTATAGAAACTTTGACCTTTTCTGATTGGCCCTGACTTAGGCAATCTGCCTACTCCTCCGCTCCCCGATCCCCGACTGAAGTTACCATGTTGGTGCCAGACTGAGTGTAAACACTTGATCACCTTTAGCCCTATGGCAGTTTAAAACTCCCAGACTCAAGAGATCCACCAACCTCAGTCTCCCCGGTAGCAAAGATTGCAGGTGTGTTCCACCATGCTTGGCTGGCCACCCTCTTCAAAGACCATGAGTGAAGGAGCCCACTACTTTACTACCTTGGCAACCCATTCCATATTTGGATTGCTCAAATTGACAGAAAATTATCAGCTCTCTTTATGCAACTAAGTTCCTCTGAATTGGTCAAATCAGGTCCAGAATTTCAGGTCCTCTTCCCTACCAGTTGCCTCCACCTTTTGAAATGTTCCTTGTAATAGCAAGTCTTAGGTTTCATTATCTTTAATTCAGTGCTGGTGAGAAGTGCCCGACTGACAGAGACTCAGTGTAAGGATTGAAAACATATATCAAGAATAGGTATGGCAGAAGTAACTGAACAGAAGAATCCACTCAGGTTCTTTCATGTAATTCATCCTTTGTGATTCATCCTTAAACCTCTACTAAAAATGATCAGAAGACAACCAATCAGTGCCAGACACAGGAAAGAGGAAAAAGTACACTTCTCATAAAATGTTTCAGTTGACAAGAGCAGTGGAGACATTACAGGATGAGAAGAACACTGAATTTGGATTCAGAAGACCTGAATTTGAGTTGTGGTTCCACCACTAGCTAACTGTGTGGATATGAGAATGTCACTTAACCTTGGTTACCTCTGTAGCACCTGTAAGAGGAAAATTTCACAGATTGTAGTTTACCATCCATAAAATGGGAAAAATGATAAATGTTCTAGTGATTGTGAGAATCGAATTATATATGTGTGTGTATGAAAGTCGTCAAGTATTATGCAAATTTAAGGTATCATTAATATGATGAAGAATAAGCTAAAAATAAGAGAAGGAAATATGTTCTGAGAGGAGCAGAGAAAGAGAAAGAAGTAGAAAGAGGAGAGAAGAGAGGAGAGATAAAAAAGGGGAGGGAGAGAGAGAGAGAAGAGAAGGAAAAAGACTGAGAGAAAACAAAAAAGTAAATACAGGGTCACTTTATTGGTCTGAATGTGTCTCAATCTCTGCATAATTATAGATTAGATAGATTACATGGGATTATCACATATATTATATGAAATATACTACATGATTACATATGGATATATATAAGGCAGATAGCTGAATAATAAGATAAGTATTTGTTTATGGACATGTAAATATCTATTCTAAATATATCTATATTTAAATATATCCATTCTAAATATATATCTATATGTAGATATGTGAACATCTACATATAGAGAGAGCTCTTACCATTCAGCATTTTGGTTAATAAGATATAGATAGATAGATATGAAAACAGATATATCTTACTATTCAGCCATCTGCCTTATTTTATCCTACTTGGAGTTTATACATGGGTAACTATTTCATTTGTATATTATTAGAACTGGGAGGGAACTTAGAATTCATCTAGTCCAGTTCCTACACTTTATATATCAACTATAAGCAGTTAGTAAGTACCTACTACATACCAGACACTGTCCTAGGCAATGAAGATGTAAATACAACAAAAAAGAAAATAAATTATTCCTGTTCTAAAGAATCTTACAGTTGGGGCAGCTAGGTGGCACAGTGGATAGAGAACCGGTCCTGAAGTCAGGAGTACCTGAATTCAAATCCGGCCTCAGACCAAACACTTGCCACTTACTAGCTGTGTGACCCTGGGCAAGTCATTTAACCCCAATTGCCTAAAAAAGAAAAAAAAAGAATCTTACAGTCCATTGGAGAAAACTAAGGTCTCATTTGTCACACACTAGATACCCAAATTGTATTCAATGGGTCAGAAAGAAAATATAGTCTAGGATCAAACCCCTATCCAGTGCAGACTATACTTACAAAGCAGGCAAAACAATAGATTAAATAATATTTCATTGCACCATGTCAACAAAATTTATATTTCAGTGCCTAGGGCCTAGCACAATACCCGGTTTACAGTAGGCACTTAATGTTTGTTAAATTGAATTTAATAACCAGAAAATTTATACAACATAATCCTTCTTGATGGCTCATAAATCAATGGAAAACAATTCTCTATGAGGAAAAAAGGGAATAAATATCTGGTAGGAGGTGGTAAAGGGGGGAGGCATAGAGAACTCATGCTCTAAAAACATTGGAGGGAAGGCTACCTTGAGCTGCTATACAAGGCAGCTCCTCACTTTGTTGGCTGTCACTGGACAAGACTCCATCTCTGTCATTTGTAGCCAGATTCATCACCTCCTTCATCTACTAGTGACTTCTGTTCCACTTCCTAGCTATCAGATACTTTAGGTCTGTTTCTGCTACTTCAACAGTTGCTTCATCTCAAAGTTTCCTCTCAGCCCTCAATCACCAGCACTTTGCCTCCAAAGAAGGTATTACATGACAAAGTCACACCATGCATTCCCTAACTTGAATGATGCAGCTAGCCTTGAGCTTCTTTCTTCTTAATTTAATTTTTATTTTATTTTCAGGTTCAAATTCTACACCCAACTTCCACCACTTCCTCTACCCAATGAGAAGTCAAGAAAAAAAAAACTCATTACAATTATCCTGCATTAGCCATGTAGAAGAACAAGAACACAAACAAGAAGGAAAATGTCTTTCAATCTGCCGAGTCCATGAACTCTCCCTCTCTCTCTCTCTCCATACATATGTGTGTGTATACATATATATATATGCATATATCTGAAGATGTAAAGTATGTTTCCATCATGAGTCCTTTGGAATTGTGATTTGTCATTTTGTTGATAAGAGTTCTTAAGTTGATAATCTTTATAATGTTATTATAGAAATTGTTCTCCTGGTTCTGTTCACTTTGTATCACTTCATATAAATCTTCCCAGGCTTCTCTGAAACTACCCACTTTATTATCAGAACAATATTACTTTATACTCATATATCACAACTTGTTCAGCCATTCCCAAATTTATGGGTATCTTCTCAGTTCCCAGGTCTTTACTTGCAACAAAAAGAATGGCTATAAATATTTTTATGCATATGAGTCCTTTTCCTCTTTCTTTGATCTCTTTAGGTTACAGACCTAATATCAGTAACTCTGGGTCAAAAGTTATGTATACATAGTCTAATAGCTTCTGGGACATAGTTCCAAATTGCTTCACAGAATAGTTGAATCACTTCACAACTCCACCAACAGTGAACTAAAGTATCTCTTTTCCCAAAGTCCATTAATATTTGCCATTTTTCTTTTTGTCAACTTTGCCAATCCAATGGGTGTGAGGTGGTACCTCAGAGTTGCTTCAATTTGCATTTCTCTAACTATTAGTGATTTAGAGCACTTTTTTTCAAGTGACTATTGATAACTTGGTTTTCTTCCTCTGAAAAATTGTTTATTTATATCCTTTGGCTATTATCAAGTGAGGGAATGGCTCTCATTCTTATAAATTTGACTCAGTTCCCTATATCTCAGAAATGATGAAAGAGCCAAGATGGAAGAGTAGAGGTAGCAATCCATACAAACTCTCCCAACATTCCCTTCCAAACAACTTTAAAATAATGCATCAAATCAAATTCTAGAGTGGCATAGCCACCAAAAAGTCAGGGTAGGACATTTTTCCAGCCCAACAGGACTTAGAAAGTCAGAAGGAGAGTTCTGTGACATTAGGGTAGGGGCTAGACCAGAGCACATGCAGCAGCAATGCCAGTGGTGGATGTGCTTTGGTGGCAGTGGCAGCAGCAGCAGCAACTTCAGGAGGTCTCATTTCAGAGACAATAAGGGGATCAGGCAGAAATAAATTAAAGGAGACCCCTCTGATGGCAGTGGATACAGAACAGGTCACTGTTTGGCAACTTCATTACCCATACATAGTTCCAAGTAACAGTTCCAGGCAAAGAGGAGCATTGCAGTTGTAGCTGCAGGGGAGCAGAGCCTTTCCTGGGTAAAGAAAAAAATAATCTGACCATAAAAAGTTACTATGGTGACGGGGAGGATCAAGGCACAAACTTAGAAGAGGACGACAATGTCTAAATGGCTACATGTGAATTCATAAAGAAAAATGTGAATTGGTCTCAAGTCCTAGAACAGCTCAAAAAGGGATTTTAAAAAGCAAATAAGAGAAGTAGAAGAAAAGTTGGGGAAAGAAATGAAAATAATGCAAGAGAATCATGAAAAAAAGAGTCAACAGCTTGATAAAGGAAGCATAAAAATAAAACAGAAGAAGATACAAAAATTCACAGAAGAAAATAAATCCTTAAAAAGTAAGACTGACCAAATAGAAATGGGGTATGAAAGCTCACTGAAGAAAATAATTCCTTAAAAATTAGAATTGGGCAAGTAGAGCTAACAACTCCATGAGACATCAAGAAATGATAAAACAAAATCAAAAGAATGATAGAAGAAAATGTGACATTTCTCGTTGGAAAAACAACTGACCTGAAAAACAGATTCAAGACAATCCCAAAAGACTCATGATGAAAAATGCTATCTACCTCCAGAGAAAGAACTGAAGGATCTGAATACAGACTAAACCATACTCTTTTGCTATTTCTCTCTCTCTCTCTCTCTCTCTCTCTCTCTCTCTCTCTCTCTCTCTCTCTCTCTCTCTCTCTCTGTCACACACACACACATACACATTTTCTTTCTGTTTAGGTTTTTCTTCTACAGAATGACTAATATAGAAATGTTTTACATGAGTGAACATGTATAACCTATATCAGATTGCTTACCATCTAGAGGAAGTGGAAATGAAGGGATAGAATTTGGAGCACAAAACTTAAAGAAAAAAAGAACAAATACTTAAAATTGGTTTTATATGTAATTACAGGGAAATGAATTTTTTTTAACTTTTAAAAAATACTTTATTTTATTTTTTCCAATTAATTTATTTTTCATTTTCAACAACCACTTCTATAAGCTTTTAAGTTTTTAATTTTCTCTCTCTCCCTTCCTACCTCCTACCCCAAGACGACGTGCAATCTGATATAGGCTCTACATATACATACTTATTACACATAAAAAATGAATTTTTTTTAAAAAAGGAAGGAAATGGTGAACCATTCCAGTATCTTTGCCATGAAAACCCCAAATGGAGTCACAAAGAGTTGACATGACTAAACAACAAAAAGGATTTAAGGTATTGCCTTTCTAGGATAAATATATTAATACTCAAAAGAAGTAAGAAAATAACTTTGGTTAAATAAAATTTGCTAAAATGTGAAAAAATTAAAAATAAATGTAAAAAAATGACTTCCCTGGGTTTCATAGGATTAGAGATTCCAGTGGTCTCACTATTAGGCACCCCTATATAGCATCTTATATTAGAAGGAACACTGGACTTGAAGGTAGGAGACTTTAATATGAGTGCCACTTCTGCTGTTTTTCTACCCTTCTGACTTTTGGCAACTTGCTTGGCCTCCAAGGTTTAAATTTCCCTATAAAAAGGAGTCCCTTCTAGCTCTAAACTACATAATTCTATAACTGTGTTGTGTCACATAATTTTTCAGCCTTCTTATATGAGTAGGAATTTGAAAAGAAAAAGGCAGACAGCTTTCAATCTCTGTACTGAATATTATTCCAATTTTAGCTTAAAACAAGCAGCTTGTGTTCATGTTTATTTTTTATAAGAAAACCAGTAACAACACAAGTTTGTACAACTCTCAAGCATTTTAAATGTGATTAATTACATACTTTGGGCCATGAACATAAACTTAGCAGCTTTTCAGATGAAATAAACATACTGTATTTGCTTCTCAAGTTCTGGAAAGATAACTAAAACATGAGAGAAATATTTTAACAGACCGTCTTGGAAAAATGTTTAATGTCAATGTGAACAGACCAAATTATTTTTTAAAAGAAAAAAAGGAAACAGACTCAACAGGAGTCTAAAACTCTGCCTGGACTAAGTAGGGTGACATCATTAGCAACCTACTAAAGCATGAACAAAGGATTGTTGTTGTGAAAATCGGTAAATAACTGAACTCCTCATGAAATCTTAATGAATTGAAAGGGAATTTGTGAGGCAGGGAAAATATACTGTGGAGGTGCTACTTTTTCAAAATGGGGTTGGGGAATACTACCAACCCTCGCACCATGAAAAACACTTTTAGAGTCACCATTCTTCATTCCTAGTGACCATGTGGAAGATTCAGGGAGCCTGCTTCCAGCTTTGTGTGGCTTATCACTGAGGGGCTCACATGTGAAATGACAAGAAGTCCCTTTACTGGCTTTGGAGCTAGGAAACCTGATAATTTGGTGAATGTATGAAAGGAAACAGCCCAGCCCCTTACTTCTTTCTCCCTTTCTAGCTGTAAATCCCTGCAGAATTTTTTCCAAACTTTATTCTGAGCACTGAGTGGGACAAAGGAAGCTGGCCCTATTCCCCACTCTAGCCTCCATGAGGTGAAAGAACATGTCCCAGCTAAACAAGACTGAGCTACCTCTTTGTATTTATTCTTTCCTGTTCTTTAGGTAAATGTGTATTATTCTGAGATAGACATGTCCCACACTGGAGGTGACCTTGCGAGTTTCAGAAATCAAGAGATCCTAGGTCCAATAAGAGAACTAGAGAAAGCTACTACATATAAGATCGTGGCCAACTGTAAGACGATTGGCCCAAGCCTGGCCATTTTACCAGAATACACATTTTAATAGTGTCAAACTAGGTGAAATGTAAAATACCTTATTAGTAGTCCTGAAAACTGCTTTTTGTACTGATAAAGTGTAAGTATCAACTCCAGGAGATTATAACAGTTGTTATAAGTTAAGTTAATGGACCCTATTTTAATTTTGTTTGTTGTCAAATAAACACCTTTAAGTGTCCTGTATTTAGCATTCCTTTTGAGGATCAGAATAAATTACTTGTCCAATCCTGATTCATAATGTACATTGAGTACTTTTTTTTTAACTTCCCCTCCCCCTCTAGGGGAGGTCCTAGACATGAACCATAATTAAAATCACCCCCTACATACTGAGATTGGGGACTAAAGAGCCAGTGAACATCATTAGAGGTAAACACCCCCATAACTTAAACCAGTCCACACCCAACACCTGGGTAGAGAGCCAGTCAGTCAATAAACATTTATTAAGTGCCTAATATGTGCCTGACACTGTTGCTAAGTGCTGGGAACACAAAGAAAGACAAAAGGCAGTTCTTGCTCTCAAGAAGCTCACAGTCTAATGGAGGAGAAAACATGCAATCAACTATTTACAAACAAAAATATACAAGATAAATTGGAGATAATCAGAAAAGTTTTGTCATTAAGGGAGAATGGGAAAAGCTTCTTATAGAAAGTGACACTTTTACCTAGAACTTGAAGGAAATAATAGCTAACACTTAGATAGTACTTTAGGTTTGTAAATATTTATCAACATTTACAAATATTACCTCATTTTATCCTCACAACTCTGGAAGGTAAATGCTATTATTACCCCCATTTTATAGATGGGGAAATAGAGGCAGATACCAGTTAAATGATTTGCACAGGGTCATACTACTATTAAGTGTCTGAGGCCATATTTGAGCTCAGATCTTCCTAACTCCAATGCCAATGCTCTATCCAACTCATTATCTATTGACCAGAATAGGAAGTATTCCTCACTTCCTGTGGACCCAAAACAAGACAGACCTCCAAGTTAGGCAAGCAAATTTTGTTTTATCAAACTGGAATTCTCTATCTCCTTCTCTATCTATGGTGACCATTAATCCTAGATTATGGCAGACAGTCTTTATTCCAAGAAAAGAGAGTATACTTGTGACAAGGCTTTGCACGTGTACCTGTGACCATGCATCTTGAGTTCAGGTTTTTAAAATACTATCATATCTTTATTCCATGTTTGATGTTTGTAAAATTGCCAGTTTCATGTAGTTGTGGTAGCAGCAGCAACAGGAGCAATAGTAATAGCTAGAAGTTATATAGTAATTTAAGGTTTGCAAAGTATTTTACAAATATCCTCTCACTTTATCCTCATAACCCACCTCAGAAGTAAATGCTATTATTATCTCCATTATAAAGATGAGGAAACTGAGGCAGACAGAGATTAATTTCCAACAGTACCCAGGATGATACAACGTAAATCAAGTCAGCAGCACAAAATAAACAAGATGACATATATTATACAGTAGTGTTAGATGGATTCCACTAAAGGAATAGAAGCATTAATTAGATGTAGGAAGTTGGACTACATGATCTTTAATATGCCTGCCAGCATTAACATTCTGCCATTCCATGGTTCTAAGGAGCAAATGATTAATGCACAACAGTGAGGTTTGAGAAAATATACACACTCACAAATCTTTGGTTCTCTTTCCTAAAATCCTTTTCTGTGTTTACCTTCTCATTTTTAATGTGCAAATTATCTGTTAAAAAGACTGCTAGGGTGAGAGGTAGAGTGAAAAAGGGGTTTTGTGAAATATTCCACAAAATACAAATGATAACCCTCCCTCCCCAGTTTCCTCTTCAAAGCCAATCCCACAAACCCCAAGATTCTCAGACTCCAGATATAGGGCAGAAGATAGGGGTAATTTCCAGTATACATAAAACTTAAGTGTACATTGATTATTTGGATATAATACTAACATTCAAGTCTACAAAAAAAATTCATTTCATGGGGAGATTAGTCTACTTTTTAATATGAAAACCTAAAAATCAGCATTGACACATTAATGCAGAGGGATGAGTTTGAATTACATCTTACATAATCCAAATTCTCAATTATCAGACCTAAAAACTAAAACATGAAGAGGCAGAGGCTTTGCTGAAGCCTATGGACCAGATCTTGGCCACCAGTGTCCCTAAGTAATTTATTCCCCAGACAGATGTTATTAATAAGAGGAGTCCTTCACTAGTTCCTCCTCCCCAAGTAACATCAAACATCAAACATTCCTTCTGCAAGACCTACCCCCTTTTCTCATTTGTACGTTCCTCCTGAGGACTCCATTTTGTGGAGGAGCTCAAGCCAACTTTCTTTCCTCTCCGGACCCTGTTCCTCTTCTGGAGTTTAAAACCATGTCCCCAAGTCAGAGAACTTCAACCTCTGTATTCTCCCCTTTTCAGCTCCTTTTTGCCTTTCATCTTCCCCGGTTAGAACGTAATCTCCTTGAGGGCAGACACTGTCTTTCTTTTTGCTTGTATTGTATCTGCAGAGCTTAGCTCAATGCCAGGTAGACTGTAAGTGCTTAATAAATGCTTGTTTCCGTCCTTTTCCTGAGTGAGAAAAGGAGCCAGAAACAGCACATATATGCAATACAGGCTGCTACAAGGAAGAGAAAAGAGGAAGAGGAAGCAAGAAGAGAGGCAGCAGGAGAAATTCCCAGGCCAAATCTCTCCAGGCACCACAAGGCCATGTCTATATGAAGAAGGAGCTGCCATATATGGTCTTCAGTCTGCTGGAATAGGGGAAGAAATGAGTGTTTTTTTAAAGCATCTACTCTGTGCCAAGCACTTTACAAATATTATCTTGTTTCATCCTCACAACAACCTCTTGAGGTAAGTGCTATTATCATCCTCATTTTACAGTTCAGAGAACTGAGGCACACAAAGATTAAATGTCTTGCCCAGGTAAGCATCTGAGGCCCAATTTGAACTCAGGTCTTCCTGACTCCAGGCCCAGCCCACTATTCACTGCACCACCTAACTGCCTCCGCTGCCAAAAAAGAAGAAAAGTTACATCCGTCTCCCTGTTTTATACTTTTGGCATTTCCAGTCTGCCCAAGAAGACTCATGTAAGATAGTCTCACAAAGTATTTATTCTGTGATATCTTACTCTACCTCTCCTTGCCAGCTTCTTTCCAGAGGGTTACACATTCAGTCTGAAAGTCAATTACTTTACAGATTAATATTTTCATCCCTTTATGAAAGTTAGTGATTGGAAGGACAATGAAGATAACCTCCACATCGCAAGTTTGGCAAGTTACTGCATTCTTAGAGTATAAAGTAATTCTTTTGAAATAGCCTGTAGCATCCTCAAAAGGAAAGCCATATTTCTGATTCCCAGTCACACTGCCTAGAAGAGTCCCTTTCTCAGAGATTTTTTTTTACTCTGGCCCTGGATGTCACCTAGACTTCCTTATTAGCCAGCTGGAAAGCAAGGAAGTGCCAATTCATTACAATATTGCTGCTTTAAATGTATAAATAGGCAGCCTTCCAACATTTCTGTATCTATGATTTTCCTAAGCCCCCAAGCTTTTTAATATTCCAATTTGTCATTCTCAACCCTCAAGTGGTTAAATTAAAGAACTACTTTTAACATCTTGCATTCTGGTACAGATTAGGCCTTTGGGTTTGTTTAACTTGGGGGTTTGTGTGGCAAAATTTCTTGCTCTTATTTCCCTAAATACTTAAAAAAAAAAAAGCTTAACAATATCTTAAATTTGGAGCTAGGAGGGATCTTTGAAATCATCTAGTCCAATCACTTCATTTTACAGAAGATGAGGAAATAAAGGTCTCAGGAGAAGAAGTAACTGGTTTAAGGTCACAAAAGTAAGAAATAGAAGAGTCAGGATATAAATCCAGATCTCTAACTCCAAATTCAACAGTACTCATTCACGTCACTACAATTCTTTGATTTAACATAAGAATTATTCTAACACGTTCAAGAAATGTTTATAATTGAGCATCTTTTCAATTTACCTATGTCCTTTAAAAAGGAATGACCAACAAAAATTGGGAAGTAAGAGCTGTCAATCATTTTGTGAGATATATTAATTTTCTAATGTTTCTTTCTAAATAGCTAATCGCTAGTTTTGCTTCTCTTACACCTGGCACAGCATTTTTAGAAATACGGTTTGTTCAATAGAGGTGATATATTTTGCTACTTCTTAAAGCAAATCATGGATCCTAGATAGCACAAATCATCCAGGCATCTTCCTCTTGTCTTCAAATAAATAATATAATAGTAAAGAAAAGAGGTGTGCCAATCAGAATTAAGCAGTCAATAGTAAAGCCCATCGAGACATCCCCATTCATGACACTTTTCCTCCTAAAAAAGTTGGCTGCTTTTTATTGCTTTGCATTTTGCTCTAGAGAGGGAACTATTTCCATTTAATATATTTTACCATAATACAAATTTTCCCATCAGGAATGACTGAGTTCCTTGGAAAAAAATGATATACGAAGAAAGAATTAAGCTGAATGTTATAATATATTCTTTAATTTCAATTAATATGCAGTGAATTTTTAACATGATCTGTCAGAGTAGTGGCTTTTAAAGAAGGTGAATCTTTTACATCAGTGTTCAATAACTGTTGAGTTAATGTCACACCTATTTTTAAGTCCTCAAACATCAACCTTAAAGACTTTTAGCCAATTAGTTGACATCACTCTGGATAAAATTTTTAGACAAAGGATGAACTCACATCAAAGAGTCATTCTTGGGCAAGGTCAAACTCTTTTTGCTCTTTCCTCAAGACTGCATCAAGTACCCTCCACTGAGGCCAAGAAGATCACATCTGTATTGCACATCAGGGCAAGGAATAAGAGACAGAACCAGATATATAACACCCCCAGGCTTCGTGCTTTAACAGCAAGACACAAGTGCAATTGTCAACATTGTTTTCAAGTATAGAGATTACAGTCACCACCAAACTAAAATACTGTCCAACAGAATATTTTACCTTTAGGAAAAGGCTTAATGATTATTTCAGACCTTGAAGTACTGTACCTTTCACTGAAATATTACTTTTTCCTGTCGTAATGTCCCCCTTAGAGTCCCACAGTCAGGGCCAGGAAAAGCATTTGTATACCCCAGGTAGAGGTCAAAAGTTATCTCCTATGTGGAGCACACCATTCACTACAACTTTTGAGCCTTCGCTATAATACATGTGGTTCTATCTATCACAAAATGCCTAGGTTCCATGGAGAGCTGAACTTGCTGCCACTAATTACTCAACAAGAATGTGCTAAGAACTTCCCTACACAATGGATATACAAAGTGAAACTGTACCTACATCAATGATCTTACAATATTGTTGAGAGAGATGATATGTACATATACAGAGAATAGAAGATAAGAACTGGACCTGTGATTTCATTGGTATATGGCACCTCCAAATGTGGAAACTCCCTTTTACCAATACAGTTTGTCACTTTCTCTGCAAAATAACCTTAGAAAATCATCTTTTTTTTCTGTACTACTATGCTATGGAAATGCTAGTTTTATTTCTTAAGTTCAGAATAAAATAAATAATTTTTTAAAGCGAGCCTTAAACCCTGGACTTTCTAGAATTGAAACCAGCTCTCTATCCCCTATGACATGCTGACTTTCATATACACATAAATATATACATAGGTATAGGTGCATAAATAGATACATTCAAAGTAGATCCAGGATTATTTTAAGAGGCAGGACCTAGCATTTGGGAAAATCATGAAAGGCATCAATTCTACAAGGTGGAAGTAAGGAAGGCCTGCATTCTAGGCCTAAAAGGCAGCCAATAGAAAGGCAGAAGTGGGAGATGGCGTGTCATATAAAAGAAACACTAAGCATCTATTGGTGGTGACATACGTAGCATAAGAAGGGGAAAAATGAGTGATATGGCTAAAAAAGTAGTTTGGAGTCATGTTATGAAGGGTTTAAAAAGCCAAATGGAGAAGATTGTATTTTATCCTCTTGGTAATAAAGAGCCAGTGCATTTGGAGGTCTTTTGTTTATTTTGTTGTCTGAATAGGAGACTGCGTATTAATCACTTTGTCAGCTATGTGAAGGATGGATTAAAGTGGGAACATATGGAGCCAGGGAGAACAATGAAGAGACCAGTAGTAGCACACTGATACAAAGGAATGCTTAAAAGTATCATCTACGCCACCATGAGTTGTACCAAAAGCAAGGTGGTTATCTTTTGCACTTCTGGTTCTGACTTGGCCTATATATGCCTCATCCCATCCCCAGGCAACAAAAAAAAATAAGGTAGGGGCAGCAAGGTGGCCCAGCGGATAGAGCACAGCCCTGGAGTCAGGAGGACCTGAGTTCAAATCCGGTTTCAGACATATAACATTCACCAGCTATGTGACTCTGGGCAAGTCACTTAACCCCAATTGCCAAAAGAAAGGGAGAGAGAGAGAGAGAGAGAGAGAGAGAGAGAGAGAGAGAGAGAGAGAGAGAAAGAGAGAAAGAGAGAAAGAAAGAAAGAGAGAGAGAGAGAGAGAGAGAAAGAAAGAAAGAAAGAAAGAAAGAAAGAAAGAAAGAAAGAAAGAAAGAAAGAAAGAAAGAAAGAAAGAAAAAAAAAAAAGAAGGTAAGAGGAAAGCTTTCATGGAAGTAAATAGCTAAACCTAATTTGTATTACATATCATTATACCTAAACTTTGGACAGCTAGTGGATAGAGTGCCAGGCCTTAAGTTAGGAAGACACATCTTTGTGAGTTCAAATCTGGCCTTAAACGCTAACTCTGTAACCCTAGGGAAGTCACTAAAACCTATTTGCCTCAGCTTCTTCATCAGTAAAATGAGTTGGAGAAGGAAATGGAAAACCACTTGAATATCTTTGCCAAGAAAACCCAAAATGGGGTCACAAAAAGTCAGACATGACTGAAAAATGACTCAACAAATACCTAAACCTTGATGCATCACTAGGATTTGTGTCACACAGAGCAAAACATTTGGTAAGATTGGGGGAATAGCAATACAGAGACCAGTCTTGGAGGATGTGTGTAGATGACTATCCCATGTGCTGGGAGAGGAGGCAGCATGGTCACGAAAGAAAGAGGATTCATTTTGCAGTTTATTTGTTGTAGCCACACGTTTGAGGAAAAGTCAGCATGTAGATCAACAGGTTTTCATGCTAAAAGTAGAAACAGGGAAACAAAACCTTTGCCACTAAGGCATTGCCATTTGAGAACATTTGCTTAAATGTTTTACTAAATAATCTGTGGTATACCCAACAAGATTCAATCATGGGCCTAGTTTATAGTCTATCTGCATTATCTGCTCAAGATAAATGTATTAATAGACTAGCTCTATAGATTATCTATACATAATCTGCCATTAGGCATTCTTCATTCACTTGGTTTTTCCTGGGTGGTTGGCTAGGCCAGTCTTTTCAGTGTTCTTGGAATTAATGCAATCAGCAAAATATCATTTGCAAACAGAAGCATCTGAAGGACTCTAGCAGCTTTGAGGAAGAATCCCTTTCTCATTTGGACACTACCCTGGATATTCTCCATGATAGTACAGCACTTCTTAAACTGTGGCTTGTGACCCCATACGGCATCGCAAAAAATTTGGCAACAGTAAAAGTTTTCTGAACATGCAACGACCAAAAATTAATTGAAAATCAAACACGTAATGAATGTGAGGTGTTTCTGGCAGCGCTTGCCCATGTTGCATCCCGCAACTTCACTGCAGCCTTGGATCCGAACACAAATCGTGCACACTTTGCACTGCACATGTCCTCAGGCCACGCAATGCCAAAGAACACTGCCAAAATGGGAAATGGGAACACCAGTGGAAAAAGTTTAAGAAGCCCTGGATAGAACACCTTTGGCAAGTATGTGCCTCATTTGATGTTAATAACCAGAGGGTTCAATGTTAATAATCAGAGGATGGTTAAATGCAGTCAGACCGCAGTCAGAAAAAAATAAAAAGACCTTCCCAGATGTCCCCAATTACTAGTGATTTGTCATACCCTGAGATCACTTTGATTTTTTTTATTTGCACAGGTTTTATATTTACTTGTTAAGTTTTAATATATTTTATATTTACTTATGAAGTTTTTATAGTTTAAAATTACAATAGGACTTTTGATAGGTATATGAATACTTCATCCTTCAAGGAATCTTGTATTATTTTAACAGCTAGGTGGTGCAGTGGATAGAGTGCTAGATAGGGAATAAGAAAGACCCAACACGATTTTGCTGTGCTCTTCCATGCCCACCTTTTCTTTGGGTTCACAAAGAATTAAAGTATATTTTGATTTCATTAGAAAGATTTTATTGAGTTCTTCGTAGAATAGATCTGCTTACTCATTTTTTTCACTAGTTGCTGCAAATAGGCTGTAATTACAATCATGCTATTCTTTTTGAAAATGTATATAACAAGTAGTTCAGTAAAAAATGGCCAGATGTGCCATTCCTTTATTTACTCTCTATGAAGAACATATGAGCCATAATTCCATTTAACCAAAACTTCTTTTTGTCTTACAATTTCATTTGTAGCAAAAATATCAAAATCGATGATTCAGTTCTTTCATTGTTATGTTCATTTACTCACTGGCTGAGGATCACACATTTCAAAAGCAAGAGTTAAGTTAATGTTTATAAGATGGTCTAAAACCTGTGTACTTTTTAACACCTACTGCTTCCTTTTATGTTAGTCATCAAACTATCAGTGCAGAAGGGAAAGGGCCACATAGAACTGAGAACCATTTTGCATTTTTCTTCCATGAACGCTTCCATGAATGATTTTAATTTGCATTTTTCTAATTATTCATGATTCAGAGCATTTCGTGTGATTGCTAATAAATTGTATTTCGTTACTTAAAAAAATTGTTTATATTCTTTAACCATATTGCCTATTAGGGAATAATTCTTGTTCTTATAAATTTGAATAAGTTCCCTATATCCTCCTTGGATAGGAGACCTTGATCAGAAAAGGAACTTGCTGTAAAGATTTCTTCCTAATTAACTGATTATCCTTACATTTTAACTGCATTGGATTTGTTTGTGCAAAGCCCTTTTAGTTTTGTATAATCAAAATTGTCTCATGATTCTTTCTAGCTCTTGTTTGATCATGAATACTACTCATATCCATAGATCTGAAAGACAATTTCTTCCTTGGTCCTCTAATTTGTTTATGATGTCATTCTTCTTGTCTAAGTCACATAGCTATTTGGTGTCTATCTTAGTATATTGTGGGAGATTTGGGTCTATACCTAGCTTCTAACAGACGATTTTCTAGTTCTCACAGGAGTTTTTTCTTGACTAGTAAGTCCTTATCCTAGTAGCTAGGATAATACATTTGAAAAGGTTATTTACCCAAAATGGCCCAAATGAAAAACTATTGTCATATAAAAAAAGGTTAGCTCCAATTTCCTGGAAAATTTATTGAGATGGAACATCTTATTCTCTAACATCGCTACATAAAGGAGATATTAATATAATAATTATAATTATAAAAACAATAATAACAATAACATTTCTCATTTCTTCAGTCTTCACATCTACCATTTCATTTCATCTTAGTGAAATTGGTAGGTAAGAATCAGACATACCTGATTGTCAAGAAAGTCAAGCAAATGACTTTCAGCATAACTCCCTCACCCCACAAACTCAAAATAATAAGAAATGTAACAAATATATAGGAATTAAAATAGCAGCAAGGAAAGAAGAGGGCAAGCACCTTCACATCATGCAAAGCCTTCTGAAATAAGAGTGGAAGACGGAGGTCCATGAAGGTTCTCCTCACCCTAACCACTCCCAGGACTTGCACACATCCCACACCAAATGAAGACTGCCCCATAGGCTTGTGTTTTAAGTTCCAGCCTTGTGGCTCGTGGCTTCTTCCACTTCTCCTCATTGCAATGACCATATCTGATTCCCACATACCACTCAACATGAGGATAGCATTCAACTTGCTTGCTTTGCAACAGAGAGTGCATTTATGGAGGGAAAGTAGAGTCCCTGCAGGGCTAAGCTACTTATAATGAAAGGAAATTCCACAAGGTGGGAGGAAGACTTTCAGTTTTCTTTGTTTCTTCCCCATTGACTGTCACAGTGTCTTGAGCATATTAACTATCTAATAAGTACTTGTTGAGTTGAATAAGGCTAATATGAGAGTGGAAAGTATCTCCAAAGTAGTAGCACTTAAGAAAGAAACTAGCTGATGTGGAGCCCCAAAACAAAGAACTGGAACAAATTTCACTAAAACAGAATCAAAAGAGATCTATCTTTGAAGGTGAATTCTATAGGAGCCAAAATGACCAAGCTAGAAGACAGGATTTGACTTATATAATTAAGGAAAAGTGTGGTAAATTATAAGCCTGACTGCAATAACGTGAGAAATCATACAAGAAAATTATCCAGAAGTATTAAAAACAGAAGATAAAGTACTGATCAACACAAGAATCCAGCATCCCAGGAAGACAAGGGTGAAGACATAGCTGTAGATGTAGCACACAATGATATTCCTATGGACCTGTTGTTTAAGTAAGGATGGCAGTAGAACTGAAACCTCTGACATAGGATGCAAAACAGCTTCCATCGTACCATGTTGTTATCTTCATTAACTGATATTTCTAGAAGTGAAGTTTATCAGAAGGCCCCTTAAAAAATAAATAAAACAAAACAATACAGAAGGAACAGGTAACTGCAACCCATATTGGATAAATGAAACAGAGGAGTGAGCAGCTCTATTTTTATGAGGGACATAAAGAGAATAAAATGAATTATGAAAGAATGTGTAAGCCCATGTATGGGATACTACATTTCAGAATGGCCTACACTGGAAAATAAGTAAGGAAGAAATGTGCAGGGGTTGAAGTAAAGTGAATTAACACTTCTCAGAAAAAGGTGGCACAAATTAATATTATTTAAGTTAAAAAGTTGGAGTTTTGGTGGGGGAGAGGAAGGGAGGATTTTGATTCACAGTTTTATATGGGCTAGCAGAGAGAAAATTATAAAAGAAAATAATAAATAAAAAGAGATTAATAATTTAAATGGGAGGCAGGGAGAGCCTGTGGGAGAAGAATGAGATCTAATTACTAAAAGCAAAACTGATCATAAGGAGTAAACGCTAAACTTAAAAATTCAATGGAATAAAATACATATCTAGCCATTGCAAGCCAAAATTCAAATGGATTATTGTTCAGTCACGTCCAACTCTTTGTGACCCTTTTGGGGTTTTCTCAGCAGAGATACTAGAGTGCTTTGTCTTACCTTCTCCAGGTCATTTTACACAGGAGGAAACTGAGGCAAACAGTGTTAAGTAACTTGTGCAGGGTCACACAGCTAGTAAAAGTCTGAGGCTGGATTTGAACTCAGGAAGATGAGTCTTCCTGACTTCAGGCCCAGCACTCTATCCACTGCCACCTAACTGCCCCTCAAATGGATTAAACTCCCCCCAAAAAAATGAAAGAGAATTACAAAATGTATGTAGCAAGAACAAAAAGGGTACCCACTATTTGGGGAATGGCTGAACATATTGTGTAATGAGATGCTGTTATTCAAGGAACAACAAATACGAGTAATTTAGGAAAATTTGGGAAGACTTCTATGGATTGATATGAAGGAAAATAAGCAGAACCAGAAGAACAACAAATAAAATTACTTCTATAATATAAATTGACACAACTGAAAGGGAATCAAATTCTGTTGAATTACCAATTTAGGTCCACAAAACATTATTATGAAACATACTTCACTCTACTTTGTACAAAGTTTGGAACTCTAGATATGGAATGTCACATATTCTGTCAAACACAGTTGCTGTATCAATTGGTTTTGCCTATATGCTTTTTTTCTTTGAAAAGGGAGGGTTCAGGGAAAGGATACAGTTTGAGAAATAACTCTGATATAAAAACAAAGGCTTCAATAAAAAAAATTTTGAAGGAGATTAGTTGGATAAGTGTTATTAGTCCCATTTAACAGATTAGTCAGATGAGTCAGTGGTTTGTCTAAGGTCGCAGAAGTCAATAGCAGAACTACCACTACAATCTGGTTCTAGTTTTCTGATACAGCAGAAAAAAATAATGGATTTTGAGTCAGTGGATCGAGGTTTAGATCTTGGCTCTGTGTTTATGTGACTTCAAGCATGTCCCTTTTCCTCTCTGTGCCATTCTTTCCTCACATGGAAAACAAGAGGATTAACCTTGGCGATCCTGAAAGGTCTTCCTGTTATGAAACCTATCAGAAGACTAAACTCTTCAATGTGATTGTCCTAATTCTCTTCCAATATACCAAAATAGAATACATAAGATTTAATCATGCAGGGCAAATTTGCTACTTCTTTCTCACATTCTGTATTTCAGAGCTGATTATGAATGCTTTAGGATTATCTGTGACTAAGGCAACTGTCCTTTATTATGAACCTACTATGTTCCAGGCACTGTTAAGTGTTGAGAATATTAAAAAGGGGGAGGGGAGGAAAACAGCTCTTTTTCTCAAGGAGTTCACGGTCTAATAGGGGACAAAATGTGCAAACAACTATGTTCAAATAAGATATATACCAGATAAATTGGAGAGTACTTATTATTATATGTTATCTACTGGTTTGGACTTGCCACTGCCGCTCTGCAATATGGTACTTTATTAGCATTTGAGCTTAATAGTCTAGAACCTTTGATTCAGGTTTAGAATCACATAGATTTGGAGCTGGAAGACACCAGAGAGGTGATCTAGCCCAACTCTCTCAATTGACATATCAGGAAATTGAGGACCCAAAAGGTTAAGTGACTCGACCTAGACCCAAAAGACAATGTGGCAGAGCCTACATGAGAGCTTCCATGCTTTGATTCCAATCCCATAACTCTTTTTACAATACCATACTGCCTCCCTCTTAGACTTTTTTTTTCAGCAAAAGTTTCTGACTCTTTTTAACTGTAAGCTTCAAAGAGTTAATCCAGTTTTCAAAATTGTCTATTTTATAACCAAGGGAGGACCTGTGGTATTGAGAAAACCCAGCTCAGCAGGTTTCTGTCTCTTGGGGCCAATCAAGGGAGAAGTTCAGAAAGAGGAATACCCTGACCCAGAAACTGTGTGCCACTACTTTTTACATCCTTTATGTGTAAACCCTCGATTGACAAAAGAACAAAAACCTACAAACCTAGCAAGATGAATAACGAGCATTTAGGCTTCAGGGACTGATTGAGGATACATTTACACCCAAGGCATAAAATAGGTAAGATGAACAAAACATGTCAGAAGTCCCTTTCAGTAGATAGGGAGAGGGGGAGGCAGTGGAGAGTGGGAGCCATCCACAGAATGAAAGCGGCAAGCATGCAATGACAATTCCTGAGCACAGTTTCAGATTTCCTGTGATGGCATGATATGAAATCAATGCCCATGAATTTCAGGCATAAGAAAGAAGAGTTTATCAGTCCCAGTATTTCATAAAAATCTTATTGAAAAGATATCCAACCTGATAACTCCCTTGTTAATTATTTTCCCCAACCTGTTCTCACTTTCCCCTTGCTACTCCACTACTGTTTCTTAAGGGAAAGCATGTTTTACCTAAAAATGCACACTGTTGGCACAGTATTGACTCTAAATTATCAAAAAATATTAAATTGTATTAAAATGCCATTTCAGAAATATTTTTATTAAAATGGTCAGAATTTTAAAATATTTCAAAAAGAAAAAACTTTGCATTACTAAAAATACATCATTTTTTAAAATATATTTTATACCTAGGCCATGCAAAGAAATTATTTATTATGAATTATAATTTCTATACTATCAAATCACAGATTTTTGGAAATGCATTTCAAATGTGTATTTTGGATATTTATCTACAATCTCAAACCTGCTTTCTTTAAATAATTTACCAAAACTATGAGTCCTTCATAACACCATATAAAATGGATTATTTTAATAATATCATATATAATTAAGCACACATCCCTGTGCAGCTGGAAAATTCCATCGCCACCTATACAACTGTAAAAAGTCACTTCACATAGACTAAAAAATTAGTGTATACTAAAAAAAATATCTTATTACCCATTACTTTGTTTAAAAAAAAAATAGACTGGACTGAAAAATATAGTCACCATTTAGTATTTGGATAGAGCTGTGATATCATGCACATGGGTATTCCTTCCATGAGGTTAGATTGAAAGTAGCCACAACTTTTTGTTTTATGTAATTCCTTCCTGAGTCCTTTCAAAAATTGTCCAGAAGATCCATATAATAGGCTGGAGGCCTTCTGCTTTTTAGAACATTGTATGGGTGCCAGTGATGCATTCAGGTTTCCCATCTGCTATATGTTACTCTAATTACAGGTCCAGCCCTCCCCTTTTTCCAGTCATAAACAAGTTCTTTCACAGATGAATTAAATCAAAACCACTTCCTAAAATGGGAGATTAAATTTTCATCTCCATGAAAATCTGTCTTAAACTTGCTTTTGTGAATCAGCCATGGAAACTGGTGGCAGATTTTAGTGACATGAAGCCAACTTACTCTTTTTGAGAATACTCATCAAGTCTGTAGTTCCACCTTCCCCTTCTTGCAAGATGGCAGAAGGTGTCCACCATCCTTATACATACACAGCAGAAAACATGAAGACAAAGCCTTGATACATCACTTTCAAAAGATTGACAACCCTTGGTTGATAATCAAACAGCCTGACACAGGTAGTGTGTAGCAGCAAGAAGACTATTAGTCTGAGTTGGAAGACCTGAGTTTTAGTGCCAGTTCTGCCCTTAACTAATGTTGGGACTTTGGGTAAGTCAATTGACCCTCTGAATCTTGTTTTCCTCATTTGTAAAATGACGGGATTGAAATAAATGATTTCTAGGGTTCTTTCCTTCTCTGAAATTCTATGGTTCTATGATTCCAGATTAGAGAACCAGGATGAATAATGCGTTATGGTCTTAGATCTTAGCTAAGAAAATAATTAAGGCTACTTGTCTGGAAAACTAGAAACTCTTCAATATCAGCTGTTATATACTAATGCAATTATGTTGTTATATCTGTAAGGTATTTCTCTAGTGTGCTGATTGTGTTACATTTTGATTAGATATTAACTAAAAAATATTTCAAGAAATGTGAGATGTTTCCTTAGGTAAATATTTTTAGTAAAAGTAGCACTTGCTTTAAAAAAAAAAGCCGTTTAATAGAAGGAACTGAGGAAAGCCTTTGAAAATTAAGCTCCATAACTTGTTAATGGTTGCATTACTTTTCCCACTTCAGAGCATTACTTAAGCCCCTCTTCCCTGGAGTGAATATGACCCAAGAGAATGAAATCTGTCCTTAGTTCTTTGTGCAGAGGGAATATAAGGGAGAGAGGGGAAATATTAATGGTTTTTAGTACAAACCAAAGCTAGATACAAGCTAGGAAAGTAAATACCCTCTTCCTTGTGCCTCCAGAACACATTTGTGCATGGCAGTTAAAGACTTTACACTGATGAATGATTTTTTTAAGTAAACAAATCTTTCCTTTTAACTTTGTGGGAAAATATGTTAAATCATATAAGAGCTTTAGGGAATGAAACAAAAAACTCATGCTAATCTATTTATAAATTTCTTAAGACAATTGATTCATCATAAATTCACCTTATTCCCTACATTAAGTTCTTAAATTAGCAATTCTATATTTGTTCAGTTCTTTAATTTTGCTATTATCAGGTCTTCTTCACATCAGATACATAACACATAAATGTTATTATGATATCTATTCCACAAACTAGTAAGCAACACAAAAGTGTAATACAAGATGGGCCACATCTATATTAGCACCTAAAGTGATATCAAACTTGCAGAAAAAATGATGGACATTTGAATAAGCTCATAGTTTGTTCATGTTTCTCTGGTTTATAGCATTGCTTAGAATTACAGACCCAGGCAACATTATTCTAACATAATGTAATTGTGACAAAACCAATCTACTTTTCTTACATAGTTTTAAATTGTTTCCCAGAAAAATTGTACCAATTCACAACTCCATCAAAAATGCCTTAATACTCTTGTCTTCACATTGCTTCTCCATCAGTTACATTTTTAAGTGTCATTACATTTGCCAATCTAAGTGTGAGCTAAAACTTTAGAGTTTTTTAAACTTGCACTTCTTATATTAGCAGTAATATAGAGCATTCATTAATATAGTTGTTGGTAGTTGACACTTCTTCTTTTGAAAATCACCTGTTCATTTGGCCATTCTATCTTTGAGGAGTAATTCTTGTTCTTATTTAAATCAGTCCCCTACACATCTTAACTCTCAGACTTTTATCAGAGAAATTTCTGGCAATGATTTTTCCCCAACCAAAAGCTTTTCTTCTCTTTCTAGCTCCATTGATTTTGTTGATGCAAAAGCATTCAATTTCACATTATAGAAATTGTCTATTTTGTACTTTATAATAACAACTATCCCTTGAAAACAATCCTCCATAGCCACAATTGTGAAAGGAACATCCTTTCATTATCCTCTTTGTTGTTGTTGTTGTTTTTCAAGAATCAATGAGAGGTTGTTATAGTGTATTGTGTAGGATGTCAGTCTAAATCTAATTTTTTCCAGTGTCCTTTCAAGGTTTCCTTACTTTTTTTTATCAAATTGGGAATCCTTGCCCCAGTAGTTTGTTTTCTTGGGTATACTGAACCCTAGGCAATTATGTGTGACTACTTCTGGGTATTTCTTATTTAACTGGTTGCATTGATCAACTTTTTTTTTTGGGGGGGTGATGCAATTGGGGTCAAGTGACTTGCCCAGGGTCACACAGCCAGTAAGTGTCATGTGTCTGAGGGCAGATTTGAACTTAGGTCCTCCTGATTCCAAGGCTGAAGCTCTATCCACTGCACCACCTAACTGCCCCTTGATCAACTTTTTTAATGTTTAACTAGTAACAAGCAGTTTCATTGATAACAAAATAGTGCCTAATCTATCCATGCCAGACTACCTTTATGCCTACTTTTTCATTATTTCCCTTGAAATTCTTGTCTTTATACTCATCCAGATAAATTTTACTATTATTTTGTCTAGTTATATAAAGCAGCCCATCTGTAGTTTAATTTATATACCACTATATATGCAATTAAATTTAAGTAGTATTATTGTTCTTATTATATTGGCACAGCCTATCTAAAAATTCAAATTAAAAGGTAAGATATTTGTAATAATGATTTAACCCACTGAATCAGATTCCTTTCTACAGGTAATGAAATTAAAATATACATTCCAGTTTCTTTCACTCATCATTCCCTTTTTTTTTATTTTTAATATCACAGTCATTTCCTGATATATCCTCCCCCATTTACCATTCCTTTTAACAAAGAACAGTTAAACAAACCAAGCAACAAAGCAATCATTCCCAACAATATATACCACATTCTGTACCCACAGTCTATTAAGAGGAGTGATGTGTTTTTCATCCTGTCCTCCAGGATCAAGATTGTTTATTGCAATTAATATGAGATGAAGTGTCTTTGGGTGCTTTATTTAAGTTGTCATAGTCATATGTGTTGTTTTCTTTGTTCTTCATTACTTTTCATATGGTCATAAATTATAGTTGAAGGGACCTCAGAAACTATTGACTCCAACCTCTTCATTTTACAGATGAAGAAAACAGAAACAAGAAATATTAAGTAACATGCCCAGGTGACATAGCTATTAAATGTCTGAGGCAGGATTTGAACTTAGCTCTTTCCAGCTCCAAGTCTAGCACTTTACCCACTGCATGATCTATTGTTGTTGTTGCTGTTGTTGTTGTTGTTCAGTTGTGTCTGATTCTTTGTGACTCCATTTGGGGCTTTCTTGGCAAAGATACTGGAGTAGTTTGCCATTTCCTTCTCCAGTTCATTTTACAGATGAGGAAACTGAGGCAAACACGGTTAAGTGACTTGCCCAGCATCACATAGCTGGTAAATGTCTGAGTCCAGATTTGAACTCAGGAAGATGAATCTTCCTGACTCCAGGACTGGCACTGTACTGTGCTATGTAGTTGCCCTAAATAGAATAATAACAGTAAGATAGTCACAGTGAATAGTAATGCTTCTAATTATAATGGTAATGATGAACACAGATTTTTAGTTTCCAGTAGTAAAAATCTTAGAAAAGTAAAAACCTATTCTTGTCAGCTTCTCCTGATAGGCATACATATCCCTACCCCCATATTCAACAAGCATGCTAGTATATATGTGTATAGTTATACAGAAAGGATCCTACTGCAAAGTTCATAGGATACGTGCTAGGCCAGCACATAGTGGACATGGGGCTCATGAATGAGCATGACATAAAATTCTTATAGTCCCAAACAAACACCTCTGCACCCATCTAACACCAGTTTCCTTGAGTTATGTTTGCAACAAGGAAATTGCTTTTGTGGGCAGCTAGAGGGACCACTGACCTGAGGGAAAGAAGAGTTGCTCAGGTTTTCCCACTTATAAAGGGAAGCAGTATGATTGATTCCATTGGCTATCAGAACTAGTTTTATTCTGATATTGTAGATGGCTGCCTGGATGACATATAAGTTCCAAGGGGTGGGGGCAGTCTGGAAAAGAGCCCTGCTACCAAAAATATTTTACCCCCAGACTGGCATAGCACCTAAATTCCCAAAGCTGAATAGAGGGTTGACCATGGAATAAAGTTCTGAGTGCAAGCCCTGTCCCTTTTATATACTGTATGCCCTGCTCCAGTATTGCCCTCCCAAACCTTTATCTTTCTTAGATTCCTGTTTCTCTCAGCAAAATTCTCCTGTCCTCTTGTCCATGACAGGCAAGAGTCCCTTAATAGGACTCTCATGGTTAAATGAAACCTAGCTAACACAACAAATGACTTCACTATGCCAAGACCAAAGAAAGTATATATTTTAATAGTAGCCTTCTAGAGGCAATATTTCACCTCAAAATTCAAATAAAAGTATTTCTGTGCAGCAGAACCTATTGAGGTTAGGTAGCATAAATTTATAGTAGACCAAGTCAGCATAATTCCATGACTTCCTTCACTAGCACTGTACTGCTTAGGAATGATAACAAGTAATAAAGTGGTGGCAGGTTATCTAAGGTATGGAACATACCTTAGGCAAGAGCAGCAGGTACAAAATGGGGTGATGAGTTCAAAGGTGGAAGGGCCAAAAATAAATGATTAATTGGCCATTTTATTGGTTCAAGACTGTAAAGAGAGAGAAGTAAAGTCAGAAGAGGGCTGATATGTAAGAACAGAAAGGGATGGAGGGCCTAGAGGTCACAGGGAGGGGCAACGAGGAAACTAGAAGAGAATAATAGGAGAACGATCCAAGCGAAGAATGTCACTGGTCAATATTATATATGTCGAGCAATTCCAAATAATGATGAGTTTGAGACTTTAGAAGAGAAGGGACATGGGAACTGAACAAGTGGCTTTGTAGAATAATATTTCACCTCCATCCCTCAGTTTCCTCATCTGTAAAATGAGAGAGTTGGAGTAAATAACTTCCAGGATGCCTTCCACCTCTATATCTGTGATCCTATTATAAATACTATGTGGTGTCAAAGAACAAGGTTTGACTTTCTAAACTGCAATTTACAATATCAGAATTATGAGTACATCTCAAGGAGTGGTAAAACTATATCTGGCTGGAGATTCGCTGATTAATTTTTACTCCAATACATTTTTAGGCTCTATAATTTCAACAATGTATGTAATTCCTCCACCAATTCAGATTACAACTCCTCTATAATCTAGCAGATTATCATTAACAGCTGCTATAACTAAAAAATTCATCATCCTGCGACCTACTTGGTAGCAAGCTTTTCTGAACTTAGCTAGGCTGATCACTGAACAATAGATGAACAGTGCATCATGGACTGCATACTCAAAACCCTTCCAGATTGATTGAACCTGACAGAGCTTTTGCTTTTCTGTCACAGTCTCCAAGATATGAGGGCCATCTCTATACCAAACAATGCATTAGAGTAGGACCGTACCAGAGGGATCAGATAAAGAGTTTTAAAATGGAAATGGGGGGGGGGGCGGCAGAAAAAAAGGTCCAGATAAAATTGTAAATGTGGATATTATGAAGGACACTAAGTACAACAAGAAAGAATGAAAGTAGAAGAAATATCCATTAAGAGCCAGAAGGAAATAACTTAGGATGAGGTCAGTAGTTCTCCCTTCTAGCTCAGCTGAATTATAGACCAATTGAACTCATTATGAGTATAAACAAAATGAATTTGAGGTTTTAACACAAGTAAATATGATCTCTTGGGAATCACTAAGATGTGTAGCAATAGAACTCATGACTAGAATATGTCAATAGAAGGTTATGTGCCTTGCTCAGAAAGAAATAGCTATAATAGAAAGTGTTACAAAATAGTGCTCTATGTCAAGAAGATGTACAATTGTTTGGAAAGCCACAGATCTGAGGGGGAAATCAATTGTAGAGTTCAATTGGATGAAAATAGAAAAAGAAAATAACAGAAGTGCTAGAATTATGGGAGTATAATATGGACTGTCTGGCCAGATGCAGGGAATAAGAAAAGTTTATAAGAGGCATTCTGGTATAGTGAAAAGAGCACTGGATCAGAAGTCAGGAAACTTATTTTCCTAGATCTAAGTCTTCTAGCAACTGCTTTGGACCTCAGTTTCTCCACCTGTAAAACAGCAATCTCTAAGGTCTTTTCAAACTCAAAAATTATACGATTTTTATTTCATTAGTCACAAAATGCCATAGAAACAAGAACCAGTCCTCATTTTGAAGTTCAAATACCAGGAAAACTGTTGTGGATTTTATTCCACTAAGAGCGTAAGACATTTTCAACTTGCCTTGCTGACAACTTTACCTCTCAGAAGGTATAGGAATCAAAAAAGGCAATTGCTACTTTGGATGGGATTCTGACCAACATGGAAGAACTAGCTGGTGAAGTGAAAACGATGAAAAATTGATGTAAACTTCTGTCATTAGCCTACGATGAAAGGGCTATGTTATCCCAGGTCAGACATAGACACAGACTTAGAGTAGATTTTTAAAAATTCAGGGAAAAGATGGTTTGGTTCCATGACCAGTAACTCTTAAAAAACAGGGATAGTTGGGGGGAGGGGGAAGAGGAGTGAGGAAGCCCTCAAAAACACATTCCTACCTTTCTAACATCTCCTCAGTTTCCTTTGATGGATCCTCTTCAAGATCATGTCTTCTAACCACAGGTATACCCCAGAGTTCTGTCCTGGGTCTTCTCCTCTTCTTCCTCTATACTACTTCACTTGGTGATCTCATCAGCTTCCCTGGATTTAAGATAATTCTCTAATCTAACCATACTGCCCTAAACTCTGCTGACATCCAATCTTGCATCTCCAACTGCCTTTTAAATACTTCGAAATGGATGTAGAGCAGACATCTTAAACTCAATATGTCCAAAACAGAATTCATTATCTTTCTACCTAAACCCTCCCCATACTCCTACCTTCCCTATCACTGCAGAGAACAACATTATCTTCTGAGTCCTTCAGGCTTACAACCTGAGAATTATTCTGTACTCCTCTCTCTCCTCTCTCTCTCTCTCTCTCTCTCTCTCTCTCTCTCTCTCTCTCTCTCTCAGCCCCTATATCCAAGCTGTTGCCAAACCCTATCAATTTCACCTTTGCATCATCTCTTGAATATATCCTCTTCTCTCTTTTGACACTGCCATCACTCTAATGCAGACCTCCATTATTTCATATCTTGATTAGTGGCAATAGTCTGCTGGTGAGTCTGCCTGCCACTAGTCTCTTCCACCTCCAATTCCTTCTCCATTCAACTACTAAAGTGATTTTCCTAAAATACAGGTGTGATCATGTCACACTACACATAGACACAGACACACACACACACACATGCGCGCGTGCGCGCTCGCGCACACACACACACACACACACACACACACTAAATTGACTCTAGGATCAAATACAAAATGTTCTGTTTGGCATTCAAAGCCCTTTATAACCTTGCCGCCTCTTACGTTTCCAGCCTTCTTGTGCTTTACTCCTCAACACACTCTTCAATCCAGTAACACTGGCCTCCCAGCTGTTTCATGAACAAGATATTCCATTTCTCGGCTCTGAGATTTTTCTCTTGCTGTACTCCCTGCCTGGAATATTCTCCCTCCTGTACTCTGACAGCTGACCTACCTGGCTTCCTTTAAGTCCCAACTAAAACTCCATCTTTTGCTGAAAGCCTCAGACTCTCAATTCTAGTGCCTTCCCTCTGTTAATTATTTCTTATTTATCTTATTTATCCTGTATATAGCTTGCTTTGTATATGCATGTGTCCTTCCCTATTAGATGGTAAACTCTCTACAGGCAGGGACTGTCTTTTCCTCTTTTTTATATCCTAAGCACTTACCACAGTGCCTGGCACATAGTAGGCACTTCATAAATGTTTATTGATTGATTCTTAGTGCAAGTGGTAAAATATTAAGTGGATGAAGAGTAAAAAAAAATACTAAAAATTACTCAAATTCTTTTCCCTTCTTTCTTTCATCTTCTTTGGCAAGAAGAATGATCTTCCTGATGAATGAGCAGGAAAAAAAAAAAGAATAAGAGGCAATTGAAGCCAACTACAGGTGAGTAGCTTGTAACAAAATTCAGTAGTAGCTTTAAATGACTTCAAATCTGGCCTGGATATTTTTGAGAGGTGTTTTTCTTGCTACTAAGAGCTATCAAGCCCAGCCTTAAAGTCAGAGTGGCCTGGGTTCATAGACCTACCTCTGATAAATGCTGATCAGGTGACCCTGGACAAGTTACTTTCTAAGTATGCCAATCTACTCTCTAATACTAAATGAAAAAGCAGCATTGATAAAGAGAATTCCTTCACTGAGAGCTCCATAAAGCAATGAAATCACAGATTTGGTCCCAAAAAAAAACAAGATTCCACTCAGCATTCCCATTCCCAAAACCATTCAGCTCACTAGTCAGCGAATCTCACAGGCTTGTGCTTCAGGAAGTCAAGAAGAAACATCCTGAACCTCACTCACCTCACAAGTGTTAATACATATTAATTCTATAAAAGGGAGGAAAATAAACTTGCTAGAGAGGGAGAGAATGGAAGCTGTAGGCAAAATTGAGGCAAAGCTCCCTAGAAGGGAAAGAGCTTCTGAGACTGAAAGAAAGGAAACTGGAAATCCTGCAAGGGCTAGGCCTTTCTCCACACAGTTTACTTTAGGTGAGAACATCAGCCATAACCCTATATTCCTCTGAGGGAAAAGCAGAAAACACCCAATATTAGGGGATCTAAACATCAATGAAAAAGAAGGGGGCCAAAAAATGAAGAAGGAAGCCAGAAATGAAAATAACGGAAAATTCAAAAGCAAGTCTAAAAGACCAAGCTTCATGGGAGAGAATCCTAAGTAAAAATCTAGCTCACAAGCAGATAATTCAACAAAGAGGCTTATAAACTCCACAGGAAACCTGAATGAAAATACAAAATGAAGCCAGAGCACAATGAACAAGTGTCATAATGTGAAAGAAAATTAACCAAATTTCCCTGATTTTAAAAGAGAGAGAGAAAGAGAGAAGTCTTTAGACTCCAAAGAGATTCTGGAAAAAAAAAAAGCCCTCAGGAACAGTTCAAAGAGAAACAAAACTTTTTCTTTTTTAAAAATATTAAAAAAGAAATTGGGTAGCTAAGTGGCACAGTGGATAGAGTACCAGGCCTGGAGTCACTAAGGCTCATCTCCCTGAGTTCAAATCTGGCCTAAAATACTTAATAGTTGTGTGACCCTCAACAAGTCATTTAGCCCTATTTGCCTCAGTTTCCTCATCCATAAAATGAACTAGAGAAGGAAATGGCAAACTATCTTTGGCAAGAAAACCCCAAACATCCTTACAAAGAGTAAGACATGACTGAAACAACTCAACAATAATAACAAATTAAGTCAGAAATCAGAACTTTACAACACAGTATTGATAGACAAAAACAGTTGGCTAGAAAAAAAATATAGCAAATGTGATAGAGGATTTCCTCAAAGAAGTAAAGGCTCAGGAGAGAAAAACATATTTGGAATACAGAAATACAGAAGTGGAAGAAAGCTTTACAGATGAGAAGCAAAGGGGAATAATCTTACAAGATTATATATTATTGTGCCATAAGAAATAACGAAGTGGACAGGTTCAGGGGAAAATGAGAAGACCTTTTGTAGAGTCTTTTGTAGAGAGAAGTAAGCACAACTAGGAGAGCAATTCATACAAGGACAACAATATGATAAAGAAAAACAACTTTGAAAGACTAAAACTCTGACCAATACAATGATAAAGCAGGATTCCAGAAGATTGAAGTTGAAACACATCATTCACCTCCTGCCAGAGAGATAATAAACTTAAAATGTAGAAAGTAAACTTAAAATGTAGAAAGACACACACATTTTGGGGCCTGGCCAATGCGGAAATTTGTTTTACTAGACTAAGTTTATTTATAATGAGGGTTATCTGTTTCAGAGGGTTTTTTACCATTTAATTGAGGATAGTGAAAAGAAGATTATAAGTGCATACAGAGATGAATAAATAAATCTATATTTAAAAAGACACAAATTCTGAGCAAGACAAAATGACTGACCTTAAAGACTATATGCATAAACTTAATAATCATAGACCTCCCAGATGAATATTTTATTTATATATAGATATAGATATACCCTGAAAATAACATCAGGGAAAATAACAGTAAGTTGCCAAGAATTTTTTAATATAGATAACAAAATATGGGTTACCTGAATCCACAGATCACCCCAAAGAAAAAACACACAATTAAAACTACCTATCATATAGTGATTACATTTTTAGAGGTGAGGTATGAATTCAGACACCAATTTACCATAACCAAAACACCAGTTCACATAACACAAAATTACTCTGAAGTTATAAGAAATCAGAAAAGAGATGAAATAATATATTCCTAAAACCAAAAGTAGCTCAAGTATATTGTAAATACAAGTATATACAATATATATTGCTCTGTGTGTGTGTGTGTGTATATATATATACATTGTATACATATATATGTGCAAGTATAAATATGTGATATATAAACACATATACATCTATACAGAGCAGCTAGGTGACACAGTAGATGGAGTGCTAGGCCTGGAATCAGGAAGTTGGCCTCAGATCCCTATTAGATGTGTGATCCTGGACATGTCACTTAACCCTATCTGCCTCAGGAAATGGCAAACCATTCTAATATCTTTACCAAGAAAGCTCCAAATGGGGTCACAAAGAGTTGGACATGACTGAAAAAAAAAACTAAACAACAAGAGAGTGTAGAAAGTCCTCTCCCAGAAGGAGGTCCCTACCATTTCCTATAAGGGTGCCTACATCTTTGGTGATCTGGGCATGAGCCAAATCCAGGTTACGCTATAGTACCTATGAGATTTATTGAAAAGATCACAAAATATTCTAGATTCAACCTACAATAAAGAATAGAAGAATAAAGTGCTATCTAAGTTTAAGAAAAAAAGTTTCTAATGCAAGTGAACCAAGACAGCTTCTTGTTCTATTCAAGATTATATCTTACATAAAATGCAAGTTTCTGAGTGTGGCATTTAAAACCCTTTAAATCAAATCAATAAACATTTATTAAGTGACTACTATGAGCCAGGCACTGTGCTAAGTGCTTGGGATACAGAAAGGGGCAAATTAGTCCCTGCCCTCATGGAGCTTACAATCTAATTGGGGAAGACAATATGCAAACAAATATATAAAAAGCAAACTATATACAGGATAAATAATAAATAATTAGCAGGGAAAAGGCACTAGAATTACAAGGGATTGGACAAGGCTTCCTGTAGAAGATGAGATTTTAGTTGGGACTTAAAGAATCCAAAGAGGTCCATAGTTGGAGCAGAGGAGGGAGAGTGTTCCCAGCACAGGGGATAGCCAGAGAATGTCAGGAGCTGAGAAATGGAGTCTTGTTCATGGAACAGTCAAAATCACTGGATGGAAGAATATGTATTGGAGAGTAAGGTGTAAGAAGACTAAAAAAGTAGGAGGGGGCTAGGTTATGAAGGGCTTTGAGAATCATCAGCATAGAGATGGTAATTAAATCCATGGGACCTGAATAAGATCACCAAGAGAAAGAGTATAGAAGGAGAAGAAAAGAGGGCCCAGCACAGGACCCTGGGTGACACCTATGGTTAGAGGGCACACCCTGGAAAAGGATCCAGCAAAGTAGATGGAGAAGGAGCTGTCAGAAAGGTAGGAGGAACCTATTGGTTTTAATTTTTACTTACAACTTCACTAATGTGAAAATATGTTTAATAGGAATGTAAATGTAAAGCCTATATCAGATTGTGCGCTGTCTTGGGGAGGGGGGGGAAGGAAGGGGAAGAAAAATTTTCAACTCAAAAGCATATGGAAATGATTGTTGATAAATCAAAATAAATTAATAAAATTTTTTTTAAAAAGGTAGGAGGAAAACCAGGAGAGAGTGGTAACCTGAAAACCTAGAGAAGGGAGTTTCAGGGAAGAGAGAGTGATCAACAGTGTCAATGGCTGCAGAGAAGTCAAGGAGAATGAGGATTAACTAAAGACCACTGGATTAGGCAATACAAGGATTAAGGCTACCTTTCTGGGTTTATTGTATGTTACTACCCTTCAGTGACTATATCCTCAACCAAACCTGTCCACTTGGGTTCATAGGATCATGGATTTAAAGATAGTTGGGAACTTAGAGATCATTTAATCCAACCCTTTCATTTTATAGATGAGCCAACTACAGCTGAGAGAGAAGAGGTGACTAGACCAGGACCTATCCTCTTTTCTGAACTCGGCATTCTATCTCCAGCCTCTGTGCTTTTGTAAAGGCTTCCCCATACCCAGAATGCCCTCCTTCCTCCTATGCCTCATAGAATCCCTAGCACCCTTCAAGGTTCAGCTTATATGTTTCAACAAGAAGCCTGTCCTGATTCTCCTTGTCAGTCTCTCTCCCACCTCAAATTATCTTATCCATGTTTATCTGTTTACATGTTGTATCTCCCACATTAGAATACAATCTCCATGAGGCCAAGGACTATTTATCATTTTGTTTTGGCTGCCTAGGTCTTCCCACGTAGTTGTCATTTCATAAATGTTCGTCAGAATAGATAGATCTCCTTGAGGGATTCTGGTTCCTCTCTTTGTGTTTCCATTTTCTAGCATTCTCTGCAGCTTCCTTTTATTGAAGTAGTCCAGAGGATGCCTTGTGCTATGTGCAATTCTGAGGGCAGTGGCTGCAGAAGTAGCCTTTGACTTGAATGTCTAGGCCTATAGAGGCAAGCAGAGCAGCCCTGGGGGTTAGAAGACACCAGGGAAATCATTCTATAACATGCTCAGAGATTTAGTTGCTGGCTGTGCATCTGCTATTCTCACACAAGGCCTTCCCCTTCTCCATTCAACCCAGAGGCTTTGACTTTTTGACAAACTGATAGATCAGGGAATGCTGTGCACATAGTATATCATTTCAACAGGCATTTGACAAAGTTTCTCACTATATCCATGTGTACAGGATGGAAAAAATATGGCCAAGATGATAGGTAGATTGATATCCCCCTACCTACAACTTCAGAACTAGAATAATAGTGAAGCCAGTAGTAGCCATCAAAATATGTAAGGGTTTTACTCAAATTAAAGTCTCGAATAGATTTAGGTTTTCTCAGTCCTCAACTCAGAGGTCCTGCTCAGCTCTGGTATGAGGGAATAGTACAAAGAAAGCACAAGGTGGATGATGGCAAGATAAAATTACATGTCCCCTACATAAAAGTATCACACCAATTCATTAAGTGCTCTTGATTTTTGTTTTCTATTACTTGCTACCCAGCATTACTACTTAACTCATTAGTGTGTGTTGTGTCTTACCTCCCTAACTAGATTGCAGGCTTCTAGAGTACAGGAATGCATGTCTTATATGTACAATTATAATACCTTTGTATGACTAGCCAACATGGGTACTGAGTTGCCAAAGTGGTTTTCCTTAAGAACAGATCTTACTATGTTATTCTCCTACTCAATAAACTCTGTGGCTACTCATATTTCTTCTAAAATAAAATGTGAATTACTCCACTTGACTTTGAAAGCACTTTACAACCTGATTCTAACCTATCCTTCAAGATTCTTTATAAATTAATCCTCCTCCCACATTCTACAGTCCACCCAAACTAGCCTTGTCTCTAGTCTTCACACACAAAATTGCATCTCCGATCCCTGTGCCTTTGCACTGGCTGAACCCCATTCCTAAAAGATCCTTCCTCTTTGTATCAGCTTTATATGATCACTCACTTTTTTCAAGACTTAACTCAAATTATACCATCTCCATGAAATCTTTCATGAACTTCCCAACTGCCAATGCCTTCTTTCTCTTAGATTTAAATATCTTCTATTTATCTTGCATACTTTCATTCTGTATATATCCATATATATTCATGATTTCTCCATTGATAGACTATAAGTTCTTCGAAAGTAGGGATTATTTCACTTTTGCATCTGTACCCCCTAGCATAGTACTTAACACATTATTAGTAGCTTAATAAAAGCATGTTGGTTCACTACATAGGCTTTAAGGTTTACAAAGCACATTATATACATTAGATTCTCACAATCCCTCTACCTTTTTACAGTAAATTTTTAAGTGAATTAATGAATTGCAACACAAGGAGAATAATGTCATAAGAATAATCCAGGAATTCAATGATTTGCCTCAACTTCTCAATTGATATATCAGATTTCTGGCTTTAAGTGTACGATTAACATAAACTAATGGTGGGTATGTGGTACCCATTTAGTAGTTATACATGTCCACCTAGGTCAGTCTAAATGCAGATTAAGGAAGACATGAATAGATATCTCTAAACGCTTCTCTATCCACTCCTTTCCAAGGAGTCTTCCTACCAGGAACAGAGCAGATTAGTGCCTTAAGACTGGTTGCTCTACCTCCCCTGAGAGGAGTATAACATTTATTGATATAATATAGATATCTAAATCTATATAATATCTGTAACTAGAATAATATCTCTCCATCCCCTTAAATATTGTTCATTGAGGGCAAATAATTTTAGGTTCAAGCCAATCTCCTAATTGCTCTCCCTTTAATGTGGAAGGAGTGTTTAAAGCTATATTAGAAGATATAACTCCCTTCCCATCAAATGCCAGTTACACCAGTACAATTGCGAATAGCAAGTGAATCTATTTATCCAAGCAGATAGTAAATAGAAATCAGAAAAGGTATACAGATTAGAGCATATCAGACTATAAAGATAATGAGCTCTCCTACTGGAAAATATCCCAGCTCAACAAAGAGAAAGAGTCCCTAGTCTCACTCAAGGGGAAATTCCTCAAAGTATCTAATGTAGCAAACTGGGCTTAGGGACATGATCAAGGTACCAGGTTCTCTATGTTTTAATGTTTTCCTGGAGTCTTTTTCTCCCCCAGGAACCTCTCCCTGAAGAGAATCTGGAACCATGTGTGTCCCTTCTTGAAGCCAGAAGAATTAAGATCTCTCCTCTCCCAAGCTCTTAACAGCTTTAATCCTTATGTAGGCACAAAGTGTCCAGTTATCATTTTCCACCAATGGAAAGAGTCTTATACAAATGGGCTTGAGCCCTGGCTTATACTAATAAGCCATAATTAAAGAAAAGCAATCTAAATTCATCAAGTAATTTCCAATCCTCCAATAAATGTGATACTATGACCTGACCAGAAAAATATAAATTACTATCATTTCTGTTGTCATATTTCAAATATCCCCATTTACAAAAAAGAAAAAAAGAATATCTGACAACCATAGGCCAATGAGGCTGACTTTCTGATTCTGATTTTTTGCAAAATTCTAGAAGGTATTATTAAATTCCTTTTTTTTAGCAATTTGGAAAATGAAGCAAAAAACAATGCACCAATGAAGCATCAAGAAAGAAAGGAAATAAGCATTTATTAAGTGCCTAGCACTGTGCTGAATGCTTTACAAATATCATTTAATCCTCACAACACCCCTATGAGATAGGTGCTATCATTATCCCCATTTTACAGTTAAGGAAATGAAGGCAGAGTATGAATAAATTGCCCAGAGTGATACAAGCAGTAAATGTCTAAGGCAGGGTTTGAAATCAGATCCTCCTGACTCTAAGCCCAGCTGCATATCTACTGAGACACCTAATTGTCTCAAGAACAGGCCATGCCAGACAAATTATATTTTTTTTAACTTTGTTACTAGACTGAAGAGAGAAATGCCATAGACATAACATACCTGGATTACAATTAGACATTCAGCAAAATCTTCCATTCTATCCTTTTGAAGAAGATAAAGAGCTGTGGGTTAAACAACAATGCAGGTGAGTTCAAAACTTGTTTAATGAACAGATGCAAACAGTAGTCATTAATGGCTTGTGGTCAATTTTCAGGGAAGCTCCTTGTGGAGTGCCACCAAGGATACGCTCTCAGCCCTTTGACATTCAACAATTTTGTCAACGACTTGGATGAAATCATAGATGGCATGCTTAGCACAAAGCTAGTAGGGGTAGCTATGATATTGGATGAGTAACTTTTTCAGTTACTGATATAAAAGATCCCAAAGGTTGCTCTCTTCTCAGAGCATTGCTGTAGGACTGGATGCAAAACCCAGTCTGAAGTATAATCTTAGATATTCATCTCCAATTTCCTTCACCTAAAATGAAAGAAGAAATTCTGAAGCAAAGAACCATGGCCCATATTCACAGGCCAAATGCCTGAGGCCTCTTTCCCTACATCACTATCTCACTTCTTTCACCAAAATGCTTCCAGACAGGAAGGAGTCAGACTGACCAAGAGAAGGACATTGTGACTCCCTAATGCCTTTTAAGTGTACCCCCCAGTTCTAGCAACACTATCAAACCAAAAGGTCCCTCACATGCTAACAGATTAGGACCAATTACTGATGGTCTGAACATGCTCCAAAGACCAGCTGGGGACTGGATCAGCAAAGTACTCTGAACATGCTAGTAGAGGCTGGGGTCATTGGCCCATCCCCCATTATAAAGAGAAAACTTCACTATTATTGCTAACCAAAAATATAATGGCTTACAGTGAAGCCAGCAGATTCATGCTCCCTAGAGATCTGCAATGAGAGGATGAATGATAAGACCACTCTTCCATGACGTGGAAAGTGGTCTCCTCTGCAAAGAGGGGAACACTGTATATGACCTCTGAGATTCCTTCCAAGTATGGTCACCATTTCCCAGTTCCTGAATCCTTAAGATCTGATCTCTTTAAGTAGCAAAAAGAATGCACACATGGCAGACATATCTTAAATCACTGATAAAATGAAACCATGCCAAGGCATGAACCGTTTCATTTTTTCTTTTTCAACATCAGTCTAAATTTTGAATCCTGATTATGAGCTTCCCAGGTTGGTTCTTTACTTTGTTCTGTCTACATGTCTGGTTCCTCCGTCATGTTTCACCAACCAGTCTGCTGCTTCTTCTTTCAGGTTTTGACCATTGCTTCCTCCTCCCTTCCTGAGTCTACCAATAAGCATGTAGGGCCCAAATCTGCCTTAGCTATCAATGAATGTAGTATGACTGTTTACTGTTGCTTCCTTATTAAATTAGCTGTAGTTGAATCTAAAGAATTGTTTTCAAACTTCCTTCTCCCAGATAGACTGCCTTCCCATGCTAGTGAGTTCAATTTGCCCTGATTTTCAGAATTACTTTTTGTTAGAAAAAAGTTTCATTGAGGTAGGCAGCATGGCAAAATGGAAAGAGCACTCAACTTAGAACCAAAATAAATACTTCAGTTTGCAATTCCAGCTCTCCCACTTACTACCTGTCTGACCTTGGATAAGTTGCTTCCATAGGGATTTCATTTTCTTCATCTGTGAAATCAAGAGGCTGGATTACATTCTCTCTAATGCCACATTCTACTCTAAATGTATGAGATCATTCAGAGATTGAAGAGATCTTTGAGATTTAGTCTGACCCCTCCCCCACTTTAGAGTTGAAATAGAGGCCAGGGGAAATTATATGACTTGCCCAAGGTCACATGGGTAACCAATGAAAGCCAGAATTTGAATCCAAGTCATCTGACTCCAAACCCAATACTACTCCCACTGTATCACGTGATCCTCTTTTGACTTATCTTTCTGATAGAAAACTCTGAATTAATTATTTGCTATTCATCTCTCTTCTACATCTAGGAAAATGTATGTGGATTCATTTTTAATGATATGATACAAGAAACATCTGCAAAATGAGAGCTTTTCCTGGTTTTATAGAATAATCAGCAAATATAATCCAAGTTAATGGATTTATAGAAATTAGTATTTAAATAGTGACTTGAGCTGTGTGCACAAAAAAACAGAACTGGTCAGAATTTTAAAAGTTCTGTCAATCCAGTGATTGTTTTGTCTTCATGATACCAAATAATTGGTTGACTGTTACTGGGGATTTTTTTTCCAAATGAATTGATGGAAATTGACTGGTGGTTTTGGCATCATGAAGACATAGCCTTTTTTCTTTTATGAGCACCCAGAGACTAAGTCATAAAAATAAAAGTTTTTTTTTCACTACCAAGGACTATTAATAATGAAATATCACTGTGGTAAAAATGTTTCACTAGGAAAGCATAGCTTAATGATATTATTTAATAGTCCTTCCTGGGGGACTCTGTCACCAGCTTATTTCACCTTTATCTTTCTTTAAGAGAGCTCATTACCACTGCTCAGGGTGCCCTATTGCTTCACAGAAATGAAAGTATTATCACCCTAGGTGAGGCACGGATAATGAAAAGGGAGGTGGTAACTAATAAAAACATGGAATTGACTACTTCAATGATCTTTGAAGGTCCTCAAGCAGAGAACTGGGCAAGCATTTGTCAGGGAGGACATTTCTTTCACATATGAGTTAGACTAAATGGATAACTCTAACATTCTATAAAAATATTTTTCTCCACCTCATTTTCTCTTTGCTTCCCAGTCAAAGAAAGTTGAGGCTTAGAGGTTAGAAACAGAGATACCACATTAAATAAACTAGAAATACTAAACTAAACTGTTGTTCGTCCTTTGTTTTTGAAGAGGACCAGTGACATCAGAGGGTGGTGTCTTAACTCATGCATGAATTGGATTTAAGAGAGACAGAGTTGCATAAAGTCATCAGGCTCACTCTCTCTTCCACAGCCATCAAAGTCCAGAGGCAGGACAACAACGAAGATGCCTGGTGATGGCCCAGAATGCAGCAGGTGACCTTGGTGTATTCAATGCCTAACCAAGCTCTAAGCCCTCCACAGCACCTGCTTCAGCCACCTTCCTGCCAGAGAGTGCCAGAGAGATACCAAAGCTGGGCAAACAGCCCTGAAAAGACTCAGTAAGCCCTTACCCCATAGATGCTAGTCTACCTTTGATACCCCATACACCCCCTCTGAAAAAACAGACTAGACTTACTAGGGAACACTGATGTTTGCAGCCTTCCTAACTCATTCCGTATCTTCAATCAAACATTGGCATACTAGCAGTTAACATGCCACTAGGAAAAAATCTCAAAGTAAAGTTCATCTTTGCATCTTCTTACCTCTCTTTATGAATCCTTTTTTGGATTTTACAATTCCATATTACCATCCCCTTCCCTAGTGAGTGATAGATTAAAATGCTTGTAATCACCATTCATTTTCTCTCACTTTTGCAAATCCATTAAGGTCAGTAAAAACAAGGAATCTTTGACATGAGAGAGAATCTGAGCGTCCACAGCACATAGCAGAGAGCTAAACCTGTAAATCAGTCATTTCAAAGTAGAAAGATCTCTCACATCTACCAAAGGTATAAATAACCTGGTATAGGGGATAGCATACTAGCAAGAAAAGCCATGGGTTCAAACTCTACTTCTGATACTTGCTAATTGTGTGATCATGGGTAAATCACTTGCCCCTTGGAGCTTCTTTTCCTCGTATGAAAATTGGGATCATAATAATACTGGTAATTACTTTACAGGGCTAAAATTAAATAATGCATAAAGCACTTTACAAACTTTAAAGTACTATATAAATGCCAGTTAATATAATATTATCTAACCTAGTAGATTTGCTCAGTTTCATAAATTTTCCAGAAAATTTAAATGATTTTCCTTTGAAACATTTGTGAAATTATGTTAAGGAGTATTAAAATTTGCTATAAGTTGTGAAGGATAGAACCAAGGGTGTGCTGGTAAGTGTTTAACAACCAGTTTTAGGGAAGAGGGGAGCGGGAAGATATAGACATAACAAACTTTTAAGTTTAACTTTTATTATTTACATTTTTTCCATCACTTTCTTAAGTCTTTGCAATTAAAAAAAAACATAAATTGAACCCTAATTTGTAGCATTTGTCTATTTCTGAGGGGTAAATGCTCACATTAAAAATTGGACAATTGGCTCTTCGGAATTAGGTCTGACTCTGTCACACCCCTGGATATAAGATTTGAAAGCCTGAGAAAGAGGCTATACATGCCATATTCATCATGTTTCTTTGAAAACTATAGCTAATATGGAACATGTTTAAAAAAAATACAGTTCCAACCCATTATAAAAACTCAAGAAGTTCCAAATGAAGAAGTACCAGCTGGACAGTCTACCAGCAAAGGCTGAGTAGTGGATATAAGAACAGAAAATAAAAAGAGATATGTAAAATGTGCTGCCAGTTTTCAATCACCTGTGGTAACAGAAAACACAGATAATATGGATTATTTAATTCCCAGATAATCAAAAAACATGTTTTGAAGAATAGTTTCAGTCTTTCTCTCCTACCTCCCCCCAGGCCAACCTGGAAACTTCATGCATAATCTTCATTCAACACCCCACAAAATACATTCACCCTTTCCTATTTCCATAACTGTAGTGAGATATTGTGTCTCTCCCTCTGAGTCATAGCTACCTATACTGGAGGAAACCATTAGAACCATCCCCACAGCTCCTTTTCTTCTGGAGAACTTGATTAGGAGTAGTTTTAAGTAGCATCACCCAGCTTCCCCAAAGAAAACTGGTAAATGAATTGGTTGAGCAAAGATGGCCAAAAAAAAGCCAGCGGGAAATGAAGACACTACCAAAATAAAAGAAAGGTGTTTAGACACTGCATTCAACACAGACCACACCAGAGTGGAAAATATGAACTTCCAATTGAATGATCCAAGAAATAGGTATTCTCATAATAACTGAATAAAATCTTTGTGTGAAGTACGGGACTTTGGGGAACCGAATGTAAAACAACCATAGATTTAAATAAGGCCAAGTCATTCTGGCCTTCAGAGTAACAGAGCAATCTAGGACAATTAGTTGATGTTCCAAGGCAATTGCTTCACTGGCCAGCTGCTGTAGAGCTCTTCCCTAGGGAAGAGATAAGAAGCACTATCCACTAGGAGAAATCTGAAGAAAAGGAAAACAGAGCTAAGGATAGCAATAGGAGTAGGAAAAACCCACCACTTTTCCTGGAAACAGTAGAGTCACACTGGAGCACCAACAGAGAACAGAGATAAGAAGAGAGTTGCTATCAAAAGACATGGTGTTAAGGCACTGACAGTGGAGAGTGAACCATTGCTCCCCTCATCTTCCTGGAGGCTGACCTGAGGAATTATTGTCACCATGTCACCATGACTGTAGAGGTCTCCAAAAGAGGGTGACCCAATGGAGAACTTTCTGTAATAATAACACATGGCATATATAGATAGATAGATAGATAGATAGATAGATAGATAGATAGATAGATAGATACAGATATACATATATATATACACACACACATATACATATATTCATACATATATATATACATATATATATGCATATATATATACATGTTTTTGCAACTCTCTATTAGCTTGGATGTGATTATTTTCCCTTACTATGTAAATAAAAGTATTCAATATTTTGAAGCATTAAGAACTTCTGTACAAAAGAGCCAGATACTGAAATTCCCACATTTAACATGGGAGTGGAAGCAATGAGTTTGAAAAACAGGAGATCACCAAAGTGAATCCAGATTGGTCGTGTCAGGGAAAAGCCCTTAATAAAGCCGTTAATAAACATACTACATCACTAGAGACTATAATTTCATATGAGGTACATCCACCTTGGACCCCCTCTAAGAAGATTTAATTTATTTTTTTGTGAGGCAGTTGGGTTCAAGTAACTTGCCCAGGGTCACACAGCTAGTGTAATGTATGTGAGGCCAGATTTGAACTCAGGTCCTCCTGACTCCAGGGCCAGTGCTCTATCCACTGTGCCACCTAGTTGCCCCCAATGATTTAATTTCTAAAGAAATCTAAGTACCCCACAGCCAGCACACATTTTTATAGAAATGATACAGTAATTTTTTTTTATCTTTTTCTCCCCAATCCCTGCTCTTTTTCTTCTACTCTTTGCTACCATTTTCTTTCTGGTTACTTTCCCTAGTCACCAAACACCATCACCTGCAGAGAATTTAGGTATTTTATACATCTTTAATAAGTAGAGATAAGAAAACCCTGCCTAGAAGTCTTCTGAGCAAAAAGAATGTAGAAGTACCCACAATAAAGATGGAGCAGGAAGGGAAGGGGACACCAAAGGAAGGACCAGTGATAGAAAAGTTCCATGTTGGCACATAAGTTTCAGCTATGTTGGCACACATCTCCTCCTGGTCTCTTTCCTTACACCTTTCCTTTTGCACTACCCCACTCTACTGCCTTAAAAAAGCATTCTTTCACAGTATAAAGTATGGGACTGTGGTTGATGTTGATCTCAGTGGCTTGTTGATTGCATGAAACTGCTTAAAGCAAATAACAATGTGCTGTGAATAAGCCATAGACTTACCACCCAAGAGCATGTTGTGACCCTAGGAAGAGTTTATCAATAAAAATAAGTCTCTATTTGATGGGATGAATGAGAAATATTTTTAGATGGGAAATCTCCAGATCATCCATGCCTATTCTAGGCAGATGTCTAAAAATCTCTTCCCTCCTCCTAAAATATTATTCCTGGAATAAAATAGGGATTTTCATTTATCAGTAGCTTTCAGCCACATGACAGTTATTCCCCACACAGTCATGGATGACATCAAACTAATAATATATTGAATTTATACTGCATATTTTTTACAAAGCACTTATATGTGCAATTAACTCCAGTTACCCTGACCCAGAATATTAGTTTAAAAAGAGAGAGATCACTGCATACCAGTGGACCATAAGATCAGTATCTCAATAGTGTGGTATGGTGTGCATGTGCACACACACACACACACACACACACACACACACACACACACACACACCAGTACAATCTAAGATTGCATTAAAAGGTAAAGCATTCATTTCCTACCAGTCTATACACCTCTGGACTTCTTCAACATGCCCTAGAAACCTCTTCATCCTTTAAGATCACTTCAGCCCTGGAACTCACATCTCATCAGTACTCTTTTAGGGGGTAGAAAACTCCCTTCAGGACTTCCATTAAGGCCACACTAGCCAACTCTTCATTTCCCCCATAGTTATACTCTTCTGGACTTTCCCAATCTATCCCTGAGAAGGTAATTTATCTCCCCCCCTCCCCCTCACCACACTGTATTGTCTTTCCAAATTAGAATGTGAGCTCCTATAGGGCAGGAGCTGGTTTTTACTTTTCTTTGTATCACCAGCACTTAGCACAATGCCTGGCATATAGTAGGCATTTAAATTTTTGTTGCCTGACTGACTAGTGGGCCCAACGTACGCTGGCCAAGTCAGATCATATTTGAAGTGTCATGTTCAGTTCTGAGGTCCAAATTTTAAGAAGGTCATTGAGAAACTGGGATGTGTCCAGAGCTGGGCAACTAGGACAATAAAAGACCTTGAGTCCATACTAAAAAGAGATCAATAAGAGGAATTGGGAATACTTAGCCAAGAGAGAAGAAAATGGGGGGGGGTGATATGATCCCTATCCTCACATAATTGGAATGACTGTCATGTGGAAGAGAGCCTAGACCTATGTTTCCAGAGGTAGCTAAGCAGGGCAGTGGATAGACAGAGCTCTGGATCTGAAGACAGAAAGCCCTGAGTTTAAATCCTTCTTCAGACATATACAAACTGTGTGACTCTGAGAAGGTCACTTAAACCCTGTCTGTCTCAATTTGTTTAGTAAAATATAGATAATAATAGCACCTAGCTACTAGGGTTGTTGTGAGGATCAGATGAGATAATAATTGTAAAGTGCTTTGCAAACCTTAAAGCTTTATACAAATGCTAGCTAGTGTTATCATTATTGTTGCTACTACTATTATTATAAGAAAAGGAAAGAAAGACCACTCTTCTTAGAGTAAGAACACCCTCCAGCTTTGCCACTTACTAGTTTTCCAGCCTTGAGGAAGTCACTTCCCCTCTGAGTCTCAGTTTGGACTAAAGGGAGTCAGACTAAATAGCCTCTAAGTTCCCTTCCAGGTCTAGACGGTCTGTCAGGCAATAAATAGTTATTAAGTGGCTGCTGTGTGCCAGACACTGTGCTAAGTGTTGGACATACAAAGAAAGATTTTTAAAAAACAATGCCTGCTCTTGAGAAGCTTATGGTCTAATGGGAAACAATGTGCAAACAATTATGCACAAACAAGTTATATATGGGACTAGAATACAGATCATCAGATAAGAAAACTGAGAAATAATTAAAAATTCTTACAATAATTAAGGACAGAATCAGAAACAGAACCCAGCTCTTCTCACTCCTACTCCAAGACTTGGGTGGAATGCTGGGTTGTCCTTGGTTACTTTAAGCATTCTAGAAATTAATGGCATTCAATTGTCTGGGATAATCCCCTTTACAATGTTCAAAAGTTGCTTTATGAAAAAATTTAAAATTTTTTTTAAAAGTTGCCTGGGGTTTGGGGGTTGGGAGCTCTAACCAGGGCAGGCCTAGAAATACCAAGGCCTGTGTTTTGTCTGCAAAGGATTCATTGATTTTTCTATCCCTTCACCTTCTCCTAGTTTCATGCTGCCACATTTCCAATATTTGTAAATATACAAGTCATATTCATCCACATGATACAATTCGCTAGAAGGAAATCATCTACCATGAGAAAAAGAATGTCTTGTATAACTATAATTTTTAAAAAGTCACAGCACAAAGTGCACAGTTCTCAAAGAAGAGATGAAGTACTTTGTTCTCAGGATATGCTCTGAAGTACATTTTTTTCCTTATATATATGAACATCAAAGACAGGCTGCCCTTCAAACTCTATGTCTTCAGGACAACCCCCATACCCCGCCTTCATATTTCCCCAGAGTTTCATATATAAGATAACGGATCTTGTGGTAATCACTGCTTTTGTTCACTTTACCCAAGATTCTGGGGATGAAGAGAATGGAAGGAACATTCCCACAGCTACATGATGACTCTTTTTATAAAATAAAGCACTGGTGAGCCACTGGCAAAGGGAAACATTTCAGTCTTGATGAAAGAAGAAGGTCAGATTCTTAGATTTTTAGGCAGTTCAGCAGTTTTCCATTTTAACATCTGACTGGTTTGAGGTGTGTGTCTGGGTTTTTTTTGTTTGTTTGTTTGTTTTGTAGGATCCAGACTATCAGTAAGGAGGTTTCCTTATTTGTAAAATGGGTAGGCTGGGCTAGAACAAGGACAGAAAAACCTTTGTGGGCCACACCATTTTTATAGCCCATGGAGCCAAACACAAATATGCTAATTTCAAAAATTATCCAAGTAATCCAATTTTTTGTACTGTTTTATTGTTTTCCATTAAAGTTTGTCTTTTGATTTTTTAAAACAATCTTGTTTCTGGATCCTCTTAATTCAATTTTAGAGAGGTGGATGATACTGTAGATAGATAGATAGATAGATAGATAGATAGATAGATAGATAGATAGATAGATAGACAGACAGACATATAGACTGAAAGAACATTTATTAAACCTTTAGCACATGTGCTAAGTACTGGTGATACAAATACAAGCAAGCAAGTTAGTCCCTGTCTTGAAAGAACTTACATTTTAATAAGGGAAGATGACATATAAAGAGGTGGTAGAAATAAAGGAGGAGAAGTAAATAGCATAGAGGCCAAGGCCTTATCAAGAAAAGGTAATTTAGGGACAGCTAGGTGGCACAGTGGATAGAGCACCGGCCCTGAAGTCAGGAGGAACTGAGTTCAAATTCGGCCTCAGACCAAACACTTGACACTTACTAGCTGTGTGACCCTGGGCAAGTCACTTAACCCCAATTGCCTATTTAAAAAACAACAACAACAAAAGGCAATTTGTTCAGCAATCAGCACTGGAAGATCCAAGAACAGGGTCCAAGGTTTTGAGGACGATGTCTCAAAGAGCACATCAAATGGCATCAGGATGGTCAGAAAGTGGCTTCAATAAACTTTAGGGTTATCTAACTATTGTGCCATTTCTCTTCTGCCTTTTTTGGTGAAACTCCTTGAGAACACAATCTATAATAGTTGCCTCTACCCCCTTCTTAATTCTCTATAGTCTGGCTTTCTAACCTCGTCATTCAACTGAAAGTGCTTTCTGCAAGGTTACCAATGATCTCTTCATTGCCAAATACAGTAGCCTTTTCTCAATACCCATGTTTCTTGATCTTTCTATAACCTTTTACACTGTCAATTGTCTTCTCCTTTTCTCCCTAGGTTTTTGAGAACACCTCTGTCTTTTGATTATCTTCCTACCTATCTGACCACTCCTTCTCATATCCTACTCATCTTCATCCAAGCCATACCCACTAAGTATGGATGTCCCTTAGGACTCTGTCCTGGGCCCTCTTCTCTTCTCCTACTATACTGCTTCACTTGGTGCTCTCATCAGCTCCCATGGATTTAATTATAATCTCTATGTTAATGACTCTAAAAACTACTTATCCTTCTATAACCTCTCTGCTGACTTTCAACCTCACATCTCCATTTGCCTTTCAGACATCTTGAATTGGATGTCCAGTAAATATCTTAAACTCAACATGTTCAAAACTGGATTCATCTTCCCTCCTAAATTCCTTCTCCTTCCAAATGTCCCTATTAATGTTGAGAGCACCACCATCCTCTCAGTCTCTCAGGCTTGCAACCTACAGGTCATACTCTACTCCCCTAACTCTCATGTCCTATAATCCAATATGTTGTCAAGGTCAGTCAATTTCATCTTTGCAATATCTCTCAAATATTCCCCTTTCTTTCCTCTGACACTGTCACCATCCTGATGTAGGCCTTCATCTCCTCATGGCTGAATTATTGCAATAGCTTGCTGGTTAATCTTCCTGCCATAAGTCTCTCTCCACTCCAGTCTACCCTCTCCTCAGCCACCAAAGTCATCTTCCCAAAACATAAATATGATGATGTCACCCCTCAAATTTAATAAACTCCAATGGCTCCCTAATACCACTAGGATCAAATATAAAATCCCATGTTTAGCATTCAAAGCACTCATAAATTAGCCCTCCCCTACCTTTCCAGTCTTCTTATACATCATAACCCTCTTCTCTTACCACGTACTCTCCTATCCAGTGACACTGCCCTCTTTGCTGTTGCATGAATAAGATACTACACTACAAGGCTCAGGGCATTTTCACTGGCTGTCCCCCATTCCTGGAATGTTCTTCCTCTTCACCTCCACCTGTTAGCCTCTCTGGCTTCCTTTAAATCCCACATAAAAGCCCACTTTCTGCAGGAAGCCTTTCCCAACCCCTCTTAATTCTAGCTTGTTTATACATAATTGTTTGCATGTTGTCTCGCCCATTAGATTGTGAGCTCCTCAAGAGCAGGGACTGCCCTTTACCTTACTTTATACCTCCAATACTTATTACAGTGCCTACCACATAATAAGCACTTAATAAATGTTAATTGATTTACTAACTGACTAAAGCACAATGACATAAAAAAAAAAGATGTTCATTTAGGCTTCAGTCCAACATTTCCCACTGTAGTGACAAGAACTATCTTTTGTAAATTTTAGAGTGATGTGTATGTAAAGTTGAATTCAGATCTTTTTGCAGTATTGGAGGAAACTTCACATAAGAATTATTTCTAAATCATCTAGTTTAAAGGGATTTAGAATAAGAAACTTTAGTTGAGTATTAAATTAGAAAGCTTAGGTGCCACTCACTCTAAAATAGTAGGCTTATTTTATATGCACTTCTAATTACCTTGTGCTTCTATATCATTTCTGAATGTATATATCTTTTTTTTCCTCTAGAATAGGTAGATAAAGAACAGAGCTCTAGAAAAGGGCAAGATTCAGCATCTATGCTTGAAGGAGGATAAGTGGTTTGAACTTGGTTGCAACAGATCTGAAGAGTCCAGTATGCTCATTTAGAATTCAGTGATGAAAGAAGTTTAGAAAGCACTAAAAGGTCAAAGTCCTGGGGGCTAAAGTCACATTTCCCCAGATTAATGCCTAGGGGAAGATCTGGTACCCCGGGAAGCTAACTGTAACACAACAAAGCCTAAGGCCTAAGGGCTGCATGCTTTGCATTTGTACATGAGATGATAGATTTAGAATATATGTTCTAGTCTGGCCCTCTTTTCTGGTTTACCCAAAGTCTTAAGTGGATGGGAAAAAAAGGCAGAGCAGCTAAGATTCAAAATCAGGTCAACTCGGTCCAAATCCATGTTGCTTCCTACTACACCAAAGTGGCTTTCATGGAGGAACAATAAATAATTTGTACATATTTAAACCTGATATTTTGGGATATTAGGAAAGTAGTCTGGTTTTCTTTTTCTGCATGGCTAATTTGAGCAAGGAAAATATGCTGTAAGCCTCTGGGTAGGTAGAAAGTCCTCAGGCTTTTCCCTGTCCCCACCTAAGCTTAAATGTGGCCCATAAATATAGGCTTCTGTTCCTTGTCTCTGTGTTCAATCTTCCTTGCTCCTAAGTGAAAGAGTATCAGACCAGATCAGAACCTTGCAAGTTTCAGAAGGTCAGGAAAACAAACTGCCAAAGATATAACAGCTGGGGTCCATTCCAGATTTTTTCAGACAACCAAACCCAGTGAAGAACAAAGTCCTGATGATCTGACAGACCCTGCATAATTGTAAATCAAAGGCCACCAAGAAGGAGAGATATCAACTCACCTATTGATTATGCATATTTGAAAGTGAACTTGGTGGGATAAATGCTTGATAGCAACTGCCTTGTGTTTAAGCCCATCTTCCCTATGGACCAAGATGGAATTCCTGGAGCGTGAACATGCAGATTTGTGAAACAAATGCTTTGGAACTGCTATTTTTGCTCTATCTTCTCACGAATATTCTTTATAAAAGCAAAAGTATATATAAAAGTTTTGCCATGATGTCTTACCTGTCTTACAAAAGCATTGAGTACCTCTGAATTTAATTATATAAAAGTATCTTTTAATTATAAAAATTTCCTGATTTTATGATTAGGTGTGGTGCAGGAAAGGCTACTAGGAGAATGCATCTATTTCTGGTACTAGAAATAAATAGCATAAAAACCTCACTAATTTAAGCCAGTTTGAATCTATAAAAAGCCTGATTTATAAAATATATATTTAAAAATACAGCTTTATTGCTTTCAAGTATATATAGTAATTCAAAATACTCCTTACAAAAAGATTTTAAATAGAAGTCCCACCGAGCCTATTTTAATGAATAGGTAAGATTCATTTATAAGTAGCAGCATCATTTGCATACACACAATGTGATTAATATCCTTAATTTTTTTCTCTTAATTTAGTAAGTAAACTCCAAGAGTAAAGGTAGCCTTTACCCCAACCCCTGTCCAAATTACCACAATTTCTGAAATACTGAAATTAAAATTAAGAAGTTACTGAGATTTTAATGTATTCACTCTCCCTTATTTTCTAGTCTTTCAAATTGTTTTTTAACATGGCAACACTTACACATTTATACATATCATGTCTCAAGCACAGTATTCGGTTAGAAGACCCATGTTCTGCCAACACCACCATAAGCAACATCACCACCACCATTATTATAAGAATAAAGTGATGATATCTACTATCTACATAGAACCATTGTAGGCAATAATTCATATTTATATGACAATTTAAAATACCATGAAAAGACTTATTTTATGTACTCCTATGGTACAGACATGCCCCTAGGTTTTCAATGGTGTACTGAGCCTAGAGTTAGCAATACCTGAATTTAAATCCAGCTCCCAACATTTACTAGCTCTGTTCATATCACTTAATCTCTGTTTGCCTCAGTTTCCTCAAATGTAACATGGGAATAATAATAGCATTTACCTCCCAGGGTTGTTGAGAGAATCAAATGTGAAAACATTCATGAAGCATTTAGCACAGTACCTGGCGCAAAGTGAGTACTTATTAAATGCTTGTTGGTGTTTCTTCCGTTTTTTCCTTATGTGGTGGAACCCAAGCTATGATAAATGCTATCAAACAGTAAGGGCTTCAAGTATATACCCAGAGATGAATTTAAGAGCTGTCATCAAGAGGCCAGACATGATAAATTAGAAAAGGATTATCAATAGGTAGGATTCAGGGTGATAAAGCTTTTGGCCATAGCAGCTTTCAAAGATTATCTAACAAAAGCTTGAATGTTTGAAATATTGAAGAAGCTTCAAAGATGTACAAAGTTCTACCCATACTGTACGTGGCCTACAAAGGTCATCTAGACCATAGTCTCTGCTCTAAGAGATTTTACTCACAGATGGAGAGATAACATTAACATATATAAGCTGAAAACAAGTACAAAATTAGATTTTACTGCCTATACAGAATTACAGCACTTCAAATGTAAAAAGAGATTAATGGAGCCCATTGCAACCAGTCAAAGTTGCATTAAGGAGCTGGGATTGAAGCTGGAGTTTAAAGAATGGGTAGCATTTAGAAAGGTAGAGAGGAGTAGAGGAGTTCATTCTAGCTTCATCCAGGGGTGGAGAGAGGCTCAATTACAACCTTGGACTGAGTGTAGATCTCTTTCTTGGTGTAACCTCGGGCTTCTTTAAAAAGGCAGCAGGGGAAACCTCTTCTGGTCAGAAAGACTAGCAGTTCTCTTCTCTAAGAAGGGTCAAAGCATTGAGTTGCCTGTAAAGAGCTATGACTATTTCCAAAGAGATAGAATAATAAGCATAAAAGGCAGATAGTAATAAGCAAACAGCTTCTAGAGGCAGGAGTTGGGGTCCAGATCAGAAAGATAAGATAACACCAACAGATCAAGAGATGTCAAAGAGTATTTTAAGAAATATAGTCTATGGTTTTTGCACAAACAAAACCAATGCAACCAAAATTAAAAGAAAAGCAGAAAACTGGGGAGGAAGGGATTTTGCAGCAAGCATCCCTGACAAAGGTCTCATTTCTCAAATATATAGAGAACTGAGTCAATTTTATAAGAATTCAAGTCATTCCCCAATTGACAAATGGTCAAAGTATATGAACAGGCAGTTTTTGATGAAGAAATCAAAGCTATATATAGTCATATGTAAAAATGCTTTAAATCACTATTGCAAATTAAAACAGCTCTGAGGTACCACCTCACACCTATCAATTTGGCTAATATGACAGAAAAGGAAAGTGATAAATGTTAGAAGGAATGTGGGAAAATACACTGTTGGTGAAATTGTGAACTGATTCGATCATTCTGTCCTTTCCCACTGGTAGCAGAGTCCAAGGGCCCAGTTCCATTTCCAATCCCACTTCTAACACCAATTAATGTCAACAGGACCGATCCAGCCTCTAACCTACAGATGGCTAGAGTCAAACATCCTGGTTCTGCTAACTTCACTTTGCATCGGTTCAAGTAAGTCTTTTCAGGTTTTTCTGAAATCATCTCACTTGTAATTTATTATAGCACAATAATATTCCATCACAATCATATACTACAATTTCAGCCATTCCTCAATTGATGGGCAGCCCTCCCCCCTGATTTCTAATGCTTGGAGAAAAAAAGCTGTTATAAATATTTTTGTACACACAGGTCCTTTTCCCTTTTTTGGATCTCTTTGGAATAGAAACCTAGTAGAAGTATTGCTGAATCAAAGGATATGATCAGCTTTATAGCCTGTTAGGCATAATTCCAAATTGCTCTCCAGAATGATTGAAGAATCCTTCAACTGAATCTCTCCCTACTGGTTTCTGAAAAATAACTAGCTTTTGTTTTACAGAAGCTACTAGTACTGGCTTCTGGAAAATAATTGCCTCCAATTATGACAGATAGTAGAGGCAATAGTAGAGCAAAAGTGTGGATGATCTCTGGTTCCTAGTTTCCAATTTGTTCTCTTCCTAAAAGCACAACAGTACCCATGGCCAACACAATCCAGTTTTCCATTACAAGTAGGCCATAGGTAGGCACTCTTTGGCATGTGATGACTTTTCTTCATCATGGAAGACTCAGCTGGTATATTTCTGGTTTCTTCCAGCTTGTTTACTTTTGGCTCTTTGGTTTGGCTGTCAAATTAACTCATCTATACAATTTCATAGGTTTCTTTAAATGTCCCATCTTTCTCAATCCAGTTTCTGCTTAGTTTCTACCTCAGCCTAATTCCTTAAATTTACCTTTCTTTGCTTTTTTTTTTTACCCATCACTTGGTTTTCTGTTGCCAATACTATAGGAACTAATTTCCCACTAAGATTTCTCCCAACCTCAGACCACAGCTGACCATTAAATTCTCATCAGCAAAACTTTGACAGACTTAAGTACCTATCTTCACCTACAGGCATTAAGTGAGAATAAATGTCTAGCTGGTGTGATTTCAGAGGCACCAAGTTGCCTTTCTCCAAAAAATCTCTTAATAATACTCAAAATTTCAACATACATTCCTTTTCTAAATGCTAATAACTCTGAAATGGTAAATGAGGCCATTAGTCATGATTAGCATATCCATTTATTAAAGGCATGTTCCTCCAAACAGTTAGATGAAATCAATTCATTGAGGGAATGGAAATTTTGATGGACATGTGTTAGTAGAAGATAAAGAGGTAATTTTAAAACAAGGTATACTTCAAGAGAGAACAGGCCAAAAGGTATGGAAGAGGGGCACAGAAAGGGAGATGGGAAGAAAACAAAAACAAACTTTAACTGCTTTGCAATTTTACCTAAATCTGTTGGTGGACATTGGACATTAGAATAGCAGATGTCAAGAAATTCTAGAGAAGGGCCTGTTGGAAACACCGGAGTAGAGAAATATAAAACAAACATTTCAAAGGAAAGATAATCAAGAATTAACAATGGATGATATGTGAAAGATGAAGGAAAAGAGTAAAAAGGTTTTTTTTAAATCTGTAGTGTCAGTCTCAGAAAAGTAAAAAATGGAAATGCATTTATGATATTAATATGACAATAGAATGCTCATCCACACTTTTGTGACTTTGTTTCCCTATATTTAAGCATGGTTGACCAGTCCATCATTTAAGTCTTGTCTATCCACCATGCTTGGGAACAGGATGCTCTGCTCTTTTCTTTCTGTGCTTTCTTTCCTTGTATCTTGTCAGTTGCTGCAAGAGCAATGATCATTTCTATGAATATGATTCTCAAACTAAATAAACAATCTTCATTTCTCTTTATCTCCAGTTCCGCATCACCACCCATCTTCTGGACATCTCTTCCTGGATTGTATCTCATGCTACACATTTCCAAAATAATTAATATTCTTTCTCTCCAAAACCCACTACTCTTTCTAAATTCCTTATTTTTCTTGAGGGCATCATCATCCTTCTACCCACTCAAATTCATATTGAGTCATTATTGATTCTTCAACTTTCCTTCATCTCCAAACCCAAAAACTTGCCAAGTAGCATTAGTTCTATATCCATAACATCTCTTGATTGTTCTTTCTACTCACATGGCCACCATCTTAGTACAAATTTTCATCACCTCTCATCTAGGCCAGAGGTGTCAAACTCATGGCCTGTGCAAAACTCCTGAATATGGCCCAAACAAGATTTAAGTGTAATTGGAAAATATTTAACAAAATAAATAAAAATACAATAAAACATAGATAACATTTTAGAACTAAGTCAATATGTGTCCTACAGAGATCCTTACATACAGATTAGTGGCCTCCACTTTTATTTGAGTTTGACACCACTGATCTAGACCATTTCAATAACCTCCTCATTGATCAAATGATATCCCAAATTTCAATCTCCCCTCTCTAATCCATCCTAGACAGGACTGCTAAATTGATATCCCTAAAGCACATATGTCACCATATCATTCTCCTGTTTAAAAATTTTCAATGACTTCCTATTGCAATTTGCAATTCCTCTGCTTGGCATTTACAATTCTTTATTGTCTGGCTCCAACTTATCTTTCTAGGCTGATTTTATATTATTCTCTTTTATGCTGTCTATGCTCTAACTAAACAGACCAACTTGCTGATCCTCATATAGTACACACACACACATATATACATACACATATATACACATATATACATATATAAATATATATATATGTGTGTATACATATATATATACATGTATATATATATACATATATATAAATATATATGTATATATTATGTGTGTGTGTGTGTGTGTGTGTGTGTGTGTGTATAAAACTTCCTTTTGCTATGCCTTTAGAGAAGCTGTTCCCAATGCCTGGAATATACTCCCTTCTCACTTTTACCTCTTGGAAGTCCTAATTTCCTTTGAAGCTCAGCTCTAATACCAACTCCTATATAAGACCTTTCCCTTTCCTCCTTCCACCCAGATTTGAGTTTTTCTCCTCTCTTGAAATTAGTCTATGTTACATGTTTGCTTACCCATATACATGCTGTTCTGTCCCCACCTACCTGCTAGAATCTAAGCTTCTTAAATTGTTTCATTTTTGTGCTTGTATCTCTAGCACCTAGCACAAAGTTAATTGCAATTGAATTTACCAATAGCCCAGTTTCCATACATGCATTTTAATATTTCAAGAATGACATGATTTTATCAGCGTGGGTACTATATCTAATGATGCAGTTCAGAATCACTCCCTCACTTATTAAACATTCTTCCCCAAATGTAGCCAAAAATAATGAAGAAGTCTCCAATGCTAAGGCTCACTAAACATACCGCTAGACTGTCACTCAAAGCTTTTTAATATTGGTAGGTCTTGACAGAGTTTACACTCTATAAGCATGGCCTTCAAGAAGCTAGGAAATATCTATGGATATAAGCCAAATGCATGTGTAAAGGGTGCTGCACAGCACATGCAAAGAAGTTTCCTGTTTGCTTCTGGCTAACCAAAAGGAGACTTGATAATCTGAGATAATTAGGCAATCCCCCTCATCGGCCATTGTGTCAGAAGAGCCAATGACTCAGTGGACTTTTGAAAAGGGAGTAACTCCACCTCTTCTTCCTTATTCCTTCAACTCTCCAGTTAGCAAATTATTTTGAGACTTTCTTTCAGGGGTAGAGGAAGTTTGGTTCTTCTCCACTTTGCACACACTGTGGCTACTCCTTCATCATAGCTAGAACGAGGCACTCAACTATGCAAATCTGTGCCTGAGAGAGCCTGATTATCTCTTCTGATTTTGTTTTCTTTCCTAAGTAGGAGATGGAACATTGATGTCAAGGTGGTCTGAGCTTGGAGATGACCTTGTGAGCTTGAGATGTCCAGAAATCCTGGAGCCATTAGTGTAGCTGACCAGTAGCAAATGAAGTTTTTCATCAGAGAATGAGTATATTTCCTGGTTTGGCTTGACAAAAAACATAGACTTTGAGTGGAGAGCCAAATTGAAATGTGGTGTGCCTAATCAGCAGTACTGTAAACTGCTTCATGCTTAGATAGCTTGAGGTATAAACTTTCCAGTATATGATGAAAGTAGCTATAAGTTACCGAATCCTATTTTAAAGCTATCAATACACATTGATGAGTGTTTTCTATTGAGCATTTTTTTTGTGTGAGTAGAAAATAAATACTTGTTCCACCCCTGATTCATATTGTACAATGAGTAAATTTCTACTTCCCTCTATTGGAGAGATTCTAGACACAAACCAATACCTAAAGCTCGAGCAATTTTTCCCAGGTTTTCTTACAAGCACACATAATGAATCAAAATGTGTAAGAAAATGAGCCTAACCTCCCTCATGAATGAATGAATGAATGAATGAATGAAAAAGTATTATTAAGCATTTACTCTGTGCCATGCATGACCTGAATACTAAACGTATAAATAGAAAAACAAAAACAATCCCTGCCCTCAAGTTTATATTCTAATAGCATAAAAAAGCACATATATGGGAGCAGTAGCCAAGAAGGGATATTTTGTTTTGGAAAATCACAGGGATGGCACATCTTTCCAAGAACTATGACAGAGTTTATTTGATTATAGTTCAAGAAGTGGAAATGATAGAGTGTGAGGGAGTGAAGTATACTCCAACTATTGCTGGAATGTAAGCATTAATTGGGACTAACTACAGTTTATTTAAAGAATTGGTACAGTGTACATACAAAGTGAAGTGAGCAGAACCAGGAGAACATTGTACATAGTAATAGCAATACTGTACAATGAAGAATTGTGAATGATGTGACTATTCTCTGCAATTCAATGATCCAAGACAATCCCAAAGGACTCATGATGAAAAATGCTATTCACCTCTGGAGAAAGAACTGGTTTTGTCTGAACACAGAATGAAACATACCATTTTTCACTTTCTTCCTTCCTTTCTTTCTTTCTTTCTTTCTTTCTTTCTTGTTCAAGTCTTCTTACACAAAATTACTAATATGGAAATATTTGACATGATTGTACATGTACAACCTATATCAGATTGCTTACTGTTTCAGGGAGGGGGCAGGAAAAGGAAGGAGGGATAGAATTTGGAACTCAAATTTTAAGAAAAAACAACTAATATTGAAAATTGGTTTTACATATAATTGAGGGGAAATAAAATATTGAAAAATTTAAAAAAATAAAGTATTGGTACAATGTTATAAGAAAACTTGGGACCCAATAATTGTACATATTGATTCACAACAATTCCAAGAAAATCCCTTTATTTGTGGTAGATCTCAGACCTTACCTGTGGTAGTTCATGGCAAAAGAGAGTGAGAGAGATAGAACAGACACAGAGACACAGAAACAGAAAGACAGAGACAGAGAGAAAGAGATCTACAGAGATGTCTTTCTATAGAGAGAGGTCTATAGAAGGAGCAGGCCCTAGAAAGCAGATAGGATTTCAAAGAGAAAGTCCTCAGGCTGCATTATGGATTAGATTTCAAGAGGAAAATCCCTACGCTCTGGAGCAGATAGGATTTTAAACCACTGGGAATTATGGGATTCTGGGTGGCTGTGATATAGTCTGGTAGAATGTAATTATGTCTTTGGTTTATGTATAATGGAAGATTTTCCACTGGTGCCATGATCTGTGGCATCTCCTAATACCAACAAAAAAAAAAATCCCCCAGTAAGATACAGTCCAGTCTCCTCAGATCTGGCTGCATTTGTCACCACTCAAACATCAACTCTATAAAGAAAATGGCAGACAGGGAAGTTCTTGATACTCAATTCACTGAACTGAACTGAACTGAACTGAACCAGAAATAGAAACTGAATCATTACTACCAATATGTATCTTTGTCAACTAGTCTTACAAGCTAACTAAACATATTCTTTTCTAGTTCCCTTGCTTATGATGAATCAGTCATTTATAACATCCTGATACCTGAAGTTAGGATGGGTGCCAAAAGCCCACCCATAAAATCACCTTAAAGAACTATTGAATATTAATTGCATCATCATAAATTCTAGCAGCTATGCAGCAGAGTGGATAGAGTACCAGGCCTACATCCAGGAAGAGCTGAGTTTAAATCTGGCCTCAGAAATTTACTAGCTATATGACTCTGGGCAAGTCATTTAACCTTGTTTGCTTCAGTTCCTCATCTGAAAATGATCTGGAGAAAGAAACAGAAAACTATTCTAATATCTTTGCCAAGAAAACCCCAAATGGGGTCATAAAGGGTCAGACATGACTGAAATGATTCAACAACAACAACAAAATTCTAACAGCCCATGTGCCTCACCTATAGTTGTGGTATGAACGAAAAATGAGAAGATACAAATCTAACCTTGAATAAACATACTTAAGTGGACCAGTACACCAGATTATATGTTAAGTAGCTAGTGGTTTTCAGTGTTGAATTTAAATATTAGTAATAATATACACATTAATAATAATAGCTAACATTTGTATAGTGCTTACCCAGGCACTGTTCTAAGCACTTCACAATTATTATCTTATTTTATCCTCACAACAACTCAAAGAGGCAGGTGCTATTATCTCTATTTTACAGATGAGGAAACTGAGGCAAATAAAAATTATATTACTTGCCCAGGGTCACAACTGGTAAGGGTCTAAGGACAGATTTAAACTCAAGTCTTCTTGACTTCAGGCCCAGGCTCTATCCACTGTGCCACTTAACTGTATTATAGCAGAAAAAGGCAAGGAGAAGATAGCTTTCATCTGTCTGGCTGAATTTTCTGAGTTTGAGAATATGCCTCAAAATATCTTGGGGGCACTTGCCACTTCCTAAATGAATTAGTGGAGAAAGTAGTTCAAGATACTGTTTGAAAGTGTTTTATATCTAGATGGCATTGTTTTTATAAAAACATTGAAAGAGTGTGAAGAGATACTTCTGAGAGTATTAGATTGACTACAAAAGATTGGTCTGAGATTATTGATTAAAAAGGGCCAGTTTAACAGAGCCTCTGTTAAGTATGTGGACCACATAGTATACCAGCAAGGAGCGAGAACTGACCCCCAAAATAAAAGCATTACTTAAGTGGCAAAAACCCAAAATCTATGAGATTTAAGAGCTTTTCTAGGGTATGGAGGTTACTATTTTATATTTATAAAGAATTATGTTGCTAAACTACAGACTTATCTTACTCATGGATGTGTGATTGAAGAGAATCAGAAACAGAAGGACATGGAAGACCAATGCACTCTATGCTTTTTGCAGTCATTTGTACAGTGATTGCCATACAGATAAATAAGAACAAGCTTTTAAAAAATGTGATCATTTGTCTCACACATGCTCCAGTGTTGCTTTACTTAATTCCAGAGAAGCCTTTTGTCCTGCATACAGACCCAACCTGGAAGAATTAGAAACAATATTGTATCAAGAGAATGAAGGTTATAAGAAACCATGTCTTTTCCAAATTAGGACTTGCTGACAGTGAGACTTGTTATCCTGAACAAAACTTGGAGTTCTTAGCTTTGAAGTGTGCTAAGATTATGTTTATAGAGCTAAATTTCACACATAAGCTGACAACCCACTGACATATTTTTACCTATTGCCAAATTATATGCTCTTTTCCAGAACTGAGTAGCAGCATTGGCCAATTTTGAATTCAACATATACTACAGCCAGGAAAAACTAATGCGGATTCTGATGCTCTGTATTTCAGTCAATGTAACATCAAAACAATAGTAATACTGAAGAAAATAAATAAAGCTATATACCCAGAGCACCATGAAATGGAAATACAGCTGAAACTTCAAGACTTATACCAGATAACATGCCAACAACATATGTGAACATTGTTTCATTAAACCAACCCTCTTTGGTGTAGTTGTCTGTGGATGATTGGAAGAGAAGTGATACAAGCTAAGAAATCAGTGATGTTAAAAGACTTAAGTTACAATGCCCAGAAGGTATCATAGTATTGAGACTGTGACGGAAGTTGGGGTTGTGCCATACAGGATTGGCGGTACCAGGAAGCCATTAGCGCTACCTAGAAACTCTGTGTTATGACTGAATATAAGGAACAATAGAGAGTGCTGGAGCTACTAAGGAACAAATTTTATTGGCCCAAGATAATTACAGATGTCACTAAGAAGTGTAACACTTGTGCTCACTGAATTGAAGAAAAAGTACTACCAACTTGTACAATACACTTATAGAATATAAGTATTGTGGGGGGTTTTTTAATCACTGAGAGGTAGGTAGAATACAAGTCATATTTTAATAGGGAATGAGAATGTCATTGATATGCACAGGATATCTGATTATGCATATTCAACCATAACATTTTCATCACTGCTGAAATATTATAAGAGAAATATCTTTAATCTATTATTGCCCTATCAGGATTTACTCTGACCAAGTTAGAGACTTTGAAAGAAAATTATTTAAAGAAATACTAGCTTCATCATGTATTAAGAAACCAAGAACTACACAACTTTCTCTCCTCAAGGAGTCCTGGGGGCATTGATGAATATGCTGGGAACATTAAAGTCTGAACAGAAATCTGAGTGGAGCCATGCAAACAGCTCCATCAGAAGTGATGCCTCAAGTTTTGGACCATATTTACTAATTTTTAGGTATAAAACATGCCTACTTACTGACTTATGGTTTGGTGTCTTAGAAGAAGAAAAAAGATGTATTGGAGAATGAAATGTTACTCATAATTGATACATTTCTCAGTTTAAAGATGAGTAGAGGCAAGCTTAACAGCTAGCTACGCCTCAGGTCAGACAAATTCTGACAGAAATATACAAAGTTCCAATGTACAAGTACATTACCAAGGACTATAGCCATGTAACAATTTCTTTTTCAGAAACTTTGGGGTTCAAGGAAACCACAAATTAGCAGATAGATAGAGATCTCCTCCTTCTCAAGTTGTTCAAAGATAAGGCAACCTACCAGTGAGTAGAAAAATACCAGAAAGTATTAGGGATTCTATCAAAACAATTCATAGAAAACACATATAACCTGAAGGAAAGTTAGTTAGATACCCTAAGGAACAAGAGAAAAGTAATGATAAACAATTAAACCATCAACCACTTATAACTGAACTATGTGAAATAGATGATAACTTTAAAGTGATGTTTCTAGTGTCTGTCAGTCATTCTGCAAGTAGTGATTAAATGCCTAATATGTGCCAGGCACTGTACTAAACACTAAGGATACAAAGAAAGGCAAAAAAAAAAACTCAGAAAACTGCTCTAAAGGTTAATAGAAGAGACAACATTGAAACAACTATATACAAATAATTGAAGCAGACACTATGCACCTAAACAAAAAACTTAGCTAGAACTGAGGAGAAACTAGTTGAAAGAAAAACCCTTCATCCACAGGCTATGCCTTTCCTGCCTAAAACTTCATTTGTAAAGACTTTTTTTTTTTGGGGGGGGCAGAGAAGGGAAGGCAATCTATAAAGCTTAGACATAATGGTAGGGAGTATATACTATCAATAAGCTGAGATATGTCAACATTCAAAAAGGTCAGTATGTCACAAAAGAACCAAATTATTCAAACTCTGAGTAGTTTAATGAAATTAAAAAAGAAACAGTAGAAGTAGTTACTGATGTAGCCAGATATTACTGCTAATGAATTATATACAGTAGAGTTTTGCACATTTTGATGTGCAAATGTAGTGACACGTGTATTCATTATTGTTCTATTTTACCATTATTATTATGCATTACATTGTATATAATTCTATTTAAATATTATTGTTACTTTTGTTCATGCTGTATTTTTTCTTCTTATTTAAAGCAACTTATCAAGAGGTACTTTGCATTATTGTATTATATATGATATTAGTTATATTAATATTAATATGATATTGAAATGGATTTTGTATACCCATGAACAATTTTCAGAGGACTAGAAATGTTTTGGTCATGGGGAGAAATTCAACTCCTGTTTCAAAAGCTTCTACTACAATGGTTACAGTTAAGTTTCTATAATTGACAAGAGGAAATTGGAAGGTTGTGGAAATGGTCATTTTAATTGAAAGTTGGGGAGACTGTTTATAGCGATAGCTTCAGAGAAGTTAGACTCTTTTCCTGTCATGACAAAACAGAAACTATAGAAGACAGAAAGAAAGAGAATATAGAGGCCTTTCCTGATGCAACTGTCTTAACCTTTATCTTTCAAGGAAGATAAATTCCTGAGAAGAGACTTTGCTCAGCATATTAAGTGAATTGAATAGTGGACTTGTCTTCAGATATAAGGAACTGTGTGCAATCATAGTTGTGGTGAGAGGTGATTCTGGTTGTCATTTTTTTCATAGCTAAAATACTATAAATGATTATGCCTTTGTTATTAAGGATTAATTTTTAATAAACTGTGTAAAAGGAACTTTAATATTGAATTAACCATAGGAGATTCATATATAGATATGTATTGTTGTTGTTTGTCAGTTTTCAAAGAGGATCAATGACATCATGGCATGATGTCTTGACTTGCCTATGAATTATATTTAAGTGAAGCAGAGTAGCAGTCATCAGCCTCACTCCCTCTTTCTAAGTCATCAAAGTCCAGTGGCAGAACAAATGTGGAGACTACTGGCAATGGCCCAGGATACAGTGAATGATCTTGGTGTCTTAATGCCTGACCAAGCTCTAAGCAGTTCACATAACCTGCTTCAGCCACCTTCATGGTCTTCAAAACAAATTGTCTTCATCAGCCCATTCCACCAGGGGCAGACTTCACATGCTTGGGGTAGATGACCCCCTAACTTGCTGACAGGTTTGAGGCCTATCAGTTACCCTCAACCTGATTAAGCCTGTCTGCCAACATGTTCTACTGGGGCGTGGCCAGTGTGCATGCTACAGATTCTTGGAGCCACAGATGAGAGTTGGATGAAAGCATCCCTGAAAAGGGCTCAGAAAGCCACTACATCCAGCAGTGCTAGTCCTCCTGAATACCCCATATACCGTGTGTGTATGTGTGTGTGTGTTTGTGTGTGTGTGTGGGGAGAGGGAGAGAGAGAGAGAGAGAGAGAGAGAGAGAGAGAGAGAGAGAGAGAGAGAGAGAGAGAGAGAGAGAGAAGGAGGGAGAGAAAGGACAGAAGGTAGGTGAGAGATAGAAACAGAGATAGAGATGAGTATTATTGGGAAAGGAAGTGTTTTCAGTTTATTAAATGAGTAATATTTAACAAAATGGAATAGAGCCTCTGAGCTTAGCTGATTTATGAGGTAGATGTAATTACTAACTTTTAAAAATACAAATATTCTTCTAAATGATAACAATGAATATGGTAACAAAGCTGAAAGATTGAAGGCTAACCTGAGGCAGCCAGACCTCATAATCCTTGCCATAATAGCCGCTAGGTGGCACTGTAGATAGAGCTGGACAGGACTGAATAACAATAGCAATGACACATCAAGTGACATTTTCAATATAATTGATGGATTTTTTTTTAATCAAAATTATTTAAAGTGGAAGAATTCTATTGGACTCTGCACTGATGGAATTCAATCAATATCAGGACAAAGCTCAGATCTGCCAACATTAATTTAATTAATTTGGACATATTACATGATTCATGATCGCTTATGTGGAGACATGTGAATGACAAACTGTATACTGCTATTCAAGTTATTAGAAGTTGATTAACTTATTTTAAGTCCATTAAAAGGAAAATTCTTCACAAAATTGTGGAACAATATAGGCACAAAGAATAGGGTACTTCATTATAAAAAAAAAAGATGCTGGCTTTCTCATGATAAAGTACCTTGAGCTAACAGAAGAAACTGCTATTTTTCTTGATGATGTCAAAGATGAAACAAGTCCATTTAAAACAAAAATTTATTCTCTAATTTTGCATATTTATTGGATATTCTAGAAAGAACTGAGTAGTACAAATGAAGTGATTTTTTTTAAAGTTTAAGCACAGAATTTTTAAAATTACAAAATACTTTGTCAATTTTTAAAAGGCTGCCCTACAAATGAAATAGAAGAAAATAGTGATGTTCATTAATCACTTGATCATTCCACAAAAGCGATTGTTATTTTATCTTAAAGACCTAGATATTTCTAAGTATAAACGAATAAGGAATCCATTTGCTATGGATAAATATGATACATTTGTTCCTAGTCCATCCAAAGAATGGTTAATAGATTTATCTTGTGATAGTACACTAAGACAAACATTTAAACATGAAAATTTTAGGATTGGCTATAGTTCCATAAAGGAATCTCTATTTTGTCTCAGAGCTATAAATTTTGCTATGTTTTATAAGCATCTTATTTGTGTGCAACAGTGTTTTGTCATAGCTTTTACAACAACAAAATATCAATTTCCTTTATTGACTGAAAGAAAAATCTCAAGTGCATGGATATTATTATGTTTTGAGAAATTATGAGCTAAAAGTCTGTTGATCACATTAATAATATTGCTATCATGATTATCGAGAAGCAGAATGTCCTAGTGAGTTACTAAACTGCCTTGAAACCAGGAAAACCTGCATCCAAGTTTTGGTCATGGCCTTGCCACATTTGCAAAATGTTTTCTCCAAAGTGTTCCCTATATCAATCACAATTCTGTTCCTTACCCCAATGATTAATAATTATTATATCATAGTGATTAGAATTTTTAAAATGTGAAAATTCTAAAGGATTTTATCAGTCAATAACTCTATATATTATTTTATTATATGCTGAAATTTTATCTATGTTTAATATCATTTTCTTTAAAATTATAATGAATTCAATTTAAATAAATACAGGCTAAAATATTATTTGTAGAGATTTATTATAATAGGGATTATATATAGATAGAGATAAAAATCACTCTTATTTTTACAAAAGAAGAAAATTGCTCCATAAATGTTGGAAGCCATTGCCTTAGCAGATCTACAGTAAGGATAGTAAAGGGAGTGAGATAAGTAAATGCCTCTTTATAAGTGAAGGGCCTTTCCTTCCAGAAGAGCCTTTGCTAATATTGGGGCCACCATTTGGTTGAATATTGACCTTCCTGTGTTGTAATGGTGGGTCTAAGAATACAATTTCACAACCAGGACTTAAAAGAACCAGAAATTTGATTGTGAGGATGAGAGGGGGCAGATTTTAAAGTCAAAAGACTTTAGTGTAATAGTAATTCAAATTTTGAAAAGCTATGGCAAAACTACAGTCATTTATATGCCTTCACACTTTCTTCTCTTGTCCATACAAAAGCCCTCAACCATTTACCCAAATAAGAAGCACTTACAACCTCTCATGCAGATATGCAGATATACATATATATACATACATATACACCTACACACACACACACACACACACATACACAACACAACACAAAAGCTCCTTTTCTGATTTTCCCCTTCTTTTCCATTTTGCCCTTTCAATCTGCTTCTGTGTAATGCAGGGGATCTCCAATCTCTTTTTAGCTCCTCAGCTGCTTGAAGGTGGGTGGTTTCCTAAAGTAGCTTAGAAAACAGACCAAGAACAGAACGGTTTCTCTCTCTCTCTCTCTCTCTCTCTCTCTCTCTCTCTCTCTCTCTCTCTCTCTCTCTCTCTCTCTCTCTCTCTCTCTCTCTCTCTCCCCTCCTTTTACAGAGGGCATAAGTAAAACCCTTTCCCCTTCACAATCAGGAATCAGCAAAGAGCAGTCTTGAAGAGATATTGTGGGGGTACACAGAAATCAAAGAGGGGGTGCCATCAATAAATGACATATTCTCCTTTCTATACAGTATCACAAAATCTAAGTGTATTAAAGCTTAAAACTACATAAAGACTTTTGGGACACCCTGTAATTGCTTCTCTGGAGAAAAGGGAAGTAAAGGAAAGGGAGAGCTGGATCTGGAGAGGCTGAAACTGGAAGCTATGGGACCCAAACATTTCCAGGTACTTTTCCCGAAATGGAGAGGATAGTGAAGTGTGTGTGTGTGTGTGTGTGTGTGTGTGTGTGTGTGTGAACAATGAAAGGCACGGTGGAAATAACAAATGAATGGAGAAGAGGAGAGATAGAAGATGCTTCTCTGGGGTGGGTGGACTGGACAACGTCAAGGGATTGCTTTTCTCAGCTGCCACAGATAATAAAGGGAAGGGTAGAGGGTGTCAGCCCGGATGAGAGTACAGAGAGATAGAAGAAAGGGTGAAAATTTTTTTTCTCTCCCACTGCTTCCCTCTCTCAAAAAGCAAGTAGCTAAGTTCAATCAGAAGTATTCAGCAGTATTGCATTGGGGTGTGATTGCGAGCTGCCTCCTAGGACTTCACTACCGATACATTTTTTTTTCTGTTTTCTGATACCTTCTCCTCCCACCACCTTCATTCTCACACACATGTTTACCCCTTCAGCCCCCCAATTCTCTCTGTGTATCTCTGTATGTTTCTTTCTCTCAGTCTCTGTCTCACTGTCTCTTTGTGTCTTCTCTATTTCTCTATCACTTCTGTCTCCTCTTCCGAACCATCCCTTTCCTCTGCTCCCCATCCCCTTCAATCTTCCTTCAGCTCTTATTAACATGGATGACCATGCCCAGTAACGACGGGAAAAGTCAAGGGAAGTCGCCCCTTGATAACAGCCTCCTTGGAGCACAGCACTGACCCAGAGCACAGTGCACCCAGAGTCTGAGCACCAGTGGGAAGGACTGGAGAAGAAGGAAAAGGAGGAAGAGGGCATACCACCCTGGGAAAGGGGCTACCCTTAGCACGCTGCTCCTGAATGAGGGGAAATCGCCTATCTCTGACTCTCAGCCAATGCTGAATCTTGTTTGCGGGTGTCGTTTGGACTAGGTGTGCTCAGTTCAGAGCTCAGGTTTATGCGCTGACACACTAGAGCGAAGGGTTTGAGGTTCCAATGAAATACACAAAATTGTACCTGTGTGCTGTTGTTGCTCCTTCAGCTACTGCCGCCGCCGCCTCCGCTGCCGATCGGGTCTGAGGCGTGAGGACCTGCTGGGGGCGATTCGCACCCGTCTTGCGTCTTCTCTGGGATTTCTGCTGAGGTGAATTGAGGGAGATGAAAGAGAGGGAGGGGGAAAAAAAGCCATAAATATGGATGTATATATAAAACTTTCTGGAGCAGTAGGTGCCCCTTAAGGCTTTCTGGCAGTCCCTTCCTCCAAGAAGGAACATTCTTTATTTCTCAGAGCTTCTGCCTTGGGTGTCACGATCAAGTAAGTGCCCTCCCTCCCTCTGTATACAGTGAATTGAGGGAGGAGAGCAGACGCTAAGTCGGGAAAGAAGGAGGGGTGCTCCTTTTCTCTTCTTTACTACTGCGATTAGCCATCTTTGTCACTTACCATCCTTACGGTCCCCACCTGCCAGTCAGGTGGGCGGACCCCTCCACAGCTCCGAAACTCGCGGAGGGGTTGCCCCCAAGTCCTTGGGGCGTACAGGTTACTGAGATCCGGGACTGCCCGCAGACAGAAAAAGGCTCCGCGGCGAGCCCAGGACTCCTGAGAGCTCGGAAGATCCGCTGCTCCGCTGGCTGCCTCTGCCTGATGCCTGGTAATTTATTGCCATCAATCACTCTTAGTTGGGAGGGGGGGAAATCGGAGCAGGGAAGGAAGGGTGTCTTTTTTTTTTCTGGGGGTGGGGGATGGCGTAGGTAGAGGAGGTTAAAACAGATCAAGAAATAACTGCGACCAAAGAACTTGCCCTTCCACCCAGCGCTACTAACGAGGAGAGAGGAAAACGTGTGCTTTGAATTTCCCCAACTGGGTGCTTTGCTATGAAGCTGGCGACTTGCAACCTACCATTGCGGGAGACCCCCGAGGAGAGGGAGAGGCCGGCAGGATCTTCCCTTTTCCTCTCCCCTAGCCCTTCCTTAGGCTCTGAGAGTGTACGCGAGGGTATCTCACGCTTCACACACAGGCACTTCCAGCTCTCCCTTGGACGTACAACAGGCAGACCGATCCTGGAGTTTCTCTTTCCTCCAAACCTTCTTAGCCTTCGTTGAACTGCCTTTTTTTTTTTTTGGTAGAAAGGTTGTTTTGCATTTGGGGTTCTTCTCCCCACCCCCCACCCCCCAGTCCTTTCTGCAAACGTGTATTCCTTGCTGCTACCTGAGGGGAAGTGGAGGGGTAAAGCTTGCTCTCTCATTCTCCTCTTCTTTTTCCCCCCTTCGCCTTCCGCGGCTCTCAAGGAAACCAGAGGTCTCCAAATCCAACTCCTACTTTTTTGTTTTGAAAACAAGATCCCTTTATTTATTTATTTATTACTGCCTCCCTTTGCCAGGGGCTGGCGTGGAGAGGGGCGGGGCTGTGGGGAGGGGGAGTGGAGAGGGAAGGGGAGGGGACTGGGTGTAGCCTGGAATTCTCTTTCCCTCGTGTTCTCTCCTGCGAGCGTCTCCCTGGTGCTACTGCTGTTGCCGTAGCTGTTGCTGCTGCTGTTCTGCTGTTGCTGCTGCTGTTCTGCTGCTGCTGCTGCTGTCGCTGTCTCCATCCCCCTTCGATGGCATTTGGGTTTGGTAAGTTAGATCATGAGGCGCCGGGAGGACTTCTCCAGGGCCCGACAGCGCTGAAAGGGAAGGAAGCAGCTGCAGCAGCAGCAGCAGCAGCAACCGCCCAACCCCGAACCCCTTTTGCTGGGAAGAGGCGGGGGGGAGGGGGAAGGAGATATAGGGTGGAGTAGGGGGTGCGGAGGCAGGAAGGGTGTGTGGGGGGAGGGTCACATTTTTTGCCTGGCTGGGGGAGGGGGGGAGGGAAGAGGGTCTGTTTCTTCTCGGAGGGGACTGTCCCGAGGTTTTGCTCGGGACTCCCCGATGGTTGTGACCGGGCTCCGAGAGAGCTTCAGATCTCACCCCCGTCGCCACCACCGCCACCACCTCCACCGCCACAGCCACCGCCACAGCCACAACCACAGCCACAGCCGTGCGTGCGCCTTGTCCTCCTCCTGCGCTCCCTCTGCACTAGGATGCTGCGGCAGGTTCTTCACAGAGGCTTGAGGACGTCTTTCTCCCGGCTCGGCCACTTCATTGCCAGTCACCCAGTCTTCTTCGCCTCCGCCCCTGTGCTCATCTCCATCCTCCTGGGGGCTAGCTTCAGCCGCTACCAGATAGAGGAGAGCGTGGAACACCTGCTGGCGCCCAAGCACAGCCTGGCCAAGATTGAGAGGAATCTAGTCAACAGTCTCTTCCCGGTGAACCGCTCCAAGCACCGGCTCTACTCGGACCTGCAGACTCCCGGGCGCTACGGCCGGGTCATCATTACCTCCTTCCAACAGGAGAATATGCTGGACCAGCACCATACAGACCTGATCTTAAAGGTAAAACGGGTTTGGGGGGGTCAGACGCGGGAGGTCAGGCTGCTCCTGCTGTAACTGCTGCTCTTACCGGGGCTTTCTGGGTGCATCTGGACTACAAGCATCACCCCTACACACACACACCCTCTATGCCTGCCCCTGTCTCCCTTACACACACGAACATACACACATACACACACACACACACACACACACACACACACACACACACACATGCCCAAGCCCAAGCCTGGTTCTACCCCCACCACACACGCTCCCACTGGAGATCGCCCAAGATGCTTAGGGGTTCGCCTGCCTTGCTTTGCCTTGCCTGCTTGCCTTTCTTGGGGCTCCCCCTTCCTGAGTGTGGAGTGTCCTGTGTTTGTGGCACAGAAATGCCAGTCCACCGCCCCTGGTGCCTGCAACAGTTGGGGCGGCGGCAGTGGCAGCAACAGCAGTGTGGTCTGCTTGTTTTTGTGTTGGTTAGGGGGCGGGGATGCGTTTTGGTCCTGAGAATGATAAGGTTGCCCAGGGAAGAAGAAGAGATGCATAACTTAGGTACAAAAGCCTCTGAACCCTTAAAAGATAATAGGGGTGGAGGTTCAGTAATGTTGACAACTTAGTCCCAACCTTTTCTCTTCTCTGTCTTCCAGAAGTATTGCTGGGGGAGGCTTTGAAAGATGCTGCCTGCTCTGTATGTGTTCCATGTGGGAGGGTAATGGGGAGTTTGGAGTAGGAGGTGTAAACTGCATGGGGAGATTGTAAGTAGATCAGTCTCACCGCCATAAGATTTCCAGCGGTCAGACTAGAAGGTAAGAAGATGCCTTAGTCTGAAAAATGGTTAACATAAATTGTAAACTTTCAAAGTGGTCTCTCTTGCCTCCAGTTTCCCCAGTGAGCCAAAACCTGTTGGAAGGAGGCAGAGGAAGTCAGTCTATTGTTTTGTGCACTTTGGGAGGGGGTGGGCATAAGGGGTAGAGAGGGGAGAGATAAATCAAGTTATGATGCAGAGGAGGTATTGTATCTGTTAATGTCACTAGAATCAAAGGTCTTAAGATGCTGATCTAAATGTAACACCCAAACATATATTACATCTTCTGTCAAAGGTAGGACTTTCTTGTGACAAGTAAGCTAATGGTGATAACTTTAGGGAACCTTTCATGAAGAGGAGACGTGGGTAATGACAGTATGGACAGTGAGCTAAAAGATGTGATAGATTGAAGGGGGAAAGGTGCAGATGATCCATCAGAATCCATAATTTACATCACTATTCCACATGTTCTCTATGGGAGAACTCAAGGGTATGGGGGAAAATCAGTCAACGCAAAGAGGTTGGAATGTGCCATACAATATATGACTCTCTGATTAAGGTCCAACTACAGCTGCATATATTCCTGGTATTCCTTTCATTCAAAAAGGAATCGACCAATGCTCAGTAGGTTTTTCTTTATCCCTTCCTCTGTAACTAATTCCCTAGGGGAAGGTAGGTTTATTTTCCACTAATATATTACTTATCTCATTCTGTTTGTTGACATTATCAATCAGCAATCACTAAGTAGCTAATGAGGGGAATCTAAATAAGTCTTACTGAAATGAGAAACTCTTCCTTCTGTTAGGTCATAATATTTTTGAATGGCACATAAATTTGTTATGAACAGACAGATTCACTCACTACGGGCCTGCAATTACATTAATTTTGTGATATTTGTTTTCATTGTATTTCCAAGCTAATATGGTTTTATCAATAGTTTACCAAAAAAACTATTTTAACACAAAAACACTGCTCCAGTTATTTCCCTAAGAAAACTTAGGCAAAAGATTTGTCATAGCTATCAAGGAACTATAATTTTGCAAGTTTTGTCAGGATGAAATGTTGCCTCACCTTTTGATAGATAGCTGATCTAATCTACTAAATGATATGCCCCTTTGTATTTATTGATTCAGTGGTTTATCAGTCCTTTTTGCTCATTAACCATCGCATCACTATGTTCTTTTGTTTGACCATAGCTACATTTACTCTCAAGGTTAATGGGAAGTCAATAGGCACATCAAATACTTGTCTCAGTTCTTTTAACTGATTTGATGCTAAACTTTTCTGTGCTGAAAAATCAAAGAATACTATTTGGATTTGCTTTCAGTTTGCTTGATATATGAATGTATGGATAAAGACCAGAAGTAAGGGACAGCTGGTTGAATCAGGAATTGTTTCAAAGAATATAGAGCATTTTTAAAAAAAAATCTAGGTGCCTGGTTAAAATCAAAATGAGACAGATAGTGGCAAGAAGTAATTTTTATCTGGAAACTGTCTGATAATTTATGTAAAAAGATTTCACTCACCTTATAAAATATAGGGATTATATCAGGAGGGATCCCATTAAATTTTGAATAGTTTATTCTTTTTTTAGATCTCCACATATAATACTCATTTTTAGTGGATATGGAGTAAGGGAATTCCAAGGAAATAGACCTTCATAGATGGATGGGAGATTGTAATTAGCTTGTTTGCCTGCTTGCTTTTTGCCATTGTAACAAAAATATATACTACATCATTACCAGGAATTATTAGGGTTGAAACAGTCATTCTTATTACTGTTACTCTGGTTATTTTGATAATACAATCATACAATTAATAATGGTGGGAACAATAATAACCATTCAGGAAGCGTCTAGGTGGAGCACACACTATACAAAATAGCAAGTGGTTCCTGCCTGTCTGAGTAATATTGGATCCAAAATTGAACAAAGACTAGTATAAATCAAGACACCATGGGGCCATATTTCCATTCTTCCAACTTTATGAAATAACTTGAATGTTAGTTACGTAGACAACACTTCTACTCATAAAGAGAAAACTACTTGTTTCAGATTTAAAATGGCATTCAGGACTAACCTAAGACTGAGATGCCTCAAAGCAGTAAGTGTTGGAATATGCTATTTCCAAGTTGTGTTCATGGTAGGACATCTTCTCTCAGTATGTTAATACACCTACTGTTCTGACCACTAAATTTGCTTTTTGTGGGAAAAGCAGTTTTGTGCCCACTATATATACTCTCAGTGTTTGCTAATGAGTGAACAGATGAATGAAGAGAATGTTAAAAATAAATCTGAAAAAGAAAATGCAACTGTAAGGGAGGTCATAAAAATTATTTTGAAAATGCTATTGATTCATAGAAAATCAAATGCCCACATCTTTGCAGTTTAATACCACTTATCCTATTTTCTTTGGTGTAGAAATTGGTCTGGATACACATAGCCTTTTCTCTCAATGTTTCTACTTATAGCCGAAAGACAAAGAGCTGCAATATAGTATAAAACTTGGGTTGTTTGGAGTGAGGGGGAAAAATAACGACATTTATCCAAGTGAAAGAATAGGAAGTAGATCTTAGATGTGGATCTTAAAATTATTTGAATTTTAAATACAAAATCAAGTTGGTCTCTATTAAGTGCTTTTCTCTGAAAAGAACTTAAAAGGATTTAAATAAATTAATCTCTCAAAAGATTTAAGATCTAGCATCATTTCATGATGGTAACACAGGAAGAAGAGTTTGAGAGTGAATCTTTTGTCTGTCTTTTCTAAGCCTTATCTCTCACTTACTTCAATGAGACAGCTGTAACCAAGTTGAAACAACTTGATGGGCTTACCCGTACTTTTTTTTTAATTGGAAGAATATTTCTGCTCTATACTGTATCATTGATCTAAAAACAAATAAGAGTGTAATAAGTGCATATGGAGGACTGATTCTGTTTGATGTCAGTCAAAACCAAGATAAAGAAATCTCAACTCTCTTGTGGCAAAGAATATATATCTTATTTTCTGCGTGAAAGTGGTTGTAGATATAGTGATTTTTAAAAATACATGGATTGCCGAGCATCTCCAATATTTGTAGGCTGTCACTTTTGCTTATCATAGAATGTTCAGATATGATGCAGTAACCAAGTAACCACGCAAGCTTAAAGTACATATTTGGGATTATTATTTAACTTTAAAAAGACTCTACAGTAAGTTTTTAAATCTTTAATTTTTTTGTTTCTAAGATACTGTTGTTTTTTTTACTTTATTCATCAAATATCAAAAATATTTTCTTTCATATTAAATAGTGTGTTCCTTTTTTAAAAAAATGCTAGTGTCTTATTCTGAAGAATTATCTCACAGAATGTCATATTCCTTCCCAAAAAAGTTCTCACAACCCTATGCATCATTCATTCACTGTACATCTTTTATGCCAACACTCTGATATATTTCATCTAAGCCTTTTATTTCTATAGATACTAAAATTTAAAGAAAAGTAATTCCATTATGAGTTGCCAAGATCAGTCTTTAAAAGAACACTTACATGCTTGCCAGGGTCACTAAGTCACAGTAGTCAGTAAGAAACTATTTAAAGATCTCAGTTATTTTCCATCTATCATGTCAGCACTTATTACAAGGATTAAGGAAACTACCTACTCTAGTATCCTTTGTCCCTACTGCATTTTCCTCATAATAACTGTACTTCATTCAAAAATTTTTTTTTGTTTTTTGGGGTGTTTTTTTTTTAGTGATAGTTAACTAGTGCTAGGGAACAACCTGAAGTAGGGACATTATTTATTGCTTTGTTTTGCTTTATTTCTCCCTCACCCCCAGCTCTTCTTACCCTAAAAGTAAAATAACAGTTCTTATAAAGTGTTGTCTAACAATACAAGTATTATGATGACATTGCTCTGTTGGCCTGTTAGAAAGTGTCCAATTTTTCAGTTAAACATTTCCCAGAATGCAGTTACCTTCTTCCTTCTCTAAATAGAGAATAGCTTTCTCCCTTGTCTTCTAAGTATGGTGGTACCAGAATCTTCTAAAACAACAAACCTACCTTGAAAATTGGATCTAATTTAACAGAATGAAAAAGAATGGTGCTGAACTGACAGTGTCCTTTGAGAATCTCTTGCAGAATTACCAATTAGAATGGTATCATATATATTATAAACATGCTTTATTATCCACCCAGCATAAATCATTACCCACCTTGGCCAACTGGATGACAAGTTGTTTGCCAGGCAGTAATAGTGTAACCAGTAGAGGAGACAGGTGGGTGAGTTTTGTTTTCTTCCCAGCATCACTGAAAAAGAGTTTATATCCAAGGACCTCATGATGCATTATCTGGTGACAAATGTTCTAACTCCTTTAGCAGTGATGTTCCCTTGAGCTGAGTTAATCAGGGAGACATATTAGTGGAGGCAAGAGAAAGAATTCAGCCCAAGATTTCTAAGCCTGTAACTTTTACAGCCCCAAGCCAATTTCTACTTGCACTTTATTCACATTTCAGGAGTAATTCGAGGAGGCATTTAGAAAGGATATAGGTTTTCTTTTTTATGAAGACTGAGTTACATCCAAATGTGCCAGGCACAATTCCATGCTGAACTGGCATCTGACTCTGGAGCACAATTCAGTTATGTGACTGGCAACTAATATGCATAACCAATTTTTTTGCATGTAGATTTCCCAATATGGGAAAACATTTAATAGAACTGCTCATTAAAATGAAAATTTAAACTAGTGGATGAGGTAAACCCCTACTTCTTTATGTCTTGTATCATTTTATCATGATCTATATCAAATTAGGTCCAAAAATTTGGACATGGGAAGGGGGAAGGGAATAAGTATTCATATACTGTCTACTATGTGCTAGGCACTGTGCTAAGTGCTTTGTGAATGTTATCTCATTTGATCTTCACAACAACCCTGCAAGGTAGATACTGTTATCCCTATTTTGCAGTTGGGGAAATAAGGCAAGTGGGAGTTAAGTGACTTACCCAAGGTCACACAACTAGTAAATGTCTAAGGCTGGATCTGAACTCAGGTCTTCCTGACTCCAGGCCTGGTGAAGAAATGGCCATTCGATGGATAATGGAACATTAAAATCTCTATTTTAGAATTCCAGGTTTCTTATTTGGTAGTTGTTTAAAAAAAATAAGAAAAAAACAAACAAATAGAATGATTCAAAGAGGAGACAGCTGCATTTTGTGTCACAGGAGAAAAAAATATCAAATTAGGATACTTGCCTTTTTATTCATGTCCTTTTAGGATGTGCTAACTCATATTTATGCTAGATTAAATGGACATATTTATAATAGACTAAATAAGTGTTTGGGACTATATACTACTATGGGATAGGTTGTGGCAGACCTTTAAAATAAATTGGCAACTTCTTGGTATCATCCCAACTAAAACTTAGCATTACTTGTGCATTCTGACAACCATGGAATTTCCTTAGATTTGTCATCCCTTAATGACAGCCAACATTGATTTATTTAATGATTAGAATGAGAGGTGCCAACAGCCCTTTGGAATGAAAGGAAAAAAGTGGGAAAACATCATCTGTGCTCATTCACTATGGGACATACTCCATGATCTACCACATATATAAACTTTAGTTTGAACAGTCAGAGCCTGTGATATATAACAAACTAAAATTTTCCTCCTCTAAGAAAAATCTTCCCAGATATATGGTACAGTCTGGTTTCAAAGACTTTAAAGTCTAAACTACAGAGTCAAAGCAAATTAAGCAATCACACAAATATCATCATGCCAGTAATCATAGATTATTTTGTTTCTAAATAATTACACAGCATAGAAAAGTTCAAATTTCAACAAGCTATCACTTTTCACTTTACCTTCAGCTCTGTTGAAGATTATCCCACAATGGACCCTAGCTTTCATTGGTCATCCTGGACAAAATACTGGGTATTCTCATCGCACTAGCAGATACTCATGGTGCTCTTGGCTTATAACTATCCCTTATTCTCTCTTCCCTGCCCTCCTCCACCCTCAATTTGAGTTATATGTATCTAGCCACTCTTTCTTCTGACGAAGGTAAAATAAGGTGAATTTTGCTAATGAACTTCAATCATATAGATTTCCCGTCTGCCATAGAAATATGTCATGGCCATTTCCACCTCCAGACATTTGCTTCTATGGTCCAACTCATTTGCAATGTCCGCTTCTCTCCATTCCATTTATGCAGATCCTACATCCATTTCTGGGCTCTATTTAAATCTTACCTACTACATAAATTCTTCCCTGACTCCCTCTCCTACAATACTTACAATTTATATATGGCATGATAGCAAACATGATAAGCAAAAAATACTTGTAATTTATATATGACATGATAGCAAATATCATACTTGATCACATAGTTTTGAATTGCATGCTATTTGTTTCCTACCTGTTAGGTATGGTTCACCAACTAAATTAAATCTCCTTGAGATTTGGGATGATGCCATATATCCATGTCCCCTACAGGGTTCAGCCTAGCTGAGTGTCATACATATAATAAGCATTTAACAAATACTTGTTGATTAGTTGATTGCATGACTATAAGATAAAAAATGTTCTTTACTGCTAACTGTATACTGGTCAAAGCTCTGTCTGATAGCACAGACTGCCAAAAAAAGATCCAGAATCCAATCTGGATCTGTCATTAAATGATTATTGTAGATTTGTTGTTATTTTGTACCCTGGAAGAAATAATCTATTATAAGTAAGCCCATTACTCCCAAATACAGATAATTCTTAATTGTCTTAATTGGATAGCTTCTTTGGTAAATCTAGATTTCAGACTTACTGGCAATATGCAATTTATTTTAAAGGTTTGTGGACATCTCAACTCCTATTTACATATAAGGAAGTTCTTGAGGAAAAACATTGTGTAGTGGATAGAGGCCAAGCTTTGGAGTCAGGAAAACCCGGGTTCCAAGTCCTGATTTGATCACCAGCTAGCTGTAAGACTATGAGAAGTCATTTATCTTCTCAGGGCCCCCAGGAAACTCTCTAAGACCCTAAGTTACTGGTGAATTACTGCTGATCTGTGTGGATAGTTTGCTTACTAAAGAATTACGCTCATACCAATGAAATCATAGGTCCAGACTGAAAAGATGATGAAATCTTCAGGAGACTTCTAATAATTTCCTCTGCCAGAGAGAGTCTGAGATGATCAGTGAAGGAAAAAAGGAAAAATGAACAGCTTCCCAGCTCTTATTAAGAAAGGTCTTCCCAAAATGATTTCCCTATTTTGCTTCAAGAAAACTAGAATGTAACACACCAAAAAGTCAACATGAAATATTTTAAAACAAAATGCAGATGATTTAGAGGCTGTCTGCTTCTTAGATTACCTAAATTTACCTCAGTTAATGCCAAATTTGTATGTTGTACTCAAGACTGGTTCTTTTTAGTATTGGATTGGCTACTAAATGAACCACGATATTATTTGAACTTCAAAAATGATACTTCAAAACAGGAAGAAACCTCATCAGTAAGCTTAGGCCATATTATTCTTTCTATTTTCTCATTAAAGCAATTTTCATAGTAAATGTTAGCCCTTTCTTTTATTAATTTCCATTACTTTGCCATATTGCCAATATGGTAATAGCACCTAGTTCATACATGCTCTTAGGTTGCCACCACCACCAGAATTTGCATCAGAAAAACTGATTATTATGTATGTGGCAAAATATTTAGCTGGAAAGAAACACTTTTCAGTACTTTTCTTGTATACAATAATAGTGGAAATGTAACTTTAAAATAGTGGAAAAGATCTAAGGATTAAAAAGACAGTCTTTATTCTATGTAATGTATTTATACATGTATATACTTAACAGGCTATATTGACTGATATTTGTCAGTTTCTTTCTTTTCCATGTGAGACTATACAGACTACTACAGGATCATAGAGCTGGACGGGGTAGTAGAAATCACCCAGTTCAACCTCACTTGACAGATAAGAAAAATATGTGTCAGGAAGGTTAAATGAGTTCTCTAAAGACAAAGAGGTATTAAGTGACAGATTCAGGACTCAAATCCAAGTTTTTAATTCAATAAGTATCTAATCAGTGTCTGTTCTTTGGCTAGATGCTAGAGATATGAAGACAAAATAAGTCCTTTTTTAAGGAACTTGGATTCAAAGGTAAAACATGTAAATAAAAACCATAACACAAAAAAAAATAGGGTAAATGCAACAGAAAGGTCCAAACAACATGGTACTCTGAGAAATTTGAGGAAAGCAAAGTCATTTTCAGCTGAAGAGATCAGGGAAGACTTCATGAAGGAAATGACTCCTAAATTGGGCACTTAAAGGAAGGCAGGAATTTAGACCAATGAGGATATTGGAGGGCAAAGTCTAAATGGTCCCTAATGCATGATAATAATTTCCTGGAGTTTTTAAATCCTCCCAATTCTTAGTGTTGTAATTTCAGAGGAAGAGGAGGGGAAGTATCTTCAGTGCCTATCACAATGCCTCTCATATAGTAGCACTTCATCAATATTAGACTTTGTTTTTGTTTTCAAGTATACAATTCTGGCAAATAACCAATTTAAACAGATTTATTTGATGGTCCCTTCTCATTTATTTGGAAAATGCCAATTATTTACTCTTTGGAACCACTCTTTTAGTCATTATAGCTTATTGAGTAAATATTTGTATAGGCATTTTTAGATCCAACAGGCTATAATGGGTGCTCAATTTATATCCTCAATTCACAGATTAGCTCTTTGTTAGTATTTAATGACTACATCTGAGCTATTAGAGTCTATTGGTTTCATCGCACTGCTGAGCATGCAACTCCATCCTCACATTGAAAGTTCTTTATGCCATGATGGTGAGTGAGTAGCATACCCTCTCACCATGGTGATTTTAATGGTTTAGGATCTAATCTCCATGTTTGATGGAGCTTTGCAACAGAAACTGTCTACTTTCAGCACAAAGAAGCACCATTTGAATTAAAAGTCCTCAGTTACCCTGTTCTAGTATGTCCAAGTTCTATTTGGTTTTCTCTCATGTTGGACTGAAAAAAGGAATTCTGCAAATTACATGAAAGAGCTGTATCAAATTCCTCTCTCACTTAATTTATAATAGAACAGTGTTTCCTTTTGGGAAATTTTTCCAACATAAGTAGAACTGTAGTACTTCAAAGAGAAGAGAGTAGTGAAGATTGTCAGAGATCAGGAGACCTGGGTAAAGTGATCATTGTAAAGTCCTTTGAAACCTGAAGTGTTATACTAATATTGCTGACTCTGGCAATTCTCAGTTGTGTCAGTGAGCATTCCCTCTTATTTCTCAGCATTTGTTCCTCTTCTAGGGATCATAAACCATAGATAATTAGGCCTAAGATCCCCCCCTCAAAAAAAAGTTCTCCTGCCTACCCAAAGAGGAAGCTAGAGAACCAAGTAGATAGAGCACTGGGCTTAGAATCAAGAAATCTCATTTTCATGAGTTTGAATCCAGCCTCAGACACGTAATAGCTGGGTGATCCTGGGTAAGTCACCCAACCCTGTTTGCCTCAGTTTCCTCGTCTGTAAAATGAGATGGAGAAGGAAATGCAAACCACTTCAGTATTTTTGCCAAGAAAACCCCAAAGGGGGTCACAAAGAGTTGGACACAACTAAAATTTACTGAACACATGCGACCTACCCAATTGTCTATATTTAAACTTTTACAAGTAATATCAGGTGAAAATTTACTGTAAGTTAGGTTATACATAGGTAGACAAGCTCTTTGCTTTGATTTTTTTTCTTTGCATTGGAACAATGCCTGGCATGATTTTATTGCATTATGCTATAATGCACACTTGAGTAACCAGAAATCAAAAAATACAATTTCACTTTAGGAAAATTGACAAACAAGTAGAAAATCCTACCCAGCACCAAGTGATGATGGACTGAACTGTGCTAGTGATCATTTAATTATGGTAGCAGAGAAGGGATTGGACACAAGAGAGATTCTAAAGCAGGGATTCTTTACCATTTTTGTATCGTGGACTCCTTCAGTACTCTAGTAAATCCTGTATATCCATTCTTGTTGTTTTTAAATGCATAAAATAAAATGCATAGGATTACAAAGAAAATGATATTGAAATGTAACTTTAAAAAAATTCACGGACCCTTGGTTAATCATCTTTGTTCTAGAGAGGAAATTGAGAAGATCTGGCAACTAATTGGCTTTGAAAAGTGAGGGAAACTAAATAGTCAAGGATAACTCTGAGATCGTAAATCTGAATGACTGGAAGAATAGTGAAAATCTCAACAGAAATAGGGAAGTTGTGGAATGAGGAGCTTTAAGGGACCAGATAATGAGTTATGTTTCAGACATGTTTAGTTTGAGTGATCTATAAGAAATTCTGATGAAGATGTCCAGCAGATGTGAAACTAGAGCTCAGAAGTGATATGGGAGCTAGGTGATACCCTGAGAATTCATGAGATCACCAAAAGTGGGAATAGGAGGGGGAGGGGAAGGGGAAGGGAGGATTTGCAAGGGAAGAGGGGAGGAGAGGGGAGGTGAGAAGAAGAAAAGCAGGGGAGAGAGGAGAGCTCACAGAGTACCTAGGAAAGAGTCCTGGATCACACCCGTTTATGAGGGTAGGACATGAATAATGACATAGCAAAGTATCCTGAGGAGCAGCCAGATTGAAAGAAGAACCAGGAAAGAGAAGTGTCATGAAAACTCCGAGAGTCAAATCAACAAGCCTTTATTAAATGCCTACTATGTTCCAGGAATTGTGCTAAGTGCTAGAGGGCAGCATATCCAGAAGGGAGCTGGGCAACAATTTCAAATGCTGCACAAAAGTTAAAAAAAAGAGGACCAAGAAAAGTACATTCGATTTAGAAATTAAGAGATTGATGGTAGCCTCTCAGAAAGCAATTTCAGTTAAGCAATATGGTACAAAAAATAAGGACATGGAAATACACCTACCATCTCAGCACTGGAAGCTAATGGTAAAGAGGTAGTTAGCAAAATGATGGCAGGGACATATTAGTACAGGGCTAAGTAAAGAATTGGATAGGATTCACTATAGGCAGAGAGAAAGAGAATCAGGAAAGAATGCTCAAGTTGGGAGAAGGAAATTGTACACAATTCCCCTCCCATGGGTTAGAAGGTAAGCTTCTTGAGGGCAGGAACTGTTTTTCTTTCTGCTTATATTTGTATTACCAGCAATTGGCACAGTGCCTGGTACAAAATAAGTGCTTAATAAATATTAATTGGCTTGTCATGGAATAAGTAGTTTAATATGGGATAAGTAGTTTATGTTATCAAGTCATTGCTTTGTGCTCTCCCACTGGTCATTGTCATTGACATAATAATATTTTTTAAAATGATTTACAGTGATTATCTTCGAATTATTTCTCAGGTAATCACCACATGTATCCCATGAATTTCTGCTTACTGATGACTCAATCTGTTTATTTCATTTTTATTATACTATGTATATAGCTTTGCCTTAAACAGCCTTATAAGATTGTGAAATACTGTGTTTGCTACACCTCCTCATCCCCATCTCTGTTTAATGAGTAAGAAAAAGCAGTGCCTAGGGATTTGGGGGGATATTGAAAGCTGTAAAGACTTGTACTATAATTTGGAGATTTTGTCTAACATCTACTAATTTTGGACTGGCAGCTCACTGCAGTTGCTTGAACACTCACTCTTCTAATGCTACACTTTGAAGTATTGTCAAGACAAATCCCCAAGTACTTATTAAGCACCAACTATGCCAGACATTGTGCTAAGCACTGAGTGTACAAAGAAAGACAAAAACAGTCCCTGACCTCAAGGAATCCACAATTTAATGGTGTCTAGTAGAAAGGGTATGCAGCTTAGAATCAGGAGAGCTGGGTTTGAATCTTGCTAACTGTCAAACAATGAGTAAATTATTCAGCCTCTCTAAGTCTTAATTTATCTATCAGTAAAATGAGAATATAATACATTGCATATCTTACAGAGTAGTTGTGGAGAAAATGGGCTTTGTAAGCTTTAAAGTGTTATATAAATGTGACCTGTTAATAATATTACCCACTATCATTAGCAACCACTATTTCTTTCCATGCTATTTCTCCTAGAAGTATTACTGGATGAAGTTGATTATTTCCTTGTACACATTAATCCAACATCCATGTAAACCAATATATTCTCACTACTTGCTGGTTTTAAATGAAACACCTTTGGAAGCTAAAGTAGATATTTTTCCCCTATTATCAGATCAAAATGATATAAAGTTAGATAATTAGTGTCTATATTGCAGTTGCCGTTTTTTAAAACTTGAAAACCCTAGTTTCCAAGTTACTTTTTCCCCTTCTACTTTATTTGCATCAATATATAGAATAGCCTGGAGATATTTCAGGGACTCTCTGAGTTGTTGTCATAAAGCAGTGCTAAGATAAGCCCTTGGTGTTTCCCTGCTGCTGGAACTTGTATCATTTCCTTGCCTCCTGAAACGAAAGGGAAAAAAAATGTTCAAATCACAAATAGTAAGAGTTTGTTTTTTTGTGGAAGAGATCATTGGAATTCATATTGTTTTAAGCTAAGGATGAAAAGTTTTCTTATGACTTGCCATCCATTAAGTTAATAAAGATATAATTCAGAAGATCTCTGACCAGCTGTTGTTCTGTTTGTTTGTTACACTCATTTGGGCAGAATAAAAGAAAGTATTCTGTCATTTCAGGAGAATGCATCTTAGACATAAATGAGAATTTCCAACATTTTGGGGTTGCTTAGTATTTAGAAGACTTAGCAGAAGAGTCTGATGGATTCTCATTACTAAATAATATTAGGTAAAGGCAAGCTATATCCTATTTGAGACTGATTTAGGTGAAGGTATGGATGAAGTAGTTCCTCAAAGTCCCTGCAAGCCTACTAATTATATGATTTGTCCATGAAAAAAAAGGCAAAGAAGTAAGTTTAAAACTGCTTCAAGCTTATGGGAAGATAATATAAAAAATAGTGAATAGATTTTGTCCATTTTCTCTGAGGGGAAAAAAAAACCTGTTTCAAGTAAAGGGGCTTGATCTGAAAGAGAAAGGAACTTCATTCACCATAAAGAAAAATTTCTGTAAAGGTTGTAGAAATAAAATGGGCCAATTTTCTAAGGAAGATAAATAAATATCACTTCAGATGAAATCAACTCCTGCTGATGGTAGAGCCATTACCAAGATACTTTTCTTTAGAATGACCAATGATTAAACATTCCTGATGAGGCAGATCTCATAGCTAGACTATGTTGTTTAACTAAATATATGTTAGTACACTTTCTTTGAGTCTGGGTACCTGCCAGATATCCTATTGAAGCAAAAATAATTAAACAAATCAAGGGGAAAATATTAGGGAGAAATCAGTTATCTAGTACTTAAAATACTTTATGATTATAGAGAGAGAGAGAGAGAGAGAGAGAGAGAGAGAGAGAGGAGAGAGAGAGTGCTTTAATGTAACCTCAAATTTTGAAATATTTGTAAGCATTAAAAAACCCTCCAGAAGCCTAGGATTGAGGATGTGGGTGACATTCTTTGGTTTTGTTGTTACCGCTTCCATATTATCTTGAATACCCATCTGTTCTCCTAACCACAGGGCAGTGGATCATCCTCCTACTGCCACTAGACTTAAGATGTAATTCACTCCTGCATGGACTTTTCCTTGAAATTAATCTAGAATCCACAGCAGATGCAGAATGGAAATTCTTGTCACTCCTTCATGTCAGGGCAAAGGAGCCAGAACTGCTAGGCCTTTGTAGCCTGCTCTGACTGCTGATAAGCCCTCAAATTCAATTTAAAGTTTACTGAGACATCCTCAGTCATGCACAGGAGAAATGGCTGATGGACTGTCTCTTACTTTGTGTCCTACCAAAGCTAGTTCGATTGTCCCTTCTCACTACATCAAGGTTCCATTTCATTAAAGATGGATCTGGGATTTCCCAATGGAGGGTTGCCATTTATGGGAACTCCTTTTTTGAGTTAGATGGGCTATGTTCAAAGTGCTGTATAAATCTTTTCAATTTAGCACAGAATGCATTTGGGTATTTAAATTTCCTATGATTCCTTGAATTTTAGGAATTTTTTGCTTATTGAAGTGTACAAAAATTGCTGACATCGTTACAAAGTCCATCTTGTATCATGTATAATTGTACATAAGTACTTCATAAACATTGAAAATAATTTTAAAATCATTAAGATATTAACTCCTTTAAGTCAAGAACTGTTTATTTTTATCTTTGTATCCCCAGTGCTTGAAACATCATAAATGTTTAATAAATATTAGGTGTTTGATTTATTGATTAGATTCAGGCTATCTATTCTCGATCATGGTCCCATATTTCAATTTTCTGCTGTTTTATTTCCTATATTGCAACAACACATTCTACTAGATTTGTTACAAATTGACCATGTAACACCTTAGCCTTCTTATTTTATATTATTTTATAATAAAACGTGTTACCTATAGGTTGGTTATTGGTTCTGATAAAGGTGCTTCAAATTGGAATGAGAAAGGTAAACAAACAAGACCCAAGAGTAAGAAGTCTCTCTCTCCCTTTTTCCCTTTAGTTCCATGTTCTTTCCAGGCCCTCATAAATAAATATCTGCTTGCTGTATATCTTCTATGTATGGACTAAAAAGTATTGGCAATTTTTTTAAATTGCTGCAGCCTTTTCACTTTGGCAAATATATTGCCACATGTATATTTGAAAAATTACCTTTGCTGATATGTTCTGATGTTCTCATCTGTCAATTGTTGTGTCCTTGAGAGCTAATCTTTTATTTAGTCAACTTTCATTTTATAACTGTAAGTTACAAGAAATTCCAGAGAGTGATGTTCATATCTGAGAAGTCAAGAAGGACATTACTTGAAGTTGGTTTGGAATGCATACTATTGGTGACAATAGTGCTAGATAAGATTGTATTGAGTTTCCCAAAACATTCTGTCCAGGCTTCTAAAGAAAGAGCTGGATTTTGTTATACTGCTAGTGGGATGCCTCAAATCCAATGTCTTGTTCAGATAAGTGGTCTGGTATTGGTTCTCAGTTGTGCAATAGGAAGCTCCATGCAGCAACATTCTCAGTGTTAAGGTAGTCCTATTTAGAAACACCAACAAAGAGGGATGAAAATAGAAAAATCCTCAGTTTCTAAGTTCCTGGAATTTGGCCCTGTCTAGTTCACATAAAATGAAAAACCAGACTATCACATCTTGTGGACTTAATCTTTAACAACAAAAGGAAGCACTACTTTCACATAAAGAACAGAATGGACTACAACCATCATATCACAGAATAGCATTGCCGCTTGATAGTAACCAAACTGGCTGCCTAGAAATAACAGTGGCACTAGAAGTGATGTAAGCTGTTCTGCTAGGAAATCACAATTGTTCTGCAGAGGATTCTTATGAAGAGCAGCTTAAAGGAAAGCGGGTCTATTACAATTTCTTACTGAGAGAGAGTCCCTCTTTAGAGGGATGGTACTTCACAGCCATATTTGTAAGCAGAATAATTTGATTAAAAGCTCATGAATTACCAAGAGGCACTAATGAATATTCAGAGGACCCTACAAGTGAAACAGATGACATAGGCTAGAAGATAGGGAACAGAGAGAGAAGAAGGCTATAGAATCTTGACAAATAAATTAGAAGTAACAATAACTGGCATTCTTAAAACAGTCATCGTGAGGAACTTTTTGATGTATTTACTGAATCAAGAGAATCAGAACAATTTATAATGGCTATAAAGTCCGCCTTGGAGTCAGAAAGATCTGAGTTCCAGGCCTGCTTCTGATACATGCCACAATGTGTGACCAAGAACAAACCAGTTAACTCCTCAATGCTCCATGCAGCTGTCTAATCCATAGTAACAGATAAAACACTGATCTGCTTTGGGAGATGGAATATCTATACTGAGCATTCCTATGTCAATGAAGCCATAGATTAAAAAAAGAAAAGCTCAGTGCATATAGAATATTAGAATTAGGACTTCAGAGATCATCTAGTTAAACTCCTTCATTTTGCTTATGAGGAAATCAAAGTAGAGGCAAAATGACTTTTTAATGCCAAAACATAGAGTACCTATATAGAGCAAAAAAATACCATCAGGGTATCACTGCTGAAGATACCTCACCATAAACTGGGAAGGAATTTTGTGGAACCAGCACTTACCATTTCAACAAGTATTTACACACTGGCTACCTTCATGGATGAAACCCTCAAAGATACGAAGAGGTGGACTTCATTTCAATTTTGGAACTCTTCCAAATTGGTAGCCAAAGGAGAGAATGTAAGACCTAGATCTGATAGTATACTTGTTGAGGTTTTCAAGAAAAAAGGAGGTACAGGTGCAAGTGATTAGGAACACCACATAAGCTTTTTCCTCTTAATATATGGAATGCCAACTAAATATCATTCCAGTATTAAAGAGGGAAATGCCATTAGTAAAGTAAGTTAAAAGGTGAGAGATATGACTGGAGCAATGATCACACCATCTCTCTGGTCTTTCCATTACAGACAAGATGGGCAGTCTTTCAGAGTAGGTTGTTATGCATCATTGGCATGTGTACATCTCAGGGCAAGGTCACATTGTGGATTATCAGACATGAACCATGGAACACAACATACTTACAAATCAACAAACACTTCTAAAAGGTTTACATTTACAAGATTTGGTACCATCAATGCCACCTGAAATTCATCAGCTAATGTGAATGTTTAGAGAAGTTCATGAGATCTTAACATTCCTCCCTGATACTATATGACTGGTTTTTGCCACAGTTAGTGATCCCAGGTCTGCTGCATTCTCTCTCAGCAGTAGAGCAGAATTCAGTGTTAAGTAATAAGGCTGACTTTTACTCTCTAATAGTCATGTTTGAAAACACAGCAAGGAATCTGGAAGTTAGTGATAGACTATATTGGGGCCTCCAGGATGTTCTTCTAATTCAAAAGGCTTTAAGCATTATTAAAAGTGATTGAAGCAATGACCCAGGAGGTTCTACATTTGTACAACAACATTCTGGAAATGTACTTTAAAAAAAAGAAATATCAAAGATTGACAAAGTTAACAAAGCTTTATGATCTAACTAAAAACCTACATGTGACTGAGGTAGTATTAAGACCTACACCAGGCACATTTAGCCAACCTGTTTCATTAATGGCACAGTGTAGAATTTGTCACTAAATTTTGTTACCCGCGTAGCTCCCTGGTATCATGGAATGAACGCCAAAGAGTTCGAGTATGTCTTTTTAGCCAGATTAGAAAAAAACAAATGTTTCAGAATACTGCTTCAAGAGACTACAAACAAAGCTAAAAGACTGTGAGTGCTGGCGGTGTCTTCTGACCAAGAAACTTGGAGCTGAAGTACCTAGAACAGCTACATTCACTCCACTCCTCTCCTGACTCTCCATTTCCCTGCTACTTTTGAATCCTGGATAATCTCTTCTTCCCTACAGCCCCATCCTCCAATTGATGAGTGTCTCCCAGAACCTCCATTTTTATTAAATGCCCAGGCCAGCTATGCTCACTCCTTTCATCCTCACCTGACTCCAATCCTGACTTGACTTCCCCACCAGGTCCTAATACCTTTCTCACTCTGAAAGATGCCTCTTTCCTGAGGCTTTCTCACTCTAGAAGATTCCTCCACCCTGCAGCCTCCTCTTCCAATTGATGAGTTCCTCCTATAATTTCCGTTATGAAGAAGTACCCAAGACAGTCATACTCACTCCTTCTCTTCTCTCCTAGATCCATTCCTAACTCTCTGGACTTCTCTCCCCAACCACCCTACCCCACTTTTCAGCTCCATTTCATGTGTTGTCTACCTCCATTACAATTTAAGCTCTTTGAGGGCAGATACTGTCTTTATTTTTTGCTTTTATTTGTATTTCCAGCATTTAGCACAGTGCCTGACACATGTTAAGTATTTAACAAACACTTTCTGCCACGGATATATATAGATATAGACATAGATGTTCTTGAGACTTTGTGAATATTAAAGGAAGTTATCTACCAGTATGATAGACTCTGATACAGCTGTGCTAGGTGGGACATTTCCAGAAGCCAGATTTATAGGTAGCAGCAATCTGTCAGCTTAAATGGAGCATTTGTACTGAGGACAGGCAGATAAGATGTCATAAAGGTGCAATAGGTCCGTTTCCCCATCAATTGTAGAGAGTAAAGCATGTTTGTGTAATGGACTGAATCTTACAGAATGATATAGCTGTAGAAAGTGAGGGAATAGCAGCAGACAGAATAACTTGGCATGAAACATGAGATGGTTATTTTAGATCCCTTTCTTGCAACCTTTAAGATGAAGAGACAGCTCTACAAATAATGTATCAGACTCTACCAACAATAGTGAACAAATGAAAGGACAGTTTTCACAAGTATACATTGTGGAAGGGAAAGTTCTCATCAGTCTCTCACCTAGAAGAGATAACATTAGCAGCAGCAGAATTCTGAAATACAAATAATAAAGTCAGTCCACCTTTATTATCAATAGCACGCAACTGCTGTCATTGTCTGTGTTTAAGGGCTAGATCTTGTATCCTAATTTGTATCCTTACTTTTCCAGTACATCCAGATGTATCCCTCTGTCCAATGAAAACAGTCATTTATTTGTAGATTGTCAAATGACTGGGCAAAATCCATCATCACATATTATGTAGAGAATATTCACAGTACCCTGGGTTTACATGTAAAATCATTCCACAACACCAGCTGAAATAAGGAACAAAAGTAAGGCTTTCAACTAGTATTTTTTTTTTGGTTGGGGGAAAATTGGAGACCCAAACTCTTCGTTACCTCTCCTCCTCTGCCCAGCTCTGATTAAGCTCTGTAAATGTCCAGTTCCAAAAATATGTCATTACTCTCTAAAAGCATGTGTTTTGATAGGGTAAGAAACATGCATCTTGTGCTATTTGTAACCATGAATAAATGCTATTTCATTCATTTATCAGCCTTATACATTGTTTTGAGTTGTTCATAATGGAACTGGTCCTACTCATTGAGTCACATTTCTATTATTAGGTATTTCATATGTTTCAGACTTTGATTGTGTAGGAGGTTGCAGCATTTGCTACAGAATTCTACTTTCATTATTGGATAAATTCAGTGTTTTAAGTGCTTTCTGCTAAGATAGTTTACCTCTGTACTACTCAATTGCAACCGCCTGTTCTTTTGCATTGTCTTGCTAGCAGACCTCTTTTCTTCACAATGGATAACTGTTAATTGCTTTTTTTTCCTTGCTACTTCTAACCAGTCAGTTTTAAAAGGCATGCCTTATTTTAAGATATATATGTGGGTATGTATTTATATGTCTATATATACACCTGTATGTGTGTATGTCTACCTTTCCAAAATTTCAATTAGAATGTTGGTATTCATTGTATGAAGGGATTATGGCTAGGATTCTTAAAATAATCAGATCCCCCTGCCTATTTTAAATATTCAATTTAAAAGCAGGTTTTACAGATAAATTTTAGTAAACATTTATTTCTGTGAAATAATGGGTATTTTGTAGCATGGGCTGTTTTCTTGAAGGAGTAAATGCTATTATATTTCCAGAGATTGAGTCACATGAATGCTCAAAATGATACTGAGACTCACATTTAGTATTAATGTATTCAGTTAGGTTTTCAGGCTAAGGGGCTATATTTGGGATTAAAGAGGACTAGTTATTAGGAATTATTTAATTCTTATCATAAATATATCTGAATTGACATAAGTAATTAGAATCAGTTACCCCCTAAACTTGATCTATAAAAAAAATACAACACCTAGGGCTTTTAGTGTGCCATAAGTCAAGCAAAATAATTAATGGGAATCTTAGGCTTCATTAAGAGGGGTGGGCATAAATAAGGTGCAGGAATAAGGAGATGATTGTCTTCCTGTTCTCTAGCCAGTTAAGACCACATTCAAACTATTGTGTTAGTTCTGGATGCTACATTTTAGGAAGGACATTGGTAAGCTAGATTGTGTCCAGAGACAACAAGGATGATGAAAGACTTCAAAGTCATGCCATAGGAGGAGCAGTTGAAGGAAGAGAGAGTGTTTAGTCTGGAGAACAAAAGATTTAGGGAATACTTAACTGTCTTCCAATATTTGCTGTGTTTCAGGTAGACAAGAGGTCATTAGACTTGTCTTCTTAGCCCCAGAGGATAGAACAAGGAACAGTGGGTAGGATTCTTATAAATGCTTGCTAAATGAATGAATGAATGAATGAATGAAGATTGAAATTGCAAAGATTCCAATGCTATGAAGGTTGAAATGGGAAAGATAAAAATTTATCTTTGATATCAAGAAAAGATTTCTAACAATTAGAACTCTCCCAATGGGTTGCTTCAGGAGGTAGTGGGCCTTTAAGGTTGCTTCCCACTCTGAAATTCTGTGATTCTGTAGTATATGCAAAACAAAGTTGCATTTATATTTGAATATTTCTCTTTCAAAAGGGATGAGCAAAATTAAATTTAGGGGAGACTAGTGGAAAATAGTAGCAAGTAATGCTTCACGTTCAACAAGTTTCCTTTTGGTCTAAAGGTTCTGGGAAATTTATTACTGGATACTAGAGATTAGTATCTTTAAATTTTATAATCTTTTAGGCTAGAGTCCTCTATATTGATTTTGAGGTGGGGTGGGAGGAAGAGTGCAACTTTTGGGAATTTCTTGTGAATTGAGAAAGAAGTAGTCACTGACCAAACATCTTTGACTCTTGCCTCCCTTTTAACTCTAGGCCACTAGTTGGCATAGTGGAGAGAAACCTGGGGCTGGGATCAGGGAGACCTTAGTTGAAGTCCAGCCTCAGAGACATACTAGCTGTGTGACCTTGGGAAAGTCATTTAATTTGGTCATCATCGATTTTTTTCAGCTATAAAATGAGAATAATAACAACACCTTCCTTGCAGGGTTCTAAAGATTAAATGAGATAATTTTTGTAAAGTGCTTAGCACAGTGTCTAACCCAGAGTAGATACTATATAAAGTCCCTTCTCCTTCCTTCTCATATCCAATTGATAACCAAATCCTATTCCACTTCTACAACATCTCTTACACCTTTCATTTCCTCCCTATTCCCACTGCCATAGTCCCTGTATGTGACCTTATTCAACCCCAGCCTGGTCTATTGCAATAATCTGATAACAGATCTTTCCTCTTCTACATATTCTCTGCTCCAATTTGTCCTTCATACTACCTCCACAATATAGATAGGTGGATGGATGGATGGATAGATAGATAGATAGATAGATAGATAGATAGATAGATAGATAGATAGATAGATAGATAGCCTGCAGTCAGGATGACTTGAGTTCAAATCTGGTCTCAGACACTTACTAGCTACATGATCCTGGGCAAGTCACTTCACCCTGTTTGTCTCAGTTTCCTCATCTATAAAATGAGCCAGAGAAGGAACTGGCAAACCACTCCAGTATCTTTGTCAAGAAAACACCAAATGTGGTCACAAAGAGTTAGACATGAGTGAAAAGACTGAACAACAACAGCTGTTCATATAAGTCCTATGCTCAGAAAACTTCCATTGCTATCCTCTTTCCCAAGTAAAATTCAGAACCATTTCTTTACCCAGGGCCCTCCACAATCTAGTGACATCCTACCTTTCCAATTTTACGTTGTATTACCCTTCACATATGCTATGTTTTCTCTAAATTGGTCTTTTTTCTGTCCTTGAAACCTCCTCTTCTATAGTCTATGTTCACACTCCTCCATTAGTCTGGATAAGTCTTTGCTCATTCAATCCCTACCTTTCTTTAAACTTCATTCATGTCATATTCATCATGAAGTTTTCTCTGAATCCCCCAATTGGTAACTACTTTCTTTCATAGACTTCATATTAGCACTTCATTTTGTAGCCCCCTAATGCATGTACGGTGGCATGTTGTGTATTATAGTTATCTGTATTAGTGCCTTATCTTTCTACTATATGTAAGCTCCATGAGGGAATGGGTCATATCTCTAAACATGATGATCTGCAAGATTCTTTCCAGCCTTAAGTCCAATGATACTACTTTGCATGGTGCTCTACACATGGAAAGTGCTTCATAATGTTTATTGAATGACCAAAAAGAACTATCGAGGAGCCTAGAAAATAAAAGAGCTAGTGAGGAATTCTTTAACTTCAAAAATGTTCTAGTTGGTAATACTTATACTGCACTAAATTCTTTTCTGAATTATGTGAAATATTCAAACTTGTAAGGTTCATCTTTCATCATTCAGAATAACTGTCAAGATAGTATTAAATAGAGCTTCTTTTTATTTCATTCTGTTATGAGTGATCATTTTCATTGCTTTCAAGCCCAGGCTCCATTACATATTTGTCCAGTTTATTCACACAATTTTTTAAAAAATAACTCATGAAATAAAACATTTTGCTTATTTTATAAATATTTATAGTTCACATTATTAAGTATTTTAAATATCTGTTTAGTGAATAAAGATAATAGTATAAACACTTAGCTTGCATAAGCAAATAGTTGAATACATGAATTCGTTTTTGTCCCAAGTTTTCACATATCTCAAATTGCACGAGAAAGTCTTAAAAACATTTCTCAGCATGATTAACAAGAATAACAAGGAACAAAGGATCTCACTCCCAAGCTTGGAAAGTAGGGATAAATGTGCAACGACTTGCTTAGACTGTGTGCAAACAAACAGAAGCGTTTGTTATGTGGTCTCCCTCCAGGAAGAGAACATAAAAGGACTCCACAAAGACCTCTCCTTCTTCCATGTTATCAGAAAGAATAAAGTATTTGGGCAGGGGGGAATGTCTTCTAGGTAAAAATAAGTAAGAAGGAGGATCTGAAGAAATAGAAGCAGATCCTGGTTTCTGTCAAACTGTTGGAGAATGGAAGGATATAAAATAAAAAGAGATTATAGGCCTACAGATAGAAGGGAAACAAATCCAAACTCCCTATTTTACAGTTGAGGAAATTGTGGTCCAAGGTCACACAGGTGGCAAGTGTCGAAGATGAGACTTCTCCAAAGCCAATGTTCTTTCCACTGTGCCAGGCTCAAAGGCAACTGAACACTTGGACATAAGTAATAGATAGAAGATTCTTTCCATAAAGATAAGAAAAGAGAAGATAACTACTTGCACTCCAAATAATGATGGTGTGACTCCATAGGTGCCATCAGGAAACAGAATACCCAATAAAGGTTAGAAGATAAGACAAATATTAGTGATTGTTTGCTCCCTACTGAATGGAGTCTGAGATAACTATTTGTTGACTGGCCACTAGAAGTCTGTTGTTAGGCATGTATCTAGGATAGGTAGAGAGCTTCTTCTTGTTAAGTCATTTTTTTTCAGTCATATTCAACTCTCCATGACCCTATTTAGGATTTTCTTGGCAGAGATACTAGAGTGGGTTGCCATTTCCTTCTTCAGCTCATTTTATAGATGAGGAAACTGAGGCAAACAAGGTTAAGTGACTTCCCTAGGGTCACACAGCTAGTAAGTACCTGAGGCTGGATTTGAACTAATGATAATGAGTCTTTCTGGTTCTAAGGCCACCTAGCTGTCCTTAGAGAGTTTGGAGAGGTTCTTAAGACTTATCAAACATGATGAACATTACCTTCTTTGGATGATTTATGTAGAAACAAATTATATTGCCCTAAGAAATTTAGGAAGTATTGCCAAAGTTTATGCAGCCCCAGGAAAGAAATTGAAGGCCTTAGGAGTTATTTCATCACTGCTAACAATTTAAGACAGGATCTTTGGAAGAGAGAAATAGACATGGAAAATGAACACTGATTAAGAAGGTGGTATCCGAAAATAAGATTGGGAACCAAAGTTTTGTTTTTTAATTATGAGCTTTTGGTCAGGGATGGCATACATCCAACAAGAAATGGTAAAGATTTATTTGTCTGGAGTCCTATGAATCTGATCAAAAAGGCTTTTTTAAAATTGCCCATGTATATCTACAAATTCAAATCCCAGAGGGGTGAATATAATGACCCCCTTTAAGTATCTGAAGAGCTATCACATGGAAGATACGGTAGACCAGTTCCACTTGGTCCCAGAAGACAGAACTAGTATGACTGGGAAGAAGGTAGTTTTGGGTTTGACGTCAGGAAAAACTCCTTAACAATTAGAACCTCAAAAACAATTAGAACTTCAATAACTTAACAATTAGAACAACAGAATTTTACGAAACATTTAATCAGTCATATAAATAGTCAATAAACATTTATTACATACATGCTATGTACTAGGCATCGTGCTAACCACTGAGGCTACCAAATAGGAAAAAGAAAGGATCTAGCAATAAAATCTCAGATGTCTTATTATGTATGTACAGATGTATAAAATATGGATATTTAGCAAGCTTAACTAGAGATCTCAATGCAAGGAAGCAAATTTGACTTCATGGGAATCATTGAGAATTGGTAGGATGGGAGTCATGACTAGAATATTACTGAAATTGTATTCTTAACTCTTTATGGTAGGTAATAAGATAATACGGACAGTTCCTAGAAGGACTGTATTTTAAGAAGACATATTCATGTAAGAATATCCAGAAATCAAAGAAAGGAAGCATGATGAAGGGCTTTGGGGTAAAGATAAATGGAGACAAAAATAGAAACCATATTATCATTGGAGTATACTATAGACTACCTGGACAGAAAGAGGAATAAATAAGGAGTTCAGGAAACAGAAAACTAGCCTGGCAAAATTCTTTGACATATTACTAAAAGAATGGTTAATGAGCATTTGGGAAAATCAAATGGTGAACACAGAGAGATGAAATTGAGTATTCAAGAGTATGTCATGACAGACTAAACTCATTTGATTTTTAGCAGGGTTCATATATTGTCAGAGGTAGAATGAAATGGTGCATAGAGATCCAGGCTTGGAGCCAGGAAGATTCTCACCTCTGACATAAACTGATTCTATGATTCTGGGCAATTTCTCTAATATATTGCTACCCCCAGGTAACTCTCTAAGCCCAGTTGAGAACTTTAAGTTGCAGAACGGTTTTAGAACTATGCTAGCAAAGAGTTTGTTTCCTGCTGAAAGTTCCCTACAACAATGAATTAACAGATCTGGAATGTGTGTTCCTGTGTGTGTGTGCATGTGTGCATGTATGTGTGTATGTATTATGTGTAAAGGAATGGTGTAGACATACAGTTTGCTTATATTTTAGTAATTAGATGATTTTGGGACTGATCTAATGATCAGATCCAAAGAGTAGTCTTCTAGGAAGCATGTCAACTAAAGATCATCTTTAGTAGAGTATACCAGGGAATTGTCCTTGGCTCTGTGTTCTTTAATGTTGAGTAACACTATAGATGGTATATTTGTTGGATTTTCCAGTGACCCAAGAAAAGGAAAACCAGGTAATGTGTCAGATGATAGGATCTAAAAAGATTATGCCAAGCTAGAACATTGAGCTATGTCTAGTAAGATGAAATGTAATAGAGATAAATATAAAGTCATTTTTGGTTTCAAAAAGCCAAATTTAAAAGACAAGGAAGGAGTACCTATTTAGCACTTCTGGAAAAAAAAGATCTAGGGGTTTTAATGGACTGTGTGTCCAATTTAAGTGAATTATGTGCTATGTTAGTTGAGAAAGTGAATGCAGTTGTAAGTTAAGATAGGTATAATATCTTAGACTGGAAAGTTACAGTCCTGCTGTCTTATGCCTTGGTTAGAATACATCTAGAATATCATGTTCAGTTCTAGGGTTCACATTTTAGTTAAGGACATTAAGCTGGAGAGTAAAGAGAAGGGTGACCACAATGGTGAAAGGTACCTTATGAGAACTAGGTGAGTGAATTAGAAATATTAAGCCTAAAGAAGAAAACACTTGGGGGAATATAATGACTCCCTTTAAGTATCTGAAGAGCTATCACATGGAAGATACGGTAGACCAGTTCTACTTGGTCCCAGAAGACAGAACTAGTAGGACTGAGAAGAAGGTAGTTTTGGGTTTGACATCAGGAAAAACTCCCTAACAATTAGAACCTCAAAAACAATTAGAACTTCAAGAACTTAACAATTAGAACAACAGAATTTTACAAAATATTTAATCAGTCATATAAATAGTCAATAAACATTTATTATATACATAACAGATCTGGAATGTGTACTAAGCTATGTACTAAGCATCATGCTAACCACTAAGGCTACCAAAAGAGGCCAAAAAAAAAAAAAACAGTCCAAAAGTGGAATGGGTTATTCTGGATGGCAGTGGGCTCCCCCTCATTGGTAGTCTTCAAGTAAAGCCTGGGACTGGTAGTTGCTGCTTTTGAATGAATTCTTGTTCAGATACAGGTCAAACTAGATCTCTAAACTCTTAGATTTTGTGATTCAGTCATATTCGAGATAATGTATCATGAATGATACCTTTCCTTTTGTCAAAAGTTCAATTCAGCAAATATTTTCAAAATATTTTGTTATCTTTTTTATTTACAACACCTTCATTTCCAAAGTAGTTCAGCATAGTCAAATAAATGTTCCGTTGCATCCTGCCATCATAGGAATTTCTCCAGGCTATTTTGAAAAGGTTGTGTGACCTTGATGTTGGGAGTTATACTGTACTCTAAATTTTAAGTATGCATGCAATTTAATATGCAATAAAACAACAGCCTCCATAGGTAACACCAATGAAAATCACACCATGACTCATAAACGATGAAATACAATAAGATATGTATTGCATTCCAAGATCCGTTACAAGCACCAAATGGTGCTGCCATTCAGGTTATCTCTCAGGCCCCAACCCGTTACTCTTGATTTCTAGTAGTATTTAGTCAAGTCCACATTTATTAAGCACCTACTATGTGCCAGGCATTGTGCTAAGCTCTGACGATACAAGGAAAGGCAAAAACAGTCCCTGCTGTTAAGGCATCCACAGTCTAATGAGGGAAGCAACATGTAACAACCATGTACAAACAAGATATATAGATGATGGATTAGAGATAATCAATAGAGGAAAGGCACTAGAATTAAGGGGGGAAAACTTTGTGTAAAAGGTAGAAGTTTAGCTGGAATTTCAAGGAAGCCAAGAAAGAGAAGTAGAATCTCAGACTTAAAGGACAAGCCAGTAAAAATGTCCAGAGTTGGAAGAGCAAGGAAGCCAACCTCACTGGATCGTAGAGTATGTGGAGCAAAAAAGGGATAAGAAGACTGGAAAAGTAGGAAAGGGGCAAGTGATGAAGGGCTTTTAAATATCAAGTAGGGGATTTTATATCTGATCCTAGAAGTGATAGGGAGCCTCTGGAGTTTTTTTCATCAAAGGGTGATATAGTCAGACCTCTGCTTTAAGAAGATCAACTTGACAACCAAGTGGAGGATGGACAGGAATGGGGAGAAATTTGAAGTAGGACAGCCAGGCATAAAGTTATTGCAATCATCCAGGCATCAACATCACGAAAAGAAAAAACCACCCTCAAGAAAAGGATACATTTAAGGAAGGATCAGGAGATCCGTTTGGGTTCAAGGTGTCTTCATTGGCTCTTTCTAATTCTCACTTGAAAGAAAAGCATGCCCTACCTTTAACTTAATTTCTCAATGTCTCTTTAAGCATTATTTTCTAATGTCAATGCAGCATTGATTTCTGCATTCTCTAGCATAGTTGCTTATATATTTCCTAACAAATTTCCAGTATAGCACCTGTCCGTGGCGCCCTTGTCTTCAGCATTTTGCAATCTTAACTATGACATTTCCATATTTGATGCTGTGTCTGTAAATTTCATTAAAATCTGCTGGTGACCTTTTTAAAACTATCAGACAAAACATCACTTATAAGAGCCCTCAGCCACACAAGATTTAACTCTGACCCTGGAGATAAACTTAGTATTGGATAAACTTAAAAATAACTGCTGTGGGCAGTAAGTTCAGATTTACAGGTTTCTGGGTTTTGCTGTTTTGTTGTTATTCAGTCAATTTTCAGTCATGTCTGACTCTTCATGACCCCATTTGGGGTTTTCTCGGCAAGGATCCTGGAGTGGTTTGCCATTTCCTTCTCTGGCTCATTTTACAGACGAGAAAACTGAAGCAAAGAGACCACATAGCTAGTGAATGTCTGAGGTCACATCTGAACTCAGACACAGGTAGTAAGTGTCTGAGTCCAGATCTCAACTCAAGAAGTTGAGACTTCCTGACTCCAGGCCTTGCACTCTATCCACCGCGCCACCTAGAGGTCCCAATGACAGCAACAACGGAAACTAGACCAGGTTAAATTTGTCCTTGTTTATTTGAAAGGAAGCCCATTCTTTCTCTTGATGCTCAACTAGTTTCCTTTTGCTTTCAAACTTTCCATTCTTATGTATCCAGGAAACAGCAGTATTAGAGTTCCATTTTATTTTCAATCTGCAGCTTCTATTTCCACCTCAAATTTACTCCCTTCAAGTCCAAAGCTGCTTTTTTCTTCATCCAGAGCTTCAAAGTCAGACTAAGATTGATTGGAAAATTACAGTGTGATGGTGGCTTTTCCTGCCTCTTAACATCACCATCTTCAAAAAAATTCTGCCATTTGAGATTAGTGGACTTTGTAAATACAGAGTCTTTTTTTTCTTCTTAAATTATGCAAGGGACCTCAGCTGAAATAAGCTTGATCCTCTCTCCCAAAACTGCATTATTTCCACAGCACTAACCAGTATAGTGATTTTTTTTTTGTCACTAAAGTGAACTCAGGGACACAGGGAGCAGATATATCAAGGAAAAAAATGATAGTTACTCCCTTAATTGACTTTATCCCAAATTTAGTTTAGTATAATGTGAAAATATAATGTTTAAAGACAGTATTATATTTTTGTTCACCTATTTAAGTAAGGCATGACTAACTTGCTTTTTGGCTGCACTAGAAATGAATCATGGAAGTGTTTCTTGACTTGTAACTATTAGAGTCCTGATGTAATGCACTTCTATTAAAAGAAAAGGAAAGAGAGTAGGTAAAAGTAGTATCATGCAAAGGCAGATCATAACAGAGGGAATTTATTGTACTTTATGAAGGTTAAGAAAATGAACTCATCCAACTCAAAGTGTTTTCCCATGATGGTTGCAAACGGCATGCAAGTTAATATTGAATGCTCAACAACTGTGTGCCTGTTGATACAAAATAATTTGTACTATTTATAGAAATCTGGTTTTAACTCAGTAAAATCAAACAGTTTCTCTTTCATTCTGTAATTAAATATAAGTATTCCTTGAAAGCACTTAAAACTGTTTAGATTAGTTGTCTCTTCAAGGAGAATATTTGGGAGCAAAAAGCAAATACTTAAAATTAGAATGGAAACTACATAATTTCCTTTTTAAATTAAAATTAGAAAAAATTTACATGGGGATAAAAGGCTGAAACATACTAGAGGAGATATGCAGAAATGCACAGAAATTAAATTAACCATTCGTGTCATATAGCTAAAGGAAAGCACTAACATCATCCTATCTCTCCTATGTATAGGGCTCCTGATGTTTTCAAAGGAAGATCTGTGTGTGCCAGGGAAGTGGAAAGAGGAAATTAGAATCTAACCTGTAGTGAAGGGTTGCCACAAACTGTATTAACTATCTCTATATTGGCTTTGTTTCAAACTTCTGTGACAGAAGGAGATTGTGTGTGTGTGTGTGTGTGTGTGTGTGTGTGTTTCTTCATTAAGAACCCATGTGTGCCTTCCCAGAATGTGAACTGCTTCAGAAAATGATGATTGTTTTCATCCTGTGTATCTAGTCAGTCACACTGATCTATACTTCCCTTTCTGGTTTTTACACACCAATAGATTCATTATCAATCTTTTTTAAAAAATCAGAACTTGATATAACTCAAACAGATATAAATTAATCTTGAGATGTGTATATTTGGTTACTTCTATTATTTGTGAGGCTATAGTGCTGGAAGAGACCTTAGAGTTTAGGGATTCTTAACCTGAAGTCCAGGAACCCTGAAGGAGTCAAGGGGCAAACATGAATGGGAAAAGCATGAATGGGAAAAACCTGTTTCAATAGAATCAGTTTCCTTTATGATTCTATGTATTTTATTTTGCGCATTTAAAAACATTCTGAGAAAAGAACCATAGGCTTCATCAGTCTGCAAAATGGGTTTATGACCCAGAGAAGAGTAAGAACCCCAATTATAGGTCTAGTCTAGTCCAACTCCTTCATTTTACAACACAACTGTAAATAACGAAGAGCTTGGTACTATTCTCATACATACTATTGGTGATGGAAATGTGAGTTCCGATTCAACACTGTGAACCCAGAACCAAGGTGTCCTAAAATTCTTGCTTCTGTCTCCACATTCCTTCCATCTCTGTGTGTTGTGATAACACACCTAAGTAAATGTTATCTTCATGAACTGAAAAAGGCAACATTCAGATGTTTCTATTTACTATTTTAAAAGGTACTTTTGAAACTACAGAAGAGCACTTAATAGCAATCTTCACTTGTTTCTTAGTTTTGCACCCCAAAACCCCACAATGTATGTGTGTATATAGATATGTGCCTCTATAGATAAAAAGTATATTTATATGTATATATATATATATACAAACCCACAGTGTGTGTATATATTTATATATACATATATATAAATATATACTGTCTTCATATATACTGTATGTGTGTGTTATATATATATATATATATACAACCCCACAGTGTATGTGTGTATATCTATATCTATAGATGTAGATTTTATATGTGTATATATATATATATATATATATATATATATATACCCACAGCATGTGTGTATATTTATCTGTCTATATACTGTCTTCATATATACTCTGTGTGTGTGTGTGTATATACATACAACCCCAAAATGTATGTGTATATCTATATCTATAGCTATATATATATATAAACCTACAGTATATGTATATATAAACCTACAGTATATGTATATATTTATCTATCTATATACTGCCTTCATATATGCTGTGTGTAAATATATGTATAACCCCATGTATATATCTATAGATACAGATTTTATATATATATATATATATATATATATATGTATAAACCCACAGTGTGTGTGTATTTATCTATCTATATATTATCTTCATATATACTCTGTGTGTATATAAAAAATATAACCTCACAGTATATGTGTATATATCTGTACATATAGATTGCACACATATATATAAACCCACAGTGTGTATATATTTATCTATATACTATGTGTGTATACATACAACCCCACAGTGTATGTGTGTATGTGTGTGTATATATATATATCTCATTATATATATATATATAACTCCACACTGTGTGTGTATATATGTCTATATACAATAAACATGATAAACATCATACAGTCTTATTTATGTTTCTTCCCAATTCTTTTGTCATTGCTCCATACATGCATATGTCATCCTCTAGACCAAATCATAAATTCTATAAAATTAAGGGAATATGAAGAATATGAAATCATATTCTTGGCTTCTAAACCTGCCATTTATAATGTTGTATAGTGCTGACCACACAGTGCAATAGATGCTTATTGAATAAATGGTGAATAAATGCCCTCATATTTTGCACTGTTAGGGAAGTCTGGATTGAGTGCTTGTCGGGAGGCATCAGAGCATAGCAGAATGAGCAGTAGATTTGGGAGTTAAAAAGACTTGAGTTTGAATCCAAGACCTACTACTCACTATTATTTATTGAGCAAATAACTTCACCTCACCTGGGCCTCAGTTTCCTCACTTGTATACTGAGAGGATTTGATTCAATGACCTGAAAGGTCCATTCCAGATCTAATTCTATGATCTTATGATCCCATGGCAAACTGATACTTCATTAAGGTCCAGGCCCATAAAATCATAAAATATTAGATCTGAACATGACCTAAGAGATTCTCCTTTCCAATTCTGTGTGATTTTTGTTTGTTTACAAGCGAGGAAAGTAAGGACCAGATCATAGAATTATAGATACAGAGCTAAAGGGAACTCAGACCAGCTAGTCACAAACCCCTCATTTTACAGATGAGGAAACTGAGAGATGGAGACATAAATAGGCGGCCCAATGTCACACAAATAGTAAGTAGCAAAGTCAAGATTAGAATCCACATGCTCTGACAGTCTTTCCACAATGTCACTCTGCCTCTCACATAAGTTAAGACCTATTAAAGCTAGCCATATTCATTAGAACAGGGAATAGATGTGCACCAGTAGGCACATTTCTTTTTCTATGACTAAAGGAAAAATGTGACACATTTTTCTTTCATGTTTAACATATTTTTCTAAAGTATTTTTGTGACCTATCCTACTTTATGAAGCTTTCCTTTTTCTGTTTTTTCTTCTTTTCCCCCACTTCTATGAATAGTGTTCAGCAAGAGAATTCAAGGTTTACTTCTTTAACTGGGTTCAATGCCCTTTATGGCAAAAAGTTCATCCACTGAATGTACTATCTACAATGATGGTTTTTGGTTTCTTTGTTTTCCCTCTCAGATTCTCTTCTCTTAGCAATAAGCATACTTCAAGGCCACTCTGGCTCAAGAAATGCCCATTAAGTTTATCTTCTTAAGTAAAGGAAGCATTATTAGGAAAATACGTTATTTATTGCATTCCCAAAACCAAATTATTTTTGAAGTATGTCTACTGCTTCTCTACTATGTTTGTGTACATGATAAAAAGTTTACTATATGTGCAAAGTGAACATTTTTCTTTTTAAGCAACTAATTCATAATATAATACTCAAACATCATAGCTGCTCCTTTTCAGGAAACAGGGTTTTCATCTGCTTCTCTTTTTCATGTCTTTATCATATCATCCCATCTTCTTCTCCTACAATAAAGCTACAGCTATTACAGGTAAATCTGGCCATCATCAGATGTTCTCATAAACCTAGGAACCTAGTGTCCATGGGCCAAGTGGCATGGAGGAACAGGTACTAACATTCATAGCTCCAGGTTTTATATAAGCTGGCATAAACCTTGGCAACTTCTGCCTTCTGGACTTTTTGAAAGGGGATCATAAATGTCACACTTACAGAAACTAGCTCTCCTGTGATTGCTTTCCCTGCCACCCACTAGCAAGAATGACATATGATCTACCCACCTCTCTGTGAGAAATTCAAAATGGCTACATTTGCTTTTACTAAGAAGGTAGAGGCCTCTCTCACAGACTTCAGTAAGATCTGCCATTCTCATGTATTCAGTTTACCTTCTATGAACTAGAATGGACCCATGGTGATGATGTTAACGTATTGCTTGTTTCTCCAAATATGTAGTCGCATAAATCATAGTTACCTATTCATCAGTATCTATCCAAGATATGTATCTCACTAAGCATTTTAAAGCTGTCCCCTTCCCCAGGATATCCTTATAGCCCCAGAGGATTAATGAAAAAAATCCCCATGCTGTAATGGATTTCAAACCTATGGCTTATCATCTTATTATACTATTTATGGTCACACACAAAAAAAAACACACCGAATATTTACATTTGTGCTGTCAGTCACACTTTCCTTCTCTAGCCTTTCTACTGTCACTTCTCATCTCCAGAATTCTCTTTTACTTCCCACCAAAATATTTTTCCTTAAATTTGCTTTTATTATTCTCTGCCCCCAAAATAGACTTTTATATTTTGTAAGGGGGTTTGTGTGTGTGTGTGTGTGTGTGTGTGTGTGTTTTTTATTTTTAATGAAAATCCACCCAGTCATTTTTCTGAGTTACAGAAGATTGGATATAAATACACTTTCACAGCTTAAAAACATTTAAGACATTTTGCTCATCGCTAATCCAAAAGCATCCAAACAAAAATTTAGCATATGGTTAGACTTCTGTAAGAAATAGTCTCCTAGTTCATTTTGAAGAGGGGTAAGGAGGACATACCACTGTGAAATTTGGGGGAGTGTGGAATTCTAATCCAATATAATATACTAGTGTAGTTCTCATAAACGTAGGAATCTAGTGTCCATGGGCCAAGTGGCATGGAGGAACAGGTACTAACATTCATAGCTCCAGGTTTCATATAAGCTGGCATAAACCTTGGCAACTTCTGCCTTCTGGACTTTTTGAAAGGGGATCATAAATGTCACACTTATATACACATACATACATAAAGCAAACTTTCTTCCCAAACTGCCAAGCCAAGATATAAGGGGCAAGGGAAATTTGTTCTTAAAAGTCCCAGAGCACAGAACACTAAGATATTATTAACTACTACAGTATTCCCAACTGTGCAGATTTTGCACTTTATTTTACCCATTAAATATCTTTCTGTTTCTGTTTTAGTGAGACAGTGACTGCCACATGCCCTTTTAAAAAGAGAAATTAATTCGGTTCAACAAACTTAAATATCTACCCTGGTCTGGACACCGAGGCTAAAATGAAACCATATAGTCAGACCAGATCTGGAGTATTTTTTTCAGATTGGATTAAAACATTTTAGGAAGGACATTAATAAGCTGGAAAACATCTAGAGGAAAGCAACCAGGATGGTGAAAGGCCATGAGATAAGGCTGAATAAGGAAGTATCTCTGGAACATAAGCTGTTTAGCTTGGAGAAGAAGAGATTTGGTAGGGTGGGGAGAAAGGGAGAGAAGGGTGTGATTATAATCATTCAAGCAGCACTGTTAAGAGTACTGTATTTGGAGTCAAAGGACCTGCTTCTGCCACTGGTATGACCTTGGGCAAATGACTTCATCTCTGTGGAACTCAGTTTCCTCTCCTGTAAAATGAGTGGTTAGATAACTTCTAACATCCCTTCCAGAGCTAAACCAGTATCTCTAAGTATTTAAAGGCTGTCTCATACCTATGTGATTGGGTTTGTTCTGCACAACCCTAGAAGGCAGAACAAGGCATAGAAGATGGAAAAAGGCAGATTGTGGCTCAATGTAAAGAACTTCCTAAAAGAGCTATCCAAAAGCCCTGAGAGATGATAGGTTTCCATGCAGTGGACATCTTCAAACAGAGGCTAGATGACCACTTGTTTGATTATGTTGTAGAGAGGATTAGAAACCACTGAGTCCAATCCTCTCTACTGAACTGAACTGAACTGAAAATCTGTCATTCTGTGAAATACATATATTAAAAATTGAAATCCAGTAAAAGTTAGAGTATCTTTCATAATACTAACTCAGCAGCTAGGTAGGCATTGGATAGAGTGCTAGGCCTAGAGACAGGAAGACCTGAGTTCAAATCCAGCCTCAAACACTTAATAGCTATGTGACCCTGGGCAAGTCACTTAATCCTGTTTGCTTCAGTTTCTCATCTGTAAAATGAGCAGGAGAGGAAATGGCAAACCATTCCAGTATCTTGGCGAAGAAAACCCCAAATGGGGTCATGGAGAGTGGAACGCAACTGAAACAATTCAACAAGTGAATTTCTAGATGCTGATCTTACAAGTCTAACTATAGATGGCATGAACCAGATTTTCCAGTTTTTACTTTTTTTTTTACTCTAAACAGTTAATCACATATCTCATTGTGGGTTTAAAAATTATTTATTTCAAAATTTGAAACTTTTCAAAGCACTACATTTCAAGCTCTTTGTGTATATCACATCTTTGCCTCCCTTACAATGGCTAGCACAATGCCTTACACATTCAAAGTTTATAGCAAAACAACTGACAATTCCTTTAAATAAGTCAGTGAAAAGGATTCAGACTTCTGGTTTGCTTGAGTTAACTGGTTGATCAATTCTATGAGAAGAGTTAAATAAGTAGTACCTTTGTAAGCACAAACCAAGTACCATCTTTTTCTTTGCAATTTTATCCTACATGTAATCAGTGTATAAAGGAATATGAGTTTGAACTTGAACCTTTACAGAATTTAGAGGTAGAGTCATGAGAGTTCAAATTCAGAATTTTTGCTGTCAGCAACCTTAAATCCATCACGCATGCTCTAGTAGAAAAAGCCCTAGATACGAAGGCAAAAGACCTGGATTTGTATGTTGGCTGTATGACTTACTCCATGTGTGACCTTGGGTAGTTCAGTTCAACTAGCATCTTTGTTGTTCAGTCGTTTTCAGTCATATCTGACTCTTCGTGATTCCATTTGGGATTTTCTTGGCAAGGATACTAAAGCGGTTTGCCATTTCCTTCTCCAGTTCATTTTACAGATGAGGAAATTGAAGCAAACAGGATTAAGTGACTTGCCCAGCTAGTAAGTGTCTGAGGCCAGATTTGAACTCAAGAAGATGAGTCTTCTTGACTCCAGGCCAGGTACTCTATGCGCTATGGTGCCATCTAGCTCTCTCTAACTAACATCTAATAAGTGCCTGTTATATGCTAGGCACTGCGCTAAGACTGGCAACACAAAGACAAAAATAAAATCATTTCTAACCTTAAGGAGCTTATGTACTATTGGAAGGAGACATAGGAGTGGGAGGCATGAAAACCTCTCCAGGACTCAGTTTACTCATTTGTAAAATGAGTTAGGCTAAATGACCTCTAAAAGTCCCTTTATGCTCTACATCAATGAATCGATATGTGTAACTTTGTTTCTGGGATGCTGTGGTGAAGTACAGTGAAATCTTGGACACTGAGAGTTTATTTAAATATTAGACACATCATCACTAATGTGGGTTTTGAATGATGCCAGTGTTCCCTGATGCTTAGTAACATTTAAAGCTATTATCTCTATAGCCTCCTTTCACATGCCCAGACATTAAAAACAGGCTGTGAATTGTACTAGCAACAAGGCGAACATTTCATTACCTTTATGATCTAAAATGATTTAAGCTGATGAGCTGATCATTTAGCCATTCTGGTTATCTGTAAATTGCCTGTAAGGGACTGATCTACGGAAGTCCTTTGCACTTTTAGCTGGTCATTTGAAAATGAAGCACTGTAGCTCACTAGACTATTTTTATGCCAGAGGGAGATTGAAGAGTGTTGGATACGCCATTTCTATAAATCAAAATCTAATTGAGATATGAATAAAGTACATTTGGGGAAACCACACCAGTATTTAAGGCATGCTTTGTGTTATTACTACAGTCTTCTGATTTTATATCAAAGCATTAATCAGAATTTTTTCCCTTAAACCAAATGGGTGAACAAAAAATAAATAAAAATTGAATCAGCAAGGCTAATGTCTTTATGCCTGTTGTGATATAAACTTTGATGATCAATAATGACTGTCCTTTTTCCTCCCATAGTTGCACTCTGCTGTGACCAGGATGCAAGTACAAAGACCTGGTTTTAATTATACATTCGCTCATATATGTATCCTGAATAATGACAAGACTTGCATAGTGGATGACATAGTGCACGTCCTGGAAGAATTAAAGGCTGCTCGTGCCACAAACCGGACCAATTTTGCAATCACGTATCCCATCACTCACTTAAAAGATGGGAGGGAAGTGTATAATGGACACCAGCTGGGCGGCGTCACCGTGCACAGCAAAGATCAGGTCAAATCCGCACAAGCCGTCCAGCTCACTTATTATCTGCAAACACTCAACTCTCTAAATGACATGGTGGCAGAGAGATGGGAGTCCAACTTTTGTGATACAGTTAAACTTTTCCAGAAATCTAATAGGAAAATCAAAATGTATCCATACACATCCTCGACGCTGAGGGAAGACTTTCAGAAGACCAGCCGCGTATCTGAACGTTACCTGATCACAAGCCTGGTCCTAATGGTCACCATGGCTGTCCTCTGTTGCTCCATGCAGGACTGTGTCCGCAGCAAACCCTGGCTGGGCCTCCTTGGATTGGTCACAGTAAGCCTGGCCACACTAACTGCAGCTGGGATCATCAATCTGACTGGTGGGAAATATAATTCCACCTTCCTGGGAGTCCCCTTCGTCATGCTAGGTAATTATAGTTCTTTCTTTCTCTTTATCCTTCTCCTGTTGATTGTGAATAGGTTCTTTAAGTAATGAGAGTTGCAGAGAGAGAGAGAGAGAGAGAGAGAGAGAGAGAGAGAGAGAGAGAATGTATGTATGTGTGTTTTCATCTCAAGTCTTCTTTTCATATGAAGCAGCCTAATTTTGCTCATGTGCCCAGGATATTCCAGTTATATCGCATATTAATTATACTCAATAAGAAGTTTAGTAGAGCTCAGATTCTTATAATCTAGCCAAAGGCTCAGATTCTTAAAATCTGGCCCACTTACATTAGCAATACAAATGCTTAGATTCCTTAAGAGTCTGCCCAATATGACAGATGTTCTAAAAAACCTTGTCTGACTGAAAAAAAAATGTCTAGTAGAAGGAACCTTGAGGTAGGAGTTAGCCTTGCCCCTGTTGATTGTTTGACATTCAGAAAAATACTAAACTGTTCTATGCTTCAAGTTCCCCATTTATAAAATGAAGGGAAATAGTGTTTTCCTTTTTGACTCACAAAGTTGTTATAAAGTCAGATAACATGAGATGGTAGATGTAAAAGTGCTTTGAAAATTAAAAGTGCTAAATAAATTCAAGATGCTGTTATAATTCTGATCTTCTTATTAATCAATTCAAATTTATTATAGTGACAGTACATTCAGAGTTTATTCATTCCTGAAGGCAGCAGGTATTTCCAAGCAGAGCTCAATGATGCACTGGGATCAATTCCATTTACTCAGAAATGTGTCTGGCACTTGACCTCCACAAGAAATGGTATGATCTAGTGGAAAAGTCTTGGGCTAGCAGTCAGATGATATGGGTTTTAGTTCTGGCTACTCACTTAGCTATAGGATTACATTTCTTTACTCAGAAATCTTCAGTGACAGCCTATTTACATAGCAAATACAGTCTAAATTAGTTATCCTGGTAGTCAAGGTTCTCTACAAACTGATTCTCACCTACATTTCAAGTTTTATTTCACCCAGATTAGGCAATTCTTCATCCCTCATGCCTTTCTTGTCTACATACCTTTGCTCATGCTTTCTCCCTTGCCTTGAACTGATTTCTCCCTTACTCCCCTCCCCCTAGAGAAATACATATATCCACTTCTTAAAATTCTTCCCTGCTAGGCTTAACTTTTTCATGTAACCATCCCTGATCCTTCCCCCACTTCCTCAGCTAAAAATGATCTCCATCTAGTCAAATTTTTAAGGACATGCCTTATGCCTTTTACATGATCCTTGATTATAGTGCAAATGTCCTTAAAGGCTATCTAATGTATACTTAAGTAAGTGTCCCCTATATAACATCCCTGTAAACGAGACTGTATTTGAAGACCTTTCTTGATAGGGATTTCAGTGACTCCCAAGGCAACCCAGTCCACTTTCAGACAGCTCTAACTATGAAGAGGTTTTTCCTTATGTTGACTTGAATTCTGCATCTCTGTAACTTTTACCTACTCTTCTTCATTTTGTGCTTCAGAGTCAACCAAAATAACCAACCAAACAATCAACAAGACTTATTAAGCAGCTACTATGTGCCAGGTACTATGCTAGGCACTGTGAGTACAGAGACAAAAATGGACCAGTCCTTGCCCTCAAGTAGCTTACATTCTGTTGGATCTAATTTGTCTTACATATGACAGTCCTTCACATACTTGGAGACAGCTACCATTTCCCTCCTGGGACTTCTCTTCTCAAAATAAAGTGTTTCCAGTTCCTTCACCTGATTCTCAGATGTATTACATTTTACTCATCCCCTCTACTAGACTGTAAGTTCCTTTAAGGCAAGAACTCTGCCTTATTTCATCTTTGTATCTCCAGTACCTAGTAGAGTATTTGCACATTGTGGGAAAAGAGTGAGGGAGAAGAATGGGCTCCCATCTTATGATTTCACTGGTATAAATAACTCCCTCTCCCTATACAAATATGCATCATAACATCTTAGAGAGTTGCTTCTAGAACACAATGTCAAACATGTGGCCTATGGGCCATATACAGCCCACAGCACTCCTCAGAAAAACCCAAAACAGATTAAAATGTAATTGGGAAATATTTTAGAAAATAAATGAAAATACAACAAAACAGATAATATTAATATGTGGTTTTCTAAGTCAGTATGTGGCCCATGGGGATCTTCACATACAGCTTAGTGCTCCCTCTTTCTAGCTAAGTTTGAGCACTAGCCTAGAACACTGACGGGTTCAATGACACCTCTGATCACTTACCCCATGTATGTCAAAGGTAGAAGATGAACCCAGGTCTTCCTGATTTGAGACTAGTTCTCTATCTACCATGTAACACTTGCTTCTTGTCTTGAACATAATAGGTAATTAATATATGTTTGTGTTGGATTAATTTTGATTGGATCAGTTTAGATAATTTCTAAGGTCTAAGGTAATTTCTAAGATTCTATAGAAACATCCATATCATCAGGGTTCTTTCCAGTAATATTGTCTGATAGGAAGCTTTAGCCATCTGGTAATCAAGAAAGCGTGCTATAGGATCAAGAGTGCTCAGTGTAACTTTCCTGAGGACCTAGGATTCAGAGAGATTGTGTTTGCCTCTCCACCCCCATTTCAATACTTCCTTTGGCAAAATTAAAATGTCATTTGGAATCTCATACCATCATGATGGATTAAGCAGCATTTTTAGTAGACTGAAAAAAATCACTTCAACTTGTCTCATTAGCATGCCTTATGCCTTGTATGTAGTGGTAGCAATGGAAATTACTTTCCATTATGTATTGTGGTTCATGATAGGCGTGCTGGTGGGATTGTAAGGTACCAGAATTAGATTCTGCCTCTCACCACCACTGCCTGCAGAAGTTAGGTCTGTCTGATCACATACAGTACAATTGGAGCTTTTGCAAGGATTATTCTGATGGGGTTGAAAAGTGAAAGGATTTAGCAGATGAGTTTAACCAACACTCACACATACACATGCATGCACACACAGCCTTCCTTTCCTTCTAAATCCAATAACTACCTTGTAAAGTGGAAACAACTATCTGTCCATCAGGAGAAGTAATAGCATAACTTTAGTAATAGCATAATAGAGGAGCTCATCTATTAAATATATTTCCCAATTTTAAGTCACTTTCATAAAAATTATTGTTGTTCAGTCATTTCAGTCATATCTGACTCTTTGTGATCCCATTTGGGGTTTTCTTGGCAAAGAGGTTGGAGTGGTTTGCCATTTCCTTCTCCAGCTCATTTTACAGATGAGGAAACTGAGGCAAACAGGCTTAAGGATCACATAGCTAGGAAATATCTGAGGCTGGATTTGAACTCAGGTCTTCTTGACTCCAGGCCTGGCATCCTATCCACTGTACCACCTAGCTGAGTTTATAAGGAGTTTATAAGATGAATAAAAATAAAAGAGGGCAGTTAGTAGGAGGATGAGGGGAAAGAATAAAGTCACTCGATGAGTGCAATGGGCCCTTAAAGAATATAATTATAGGATTTGGAGCTGAAAGGGATCCTAGAGATCATGGGATCATAGAATCATAAATTTAGAGGTGGAAGAGTCCTAAAAGACCATCCAGTATTCATTTTACATATTAGGAAACAGAGGCCCAAATGTGAGAAGTGATTTGGCCAGGATTATACCAGGAGCACAGACAAGATTTTAGCCCAGTCCATCAGATTCTAAACCCATGCCTCCATAATAAGAACAAGGAATGTCAGCCCCACTTATAAAACACTTTAGGATGCAACCAGTGACTTGAAGAACAACATGACACTCCTCAAAAATTCTTTAAAAATCCTAATCTGTATAATCTTTTTAAACACTTGATCATCATGAGCTCCTTGAGGGCAACTGTCTTCTTCCTTTTTTTGTATCCCCAATGATTAGCACAGTGCCTGGCACATAGTAGGTGCTTAATAAATGTTTATTTACTGATTAGCTAATCATAATAAGGATTGCAATAGTAACAAGTATCTTTTACTTAGGATTCAAGTAGGAAGGGGAGGAATATTAAAATAAAATCAAATATTATTTGCCACAGCTTCAAACAGTTTGGGAAGCACTGAGCTGATGACTACTGTCAGACTTCCAGTCATGAGAAATCTGGCACTTGCAGTAAGGAAGGGAGCCCTGCGGGGGCCTCATACTCCCTCATTTGCAATTTGTGAAGAATGCTACATTCATTGATTTGATAGCCGTTTTCCCTGCTGAAAATCAGTGTGCAACCTTTCTGTACATTTTCCAGCCTAAGTAGATCTCAAATTACTGAGTCACAATGTGAAGCGATGTTACACGTTTTGGTAGTTTAGGCCCATTTACGATAAATACCATGCCACAATAGAATGGGTGCTTAATATGCTCATAAAGACAAACATGCCCAGATTGAAGGTGGTTCAGAGTCAGAATTTCATAGCTAAACCCATTTATTCTCAAAATGTATGTTAAAATGAAATATAAAGGATAAAGCTCTCATGTCACCTGAAACTGAACAGGCATCATTAAGCACCTACTGTGTCTTAGGAACTATAGATAGAAAGACAAAAATGAAATAGTCCTAGACTTCAGGGAGTTTACATTCTACTGAGGGTTAGGGGGTGAATAACATAGACATAGATGAGTAATACTGAATATATACCAATTCCTCAAAACTTCGAGGTTTTAATCTTACTGCTAGGGCAGCTAGGTGGTGCAGTGGATGGAGTGCTAGGCCTGTAGCTAGGAAGATGTGGCTTCAAATCCTGCCTCAGATATCTACTAGCTGTGTGACCCTGGGCAAGTCACTTAACCCTCTTTGCCTCAGTTTCCTCATATGTAAAATGAGCTGGAGAAAGAAATGGCAAAGCACTCCAGTATCTTTGCCAAGAAAACCCCAAATGGGGTCACAAAATGCCAGACATCACTGAGTAATTTATGTGAAAGTACTGTGATATACTAGATGTAACACTAGAGGGTAAACCTATTTCCTTTTTTGCTCCAGCTAGATGGAACAGTAGACATAGTGTTGTACTTGGAGTCACAAAAAAGCTGCATTCAAACCTTGCCTCTAATGCTTACCGTGTAACCCTGAGCAGATCACTTAACCTTCGTGGCTTCAGTTTCCTCATTTGTAAAATTGAGATAAAAGTACCACCTACTACACAAAGTTGTTGTTGAGGTTCAGATAAGACAACATATGTGGTACTTTGTAAACCTTAAAGCACACTAGGAAAAATATATATGTATACAGGTATACACATAAATATGTATGTATGTATGTATGTATGTCAGTAGTTCTATGTTGCAAACTAGGTTTGATGTTTACCTTCTAATCTATCCCAAGGAGATATTGTGAGGATTCATACAGATGTGTAGATCCCACAACTAAAAAACACATGGAAAAATGATTACCAAAATTGATTACTTGGGACAATTTTTGTAGTTCTTGGGTGAAGGATAATTTGTCACCTTAAGGGAGGTTACTAAGAATTCTATGACTAAGGGGTGATTCTTTGGTAAGGAACAGATGTCGCAAGTGAATTCATACCTGTGACCTTCAGGTGGATGACCTCTCCTTATTATTCAGTTATTTTTCAGTTGTGTCCAATTTTTTTTTTGCTCTGTTTTGGTAAGGCAATCGGGGTTAAGTGACTTGCCCAGGGTCACACAACTAGTAAGTGTCAAGTGTCTAAGGTTGGATTTGAATTCAGGTCCTCCTGACTCCAGGGCCACTGCTCTATCCACTGTGCCACCTAGCTTCCCCAAGTTGTGTCCAATTCTTCATGACCCATTTGGAGTTTTCTTGGCAGAGATACTGGGACAGTTTGCCATTTCCTTCTCTAGCTCATTTTACAGATGAGGAAACTGAGGCAAACAGGGTTAAGTGACTTGCCCAGGGTCACACAGCTAGTGTCTGAGGCTAGATTTGAACTCAGGTCTTGCTGACTCTAGGCCTGGCGCTCTATCCACTTTACCTCCTAACTGCTGCCATGCATATATCAAGTGCTTAATTTCCAGGAAGTACAGTGGATAGAGTGCCAGCCTGGAGTCAGGAATATCTGAGTTCAACTATGGCCTTATTAGCTTACTTACTCACACTTACTACCTGCGTAACCCTGAGGAAGTCACTTAATCTCTGTTTGCTTCAGTTTTCTCAACTGTAAAATGGAAACAATAATAGGATCTACCCCCCTGGGTTGTTATGAAGATAAGAGATAATAGCACAGGGCTTAGAACATAGCAAGTACTATGTAAATGTTGGCTATTATTATTGTTATTAACTGAATTGAACTGAAAATCTTCCTCTTTCCAGACATAAACACAGGCTTGCTATTTAGTCCAGACACATAAAATTTATGAAACTTTTTTCCTAAAAAAAATTACATTTATGTAGCCAAGCACCATATCATATAATATATTTCTATCATAAAGCACTTTAGATGTGATCTGACCCTCACAAAAAACTCCAAGGTACTATAGGTACTATTATTATCCCCATTTTACAGATAAGGAAGCTGAGAAATTCAGTGACTTGCATAGAGGTAGTAAGTATCTGAGGCACCATTCGAATATAGGTCTTAATTGGCTTCAAGTACAGCATACTCTGTACTATGCTTTCGCTATCTGTTGTTAGTCATTTTTCAGCCATGTCCAACTCTTTGTGACCTCATTTGGGGTTTTCTTGACAGAGATACTAGAATGGTTTGCCATTTCCTTCTTCAGCTACTTTTACAAATGAGGAAACTGGGGGAAAAAGAGTTAAGTGACTTGTTCAGGGTCACACAGGTAGTAAGTATCTGAAGGAGGGATTTGAACCAGTCCAGGCCTGGTGCTCTATTCACTGCTCCACCAAATGCCCACTATGCCACCTAGCTGCCTCTAAAGAAAAGTCTCTGAATTAATTAAACCTATAAGGATTCAGAGTATTGTGTTGAGGTCTTTGAAAGGAAAGCACTTTATAAACATCAGCTACTCGGTGAGAAGAAAAATGAGTTTTAAGCTGATTTGGTTCACATAAATTACATTGAATTCTATTAGTTTTCTGGGACAATTTAGTAATTCTGTCTTCCCATATGAAATCTGACTCTGTTCTCGTTTCCTGTAAATGGGTTTATTTGTTTTTCTTTATTAAATATTTTCACACTGAAACTGAAAGCGTGATCCATTGCCAAGCCATTCCACTTCATCTTCCCATTTTGTAAACCCTTCATCATCTGGAGAAACTAAGGGAGAAGCTGTTATGTTTGTGTGGTATAAGCTAAGAAAGCAGGAAAACCATCAGCGTTCTAAATATCTGTGCAGTGGCTCTTGGTGTCTGTATACATTCAGCAGATGTACTTGGCTTTGAGGAAATCTGGATTGACAAAACAGATATCGTAAGAAATTCTTCACTTTACAAGAGCATGGAATTCCTTTACCTTAGAAATCCATGCACCTTATATCTTATTTTTAAAGTATAGCATCATTTACAAAAATTAAATTAAAAAAAAAATTAGGTACAGGTCTATTGTATAAAATAAAATGACACTATATGTGCTGTTACTACTTGATTATTTCTGAGTTTGTTATCTGCACTGGAGAATATATAGCCTAATGCTACCTCCCCAGGGCTACCCATCCAGGTTCCAAACCACTAGGAATGGGACTAAATCCAGATGGGATGAGATCAGGGCTGGCTCAGAGTGAGTGTGTTTATCTGAATGAATTCCAGCGTCAAATAATTTGAGAATTTTTTCCTCTTAGCGTCTCCTGCTTCTTCTCCCTCCCATTAGCTTGAGAGTGTATGTGTCCATATACCACAAATCCTTGAAGGAAGAAAAAATTATGAACAAATTTATATATGTGTGTGTGTGTATATATATACATATATATATGTATATATATATATATATATATATATATATATATATAATATATATATATATGTATATATATATATATATATATACATACATATATATACATATATGTGTGTGTGTATGTGTGCATATATGTGTATACACACACACACACACACACACACATACATATCCATTGCTACTCTTTGTACCTTCTGAGTCTTTGTTGTTCAGTCACGTCCCATTTTTCATGACCCCTTTTGGGGTTTTCTTGACAAAGATCCTGGAATGGTTTGCCATTTCCTTCTCTATGAGGATATAAAGAGGGTTAAGTGACTTGGCCAGGGTCACACAGCTACTAAGTGTCTGAGGCTGGATTTTAACTCAGGTCTTCTTGACTCCACGCCCAGTGTTCTATCTGCTGTGCCACCTAACTGCCTTTTTGAGTCTACCAGTAGTGAAATGAATAAAATCAGAGTTCTTTTTAGATCACATGCCTGGCACAAATGTCTTCATCACTGAGGATGAATAGACAAATATTTCTTTCTCACGCTAATCCTCATAACTGAAATATTTTCCCTCCTCATCTCCATCTCCTGATTTATTTGGTTTCCTTTGAGTTGCAGCTAAAATTTCGCCTTCTACAAGAAACCTTCCCTGGTCCTCCCTAATGCTAGTGCCTTCCCTCTCTTGATTACCTCCCCTTTGTCTTGTTTGTACATCACTGTTTTCATGTTGTTTCTCCCATCAGAATGTGAGCCACTTGAGGGGAGGGACTGTCTTTGCCTTTCTTTTTATCCTCAGCATTTAGAACAGTGCCTGCAACATAGCAGGTGCTTAATAAATGCTCACTGACTGACTAACTTTAATACTACAAGGATCTGACATTTCCTCAATATGAGTACACTAATATGTACCTTCCTCTTCAAATACAGATCACCACCCGTCTACTACTTAACAGTAAAGTCCAATCAATACACATTTATTAAAAGCTTACCATGTGCCAGACACTGTGCTAAGAACTGGGGCTATAAAGAAACCTAAAAACAGTCCCTCTCCTCGAGGGGCTCACAATCTGATGGGGGAGACAACACGTAAATAACTATGTACAAACCAGATACATACCAGAGAAATTGGAGGTGGTCTAAGAGAGAAGGCATTAGCATTAAGGAGGACCAGGAAAGACTTCTTGTAGATGGTGGGATTTTAGATAAGACTTGAAGGAAGCCAGGAAAGGCAGAGATGAGGAGGGAGAGAATTCCAGGCAGGGGGACTGCCAGTGAAAATGAGTGGAGTCAGGTAATGAGATGGCTTACCCAAGGAACAGCACAGAGGCTAGTATTACTGGATAGTAGCGCACATAGAAAGAAAGCAAAATAGAAGAAAATAAGAGAGAAAGGGCCTAAGTTATAAAGCCAAATAGAGGATTTTCTAATTGATCCTAGAGGTAATAAGGAGCCACTTGAGTTTATTGAACAAGATGGTCATTATTAAATTCTCTGGCCAAAAATATTTCTGACTTTCCCAAAGCCACCCAGCTAATCGGTGGATGAATTAGCTTTAAAACCCAGGCCCCATGACTCTTAGCCCCATTATATTTTCGATGGGCTTGGTTCCAGAAAGTTTGGGTTGTACCCTAGCTGTAAGCAATGCAACATTAGAGACTTTGTTTGACTTCTCTGAATCACAAGTTCCTTTTCTGTAAAATTAGTAAAATAATACCTGCCATCTTTGCCTCACAGAGTTATTGTGAGGATTATACGAGGTCATATATGTGAAGACTCTTTGTAAGGTATAAAATGTAATACAAATATTTTTATTAAGGTGTTTCTGGATAATCTAATATATTCTCTTGTGCTAAAGCCCTATACTCTGATGCCTCACTGAGGAATGGAGGTGATGCTGGAAGGTCCTACCTAGGTGGAAAGATTTCCATTAAGGGGCCAGTGACAGACTATATATGTCTGTCAGCCAAAGGCCAGCCTGGCTAAATGTGGCTCAGTATAGCTACAGGTCTATAGTAAGCCAGCTCTTGTTCATATAAATATGGATTTTCTGCTATATCTTGGGATCTCTCCTCAGCCAAACCTTGAGAGTGGTTCAGTGGAAAGAGTATGATTCAGGGGAAAGTTTAATGCTAGATTTTGAGGCAGAGAATCTGCATTCAAATACCAGCTCTCCCATTTACTACTTATGTAACCTCGACTTCTCTTGGCCTTAGCCTGCTCTTCTGTAAAAGGAAGGAGTAGGCATTTCATCCGGCTCTAATTCTGTAATCCGTGGCATGACTAAGAGGAGACATTTGGATAGAGACTCAATAAGTCACTTAACCTCTCTTGGCCTCAGTTTCTTCATCTGTAAAATGATTGGGGGCTGAACCAGATAACTGCTAGGATTCTTTTCATCTCTTAGTAATCTGACTCTTTCATACCATTAACTCCTTCTTATCCACATCAAAGAAAGTTTAATAACTTCAATAATTGGATAATCTAAAGTCTCTTTTACATTAGCCCTTAGAATATGATCATAGATGCACCCTTAATTGATGCTTAGATATGAATAGCACCCTTTATTTTCAGTGTTCGAGTGACACTTCTCCCATCCGCTAGATAAGCCAACAATCAGCCATTTAGAGTTGGGTGAAATCTTAGAGGCCATTTCAATCCAGCTCCCTCAGGGAAGAAGTTACATGTGCACAGCTTGCCCAGATAGTCAGTGGGAGAGCTACTATTTGAACCTGAGCCCTCTAATTCAGAATATAACACTTTTTCCCCTGAACCAAATTGTTTCCCAGGGCCTGGCTGAGGAGAGATCCCAACATAATGAAGAAAATAACACATTTACCCAAACAAGAGTTGGCTCAGTATAGACTTACAGAGATTGGTGAACTATGTCCTGTAGGCCAAATCTGGCCTGCTGCCTGTTTTGGGTTTTGTTTTTGTTTTTTGTTTTTGTTTTTAGATGTCCAGTGAGCTAAGAATGGTTTTTACATTTTTAAATGCAGCAGGTTGGATTTGTCCTGTGGGTAGTGGTTTGCCAACTCTTGCTGTAGACTGACAGATATGTAGGTATCCACATTTGGATCTTGCAGCTATCCTATGAATTTTGTTAAACTACCTATTCATTAGAATTTAGTAATGTGAGTTTATGCTTCTGAGTTTGGTTTAGAAACTCCTTGTCCTTGTTTACCTGTGAATATCAGAAAAAGAGTCACTTCAAAGGACCCTTACTGAGATATAGAGCCTTTTAATTCTAGGTCACTGCCCAAATTATGGAAAACTGAAGACGAGGTGGTTTTCCATTTCTATCATTTTTCACTAAGTCCTAAGTATAGTATGAAGCTTATTAAGGAAGTGTCAGCATCCGAGTTAGCAGAATTTCAGCATGAGGCCATTCATTGAGTGGCGACGGGAACTCAGCAGCATAGAGATCTTGTCTTATATGCAGGGCAAAGCCCTTTAACAAGATTAAATAGGGAAATTTGCCCATATAATTTCTGTTCTATCAAGGCCACTATGATGTTAACCTAATGGGCATTGAATATAGAGGTAGAATACCTGGAATGGAATTGTGATTGCCCTTTTCTGACTGTGTGAACTTGGCCAGATTACCTCACCCTCTCTGAGGCTTAGTTTTCCCATCTGCTATATAGGGATAATAGAGAGGCAGCGTCGAGAACAGACTGAACCTTGAACCAGGAGCCAGAATGTCCATGCTCAAGTTCTAACTGTCATTTGTTCTATGACCTTAGGAAAATCACTTCACTCTGAGCTATACTTTCATATTCTACAAAAAGAGGATTAGTAAGATTTTACCTCATTGCATTGTTGTGATGCCATTGATAGAGGGGGAGTTTTCTCACTGGAATTTTCCTGTACCAATACAATCACACATATATGTGTGCATGTGTAATATTAGATAGAAAGATATAGATAGATAGAATAGATAGATAGATAGATAGATAGATAGATAGAAAGAATCTGTATCTAGAAATACTTACATCTATATCTATATGTATGTATATACATTTATATATAGTATTTGTCCAGACCTGTGATTTCCCTGTGTATATCTATACATGCATACATACATACATATAAACACGCATGTGTATTTACACATATACACAGCCCTATGGCACTATTTTAATATGTATTACACATATGTGTACATATTTATGTAGTATTATGGATGTATGTGTATATAGTAGTATTCAGCAGAGCACTGTGCTTAGTCTTAAGGAGGTAATTTAAATAAGACATACACACACATAGGTGTGTATGGTGTTATCATTATTGTTGTTTGTAATTCGTGCTCAAACAGGACTAAAATGACATCATGATATCAGAATCAATGTAGAGTGTGTCCATACCAATATGAGCTCAGAAGGTTCTACCACAGTTCCACAGATAGGCCATATGACCATTTGGGAGGGAGATATCTGTATATGTCTCATATATATGCATATATATTTTACATGTGTATGTATATATTTACATATAATGTGTGTTTACGCAGACCCATGATTTTTCTGTACACATATATGTTCAAATTGTGCCACAGGGCTTCTCTCACTGTGTTGTATGCACACTACATATCTATGTAACATGTGTATATGTATGGGTGTAATAGTATTCAGCAAAGCACTGTGCTTAGCCTGAGAAGATAGTCTAGTTTAAATAAGACATGGCCTCTTCTATACTTGTACACTCCAATTCCACTATTCTTTCCAATACATTATGCTGCCAAATTTGTGAAAAGGGAATCTGGGCCTACAAGCCTACATTGCTAGTGTTTCATTAGCAGCAGAACCTGTGTTGGCTTTTCTTTTTTCCTTTACCAAGACTGAGCTCCAGAAAGTAAGCTCCCCTTCTGATATCACCAACTGCCAGGAAGACCCTAAAAGCCTCATCTGAAGAGCTATGGGACTTCATTTGAGGCTAAGGGCCCAGAAACTCTTTATGAGAACAGGAACTTAACATGGGTTTGGATCACTGGAAGACCAATACATTGGTGAAGTAAAAGAATAATGATAAAGGGACCTTGGAGAAAAGACTATCAGAATAAGAGGCCCAAGGAATAGCTCAAGTTCATTTTCAGCACCTCCCCTTGGCCCTCCTCTGTTTGTTACCAAAAACAAAACAACATATGCTGTGAAAGGCTTTAAGGACAGACTCTCTTCTTTCTCCATAATTTTCTTTCAATGAGCTCCTATTTATGGAGGCAAAAAAGAAGCCAAATTCTTTCCCAAGAACTTACAACTCAAAGTTCAGTTCATTCCTTGACTGCCTCTTTTCTATTAGCATGTGCACAGCTTATATTCAAAAGATTTTCAAAATTGAGGACAATTATCTGATGCCTGTGGAAGTGCAGGGTACTTAGTATGCAGCAATAAAGATTTAGTGGAAACAGGGTAATAACCTATCAGCACCTTTCTTGAGCAGGATGGGTTTTATTACGTGCCCCCACTCATTTCATGTAATAGTTCAGTTAGTACAAATTTCCTTTTTCAGATTAGCTTCTAAAATTGTGCAGCAGCAAAGCAAAAAAATTAGTCCTTAAGGGTTTGCTCATATTTTCCTTAGAGTTTAATAGATTATAGTATACGTGAGGTACTGAGGAAGACAAGAAGCAATATCAAATAATGACATTATCCAAAAAATTACATGAATAAAAATATATGAACACTATTAATAAATTAATTACATTGAATTAAGAATCATAAAACCTGATAAATGAATGTAACTTTGTTATTATAATCACGGGTTTGGTTCCTTTTCTTCTATATTTAATGGCTCAAACTGTCTTGAGGTTATTTTTTGGTTAAAAAAAATGCTTGTGGTGAAAAGTTATTTGCTTTTAAGCATGCCTTCCTTCAGCTGTTCTATTTTCCAGAACAGTGGCTTTATACAAAACTGCTTCCCATCTCCACAACTTGGAGGCACTATGGAGCTACACCTTTCTTTTCCCTCACTGGCTCATGCCCATTTATTTTTAAGCAAAGGTCACTCTGTCTTTTCAGAAGGCCACATTTGAAACAAGCTTAATAGTTTTCCCACTGAGACTAGAGAACATAACTATTTAAAACATAATTAACAACAGAATGTCATTCCCTGATTGTAGTTTTTACTTTCTGTCTGGGGAGTTGCGACACATCTGGTTTAATAGAGGGCACAGCGCTAGTTATCAAATTGATGCTCTTGACCTGCCCCCAGAAAGCTGCTGTAAAACAGTGCTGGGTAAATTAAGATAAATGCCAAATTCCTCTGCAGAAACAGGTCTGTGTCATTATTGTAAAAAGGGTGTTGGTGTTTTCAGTCAGGACTTCACAGTCAGGATATAAATACTGTCCTGGGCACGAGGGGCAGACTCAAACTTTGTTATTGTACACGGAAGGTGGTGACTCATTCCACTCCACACTATGCTTGGCTGGAGATTTTAAATTCCTTTTTAAAAACAAGACTATTGTACCACAGGGTAAAGATTTTATTATCCTCAATAATGGGATTGAATATCCCAAGGCATGGAAGCATAAAATTAGATCTGTTGATCCTCTTGCAAAGACTGAGGGTTATTTCCCACTGGATCGGGTCACTGGGGTGGCAGTGGCAAGCCACTTGAGTAAGATTGAAGGGGCAAGAAGAAAACTCAGGTTTGAGAGTAGAAAGGAATCAGTGGCTACACTGAATGCAGCCTTCCCGATGTTGCCGATGGACTAATGAGAGTAGCAAAGGATTTAATGAATTCTTGCCTTGGCTTTATCCCTCATTGGGTCAGGTTCCATTGCCAAACATGAAGAGATGCTTGGAATGCTATTGCCTGTCCAAGACAGAGTCTGTGGGTAATTAGACCTTGTTTTAAAAAAAAAATCTTTTAAAATGGGATGCAAAACCCAAACATTTATATAGTGCATTTCCTGGCTCACAAAATTGTTTTAACAAAACTACTTTGTGAGCCCTAAAGTGCTATAAAAACATGATTTTTATTATTACTATTATTATAGTAATTAAATTATATGGAGAGTATATATAAGTAATTATCATTACAAATGTAAGTATATCATTTAAATAAGTATCATTTTTACTAGGAGAGTCAGTATGGAAAAGAGAGTTGGCCTTCAAATCAGGAAAACCTAAGTTCGACTGCCGTCTCTGGTTAAGTCACTGTAACTCCTCTATGCCCCAAGCAACTTTCTGCCACAGTGAATGGACTAATGCAGGTGTGCAGGTGGACTAGTGCAGGTGTGGATCTGATTTGATCAAGGGAGTTTTCTCATTGGGTGTTCCCTATTTCACTGAAATCAGACGTCCTTTCCAAAAGAAAATTACTTAGGTACAAGTCTGTAAAAAAGGTACCACAGTAAAACATAGACACAGTTTCAGAAGCACACACTCGGAAGCCACATGGCATAGTGGAGAATGTGCTCAGCTTGAAATCAGGTAGGGTTTGATTTCACCTCAGATATTTAGTAGCTCTGTGACAGGGCATGCTTCAAGCAAAACCCTTTGAAGTGATTTATTCATTCATAAACAGGATGCAAAATATATTGGTAGAGGGATTTCTCACACACCCCCACACTGATGAAATCATAGATCCTTCACTTTTTTTATTTGTATTAATACAAAGATGAAAATAGCTTCAGCCTATTTTGTTTTAAATACAAATAAATATTTCACATTCTGAATCTTATCTTTTTTGCCAATTCCAGCTTTTAATTTTGATTGCATTTGTTTATACATATTTTACTTCCTCAGCATGTTTGATTTATGGTTTCCTGCTTCCTGGTATTTGAGGAGAAATAAAAGGGGTTGAAAATTAGGTTACCTATCAAGAGCTCAGGTGAAATCTAGGGACTCAGTTCCCAGTGAAGTCCAGCCCTAGGGCAATTTTCAATAAGGGATTACATGGATATTAACCCAAAAGATTCTGCCTGTTTCTATCCTGCCTGCTAACCTGCAGGGATAATGCCTGGGATAATAAAGTCGGACCATCCTCTAACATGGACATTCTAAAATATGGGAGAAATTGAAATGGCATCTATACTATGCAAATAATCTAATGGTGGGTATTATGACAATCTTTCTGGGCCCCTAAAGAGATAGCTTTCCCAACTTCCATTAAAGTTCTTGCTGCTGTTGTTTTTGCCAGTATAATGTACCAAAGTAAAGATACTAGCTTTTCCCCCTGTAACATTTTCATAACTAATGGAAGTTTTATAATTTATTAAATTTCAGTACTCTTTTCCCTTTGCAGAAATCTCCACTGTTTGAGGCTCTCGCCCTTAAAGTCAGTTATCCTTATTTGCTTTTGCCTTGTCCTCTCCCAATGTTTAAATCAGCTCATTCCTCACTCCAAGGACAAATACCTTAAACTCTCGCTTTGATCTTTTTTGCACCCCCCAGGTCATGGATTATACGGGACTTTTGAAATGTTATCCTCCTGGAGGAAAACTAGAGAAGACCAACATGTTAAAGAGAGAACTGCAGCTGTCTATGCAGACTCCATGCTCTCCTTTTCTCTCACCACTGCCATGTACCTGGTCACCTTTGGGATTGGTGCCAGCCCTTTCACTAACATTGAAGCAGCCAGAATTTTCTGCTGTAATTCCTGTATTGCAATCTTCTTCAACTACCTCTATGTACTCTCATTTTATGGTTCCAGCCTGGTGTTTACTGGCTACATAGAAAACAATTACCAGCATAGTCTCTTCTGCAGAAAAGTCCCAAAGCCAGAGGTGTTGCAAGAGAAGCCTGCGTGGTACAGGTTTCTTCTGACGGCCAGATTCAGTGAGGATACAGCGGATGGAGAGGAAGCAAACACATATGAAAGTCACCTGTTGGTATGTTTCCTCAAACGCTATTACTGTGACTGGATAACCAACACTTATGTTAAGCCTTTTGTAGTGCTCTTTTACCTTATTTATATTTCCTTTGCCTTAATGGGCTACCTGCAGGTCAGGGAAGGGTCAGACCTTAGTAACATCGTAGCAACGGCAACAAGAACCATTGAGTTCACTACTGCCCAGCAAAAGTATTTTAGTAACTACAGCCCAGTGATTGGGTTTTATATCTATGAGTCGATAGAATACTGGAATACGAGTGTCCAAGAAGACGTGCTAGAGTATACCAAGGGGTTTGTGAGGATATCATGGTTTGAAAGCTACTTGAATTATCTTAGGAAACTCAATGCAACCACTGGCTTGCCCAAGAAAAATTTTACAGACATGTTGAGAAACTCCTTCCTGAAAGCCCCCCAGTTCTCACATTTTTCAGAGGACATCATCTTCTCCAAAAAGTTTAACAATGAGGTTGATGTTGTGGCTTCCAGGATGTTCCTGGTAGCCAAGACGATGGAAACCAACAGAGAAGAGCTCTATGATCTCCTAGAGACCCTAAGAAGACTTTCTGTCACCTCCAAGGTGAAATTCATAGTGTTCAATCCATCCTTTGTGTTTATGGACCGATATTCTTCCTCTCTGGGAGCCCCCTTGCAGAACTCCTGCATTAGTGCTTTATTCTTGCTCTTCTTCTCTGCGTTCCTGGTGGCAGACTCCCTAATTAATGTCTGGATCACTCTAACCGTCGCCTCAGTTGAGTTTGGAGTTATAGGCTTCATGACATTGTGGAAAGTAGAACTGGACTGCATTTCTATGCTGTGCTTAATATATGGAATTAACCACACAATTGACAACTGTGCTCCACTATTATCAACATTTGTCCTGGGCAAGGATTTCACAAGAACTAAATGGGTAAAAAATGCCCTGGAAATGCATGGGGTAGCTATTTTACAGAGTTACCTCTGCTATATTGTTGGTCTGATTCCTCTTGCAGCTGTGCCTTCAAATCTGACCTGTACACTGTTCAGGTGCTTATTTTTAATAGCATTTGTCACCTTCTTTCACTGCTTTGCCATTTTACCTGTGATACTGACTTTCCTACCACCCTCCAAGAAAAAAAGGAAAGAGAAGAAAAATCCCGAAAATCGGGAGGAAATTGAGTGTGTCGAAATGGTGGATATGGATAGTACCCGAGTGGTTGACCAAATTACAACAGTCTGACTGTGTCTATTTTTTGCTTTTTCACCCTAGGTCTTATTGAGAGCAAAGAGATTATGTTGATGAAATGATTAGTTCGTTCATTCTCTCTCTCTTTCTTTCTCTCTTTCTCTTTCTCTCTCTCTCTCTCTGCTCCCATGTCTCTCAGTCTTTCCTCTCTCTCTCTCTCTCTCTCTCTCTCTCTCTCATTCTGTCTCTGTCTCTGTCTCTGTCTCTGTCTCTCTCTCTCTCTCTCTCTCTCTCTCTTCTCTTCCCTCCCCCTTCCTCTCTTCCCCTCGCCCCCTTTCTCTTTTTCTCTCTCTCTCTGAAATAGGTATATCCAGAACAGTGGAGGGAAAGGGAAAATGAGCGCGTCATGTTTTCTGTCTCCAAAATAAAGGGATGTGATCAGAAAGAATTAATATACATGCACACACACTCACACACATACACACAAACACCACATGTGCAGACACTTACCATGCATGCATGCACACGCACATGACTTTTAGTCCCTAAAATAAGATCTAATAAGGGGAAATGCATTAGGGAGCAAGATCGTACTTTATGTTGTAGCTGCTGTTGTGTTGTGACTGAGCCCCACTGACTGAAAGGTCAACTGTCAAGGCTGGAGTAGTTTAGCTTTACAAACTTTCTACAGAGCAATAATTCAAGTCAGTGAGTCAGCTATTTGAGATCTTAGCCATTGTGTATAATTTTTATTTTTTCCTTCGATGGAAAAGTTTATGAAACTTTGCCCCCAACAAAAACAAGCTGGAAATGCCATCTCCCATTTACCAAGTTAGAAATGTATTTCCCTACCCTCCAAAAAATTACTTGAATGAAGTAGTTTTATAAAAGGTCATTTATATCCTTTACAATAATTTTAATAACTTTGTATTTTGATCAATGTACCTTTTTTTAATTCAATTGTCATCGTTCTGAAATCTGTCATTCTGCTTTAGAATGTTTAGTAGCTTCTCATGAGAGAGATGATTTATTAATTACCACTTTTCAAGGAACCATTGACTATTAATAACAAAACAAAAATAAGTATTTAAGCATTATGATGGCAAAAAAAAAAGTGCATTTCTCTATACACAGAGACTACCATTGAGGCTGTATCCACATTTCAATGGCACTTCGTTTTGGTAAGGGACAGTCCAGCTGCTGAAATTGTTTGTAGCAGAGTTATGGCAATTCATTCTTAGGAGAGTTGGTCTTAGGAATATTGAGGAAGGGGTGGTGGAAGAGGGAGAGCTACATTGCTAAGGAGGAAAAACTAAGTGATTGCTTCCTATAGTTTCCAATTTATAGTGCCAGCCTACTTTACCTGTAAGGCATGCCTTGATTTAACTGTTTCAGTGTTGTACACAAAAAGAAGCAAGACTAGGGACAGGGAGGGGCTTAGCCCAAGAATTCACCCTGGAAAGAGCAAATACTATAGTATTACAGGGTAGGAAAGGGACAGACAGGATGTAGAAGGCAACTAGATGAGTTATAAACACAAAGCAATTGATGGCACATATCAGCTTTCCCCTCTTCTTGGGAACTTTTATTCCATCACTAAGTGATATTCTTCTTCCCTCTCTCTGGCCCCCTCTCTCTCTTTAGTGTCCCTTCTCTTAATGTTGGCATTCCTGGGTTTTGGTACAGTTAACCAAAAGCTGGATGAAGAATTGTTAATGGACCGAGTAAGAATTGTTTTGATCTGAAAATAGCTGTGCTCATGAATTGTGGGAGATTCTCAGGTCCTGTTTTTCCTTGACTCTTTGACAAGATCTTTTTCATGTGTTGACACTACTGGGCTTTTATGCTGTTGACCAAAAGCTGAATGAAGAGGTTAACAGGTCTAGTCAAAATTGGTCTGATCTGAAAATAGCTGTGCTCATGAATTTGGGTTGTTCCCAGGTCCTGTTTCCCTTTGACTCTGTAAAAACAAAAGTAGAGGCCGAGGAAAGTTTGAGACAAATACTGCAATGCAATTCCCATATGTAGATGTTATCCTGAGTGGATGTCTACACTGGTGAGAATCTTCCAAATATGTTTTACTTAGCAAATGTTTTATTTACTTACTTTATTCTCAACAGACTAAGCTGCTTACTTTTCTGACAAAGTTTCAAATGGAAATTTTTTCTTCATCTTTATCTTTTTAACATGGTTTCACTGGAATGCTATTACTCTTTTCTACCTACATCTATGGGAAATTTTCTTGGATTTTGTTTATAAGATTTTAGTGACCATCTCATAGAAACTTATGAAGAAGCACCTTTGTAATTAAATTGGCCAAGTACATTCAAAAGATAGCACTTAGTAAAAATTTCCTGGGAGTTAAGGTAATTTCCACACAAAGATACATTGGATAAACTCATATTCCTTGAGTTAGCTAGGTGGTGCCGTGCGTACAGGGCTGAGCGTGGAACAGCATACACTTACTAGCTGTATGACCCTGGGCAAGTCACATAATCTCACTGTGCCTCAGTTTCCTCATCTGTAAAATGAGGGGGTTCAACTTTATTGTCTCTAAGGTCCCTTACCATTCTAAATTTATGATCTCCAATATTTCACTTGCCTGTGTCGACATAGTCTAAAGAAATAAATAAGTGATTTCTTCTAATGCACAACTCATTCCCTTAATTCATACTGAGCAATAAGGCCATATATTTATTCACTCTACCAGAAGATAATGGGTCTTAATATGAGAGTTTGGCCCTAAGAAAAGGGCAAGTTGCATGATGGAATTGAGACCAATTATCTCTCCAAGGGGGTTTGTAAGAAGTAAGTATTTGTAAAACAGTGCTGAAGAGGGAGTTGGTTTGATTTTTTTTTTTAAATCCTGTATTACTGAATCATTTTTTGAACAGTGTGTTCTAAATCAGCAATTGATTTAGTGTTGCCAACATGAAGTAATGTGGCTGAAAGGACCTCACAAAACTGACACAACAAGCAAACCAATTAAATGGATTTTGTTGAGAATTAATCATTCAATTTGGTCAACCAAAATGACTTTTTACAGAGCATTATTGTATGACAAATGTTTCTCTAACTATATTGAGTTTCTGTACCTTTGGGTATTATATTTATTTGGAAATGAAGGGCATTTTAAGACTTTTCAACCATTCTATCATCATCTAAAATTAAGGCTAACAGACCTCTCACTGATATTTTAGGTGACCTGTGGAATAGCTCCATCTAGGTATGGAAATCTGTGTTCTGAGATTATTGAATAGGCTTTAATTTGTGAAATGGTTAAGATCCACAGAGAAGGTTTCCTTAACTATTATCCAGAATCAAACCCTTACAAAACTGGGAATACTTATTAGCTTTCAGTTTTTGAAATGTTATGCACTGAATTTTTATATGGAGGAACTAGATTCCTGAAAATGCTTACAAAATTTTAAATGTTCAGATTCCAACTGAAATTTTGCCATTTCAGTTTAACCAAAGAAACGTTGTAAATGTTTTTGGTTGGGGGGAGGGGAAGCATTGGTTTTGGTTTGGATTGGATTTTTTTTTTTGCCAAAGAAAATATTCCATTCTTCTAATACATTTCTGTCTTCGACTGTGTAACTATTTGATGTTAAGGCCTCAAAACGGGGGGAAAATTCGTCAAGGTGATGGTTTATCTAGTAATATACAACAGAAGATACCATGAACTCACCAGAGACTGAGGAGCCTGGAGGAGATGGGAGTGAGGCAGAATGATAGTGGAAGTAGGGCATTCATGTCCTATCGTACAACCACTCTCCAATTTAAATGACATCTGAATTTCCCAGACCAAGAAAACAAAATGCTACATTTTGTTTTTGTGGGGGGGAAAACAACAGGCAAAGCTCCAAAGACTTTTTCTCCAAAGTTTCATATTAAATAAGATTGTCCATCAGCCTCTGCCATCAGCTTCTGTCTTCTCAGCTCTCAGTCAAGTATCTTCTGTGTGCTCTGTGTGAGAAACTCAGTGTATCCTCCGAGTATCCATAGTGTATCCATTTTTCATTTCCATTTCTGAAAAATACACTCACTTTTATAATACTTTAAATAAATTATCCTTTAAATGGATTTTTCATTTGCTAGACCATCCTTGCATTTTTCTAACTACTACCTAATTGCCTTAAGGCATACTGGGAGTCAAAGGCATATTCCCTTTGACTATATTAAATCCATTTTTCATTTAATTATGCAGTATCTACCTGACATAATTGTTTTGAGATCCTCATTTAAAGCATTCTATGAGCTATTCATAAACTATTCCTACCAATATATGACATAGCCCCTTTTGCTCTCTAACATAAGCAGAATGCATCTGGCCATCTTCACCACAGCATAGCTTAGAGTGCTCAAGAGCAGTTATGGAAAATAAAGTTACCTGGTTCACTCAATCCTCAAGAATATTCCATATTTTTTGCAAATCCAACAGATTCTGCACGCATGTGTGTGTATACACACACATATGTATACATACATATGTAAATTATATACACATATGCACACATATATGTGTGTATATGTATTATATGTTTTTAAATCCAGATGTAGTGGTGAGCCTACATAGTAGCAAATCTTAACAGAGATAGGAGACAAGAGACCTTGTAGGGTTTGTGATTTGAAGGAACTTCATTCAGCCTTACTCAATAATACTGACCTTATAGCCGATTAGTTTAATATCATAGACATAGTCCTTTAAATATTGAAGGGTTTTCCATCTTCTAGAGGACTGTAAACAGCTTAATTGATAGCTTCAAGGAAGACTTAGGAATGAGACAAAGGATAGTCATTTGAATGGACCAAAGATTGTGATAGACTTGGCTTGGTATAGTGGAGGTAGACAGTTTGCAAGTATCAATTTCACAGTCCTTATCTGAGAAATTCCCTGTAAAATTTTGTCTTCAATCAGTACTAAATAAAATGTACTTTTCTGCTGTTATTTGAAGAGCACAGATTTAAGAAGGTAAGAGAAATCAGAACTTCAAAATGATAATATAACATTAATACTTCTGGATCCACAGGAAAAGAAATCTGAATGAGAGCAGCCAGCACACTGCAGCAATACTCCCTGTGGTGGTTACAACTGTTTGTTTCTATTTCATGCCATTCCAGGAGAATGAAAGGAGGAAGCCTGAATGAGCTAGAATCATTTCACTGTTGGTATGAATGGCCAGTGTCAGATTTTTCTCCCCAGTTCTTCTCTCACTTCTATCTCCCTTTCCCCCAGGTGTTCCCTTTGAAGTCCCTTTGATGTCCCTTAGAGCTCCTTGCTAGTCAGGAAAAAGTATAGCACCAGAGAATTGCCCTCTGAGAGGATTTTCTAGTCAGATTAAAATTAGCACTGTGAGAGCATGGAGAAGCCTTCCTGACATGGAAAACAAGCTTGCTTTACAAGTATAAAGGAGGAAAGGGACACAACCTTGCCCCATGCTGATGTGAGTGGATGTGCCTGTGAAACATGCTAGCTTCTGCCTCAGTGTTCCAAATAATAGGATGGCAGAGCTGAAGGGGGTCTGGATGTTCTCCCCACTCTTTTTTTTTTTAATAGATGAGGACAGTCAATGACTAAGTCAAAACTAGAATCCAGTGTTGCAGGAGCTCAGTACCATTAATTGATAGCCTGGGTTCATACACTGTTAGAATTAAATTTTCTAGTCAAATCATAAACATTAAAAGTCTGATTCAAAGAGTCCTCACTCTGGTTAATGAAGTTATTACACGTATACATGATATCATCAACAAACATTCAATTTAACTAGAATTTACAGTATATAGTACCTATGGGTAACTATCAGCTATGATGACACAGAGACAAAAAGAAAGAAAGAAAGAAAGAAAGAAAGAAAGAAAGAAAGAAAGAGAGAGAGAGAGAGAGAGAGAGAGAGAGAGAGGAGAGAGAGAGAAAAGAAAGAAAGAAAGAAAGAAAGAAAGAAAGAAAGAAAGAAAGAAAGAAAGAAAGAAAGAAAGAAAGAAAGAAAGAAAGAAAGAAAGAAAGAAAATTAATCCCTGCCCTCAGAAAGTGTATGTCCTGCTGGGTAATACAACAGATCAATGTAAACAAATAAATGATCATAAAATAATTTGAAGAGGGAAGAATACTAACAATTTGAGGGACTAGAAAAGACTTTCTTTGGAGGTGGTGCTTAAACTGATCCCTGATGGAAGTCAAAGGATGAATGAGGGGAGGGCATTCCAAATACAGAATACTGACCGTTCAAAGACACGGGAGCAAGCAATAGAATGGTAAATGTAAGTGAAGGGAAAGGGGCCAATTTGGATCATTAGGGTCCATCTTGGTGAGCAACATGAAATAAGTCTGGAAAGGTACCAGAGTTGTAAAGAGCTTTAAATGTCAAGCTGGCAAGTTTGTATTTTATATACATGATAGGTAGCCACAGATGCTTCTTGAGCTAGGGAATTACATGGTAAAGGCTGCTGAAAATGTTTCTTGATGTCGATTCTCCCCTTCAAACCCTAAATAGAAAGAAGGGGATGAGTCCTAAAACAAGCTCTTTGTGTCGGGGAGAATGCTATAATGTTGCTTTTCTTCTCAATTTCCATTGCTACAATGGGAAATTTAAAAAAAAAAGTTATGTTCATTGCATTCATAACTTCTTTTTCTCCTTTACAGAAGATACACTCAGTGTCATTTACAGTTATCCTTGAAGAAATGCCCTCAAGATATTACTAAGGGTGAGGACAAGTATATCCCTGTATCTCAGGCCATAACCTCTTTCTCAGTTGAATGGCTTCCAAGCACTTCAACTGAAGGTACAACACCAAATGATAGTGTATACTACATCCTAAACAGGGAAATCCTTCCCAAAGATAAGCCCCCATCTCCCCCTCCACATAAAGGTATTATATTCTAAGCATTCTTATGCACCATTACAACCACAGTAACCTTACTCAAAGTAACCTCCCTCGGCTTGGCTCCAGTTTAATTGCAAGCATAAACACAGGTGGCTTGTCTTCCAGCCACATTTGTGCTCTAGGTCTTGAGCTTGCTATCCAATCACAAAAGAAGACATGGAAATAAATTTCATCGAGCCTGCTTCTCCCCATAACCTTTATTTTGTCCACCCTAAGCTTCCCCATAAAGAGTAGTAGGATGGTGAAAATATATACTGGATTAACTTAAACGCAAAGCCATTGAGAATAACTGCAAGACAAACAAGATGGTACATGCCTGTGAACTCTGCTACTGGGAGAAGCTGAGGCTAATGGAGCACTTGAGCTTGATGGTTCTGAGCTGCAATGTGGCTAAAGCTGATTAAGTGACTGTACAAAGGCCAAACCAATATAGTGAACCCTGAAGAATAGGGAAGCTACTTGGTAGCCTCCACCTTCTAGAGAAGGGTGCGCTGACCTAGATCAGAAACAGAACAAGCTTCTGTATGCATCAGCACTTGCATTGGACCCCTGAGTGGCGATGAGACAGTCTCAAAAAGAGAGAAGAAGAAAGAGAATGAGAATGATATCCATGAGCTATGTATGCCTAAATATGACATTGCTAAAAGCCCTAAAGGAGAGGATGGCAGTGCCTGGTAATCAGTTCTTCTCCTAGAATAATTCTACAGGAGCTAGAACATGAGTTTCAGTGGTTATCACAGGAAAATCAAGACTTCTATGTGCTTTCTTATTTGAAGTGTTTTGCCAGTTCAGGAGAAGGACAGAAAACCAGCAATTTGGTAACCTCTTTGCACTGTGCCCATTAGTTTATGACTAAGATGGCAATGACTTATAATCTTCCACTTAACTGTTGCTGCTTCCTGAGAAATTCCCATTTCGCAAAATAACTAATTTTAAGGTAAGTGTCAGATAAGAATGGCATAGTTTTGCAATATCCAAGACATTTTGAAAAAGTTATCAAAAAACAAACCAAAAAAAAAAAGACTAGCTTTTCTCCTATTCATCAATGTAAGTGAAGGTGAGTATTAGGAGCCTCACAAAAGTAAGAGCACTGCTGAAGGCCTTGTTTTCCATTTTTATTAAAATTACTTGTACACAGCCTAATAAGTTTCTTTGAAGACTAAGTCCCGAGGGTCTATGATAATTGATGCAACTGCTATAATGTCTGAAAGGACCACTTCTTTAGCCTCATATAGATTGCTTGCAAGAAGGCACCAAAGTATGTCCTCTTCCCAGGCAGCGTGTATTATGTGTATAAAGTCAGCCAAAGGTGTTAGAATAGAACTATACATGCACCATCATTTTTGTTGTTGTTATTCTGTCCTTTTCAGTCATGTCCAACTCTTCATAACCCCATTTGGGGTTTTCTTGGCAAAGATACTGGAGTAGTTTGCCATTTCCTTCTTCAGCTAATTTTACAGATAAGGAAACCGAGAACAATAGGGTTAAGTGACTGGCCCAGAGTCACACAGCTAGTAAGTGTCTGAGGCCAGATTTGAACTCAGGAAGGTGTCTTCCTGACTCCAAACCCAGCATTAACCACTCTGCCACATCTAGCTGCCCTATGCCATTGTTATAGGCTGGAAAATGCCAGAGTAAAAGACATACTACAGAATTTCCTGTTCATATTTAGCCATAGTGCATGCAAAAATCTTTTTGCCTCATTAAGTAAGTACAGTTGTTGGATATCACACTATTGTGTATTTTCTTAGCTGCCTGTGAGACATAGAGCATTTTCTTAACATTTCCAAATTACAGGAGTAGTTACCTTTCTCCTCCAAAAATTCTCCCATTGGCATGGCCTCATGGGAATTTGCCTAGTCTCTTTGTAGCATCCTACCTGTCTAGCTATCTGTCCACAGAAACAGTCACAAACCTCATTTATCGCTATCATATGTTTGATAGTAACACTAAATAGCATCTGGCTACCTCAGGGAAAGAACTTAACCTCCAGGAAGGCAAGGAGATTGGAAAAATCATTCTGAAGGAAAATCTGCCCAAGTAAACCACAAAAACACACAAATAAATAGTAAGAGGATGTGGGGGGCAAGAAGGAAGTTGAGGAGACACATGCCCCCACTCACCCATGGGGGAAGGACAAGGAGGCAAGAGACAAGGACAAAGAACCTAAACAAAGAATAAGTACAGTCACTAAAAGGGAAAGAAATGAGCTATATGTCAAAAATGGCTAGAAAGTTGAAGGAATGTCCAGTTATGAAAAGAAGTGGAAGGTGAAAAATGAGGCAAAAAGAGAGTGTATTTGGAGATTCACATAAGGGAAAGTCAATAAAATTGAATCTACATTTTTGTATGAGCTAAAATGTATTTTGAATTACTGGCCTATAAATTCTACCTCATAAATTTGGTGGAACTCTTCAGGAAACACCTAGGGTCATAATTCAGTTGCCAATCACTATGATTGTATAATCCAGCTTGGAAGCAGAGACCAATATTATTGACTGCTAGGACCAAACCAGGTAATGTGCAGTCTAATTTCTGAAATCCTGTAGCCAAACCAATTTCTATCAACATGGAAATATTTCAAAACTTCAAAAAGGATTAGTAGGCAGTAATTTAGTTAATTTAATTTTTAACACCCTCCATTTACTAATACTTCTTAGTGGAGAAGGAGGGACTGAGCATTCATACAGTGCCTCGGCACCATGTCAGGCATTGAGCTAAGCATTTTTTATGAATATTAAACAGAATGTAAGCTCCTTGAAGACAAGGACTGTGTTACATTTGTCTTTGTATTATTAGCCTAGCATTGGCGCTGGTACATAGGAGGGGTTTAATAAATAATTGTTGAATTGATTATAGGTCAGCTTTTGAAACAGTGCTTTCCCAATTAATTTTCAGGGGAAGGAAAATGAAGAAAAGTACATATAATAGTTTTTTTCAAAATCACGATGTTGAACCTTGAAATAACAGAGTTTGAAATCTAAAAATGCTACTCCTTCCTCATTGTAATCTATACTGAAAGAGGTACCTGTATTGCTTTTTTTAATATATAATATTGTGCTGTCATCATGATGTATATTTAAATTGTTTCAAAAGTAAATAAATCCTAAGACTACTGAGCTTGTTGATAGTAGGCTAAACAATATGGCAGTATTCAAGAATTTTATGGTCTGTTTTCCTAGAACAGATTTGATATCATCTACATTTACCAGTAATTTAAATGGATTCATATTCACTAGGAAAATAAGGAAGTCAGGAAGCAATAAATTATGAATGGAATTGCATGTACCAGGGTGGGCAGTGAGTTCAGACTAGCAAATTTCAGGACAGGTACTAACTGCACAGGAACTCAAACCATTTACCCTACTGACAATAGGTCAGCCATGATGTCCTAATGGGTATAGAAGAGTGCATACTTTGGTGGAATTGAGAGAAAACTTGAGTAAAACAACTTTCCACAATGAGTTAAAACATCTATACAGTAAAGAAATCTAATAATCTAATTAAGCCCAAATATCAAAATAATTAATTTCAAATAACATTTTAAAGAAGATTGAATATCAACTACGTAATAAAATCATACAAATTTGTAGGAAAAATAACTTGAAATCACCCCAAAAGTAGGTATTTTGCATGAAATAAGCTTACCATTTTCCTAAATATCTGTCTTTCTCAACTGCAGGCGCACGTGCACACACACATACACACACATACACGCACATACAATGTAAGGCAGAATCTCAGTGGTGACTAGTGATCTAGTAAGCATTGAAACAAAATTCTGTGGCTCTAAAGAGAGTTTTATAGACCATAAAAACCTTCAGGCTACTTATTGTATCAGTATTGAAAATTGTTAATGTCAAATGCATAAGGAGTCCTTAATAGACTCTTCTTTTGCATAGAATGCATAGGAGACTTCTATCTTGATGTCAAATTTCAATAGGAAGGAAGACTTCAGACTTACTTCAGATGCTTTTTCATACTGTTTTCTACTCTACTAATAGACTTTTCTTTTAAATGGCATTGGGTCTGAGTAATATTTTAATGTGATTTTTAGTAATGTTGTTACAGTTTGGGAAAGATACAGTATAGCTCTTTGATCAGTTTAGTCAAAAGTGATGTGCTTTGTCAGCAATGGATAGATATTTTATTTAATCCCTGTTTCGAAGTGTGTAATCTGGAAGGTTGAATCTCCTACTTCTTGTAAAAGATGTTACCAAGGCTTTCAACACTCAAGTTTGTGCATTAGCCTTATGCTCCTACTTTTCTTCTATTTACATGATATTTCCATAAACTTTTTGTATTATTCAACTTATCGACCCTCATTTTAATACCTCGACCTAGAGGATGTAGTTGTAGGATGTAGACATTTTCAGTTCAAATTCTGTGACACCAATTGGCAGCTCCTTTCATCTCTTTTGAGTCTTAGTTTCCTCCTTTGTAATAATGAGGGTACTTGCACTACCTACCTCACAGGGTTGTTGTGAGGAAAGTGCTTTGTAAATTGTAAAGTACTATAAAAATATGGGGCTTCAGGGTTGGTTCAATTTATAGTCATGAAAGTTGCAAGAAAATTCTTTGCCTCATTGAGTATATGCACCTACATCAATAGGAAAATCCTTTTGGTTCCATATCTATTTGTACTTGTGGGAGAAGACTGAGTGTATTTGTTACACATCACAGGTTGCACCTTATTGGGGAAGAAATGACAAAAGTATTTATGGAAGGCATAATTGCAAACACTGAGGATTAGTAAGCATTTTGTTTCCCAAGGCCAAAGATGTCATTTAACTCATCTACATGTTTAATTGAATGGAGACACAATGTATACGGTTGCAGAAAACCTAAACCAAACTTAGATTTGTGTTACAAGCACTGAATTAGAATGTTCATTTTCCTGTATAAGTCTTTGCATATCTTTATATTTTGCCACAGTAGTTCTGAGCTTAGATAATCTGGCAATTTGGAGCAACAAAGAAGAGAAGTCTTTATCTTCCTCCTGTCTGCTGAAGTCCTTACTTAGCCCATTTCCATGGAAACTAAAATCAGATCACCAAGAAAAAGAAAAGGGTTAGTATTTTTTTAAAAGAATCAACAATAGCCTTTCCCACACTTTATCTCATTTAGTGGACATCTATATAAATAGAAACAAGGTCAGGGACATAGACTAACTTGTTTTTTAACCAAACCATCAATGCTGAGAGAGAGAGAGAGAGAGAGAGAGAGAGAGAGAGAGAGAGAGAATGAGAATGCAGTCCATAATAGTCAGTATTAGAATGAGGCTTCAAATAACTTTAGGAGAATTCGTTTGTATTTTCACCGTCCATCTGTCACATTTGTTCAAAATTGAAAGAATTTTGTAGTGAGGAGCCCACAGTGGGGCTAGTCTGTCTCCTGCAGTTCTCTTTTTTCCTCTGTACATTGCTTTACATATACACATACAAGTGGGAAAGGAGGGGGGGGGGGACAATACCTGTGATTTCCTTGATACAGGGAATTCTCAGTAAGGCAACTCCCTCAACCAATACAGATTGTCATCTTCTCTATATTTCAGAGTTCTCTCTAAGCCTGGGGTATTATGAGGTTAATTGATTTTTTCCAGTGGTCACATATGTAGTGAGTATACATCAGAGGTAGGCTTTGAACACAGATCTTCCTGACTCTGAGGCCAGATCTCTATCCACTACATAATACTGCCTCTCCATAAATACCAACATCTCCCCCCAAAAAAAAATTCCCTAGAGATGAGTGGAAAGAAATTGAATGACTCCATTCCCAATATTTCACATTCACTTGTGGAAAAAGGTTTCCATAACAGTGAAGAATTATGTGTATTCATTACATTTATATGATTATATTTTATAAGGAATTATTTCCCTTTAATTTCTGAAGAGAGCCTCTTGTTTCAACCTATGAAGTTGGAAGGGTGGGGGAGTATTGCATCACTTAAGCATTTAATTATATAATATTAGGAACAGAAGAATGCTCCAGGCTCCCCAAACAAAGTCATCGAGCACTTCAGAGCTGGTACACCATTCTTGACAGGAGAAAACTTTCTTCTTTTGTTCTTTCATAGACAAATTAAACCATGTAAACAACTTTTTAAAAGCAGGCTTTCTTCCTCTTAAGTGTCCTTACGTTTTAGGAAAATGTTTCAGAAAAGATGATCTTGCTACATCTTTCATCAGGTTCTTTCTTTCCATCCCTCTGATGGGGGAAAGTTAAATCTCTCTTTTATACTGTGTGCCTCATGTGGCATTTAGCTTTTGCTGGCATTCAGTATAGAAGATAGCCAGCTCTGTGTTGCTGCTGGGAAAGGTCAACAGGGTTTGGCCATAAAAAACAAACTGTTTACCTCATTGCAGGGTGTTTTGATCCATGTTCAATTCCTGGTTGGCTGGTGAGCTGAAGAGAGGGTCAGAAAATTCTCCCTAAGTACGAAGTATCAGATTGGAATATTGAAGGGAGAAATAATTTTTATTTGGTAAAATTGAAACACTTTTCTAGATTTTAAAAAATTAGAGGAGAATGAGGGATGAGGAAATTATGATTCAAGTGAGTTACCTGGTTTTGCCAGGTGGGTCTTTGAATAATCCAATGAACCTCACTTCTTTTTCATGGAATAGGGTATTGAACTGATATGGCATCACTTAGGTAGAATTCTTCATTTCTGATGGATTACCAGTGTCCAAGCTAATCTAAGGCTATCCCCTTTTTGGTCACTGAGTTTAAGCTAATGTGTTCATACATATCTCCCTAAAGAAGATTATTGAATCAACTGTAACTAATAGTCATCTATACAAAGTAGACAGGGATATATAGATAACATGCTTGCATGTATGCTGGAGGATTCAATCAGCAAACATCAGGACCCAAGGAATTCATGGATATCAATTGTGTTTTCTAGTATTCATATGACTTATAAGAATTCTGTGACACTATTTGGGCTAGGATCATTCCATTTCTTACATTGGTCAAAAACACTGTACCACCTTAGTACACCTTAGTAATGACAAATGCAAAGTGACCCAGAGTGATAATAATGATAACAATAATAGCTAGCATTTACATATAGTGCTTTAGTGTTTACAAAGCATTGTACATATGTTTTCTCATTTGATAGTTATTGGGCCTTGACAGTTGACCTTCTATGGGTAATAATAATGAATTTTAGAATGACTGGGTACTTCTGAATAAATTCTATACACACATACACACACATACACACACACACATACACACACACAACCCAGTTTTTTATATTAGAAATAGGAAGTATAATACTAGTTATTGGAGACTTCTCCAATATGCTTTATATGACCATGAAAAAGGATAATGGAAACAGAACAGTAGAAGGAAATCAAACTCATCATATTCATTTGCTTTGAATTTCTTTAGGGTTTGGGTTTTTTTCCCCTTTTCATTGTTAAAGGTTGGGGGTTGGGGATCTGCAAAAGTAAAAATATTTTAAGCATTGCATTTACTTGAATGTTTTCTTCCTAGAGAATCCCTTCTCCACTCTATTTTCCTTTGCCGTCTCTCAGATGTTTCAAGAAATTCCCAGACTTTGGCCAGTGTGGCTCAATGGCTCCCCAAACACACTTTTGCAATTGTAAGCACTCAGGGGTTCCACTAAAGGGTGGTTGGATACAGCTTCCGGACTCATTGTATCCTACAAGTTATAGAATTATGCACCAACAGCTAAAGGACACAATTACAAGTTGAAATATTGTGACACACTGTGTAATGTCATACAATCAAATGCAATGTTTAGTAAACATAAACCTCTTTGTCATTTTGTATTTATTTATACAGATTTAAAAATAAAGCACACAATTAAAAAAAGCCCACTCTGTATCATTTCATTACTGGAAGAGGAGGAGTTAGGGATTAGCAAATGAAATATGTTGGAAACCAAGTGCTAAAATAAATACAGTGGGAAAACCCTTGAAGCATTCTCTGAAAAACAGGTTTTAAATTAGGATGTCCACTCTTATCACTTCTATTTCTTATAGTTTTAGATATTTTAGCAATACTAAATAGGTATGAAAAAAATTAAAGGAATGTGCATCAATATTCAAAACAACAAATTTTCTACCACTTTCTTGACTCTTCAGGGTAATGGTCTATCAGCCAAGAGTGTTGGTCCACTCATGCATTTGTCATTTGAAAGGCACTCCCTCTAGCAAGGCAAGTCAGAATACTTCCATGACTCATGAGTACTCTAACCAAAATAATTGTTACCTGGTATACAATCATATAATGATGAGCATCCCTGAAGTTACCTAGATAGATAGATAGATAGATAGATAGATAGATAGATAGATAGATAGATAGATAGATAGATAGATAGACAGACAGTCCACTCAATCCATACTTGAAGCCTTTTAGCGTCAATAAGATCAAAGAGATTTTGCTCCACTGATGTGGTCTTTGAAAATTCAGGGTCAGTACACACAGAGGGACATTAGATTATGAGAGTATTATTCAAATGACTACTTAGGAGTTAATTGAGCAACACAATAAACATTTTCAATTTGACAAATATTTATCCACTTTCTAAACTGTGCTACCTGCTGGGGAAACACTTTTTTTTAAATGAAGCTCCTCACCTTAAGAAACTTATTTCCTGTCTTCTGACTTTAAAATTGTTGCTATTGAACATTACTATGATGCACATCTTTTAAGTTCATGATATATCATTTGATTTATAAATGGAGGGGGGGGGGCTTCTTGTGTTCTTAGGCTACAGAAAATGTTTCTCAATCCCTCTTAATTCCAGTGCCTTCCCTCAGCTGATTAGCTCCAATTTATCTTTCACGTATAGCTTGTTTGTACATGTTTGTTTGTATGTTATCTTCTCTGTTCAATTGTGAGTTTCTCAGGGTCAAGGACTATCTTCTGTTTTTCTTTGTATCTCCAGTGATTAGCACAGTGTGTAGCACATTGTAGGTGCTTAATAAATGCTTGGGGACTCAATAAGTAGTTAGAATGCTGGGCCTGGAGTCTGGAAAGTCTGGGTTCAAATCCAGACTTAGACACTTACTAGCTGTGTGACCCTAAGAAAATTACTTCACCTCTGTCTCAGTTTCCTCAGCAGTGAGATGGAAATAATAGTAAAATCTACCTCACAGAGTTACTGTGAGGATCAAATGAGATAATGTTTGTAAAGCACTTAGCCTATTGCCTGGCACATAGTAGTCACTTATATGCTTGTTTCTTTCTTATTGGAGGTCTTCAAGTGGAGACTAGATAGCTACTTTTCAGAGATTTTTGAGAGGAGATTCTTGCTTAGGTCCAAGTTGAACTGGAAGATTTCTAAGCCTCCTTCCAACTCTGAGATCCTGGGATTCCACACCATCAGTAGAGAGTGGGTTTGGTTCTCTGGGAGACCCATCACTGGCAATAATTCAACAAGTGTGGTCAATACAGAAAGGGGTCACTCCAGAGAAAAAAGGTAAGGCAAAAGAAACCAAGCCAGAAGATGAGATCTATATAGAATCAAGCAGTAGACCATATGTAAGTGATTTGATTAAATGCCAGGACCATCAAGAAGCACCATAGACAGATCCAAAGAAAATTAGTTCATCTTACCAAGAAGTGAAGCCAACAAAATCCTTCCATCTAGAAGTGGATCTATCTAGTCCACTCTATCCCAGAGGCAAGCTCTTCACTGTCGTTAATGAGTCAGGGCCCATTAAAACAAACTGTGTCCTACTCTAAAACACCATCCTCACTCACCACGTTTATATATAATGGATCTTCTTTGAACAAAGTTTTTTGCCTGCTGTCCACCACAGTAGACCATGAACTCCTTGAGAGTAGAGCTTTTCCCTTTGTCTTTGTATCTCCAGTGCTAAGCAGTGTCTCACACATAGTAGGAGCTTAATAAATACCTATTGACTTGAATGCCTGTTGACTTGACCCCCAGATGTCCACATTTATGGTTGGCTACATTTCTTGAGAAGGCCATCTACAGTTTGGTCCTTCCACTTCCTTTCCATTCATTCTCTTCTTAACTCTACATTCTGGTTTCTAACCTCATGACACCAAAACTGCTTTTTCTAAAGTTATGAATGATTTCTTAATTGATAAATCTAATATCCTTTTCTCAATTCTCATTCCGTCTGCAGCCTTTGATACCACCAATCATCCTCTTCTACTTAATGCTGTCTTCTCTTTAGGTTTTTGTCACACTACTCTCTCCTGGTTCTCCTGCCTCTGTAGCTGTTCTTTCTTCACTTGAATTTCATCCAAGTCATGACTGCTAAACATGGATGTCCCACAAGCCTCTGGCCTGGGCCCTCTTCTCCTTTAGTTGCAAGTACTCAATGTGTAGTGAGTGCTGTACCCCATATATAGTAAGGGGATGTCATTGTATGGCTTGCATAGAGACATAATAGGCATCTCTAGCCTCTTCTCCCCCCAAGACTTTAATACCTGTCTGGTTGAGTAGCAAAATGTTGGAACCAAAGGCCACCACTCTGCTCTCCTCAGAGAGAAGGGGCACCAGGCTATAATTATCTGCTCCATCAAATATTATTAGTCTAGGGGGTCTTATCACTGTCATTAATTGGGGAAAGTAGGACCCCAAGTTTTATACCCCAAGTTTTATATCCAAGGTTTGACCCCTTTCACACCAAATACTTATTCCATAATGAATACACCTATGGCAAATGCAAAAAAAAAAAAAATCCAAATCATAAGAAAAAAAACATGAATCAAAGTATACTTATGAGAATATATATCAGACAACAAAGTGAAGGAGCTCTCCCATTGGGAGTGAGGTAACTCAGCTCAATCTAGAAAAAGTCCCAGATCTTACTGAAAAGAAAATTATCTGGAGTGTCTAGTGTAACAAGCTGGGGATAGGCACATGATAAAGCCACCCCCTCTCATTCCAGCTTCTTCCCAGAGTCTTTTCTTTCAACAACCTGAAGTGAGATTGGCATCTTTCATCTTCTCTCTTGAAGCTAGAAGCACCTGAAGTCTGAAGAACTCAGCAACTCAAAGAAAAGTGAAGAGCTCTCCTCTCTTCCATTCTTGCCAACTTCACTCCATCCTTCACATAGGTGCAGAGCATTGATGTACTCCAATAAGGAAAGAGTCCCATACCAATGGACTTTGGAACCAGGGTTACATTCCTCCCCTAGGCTGAAACTCCTTGCAGTCCCTTGCAAAGATAAATCAGGACAAGTTCAAAACCTGTAAATGTACAGTATAAACACAAGCACCAGTGCTTTCAAACCACAAAGATGATTTTCCTGGCATCCCAAGTAAACAACTTTCAGTACTGTTGAAACTGAAATAAAATAAATGTCAATTAACATTAGATATGGTAACATAGTACCAGCATCACCTGGATGGATGCTACAGTGACAGCATACATAACTATATAAAGGACATTGCACATGTACATTCTGAAGGCACATACATATGTATAGTATACAGCAATCAATCAAAAGCAATAAGCATTGCTAACAAAGCAAAGCCAGCTAGCTACAACAATAACACTGTCAATAAGCATATATATATATATATTATATATATATATATATATATATATATGCCAACAACAAAAAACATGTATAGATGTAAGTAATAACTGTAAACAAAAGCATACATGCATAACAATTAACAAATAGATATTGCTATAGCACGAATATGACAAAATATACTGAAAAGATTAACAGCAAAATTTTTAAATATGCATAACCAAACATGAAGTACTTCACATGTACCATAGTAAACATATGCAGTTACCTGCAAGGCACTTTTCATATAGGCAGTCGTTAGTGTTGTTGCCTGGATATCTGTGCAACTGTATCTTCGGATTGGCCTATAACATCATAACTTAGCCTAGTGACAGGTCTAATAGGCCTAGTTTTCCTATAACTGACTGCTCTCTCTATTCCTATACCAGAGCTAACAGTTGGTATGGGCTAACCATCAGATTCATTATAGACTCATATGTTTACGCTGGGATAGCAACCTTTCCAGGTTGGCTATCAGTATTTTTAAACTCTGTGAGTTGAATCTCTACCCTAGGAGTCTTTGTAGAAGTTTTGGGCGGGAAAGGAGTTGTCTTTGGATTTAGTTCTCTTGCCCTGTAATAATACGCATAGTTTTCTTCACTGGATGCATCACTTTCATCTTCCATATCTGGGTCCAAAAGTCTTTGTAGAGCTGGGTGGACTCTGTTGTTTGGTTTTTTTTCTCAGCCTTTTTGTAAGTGAATTTCAATCATTTCTTTCTGCCTGCTCATTTGAAAGTCCAACTAACTGTCTTATGAGAAATAGGAGATTGCAGTGAACAGTACTGATAGTATCTCCTCCATTCTATGGAGCTATTTTGTAAACAGGCAAGTTGCCCACTCTCTCAATAACTTTGTATGGTTAGCTTTCCATGGGTTGGCTAACTTATGAGCCCCTAGACAGATGAAAACAGTCTTCTCCTTCTCTTCCTCAGACATAGGAATCTAATAGTATCCACTACACAAGTCCAAGATTGAGAACCACTGGGTCTATACCATTTTACTTGGTAATCTCATCAGCTCCTACACATTCAATTATCATGTCTAGGCTGATGATTTTCAAATCTACTTATTCAGCCTTAACCTCTCTGCTGACCTCCAGCCTAGTTTCTCTGACTGCCTATTTGAAATCTTGTACTGATTGTCATGTAGTCATCTTAAACTCAACATGTACAAAACTGAATTTGTTATTTTTCCAGCCTTCTTATACCTTATACTCACTCCCTTCACATCCTCTGCAGTCCAGTGACACTGGCCTCCTTGCTGTTCCTCAAACAAAACACTCCATCTTCTGATTCTGGATCTTTTCACTAGCTGTCCCCCATGACTGGAATATTCTCCCTTCTCATCTCCACCTCCAGGCTTCCCTGGTTTCCTTCAAGTCCCAACTAAAATCCCACCTTCTACAGGAAGTCTTTCTTGATATCTCAATGTTAATGCCTTCCCTCTATTAATTATTTCCAATTTATCCTGTAATATAGTTGGTTTGTTTAAATGTTGTTTTCCCATTGAGACTGTGAGGGCCTTGAAAGCAGACTTTTACCTTTCTTTGAATGCCTAGCATGTAACAGAGGTTAATAAATATTTATCGACCAACCAAAAAACAGTCTTGGTCCTCCAGGTCCAAATATTCTCCAGGGAATATACAACATTAGCACTGATAAGTAAATACAATATAACTCAAGAAAGGAGAAAGTACTACTAACACTTAAGGGACCCCAAGAAAACCTTACTTTAGGAAGCAGCAGCTGAGGCAAGCCTTGAAGAAAACTAAAGACTCTTGGAATTTAAGGTGAGGAGAGAAGTTGTTTCCAGAACAGTCTGTGCTAAGAAATAGAATTAGGAGATGGAATGTCAGCTTTGAGGAACAGCAAATACACAAGTGGGGCCAGAATTTAGAGTATTTGAAAGAGTACTGTGAATCAGTCTGGAAGAGTAGAATATAGATAGATTATAAAGGGCTTTAAATGCCAGGCAAAGGAGTTTGTATTTTATCCTAGAGGCAAAGCCACTTAAGCTTCTTGGGCAGAGGAGAGACATGGTCTGACCTGTATTTATCAAGATGATTTTGGCAGCTAAATGGAAATTGAATAGGAAGCTATCTATTACAGTAGTCTAGGTGATAAGGGCCTGAACTAGAATGGGACATATGAGTGGACAGAAGCGGAAGGAGGCAGAATTGACTAATACATCTCCCAATTGGCACACTTCTAAGGTCTCTCAAATCTGATTGTATTGGTTCTATAATCATTTATGTATGTACCCTAGGGGTATATGGCTGTTCAAGGAGGACTAGCACTTCTAGTGTGAGGGATCATTGAGACCTTTTCAAGGCTGCTCATCCACCTTCGGTGTCCACCTGGCCCTCAACTCTCATCTATGGCTCTAAGAAGCTATAGCATGTGCAGCAGCCACAACCCAGTAAACTCTCTCAGCAGACTGGCTAAACCTAGTTGAGGATGACAAGCAAGGGACCACAAACCAGGTCTGTGAGTTATGGGGGTGTCTACCCCAAGCATGTGAAGACTTCCACAGTGGAATGGGTGGATGAGAACAATTTGTTCCTATGGCCATTAAGATGGCTGAAGCAGGCACTATGGAGCATTATAGCTTGACCAGACATTGGAGAAGCCAAGGTAATCCACTGCATCCCAGGACAGTACCAGTTGTCCTGACTTGTGTCTTGCCATTGGACTTAGATGATTCTGGAGGATAGAATGAGGCTGACAACTTTGTGCAACTCTGCCTCTCTTGAATCCAATTCATGCACAAGTCAAGACATCACTTTTTGATGTCACTGATCCTCTTCAAAAATGAAGGACTAACAGGTTTGTACCCAAACATACCTTGGACCTCCAAAAGTAGTCATGAGGTAAAAGGATAATGTCTTAATGGTCGCTAGGAGGGTTTCTCCAAATATCCAAATGAAGCCAAAAAAGTAGAATTGGTGATGGGGGGCAGAGAGGAGGAGGAAGACAGGAGGCTGGGGTTGTGCTCTGCAGCTCACACAGCAGACTAGTTCACTTCTTTCATAGCACTCCCTTTGCTGCCAATCTCTGGTACAGCTTTGGTTTCAGTGAGAGTAACTAGGGCTATGATTACAGCTCCTTTACACCATTTGCTAATCTATTGAAGCCAGCAAACATTTATTTAGCACCTTCTACGTGTTAGGAATTGTGCTAGGTGTTGTATGTGATACAATGAGACAAGATCCCTGCTCTCAATATATTTAAAATCCCATAGTGAAGGTGAGACAGAGGTACAAATAACTGTAATGCAAAAATAGACTCTGAGAACTGTATGAGCTAGGAGGATCCAAAAAGTCACAAGATCAATTCCAGCTAGGAGAATCTGGAAAGGCTTCATTGGGGTGGTGGAGCCTGGACACAAAAAGAGGTCTTAAAGGGGGCAAGGGGTTACAAATGGTGAAAATGGAAGTAAAGCATATCCCAGGCTTAATGGATACTTTAAGCAAAGGCACAGAGTCAGGAAAGGGTGGGACAACTTTGGGGAATGGTGATTAGCCCAGTTTGGCTGAAGTATAGAGTACTTGAAAGGAAGTAATATGAGAGCAGACTGAGTAAAAGGAGAAAAAATAGAAACAGACTAACAATAACAATTCAATAGATTCTCAACACTTCCTCTCATATTCAAATGGCTGTTCCCTAACTGATTTGAAAATTGTGAACTTCAAGAGATTATATTCTTTAACACATAAATCTTATCTTTTCATCCACTGTTGCCAGATGGTATTACTTATTAGCTAGCAAGGAAAATGGGTATGAAAAACCGATTTTTAGAAAATTAGAATATTGCCTGATGAATTTTCAGAGAACTCAGTCTTGGCTCTTGATTTTAATTTCCAGTAATATCTATCAACATTGACTTTTCTCTGCAACTTATGTCATAAGATAGCATTTCTGAAAGCTGGTTCACCTTAAAAGCAAAGATGAACTCCAAAGAGAGTGCTAGAATTTAAACAAGACTTTCTACAGAACCAGAGAAACTAGGAAGACAACAGGTGACTAGTAGAGGCTCTTAATCTGAAGTAAACTGAACAAGTAGAAATCAGGAACACATGCCTCATGTGAAAAAGATTTGGATTATTTACTGGAGTGCAAACTCAAATGAGTCAGCCTCATGGCATGGAAACCAACAAAGTTCAGCTGATATTAGGGCTCTTAGTAGAAACCATGTCTGTTACAAAAGATATGAAAAAATGCCTTCTAGTATTTGACAAGATGATATATGAGAGAAGGATTAGCTGTATTCTGCTAGGCCCCAGAAAAAAGAACTAGTCATTTTGTTGTACTATTTCTGATCTTTCTCTCTAGTACCATGATTATTTCCATATTTGGTTTCTACATAGTTGTTTGTATGTTGTCTCCCCCATTAGACTATGATCTCCTTGAAAGCAGAAACTGGTTTGTTGGGGGGGGGGGGCTGTCTTTTGTCATTATCCCTAGCACTTAACACAATGCCTGTTGAATGTAGACACTTAACAAATGTTTGTGGACTGATTGACTATGCTTCCAGGCAGATCACATCTATTCAGTGCTGGACAACACATTTTGGAAGAATTCTGACAAGTTTTAGCACAAGCTAATTGGTTGTCCTCCATCCTGCCTCTCTTGTCTCCAGTCCTTCATGAATAAAGTAGTCTTAAAACACAGATATTCTTTTTTTACTTTTATTTTTTATTTTATTTTTTCTTAATTATATGTAAGCAAAAAACATCATCTCATTTTTTAAAATTTTGAGTTCAATATCTTCTTCCTCTCTCCCCTTACCCCCCATTGAAAAGGCAAGCAATTTGATATAGATTATACATGTGCAGTCACGTAAAACATTTCATATTAGCCATGTCACAAAAGAAAATGCAGACCAAAAAAAAAAACCCAAGAATAATAAAATTTTTAAAAGTATGCTTTGATCTGTAGTCAAACTCCATCAGTTCTTTCTCCAGAAGTAGATAGCATTTTTCATCATAAGTCCTTCAGTACTGTTTTGGATCATTGTATTGCTGAAAGTCACTAAGTAATTTACAGTTGATCACTGTACAATATTGCTGTTACTATGTACAATGTTCTCCTGGTTCTGCTCATTTCATTTTGCATCAGTTCATATAAATCTTTCAAGGTTTTTCTGAAATCTTCCTACTCATTTCTTATAGCACAATAACATTCCAACACAATTATATGCCACAAATTGTCCAGTCTTTCCCCCATTGATGGGCACTCCCTCAATTAAAACACAGATAATCTTAAAACACAAAGTATAATCCTTACTTAGAAAGCTTCATTAGCTCCCTATTTTATTTATGTTAAAATGAAAAATCCTTTGGCGTTTACAGCCATTCCAATCTATCTTGCCCTGCTGATTATATATACTATGCCTTACATATTCTAGACCTTCTCATTATTTCCCATGCAAATTTTATCTCCACCTTTTTGCCTTTAAATATGTCTCACATGTCTATATGGCTCTCCTGCATATTGCTATCTCTGCGTTTTGTCACCTCCTTTAAGAGGTCTTTCCTGATTAGTACACCTTAGTGCTATATTTTGTGGAAGTTTTCTTTATTTATTGATACAGCATTCAATTTGTATTCTTTTTATTATTAATATGATCTATGAGGCTTATTCTTTTCCTAACTCTAAACTAGTACTGCATTCTTAGAATAAATCTAGCCTAACCATAGAGACTATACACACAAATACACACACATCTATTTGCTATAGCCATGTTGTTAATATTTTATTCAATATTTTTCAACAATATTAATTAGTAATATTGGTCTAATTAGAACTAATTAGAACACTGCATCCCCTCCAAAAAAATTTGCTTTGCATATATTCTGTCTGTTGTTGTTGAGTCATTTCAGTTGTATCCAACTTTTCATGACCCCATTTGGGATTTTCTTGGCAAAGATACTGGAATGGTCTTGCCATTTCCTTCTCCAGCTCATTTTACATATAAGGAAGTGAGACAAACAGGGTTAAGTGACTTTCCTAGGGTCACACAGCTAGTAAGTGCCTGAGGCCAGATTTAAACTCACAAGGATGAGTCTTCCTGACTCCAGGCCAGGACCTCTAATCAGTGTGTCACCTAACTGCCCATATATCCTATCATTACTTCTCGATGAATGTATTATATCCTGCCCTCACCCTTATTTCCCATAGAACATAAAACATTGAGGGCAGGAGCCAGCCCTTAATAAGTACTTGTTAAACGATTGATTTTGTATTTGTAGTGCCTGAAACTGCATGTCAATTAATGCTTATTGATTGATTAATTGAAAAATTGAGATAAATAAAAGTTGAAATTCACTCCACCAAGAAAAAAGCCAAACAGTGAGATGATAAAACAAAAAAGAACAAAAAGAAAAAAATGAGAGTAAAAAGTAACCAATTTGAAAGGCAGAAAGAAACTAACTTAACCAAAATCAAAACTGAAGATAGAGAATGTATAACATAGGAAGATAAAACGAAAGAAATTATCAGAGCCTGTTATTTTGAATTAAATGAAAAAAAGAATATTTAAATGAAACAGGTGAATATCTACAAAAAAATCCATATTTAGCAGAACAGTAGAGAATTTAAATAACTTGATCTCCAAAAGAGAATTCAAATGAGCCACAAATGAACTACCAAAAAAAAACCTTTTTTTAAAATTCTGGGCCAGATAGAATTATAAATACTATCAAACTTTTAAAAACCAACTAGCCTCTATGTTGAGTATTTTTTAAATTGAGATAAAATTCACCTTACCAAACCTTTTCTATTCAATGAATATGGTATTTATAACCAAAAAGAGAGACAAAACTATAGAACAATATTACTAATTAATATTGTTGGAAAATATTGAATAAAATATTAACAACATGGCTATAGCAAATATATGTGTGTGTATTTGTGTGTATAGTCTATGATTAGGCTAGATTTATTCTAAGAATGCAGTACTAGTTTAGAGTTAGGAAAAGAATAAGCCTCATAGATCATATTAATAATAAAAAGAATACAAATTGAATGCTGTATCAGTAAATAAAGAAAACTTCCACAAAATATAGCACTATTTATGTTTAAAATATTAAAAAGCATAGAAATAAGTGACACTTTCCTTAATATATAAATATTATTTATGTAAAACCAAAAGCTAGCACTATGCATAATGGAGAAATATTTGAAGCTTTTCTAATAAGATTATGAGTAAGGCAATGATGTACATTGTCATCAATACTACTTTATGTCACTCTAAAATTTTTAATTGTATCAGTAAGACAAGAAAGAAATTGAGGAATTTAACATAGGCAAAAGGGAGGCAAAGTTATGTCTATTTAGAGATGTAATATGGCTTACTTAGCTAATCAAAGAAATCCAGTAAAAAAAAATAACAAAATAAAATAATAATTTCAGTAAAAGAAAAAGTTATAAAATAAACTCACAAAATCATCAGTTTCCTTGTATATTACTAGTAAAATCCAGAAGGAAGAGATAGAAAAAAATCAATTTAAAATAACTACCAAACAGATAAAATATTTGGGATTTAAGATGCCAGGATCAATATGAATGCAACTCTGAATAAATAAATGAATACAAGTAATTAATAAGATATTTAATGCTCATGGTTAAGTCACACCAATGAAAATAATGATGTCACCTAAATTTTTTTTTTCTTTTCGGCTAGGCAATGGGGTTGAGTGACTTGCCCAGGGTCACACAGCTAGTATGTGTTATGTGTCTGAGGTCAGATTTGAACTCAGGTCCTCCTGAATCCAAGGCTGGTGCTCTATCCACTGTGCCATCTAGCTGCCCCAGATGTCACCTAAATTGATTAACAAATTTAATTCCATGTCAATCAAACTCCTAAGGAGTTACTGTACAGGACTAGACAAAATAGCAAGAAAATCCATCTGGAGCAACAAAAGGTTAAGAATCTCAAGGAAAATCATTAAAACATAGAAATGTGACAGGCCTAGCATTGCTGGCTGTCAAAATATACTATAAGATGATAATTATCAAAACTATTTGATACTGATTTTAAAATAGAAATGTAGATCAATGGAATAAATTAGGTAAACAAAATCTGGAAGGAATCAAATATAGTAGTCCAATAGTTGATAAACCCAAGAACACTTCAGTTTGCTTATTTCATTAAGGACTACCTATTCAATTAGAAGCAATTAAAAACTAGAAAATAGTTTGGCAGAGAGTAATTCCAAAAGGATATGTCACTTATGTAAATTAGCTGCAAATATATACAGGAACTAACTGTAAAGCATCACATCAATTTTTTTTTAAAACAGAGGCAAATCGTAGAAGGCGCCTAGCACAATTGTAAGGAGAGATTTTTTTTAACCAAATGAAGATAGAAATGGAGGTGATCATAAAAGATGTAGACATTTATGATTACATGAAATGTAAAAACATTTAAAAGAACAAAATGTAATAAAAGAAAAGAGAAACTATCAATTGCCCCCCAAAAAATTTCCTAGCAATTATTTCTAATAAAGGTATTATATCAAAATGTATAGGGACTTGTTACAAATATATAAGAGCTGTTGAACTGTTTCAAAATAGATAAGTGGTCAAAAGGTATGACCAAGTAGTTTCAAAAGAAGAAATGAAACCATCAAAACCAAATTAGAGAATGTTCCAAAACACTAATAATTAGATAAATTAAAATTGAAACACATATGAGTGAGTTTCATATCACACATAAAATTGGTGAAGATGACAAAAGACAAATGAAAAGATAAATATAGCATGGACTGTGGGAAGACAGACATACTAATGTTCTATTGATAGTGTTGTGATTTGGTCCAATCATTCTAGAAAATAAGTGGATTTGTAATAACAAAGTCACTAAACTGTACACACCTTTTACCCATGGCAGAGGGAAAGGCCTTAGAGATACAAAGGGTTTTGTGGAAATATAACAAAATATAATTACATTGTAAAAATGATTAATATGAGGAATTCAGAGAAACTTTGGAAGATTTACATGAATTGGTAGAGTATAAAGTAAAGAAAACCAGGAGAATTTACACAATGATCACAATACTATAAAGGAAATCTATTCAAAAACACTAGAACTCTGATCAATGCAGTGACCAGCCATGACTACAGAGATCTGATGAGGCTTTTCCTGACTCCTATAATTCTTAGTGCCTCATATTCCCCTAAATTACCTTGTATTACTTTGTATATGGTGTATATTTACTTTTATATGTAAATATTGTTATGCTGAAGGTAGAATAGAGAGTTATTGAAAACTAACAACATTTCAAAAGAATATGAATATTTATCTGAAAAACATAGGAAAATAACATCACTCATGATTTATCACAAAATATCAAAAAGTAGTGGAAGGATTGGAAAGGAAGCTTGAAGTGAGATTAAGTTAAACCAAATTATCTGAGTATACTGATAAATGGACCTTAATGAAGAAAAAAGAAACAGGAAATGTTGTTGGAGTCTCTCCAGTTTAGTTTGAACTAATCAGAGTTTGTATTCCAATGGAATATCCTTGAGATCCCAGGGTCACCTCCACATCACATTGAGACATCAGAATAGGAGTTTAATAACATTAAATTGCAGTTAAACTGTGCTGCTAGCTTTTTGCCATATGAGACATTCCCTCTTCTCTTTTCATGCCTTTGAACAAAAGTTCATTTTATCCAAATTTATAACCCAATTCAGATTCTGGCAACAATTATCTACTGACCTCCCCACCCCACCCCCACCCTAACCCTGGATATTCTTCCTCTTTTCTTAATGGATTCAGGGCCTGGCCTACAATTTTCCTCTTTACTCAGACTTCTGACTTCATACTAGCAATTTCAACATATATATTGTAATTTTTCCAGTTCCTTCGATTACTTAACTCCCATAATCTACTCCTCTATTCCACCTCCATCACACAGAAAGATGATCTTGCCATCACCCACAATTCTACTTGAGTTCAAGAACTCTAAAATTCCTTTATCCAATCATTATCTTTTATCATCACATCTCTCCATATGCCTTACTACTCTTAAACTTATTCTCCATTATCAGGGTATCTTCCAAAGTCCCTTCACTAAGTCCCTGCTCTGACTACATTCTACATCCTTCCCAATATTGAACTTGAGGAACTAGTTCAACCCTCCATTATCCACCACCCTTGAATCTCTTAATCCTTTGTCCAATTGCCATTCATGCCTAGCCAAATTCCAACACTGGATTACTCCCCACCATCTGTCTTCTTTGTTCTTACTTATATTTTCCTGAAGAGAGTTAGAGGAAGTCACAATATTTTGTTGGCTGGGTCCATTACAGATTTATATTTTTCCTACTATTTTCCAATCGATTCATTATTTGATTCACCGCAGCTATTGCAAACTTTCTCTTCACTCCGAATGCTTTCCACAGTACTCCAGCATTTTCAGTTGAGAGCCTTACCTCAATACTTCATCCAAAAATCAAGGCCGTTTGCCACAAACCTCCCTTTTTCCTCTTCTCATCTCACATTCCCTTAATATTCATTTACTCCACTTCCAAATTTCCCTAATTCAATTCTACTAATCACCCAGATTTACAACCTCAGTGTCATACTTGAGTCTTCACTCTGTGTCATCACATATATATAATAAGTTGCCAAATCTTGTCATTTCTATTTCCACAGCATTTCTCCTAAATGTCCCCTTCTTTCCACTCACACAACTAACATTCTAATTCAGGATCTCTGTACTTCTTGTCTGGCTGGACTGTAAGTGCTTCCTAATTGATCTCCTTGCATTGTTTCTCCACACTCCAATCCATCCTCCATATAGCCAACAAAATGATTTTTCCCAAAAGCACAGGACTGACCATGTTACATCTTCCTATTCAATAAGCTTCAATGGGTCCCTATTACCTCTTGAATCAAATATAAACTCTTTTGTTTGGCACTTAAAAAAATGTTCATAAGCTGGTCCCTTCCTCTCTTTCTAGCTTTCTTATACATTTCTGCCCTACATGTAGTCTATGTTCAAACCATACTGGCCTTCCTGCTGTTCCTCACGTGAATCTCTATGAATTTGCACTGACCATCCACCATGCTAGAAGCGCTCTCTCTTCATTTCCAACCCTTAAAATTTCTAGCTTCATATAAGACTCAACTCAAGGAAGTCTTTCCCAGTTTCCCCATTTTAGAGCCTTCCCACTAAGGTTACCTTGTTTTTTCTTTATGTGCATATTGAATATATTTATTTATGTAAATTTTATCTCCCTCATTAAAATATAAGCTCCTTGAGGCAAAGAACTGTTTTCCTGTTTCTTTGTAGCCATAGAGCTTAGCATGATACTTGGCACGTAATAAGGACTTAATAAATGTTTGTCAGTTGGCTGATTTGATTTCTTCCACGCATAATTTCCTCTGAGAATTTCAAACTATAGCTTGTGTCTAGATCTCCACTAAAGCTAAAAGGGTTTCCAGTTCCCATGCAACAATCCAAAATAATGATGCATATCAAATATAGGACGGCTTTCAGAAAATGCAGAACAATATAGAGGAGTCACAGAAGCTCCTAAATAGTCACTACAATTCTCCTTTTCTGGTGTGTACTTCCTCAACCCAAGGATCCTTATGTTAGGGCCAGGTCAACTGTGATTTCCACAATACATTACATGAAATCTCATCTTTGGCTACTACAACCCTTTCCATAATGTATATGAGAAGAACATAACATAATAGATAGGGCACTGGACTTTGAGCCAGGAAGAACTGGGTTCAAATCCTGCCTCAGAGAGTTACTGAACAAGTCACAAAACCTCTCTGTGTCTCAGTTATCTCATGTGTAAAATAAGAGGACTAGACTCAATGACTTCTAAGATCTCTTCATTTCCAAATCAATGATCCAATTTAAGGAATCTTCTGTTACTGAAGATTTTTATAACTCCAATTACCATCCTTCCTTAATCAGTCAAGCACCTAGCAGTTAATAAACAGCTACCATACGCCAGGCCCTATACTAACCTCTGGGGATACCAGACTACAGCCTTACAGAACAACTTTGTTCTGTAAAATTTGGATTCAGTCAAAAGGCGCACTTAAGGACCTAGAAGGCTACATGTGGCCTTAAGGCTGCAGGTTCCCCACCCCTGTGATCGGGAGTCACTAATGTTGATTACGTGAAGAGATGGGGAGTGATATGATCACACCTGTGCTTTAGGAATGTCAATTTGACAGCTGAGTGAAGGATCACCTGGAGCGAATAGAGAAGTGACAGGCAGAGTAACCCAGAGTAACCATCACAATAGGCTAGTCATGAGGCAATGACAGCCTGAACAAGGGTGGTGGCTGTGTAAAAGGAGACAAGCGGGCATTTAAAAGGGATGTTGTGAAGGTTAAATCAGCAAGATTGACAACCAAATATATAGAGAGAGTACAGAGCTCAGAGTGACATCTAGTGTGTGAGCTAGGGTAATTGGGAAGACGTCACAAAGTAGTAAATGTCTAAGGTTGGATTTGAACTCAGGTCTTTTAGACTCAAGGCCTGGTGTTCTATCTATTGTGACACCCAGCTGCCCCTAAGCTTCTATGGCTAAGTAAACCTCTTTTTCTTCATTGTAGAGTGACCTAGGAATTCCTCATATTCCAACAAGGAACCTGAATTAATAAGGTATCAACCTGATTCTGGCCTTGCCTTCATGCCATTCACACCATAGTATAAAGCTGATAAAGAAAGAACTCAGTTTGCAGACCCTAAAATTTATGAAACCACCTGTCTCTAGTCTTTCGGGTAGCTATAAAAAATATTTATTTTTTCAGAAACATCCTTAAGATACATAACTTTCACACATGGACTATATTTTTTTCTTTGGGATAAATGCTGATTTACAATAGAATCACTTATTTAGAAAATATTAGCTGCTAAATGATAAAGGAAAATGGCAAAAGAGAGATGGGTAATTTCTCCTATCCAATATTCCTATGAGTGTCAGAATAGAATTAATGGAGAATGATAAATTCCTCCAGACACATAGTACTATCCAACAATTTGAAGTCCCCTTGAAAAAGAAATGAATTTGACTTTAATAGAGGTAAACCCCTCCAAATGTTCTAATGAGTCCAACCTCTTCCCCAGGGACTCACACAAGCCTTCACCCTAAGGGCCTTGACTCTCCCTGAAAAAAAAAAAAAGAACAACTAAGTTTCTAGAGAGGCACCTCCCTTCCCCATTGGATCTGCAGGGTCCAAATAACTCACAATGGCAACAAGAAGCAATGTTCAGGGTGTTTTGCTCTTTCATTTTGTTCAGTTCCTTACTAATATGCCACCTCTAGGACATATGCCAGATCCTCAGTCCAAGAACTCTTGATATTCATCCAGAAACCTTAGGTACAGGAAATCCCACCACTTGGCTATGTGCTTCTCTTCTTCAAAACTGTCATTTCTGAGACTTAAGAGATAACGTCATTGCCTCTACATGGCCAATTGTCTTAGGCTGGCCTCACCCTCTTTATGCATTGGACCCTTCCTGCCTTTAGGAGAGAGAGACACCATTGCATTACCCTCAAGTCTCCAAATCTCTTCATCTGTCATCTTCCTGTCTGCAGGGAACAGAGAAAAATGCCATTCTATCCTGTTCCTTCTGCCTATTTCCTGGCCTGGACTACTCCTATCTGCCTGGATAGAGAGAAATGTCATTCCATCCTGATCACTGCACTAGTCTCCTGGTGTCTGGCTGCAGGAAAAAGAGAGAAATGTACCCTGCACTGGTCTCCTGGACAAAGCTGCTTAAAATCATGAGAAGACATCTCTCTGGGACCAAACTCCTAAGGATATTGATAGTTCACCTGAGTACATCAGTCAATGAATACCATCCATGTCCCAGTGATTCTGAACCCCTTCCTGTCATTCTTCAAATCCCATTCTCCACCCCCCACTGCCCACTGCCTTATTTCCATTCCTCTTAAACCTACTGTACCCCCATCCCTCATTCTAAGGCTACCCACCCCAACTGAGCTTTCTGGAATGCTTGCACCTTAGTAAAAAGCTGGTTTCATCTTAAATCCTTTCCCACTCCTTCCATCTTTTGGCTCTTACTGAGAACTGATACTACAGACTAAAAACCTAAGTACTGAAAACCCAGAGAGAAGAGAGTATCAAGGAGAAGACGGTGGTCCACAGTGTCTAGGGCTGTAGCAAGATCAAGAAAGATGAGGACTGAAAAAAAGAGTAGCTTTGGAGAGAATAGTTTCCTTTGAAACTCATGGAAGGAGTGGGAAAGGAAAGGATTTAAAACAAAACCAGCTTGTTGTTACCTAAGGAGCAAGCATTCCAGAGAGCACAGTGGAAGAGTTGGGTAGCTTCAGAGTGGGGCAGGGGGAGTGTTGTAAGTTTAAGGGGAATGAGAATAAGGTAATGGGCAGTGGGACGTGGAGAATGAAATTTGAAGAATGACAGGAAGGGGTTCAGAATCACTGGAATAAGGAGAGTATGATGGATGGGAGTTTGTTATTCATTGAATAATGTGCTCAGGGGACTTACCAGCATCCCTAGAAGTTTGGTCTCAGAGTGAAGTATTATGACTTTAGCTGGCTTTGGCTAGGAGACCAGTGCAGAGAATGTTTATCTCTTTTCCCTGCATCTGAAACTATCAGGCCTCCTGATACTACAACCTTGTACTTTCACTCATCCCTCCAATTCACTAAACAAGGTGGGGGAGTTGGGCTATTCCTTCCTCCTCACTTACACTTCCAAGCTAACTCTCTACCACCATCACTCAGTAACCTCTCCTCCTTTGAGGTTCATTCAGTCTACCACTCAAATCAAAATCCTGGTAGCTATTGTGAACCAGTCCTTAGAATGCTCCTCTTCTTTCCGCAATGAGTTCGGTATCTGACTCACAGTGCTTCTCCTCTGCCCTCATAATAAGGGACTTCAACATTTATATTGATAATCCCTTAAACACTCTAACCTTATAGGTAGTTTATTAATGTATTTCATACAACCTACTCTTTCACCCCACCTTAGCCGTACACAAAGATGGTCATATGCTTAATCTTGCCATCACCTACAAATACACCACTTCCATATTCATAAACTCCGAAATTCTCATATCTTAATGCAATCTATTATCATTCCACCTCTCTGTCTGCCTTGAAATCTCAAACTCCATTCTTAAACCTCACCATAACCTCCAATACCTTGACCCTTCCATTTATTCCCAGGGTATCACCCCTTTTCACTGTATATATCCTTTTCCCTTCCTCATCTTGTCCCCTTGGTGATTCTTTTCTCTCCAGTCCTTTGCCCCCTTATCTTTGTACCAATCTTGTCCTGTGTGTTTTTTAATCCATTATAAATTTATTTGGGTAATCTCAACTGGGCCTTTACTGAAGCAAAGCTATTCATTTACAGCTCCCTAATTAACCATTACCCTACTCAACATGGCAGCTTTTCTAAACTTTTTCATCTTTCCTCAAATTTCCCAGGAGTACACTTCCCCCTTACCCTCTTATCTGAGAACCTTGACCCATATTTCATTGAAATAAAATGAGGTCATTCACAGAGAGCTTCCTCTTCCCTCTTCATTTCACATCACTCAGATGCCTTCTGCACTATTTCATTCCACATCCCTGTCTCAAATGAAGATGTGACCCTTTTCCTTAACAAAGTTAACCCATCTACTTGCACAAGTGATCCCATTCCATCTCTTCTTCTCAGCAGATTGCTCCCTTTAACATCCTCATTCTTATTTATCTTCAAAGTCTCCCCATCTACTGCCAGCTTTCCTGTTTCCTACAAACATGTCTCCCCTAGCCTCAAAAAAACCTCCCTTGATCCATCTTTCCCCAATAGCTATCATACCATATATCTCCTTGCTTTTGTGACTAAATTCGTTGAAAAGGCCATCTACAATTAGTACCTCCTCTTCCTTTCCTCTTTTTTGTTGTTAAGTCATTTTAAGTTGTGTCTGACTCTCCACGACTCCATTTGGAGTTTCCTTGACAGAGATATTAGAGTGGATTGACATTTCCTTCTCCAGCTCATTTTACAGATAGGAACTAGGGCAAACAGGGTTAAGTGACTTGCCTAGGGTCACACAGCTAGTAAATATCTGAGGCCAGATTTGAACTGACTCCAGGGCCAGTACTCTATCCACTGCACCACCTAGATGGTCTCCTTTCCTCTTCCTCTTTTCCTTAACTCTCCACAGTCTGGCTTTTCAATTCATTCGATGGAAACTGTTCTCTCCAAAGGTACCAGTGATCTTTTAATTGCCACATGTAATGCTCTACCCTCAATCTTCATCATTTTTGACCTTTTCATAGCCCTTGATGCTGTGGATCACCATCTTCTCCTTGCTAGATTCAGTATCTGACTCACAGTGCTTCTCCTCTGCCCTCATAATAAGGGATTTTCTCTCTTCTCCCTAGATTTTCATGACACTGCTCTCTCCTGATTCTTTTCCTACCTATTTGATTCTCAGTCAACCTTGCTGGTTCTTCATTCAGGTCATGCCCACTAATAATATGTGTCCCCTGCTACATTTTGACCCTTCTTCTGTTCTTTCTTCCATGTATTTCATTTGGGAATCTTTTCAGCTACTATGAATTCAATTATCATCTCTATGTTGATGATTCTCAGATCTTCTTATCCAGCCCTAACCTCTTTCCTGACCTCCAGTCTTGCATCACCAAATACCTGTTGGACATCTCTTACTGGATATCTTATAGGCATCTTAAACTCAATATGTCCCAAATGAAACTCAGTACCTCTCCCTCAAAATCCTTCCCCTTTCAAACTTTTCTATTACTATCAAAAACACCACATCCTTCCAAACCCTGGCTTGCAAACTAGCATCGTCCTTGACTCATCACTATCTCTCACCCTCTGTATCCATTCTGTTACCAAATCTTGTTGATTTTACCTTTATAACATCTCTCTTATATGCCCTTTTCTTTTCACTGACACTGCTACCACCCTGGTATAGACACTCACCATCTCATGTCTAGACTATTGCCATAACCTGCTGGTTGGTCTATCTTAAGTTTCTCTCCACTTCAATTCATTTTCTGTTCAGTGGCCAATTTGATCTTCCTAAAGCATAATTCTAACAATATCACCTCCCTTTCCCCTCCCCCTGTTCCCTATTGTTTCCATTATCAAATAAAATATTGTGTTTGATATTCACAGCTCTTCATAAACCACCTACCAACATTGTTTCAGTCTTCTCATACTTCATCTTCACTTGAGCCATATGGACAACAGCACATGAAAATTCAATGTGTTTCTACACCAGTCAAGCACGATGACTCTGTAGCTCTAAAAGTTCCATCCCTTCCCCAGATCACCTCTAAACTTTCTGATGTCTTGTCCATGCTCACCTCTGTGGGCTCTATAGCAAGCCTGCTGAAGTTCTGTCTAAAAGGAGGAGCCACATGTGCTTCAGCTAAGGTTAAAACAAAACAAACAAAAAGGCAGGAGTAGCAATCACGATCTCAGATCAAGCAGGAGCAAAAATGGAAATAGTTAAAAGAGAATCAAGAAAAATATATTTTGCTAAAAGACACCATAGACAATGCAGTAATATCAGTACTAAACATATATGTACCAAATGGCAGAGCATTTAAATTCTTAAATGAAAAGTTAAATGAGTTACAGGAAAAAAAAACATTAAAACTATAGTAGTGGGGAACCTCAAATTTCCCTTTTCAGAACTAAATAAAGATAACCATAAATTAATTAAAATTAATAGAATCATAAACAGTTAGATATTATAGAACTCTGGAGAAAAATGAATGGAAATAGAAGGAAGTATACATTTTCTCACCTCTATGTGGCATCTTCACAAAAACTGACCATATATTAGGGCATAAAAACCTTACAACCAAATGCAGAAAAAGCAGAAACATTAAGTGCATCCTTTTTAGACCACAAAACAATAAAATTACATTCAATAAAAGTGACAGAATACTATTGTGTTATAGGAAATGATGAGCAGGATGCTCTCAGGCAAGCATGGAGAAACTTGCCTGAGCTAATGCAAAGTGAAATGTACTGTATACAAAGTAACAGCAATACTGTAGGATGATCATCTGTGAATGATTTAGCTATTCTCAGCAATACAATGATCCAAGACAACTCTGAAGGACTTAGGATGAAAAATGCTATCCATCCCCAGAGAAAGAACTGACAGTGTTTGAATATAGGTTGAAGCACACTTTTTTGCTTTCTTTATTTTTCTTGAGGGTTTTTTTGGGTTTTTTTTTTTTGGTCTATGTCTTCTTTCACAACACGACTACTCTGGAAATGTTTTGCTTGACTACACATGTATAACCTATGTCGAATTGCTTGCCTCCTCAACAGGGAGAGGGAGAAGGGGAGAGATTTTGGAACTCAAAGTTTTAAAAATGAATGTGAAAAATTGTTTTTACATGTAACTAGGAAAAATAAAATACTAGTAAGAATGAATGGTTCAAAGAACAAATCCTAGAACCAATCAATAATTCCATTAAAGAGAATGACAACAATGAGACAATATACCAAAGTTTGTGGGATGCAAAGAGTACTTATGGAAAAAATTATCTCTTTAAATATTAAATCAATTGAAAAAGAGAGAGAAAAAGAGTAGACCAATGAATTGGGTATACAATTTTTAAAACTAGAGAAAGACCAAATTAAAAATCCTCATTTAAACACCAAAATAGAAATCCTGAAAATCAAAGGAGATAATAATGAAATTGAAAGGAAAAAAAAATTGAACTAATAAATAAAAGTAGGAGATGGGTTTTTTTAGGAGGAAACATTGGTTAATTTGCATTTTTTTCAAAAAAAAAAAAGATGATTACAAGTACCAAATTACAAGTACCAAAAATGAAAAAGGTAAGTGCACCATCAATGAAGATGAAATTAAAGCTATTATTAGGAGTTATCTTGCCCAATTGTATGCCAATAAATGTGACAATCTAAATGAAATGGATGAATATTTACAAAAATATAAATTGCCCAGATTAACAAAAGAGAAAATACAATAATTACATAACCCTATCTTAGAAAAAGAATTGAACAAGCCATAAATGAGCTCCCTAAGAAAAAACTCCCAGGCCAGGACCAGATAGATTTATAAATGAATTCTAAAAATCATCTAAAGAACAATTGATTCCAGTACTCTATAAATTATTTGGAGAAACAAACAAAGAAGTTCTACTAGATTTATTTTGTCTTGTTGCTGATACCTAAATCAGGAAGAGCAAAAACAGAGAAAAAAAACTACAGACCAATTTTCCTAAAGAATATTGATGCAAAAAATTTAAATAAAATACAACAAGGAGATTACAGCAATATATTACAAAAATCATACACTATGACCAAATGCAGAGCAGGTTCAATATTAGAGAAACTGTGAGCAAAACCGACCCTATCAATTTTAAAAACATATATATATATATATATATATATATATATATATATAAAATTATATTATATATTATATACATATATAATATATGTATATATTATATATATATAATATATATATATTATATATATATATGTGATTGTCTCCATAGATGCATAAAAAGTTTTTGACAAAATGTAACATTGATTCCTATTGAAAACACTAGAAATCACAGGAATAAATTGAACTTTCCTTAAAATTATAAGTAGCATTGATCTAAAACCATCAGCAAGTATTATCTGTAATGAGAATAAGCCAGAAATCTTCCCAATAAGATCAGGGGTGAAGCAAAGATGTCCATTATCACCACTATTATTCAATATTATACTAGAAATTATAACTATAGCAACAAGATGAGAAAAGAAATTTGAAATAATAGGCAATAAGGAAACAAAACTATCCCTCTTTGCAGATGATATAATGCCATACCAGAAGAATCCTAGAGAATAAACTAAAAAACTAATTGAAATCATTAACAATTTTAGCAAAGTTTCAGGATATAAAATAAACCCACATAAATCATCATCACTTCTTTATATTACAAAAAAAATGTCCAGCAGGAAGATATAAAAAGATAAATTCCGTTTAAAATAATGGCATAAAATATAAAATACCTAGGAGTTTACCTGCCAAGACAAACCTAGAAACTATACAATTACAAAACAATTTTCACACATACTAAAAAAAAAAAAAGATCTATGTAAGTGCAAAAATATTGATTGTTCATAGGTTAGGCCAAGCCAATCTAATAAAAATGACAGTTCTACCTAAATTAATTTATTTATTCAGCATCCTACCAAATTATCAAAGAATTATTTTAGAGAGATAGAAAAAATTACAAGAAAATTCATTTGAAAGAACAAGAAATCAAGAATATCAAAAGAATCAATGGGAAAAAATGTGAAGAAAGCTTGCCTACTAATATAAGATTTCAAACTATATAACAAAGCAGCAAAACTAATCTGGTACTGGCTAAGAAATAGAATGGTGGATTAATGGAATAGTGATAACACAATACACAGAGTAAATGACCATAGTCATCTAGTGTTTGAAAAATCCAAAGATCCAAGCTTTGGGGGCAAGAACTCAGTATTTGAGAAAAATTTCTGGGAAAATTAGGAAGTAGTTTGGCAGAAAGTAAGCATAGTCCAACGTCTTATACCACATGCCAAAATAAAGTCAATATGGTTATATGATTTAGACATGAAGAGTGGTATCATAAGCAAATTAGTGGAGCATAGAAAGTTTTACCTGTCAGATCTATGGATAAAGGAAGAATTTATGACTGAAAAGAGATACAGAGGATTGTGGGAAGTAAAATGGATAATTTTGGTCACATTAAATCAAAAAGGGTTGCACAAACAAAACCAATGCAGCCAAGATTAAAAGGAAAGCAGGAAACTCAGGGATTGGGGGAGGGGGTACAGCAAGTTTTTCTGATAAGAGGCCTTTCTTCTCAAATATATAGGGAACAAAGACAAAATTATAAAAATAAGAGACATTCTTCAACTGATAAATGGTCAAAGAATATGAATGAGCAGTTTTTAGAAGAAATCAGAGCTGCCTATACTCTTGTGGAAAAATGCTCTAAATCATTATTGATTAGAGAAATGGAAATTAAAACAACTCTGACATACCACCTCATATCTACATTATTGATTAGAGAAATGGAAATTAAAACAACTCTGACATACCACCTCATATCTATCAGATTGACTAACATGATAGAAAAGGAAAATGACAAATGCTGGAGGGAATATGGAAAAATTGGAATAGTAATGCACTATTGGTAGAGTTGTGAGCTAGTCCAATCATTCTGGTGTACAATTTGGAAATATTTCCAAACTGTGCATACCCTTTGACTCAGAAATGCCACTACTAGGTCTGCATCCCAAAGATATCAAAGGAAAAACAACTGTTATGTACAAAAAATATTTATAGCAGCTCTTTTTGTGGTGGCAAAGACTTGGAAATTGAGGGGTTTCCCATCAGTTGGGGAATGGCTGTACAAATTGTAGTATGCATATGATTGTGTTGGAATATATGGTGCTATAAGAAATGATGAAAGGGATAATTTCAGAAAAACCTGGAAAGACTTATATGAACTGATATGGAGTGAAGTGAGCAGAACCAGGAGAATGTTGTACACAGTAACAGCAATATTGCAGGGATGATCGACTATGAAACACTTACCTATTCTTTTTTTTTTAAGGCAATTGGGGTTAAGTGACTTGCCCAAGGTCACACACCTAGTAAGTGTCAAGTGTTTGGTCTGAGGCCAGATTTGAATTCAGGTCCTCCTGACTTCAGGGCCAGTACTCTATCCACTGCACCACCTAGCTGCCCCAACACTTACCTATTCTGATCAAGACAGCAATCCAAGACAATTCCAAAGGATCCATGATGAAAAATGCTATCCATCTCCAAAAAGAGAACTAAGTCTGAGTGTAGATTGAAGCATAATTTTTTCACTATATCTTTCTTGCTTTTTTGCAATATGGCTAATATGGAAATATGTTTTGCATGATATCACATTGCTTGCCTTCTCAGTGTGTGGGGAGGGTGAGAATGAAGGGAGAGAATTCAGAATTCAAATTTTAAAAAAAATGTTAAAATAAATAAATAATATTTTTAAAGAATACAAAAAGGGAGCCCCTTCATTGGCCTACCAGGAATGGATGGTTAAAATCCACAAAGCATGAGACAACCTATTCATCCCCAATTATTCTTCCTCAGCTACTCCTCCACTGAAGGCCAGGAAATGTTTTCCATCCCTAACAAAGAGTTGATGAGCATATCCATGCCCTCCACTAGAAGATACAATCAAAATCCTCCATAAATGGTCCAGCTCCCTGTACATTTATAAAGTTTATCAGGTTTTCCTTAACAATCTCTCTTTATCTGTGTGACCATGGTTAAGTCACTTTGCTTATATGGACCTCAATTTCCATATCTATTAAATGAAGACAATAATGCCAGATCTCATAAGCTTGTTGGGAGAAAAGTTCTCTGGAAATGATAAAACACTATATAACTGTGAGCTATTGTTGTTGTTATTACTCACAAGAATAGGCCTATGGTCCTGGATTATGATAAGGATGAATTATGATGGGCAAGAGAAGTGTGAATGACTCATTGTGACATAACAAACTGCAGGGGAAACATTTCAAAGTCTGCATCCTCTTGATAATGGGTTAGTAGTTCAACCTTCTATATATAAAAACAACACATTTTGTTTATTTATTCATTGGTTTCTAAGGAAAATGCAAGTGCCCTGACACACTTACTTTGGAAACTTTAGTTGATAATGCTAGTGGCACTGAAAGGTACATAGTTAATGTGGCTTGAAAAACAAATGAAGAGAACAAGATCACCATATAAGCAAAGTCTTTGCAAAGCAGCCATGCAATAATAAAGGTTTAATCTGTGTCGACAAGACACATCAAAATCCTATATATGCTTCATTGCCTAGCAGAAATGCCATTTTCTCTCTGAAGTTCTCCCTCATCCATGCACCTAACCCTGCTTCACCCCCAGCCAGAAGCAATCTCTCCCTAAATCTAGGAATGTCCCATTGTACTCTAAAAGTTTATTTACATACAGACAGATTGAAACAAATGTCTATCTCTAGGTTTCAGAAATGTTGTGATTTCTTCCTGAACCCAACCATAAGAATTCTGTTTTGTCCATATGTGTTCTATATTCACAGCTGGGTGACACCCACTATGAAATACACACTTGCTAAACTAGACCCCAGACAATGAATCCAATTTCACATAAAAGTAGTTGTTCTGACATAGTTCAATGAGGGTCCTACCCAGAACCCATAATGCTCAGAGCTCTTCATACAGCTAGTCCATTCTTTGGGGATTTTATCAGGGTGGAATATTAAAAGTATACACTTTTCCTCATTAATTTTTTCCTATCCTTTAAGTCAGTCATTCAATAAACATTTACTAAGTGCCTACTATGTGTCAGGCACTGTGCTAAGGGCTGGGGACAGAAAGAAAGGCAAAAGACAGTCCCTACCTTCAAGGAGTTTACAGTCTAATGGAGGAGACAACAGGCAAACTAATACATACCGACAAGATATATACATGATAAATTGGAGATAATAGAAGGAAGGAACTTATGGAATTAAAGGGGATTGGGAAAGCCTTCTTGTTGAAGATAGGATTTTAGCTGGGATCTGAAGGGATCCGGAGAAGCTAGGAGGCAAAGATGAAAAGGGAGATCATTCCAGGCATGGAGGACAGCCAGGGGAAATGAATTATCTTTGCTATTACACTGTAGCTATCATTGTCATGGTATTGCCAATGTTCTTTGAACTTACACCCTCTAAGGGGCAGGTAGGTGGCACAGTGGATACAGCACCAGCCCTGAAGTCAGGAGGACCTGAGTTCAAATCCAGCCTCAAACACATAGCACACACATAACACTTATTAGCTGTGTGGCCCTGGACAAGTCACTTAACCCCAAATGCCTCACTAAAAAAAATAAATAAATAAATGGACTTACATCCTCTATACTTAATACTTGGCATAGCAACCAACATTATAGGAACCCCAGCAGTTCATCCATCCAGTTGGTCAGAGCAAAAAGAGGAAGAGAGAAGAAGAAATTACTGATTCCAGTAATAAATAGGCACATATATATATACATATATATGATATATGTATATATACATATATATATATGTATGTATGTGTGTGTATATATGTATAGTCACCATAGGTGACCAGAAATAGGTATATAGGTAGGTAGATAGATAGATACATAGATAGATAGGTAGATAGATAGATAGATAGATAGATAGATAGATAGATAGATAGACAGATAGACAGTTAGATAGAGATGGGTACCCTTCTGATTGAGAAAACAGATGAATTGGCCATGCTGACTGAATGGCCTCAATAAGAGGAAAGCATTACCCTATAGAGAGCTAGGTTTCCATAGGAGCTGGGGGTAGAGGTTGAGCAAAGCAAATGGCAGTTGATAGTTAAGAGTGGATCCTGGGTATATGTTCTGATATCCAGTGGAGAAACTGCTTCACATACAAGTTAAAAGTAAGCAAATACAGAGGGTGTTGGGGGGCTTAGAGATCAGTAGAGAACAAAGAAAGATGATAGAAATAATGTCTTAGCAACATGCAAGAAGATTTCTCATGTTAAAAAAAATCTTTCCCAGTCCTTTTGCAATTGAGTTTAACCCTTCTGCAACAGAAGTAACTTCCACCTTTCTCCGAAAGTAGAGAAGTTTGCAAAGCAGCCCATTATTTTGTTTATATGTTCTTTGCTATGTAGATGAAGAGAATGCAGTCTGAAGTATTACCTTTCCTTTCCACTCTGAGTCTTATTGCAAACCAAGAGAAGTAGACCCTTTTAATGAGAAGAGAGGGCCCTCAATGTGTAGAAAATTACTTTAAGGAAGTAAGTCTTTTTTTTCAGTAAGTAAAGTCCTCTGAATTCATCTCATTGGATTCTGTGAGAAGAATTTTTTTCCCCTCTCTCTTACTTCTCTTGCCAAGTCAGAAGAAAGAAGAGAGCAAGGAAGATAGGAGGTCATCTCTCTCTTTCATTCTGAGGATTCATTTTGTTCCAAATTAGAAAGGAATTAAAGCATGGTCTCTTTTGAACATGGATTTCTAAATTGCGATGTAAATTACTTTTGACCATTTTATGTGTTGAAATATCCTAATGTAGTTCTTCTAGATACATCCTATGAGGAAAGTATTTTATTATTTATTATTTATTAACATTATTTGAACTTGGCTTTAACTATCTAACCTAAAACTTACAACAGAGATCAGATTGACCTCGGAAATACTCCAGAAAAGTTGGAGACCACCAAAAGAAATGTTTAGGTCCACCCAAAACATTTGTGTTTTGAGTCTGCTCACCCAGGTCTTGTTTTAGGTCTACCCAGAGCCTGTGTTTGGGTTCCCCAAATTATATTGAAGGTTTATACTTACCTGATGTTACTGCATCTCAAGCAAACTTATCTGGAATCTGCCCTTTTCAAGAAACTGCCTACATGCCATATGCATGCTAATATTCTTGTCTGAACTCTATATATAAACTTCACAGACTCGAGGAGGTAGCCATGCCTTTTTCCAGCTCTTTTCTTTTGCCAAAATGACCTCATAGAATTCTTTCAAAAAGTATTTCAGGTTTTGAGTTGATAATCCCCCCAGCAATATCAAAGTAAGGGTTCTATAGTACTGAACAAATGGGTCCAGACTGAAAAGCACTATCACTGTCCTCTCCTCCTTACCCCCAATACCCCTCAGAAGGGCCTGCTATGATAGAGATGGAGTTTGTGAGGCAAAAGAGCTTTAGTAAATACTGTGCTGACTGTACTTATATTCTATGTGATCATGAGTCAGCCTGCCATGTTCCAAACACTGTGCTAAGCCCCTGGGATACATAGAAAAGCAAAGGCTGTCCTTGCCCTCAAGGAACTCACAATCTAACGGGGAGACAACATGCAAATAATTATGTACAAATAAGCTACATATAGGATAAACTGGAAATCATCAAGGGAAAACACTAGAATTAACGAAAATTGGCAAAGGTTTCTTGCAGGATCTCTCTCCAGAAAAAGCATTCGTGTTTTAAGTGTGTTAATACCATGCTGTAGGCTAAGAGTAGAATTTTTTGTTTGTTTTAAGTGTGTTAGGGTGTAATTTATGATCAGGAGCCTTGTCTGTAAGCCTTAAGCAATCCTTGCTGAAGAAATTCACATAGGGACCTGAGAAATTTAAAAGGTAGCAGTTAAGAAATTGGCTTCGGGATTTTTATAGTTTATACATAAGATACACATACATTCTAAAAGGGTTAGTGTCATTCAAGATGGCACTAACACTTTTCAGACACCGTTTGTGTGTGTGTGTGTGTGTGTGTGTGTGTATGAAAGACAATATGGACTTTATAATTTGATGTGTTTAAATGAAGTGTATAGCTAGGTGGCACAGTAGATACAGTGCAGGGCCTGGAGTCAGGAAGACTCGTCTTCCTGAGTTCAAAACTGACCTTAGACACTTACTAGCTGTGTGACCCTGGGCAAGTCACTTAACCCGATTTGCCTCAGTTTCCTCATCTGTAAAATGAGCTGCAGAAGGAAATGACAAACTACTCCAGTATCTTTGTCAAGAAAACTCCAAATAGGATCACAAAGAGTCAGACATGACTTGTAAAATGACTGAACAATAAATTTAAATGAAGCTGTTTGAACACTTTTTTACTGTATATAATATCTAAGGAGAAGAGTGACATGGAATCTCAAGCATGCTCACAGTCTCTCCTCATGTTCCCTTGCCAACTGGGAGGATAATAATTCCACACAAGTTTGTTAAGTTCATAGATTGAATGAAATGGAGCCTATAAAGAGTGTGAAATATCAAGCCTGAAATAATCAAGACTGTCATAAAAGGTTACTTATACAGTATTGACTACTATAGAATCTGTGGACTATAACTGGAAACTTATTGTTACACTTTAAATTATTTTACTTCCTCATTTAATAATATTGAGAAATAGAGAAAAATAATGAAACAGCAGACTACTTTTACACCTTTGTGAAGCTGCAATTCTACATAGATGTTGTTGTCAAAACTTTCATTCCCCAGGCCTGAAATTTCTACTCCAGGCCATCAAGGAAAGAGACAGCCCTGAACCTTGCTCTGGTCACCAAGGACCCCCATACCACCAGCACTGTTTCTAGATTCAGCCTTGGATTCACAGACCCCAAACTAAAATACTTTTGCCCTTGAGAGGTTGATAGGCAGCCCTGAAACATTACAAATGTTAAACCATATTTCTACCTTAACAAGCATCTCGCTAATTTTGAGCAGTCATATGACTTCTTTGTTAGCTATTATGAATCTTTTTTCTGTGTAAAACCCCAGAATATGACTGTCTTATTTTAATGATCATCAATTTATGTCATTATTGTTTGTCTGGGCATGTGTTAAACAAAGAAGAAAGGAAAGGTCTTATATAAACTTAATGGATATATAATATGAATAATTTTCATGATTCTCAAATGCAAACTTGCTAATTCTGTTAACTGTTAACTGCCTGCTACTGGGGATTGTAAATTTGGTTTGGTCTCAGTTTGAAAACAGGTAAAAATATTTATGTCAATAATCCATCAACTAAAGAAAGATGCTAGCAGTTGCCAACAGGAGTGCTACCTAGAACCTCCAAATATTATAGTCAGTTCCATGTAAATATAGATTACTGAGAAAGACAATGATGGTGGTATTGTGAAGACAAATTGCAAGGCCTTCCTGAGTCAGTGGTTCTGATAATTTTATTAGATTATAGGCTTTACAATGATACCCCTTTAATATATGAAGTTCTTGTATATGAATAGGCCATTCCAAAGAAGTATTTAACCTTTACTGTACATGTGTAACCCAAGCTCCAAAGTATGTTGGTATAGGACTCCTCCTCATTGGTGATAATCAATGCCCCACAAGCACAAGGCAGAGTTGGTAAGAGCAGGAAAGAAGAGAAATCTATTCTCTTCAGGTATTTCAGGTTCTTCTGGCTTCTAGTTTTGAGAGAGATGATGAACAATGTCACTCTCTTTTCAGGTCACTTTTCAGGTCTCTCTCTCTCTCTCTCTCTCTCTCTCTCTCTCTCTCTCTCTCTCTCTCTCTCTCTCCCTCCCCCCCTTTTTGCAATCTCAGTTGAACTAAGTTACCTTACTCCCACTTGAAGAACTCATTTACTCTACATATGTCTGGCATATATTTTCATATGTACAATTTCTCCTATTCCTGTTTTGCTATCAACTTAGATAAATGGGTTCTATGTGTGTTCATTGTGGAACAGGCATCTGGTGGGAAAGGGATCAAGTCTTAAATATAGAGCTTGGGGCCCTCTTTTCCCCATTAAAAGAAATAGTGATGAAGAGTTTAGCTTGTATCACAAAACTATATCCCCTAGACTAACAACATTTAAGGAAGCAGGTGGATATAATTCTAGCCTGGTACCCTCTCTCTCTGAGGAGAGTAAAAGAGCCAACTTCTGGCCAGCTTCCCCTCCTGAGAGGAATCAAAGTCTCTTTTAGAGAAGAGTTGGAGGGAAGAGTCCAGATATGTCTATTCTGGCTCTCCTTCAAGCTACACATGACACTGCCCCCCTCCCCATACTACACATGAGATGATATGGAAATGAGTGAGTATTGTAATTATAATTGATCACCCTGTGACTTTCAGCCCAAGTCATGACAGAACAGTTTGGTGATGCCTTAAGTTTCAGATTCATAGTATTGAGCCCCTGGAATTTCTTTTTTTTTTGTCTATATGTGCTATATAACAACCAAATGCCAAACCAGTGAATGATTCCTGTTGTGCAAGATTCAACTGGTTATATGTATCCCAAAGAATTTATTTTCATATAGTCTAGTTCAATCAACTAGTTCATTCCTCAGGGATGTTATCGGGGCCTTCACCCTATAATTAGAAGCATGAGCTTGCCTCTCAGTTATTTTTTGTATCTTTTTTTATATTTTTATATCATTTTATATATTTATATGTCATTTATACATATATATGTATGTATATATATATATATTTGTATTATTTTAACAAAACTACTTTTGCAAGTCAGTCAATCAGTCAAGAAGCATTTGTTAAGCTCTTGCTAAGTTCTGGGTATAGAATAACCACTATCCTGGCCCTTGAGGAACTCATCTTGTAGCTTTCATTGCCATGGTATTCCCCAGGAACCCCAAACTTAGACTGTCAGTGTTCAAAACTTCAACTGTTTCCATATAAGATATAGACAGAGTAAACTGGAGATAGTCTCAGAGGGAAGGCACTGGCAGTGAAGGGAACCAGGAAAGGCCTCTTGCAGAAGGTAGGATTTTAGCTAAGTCTTTAAAGAAGCCAGGGAACTTAGAAGGCAGAGGTGAGAGAGATGAACATTCTAGGCAGGGAGGGGGCAGGGATAGCCAGTGAAAAGGCATAAAGTTGGGACTTCCTCATTTTATAAGGAAAGAAACAGTCATATGACTAGTGAAAGGTCACTCAAGTAATAAGTGACAAGGTTGGGATTCAAGCCAGGTCCTTTGATTACAAATCCAGGACTCTTCTAACACACAATGCTAGCCTCGTAGGACACTTGTGCCACAGAACAAACAGAAATCCAGTTTGACTTGACCTTAGAGTGCAGGAATTTGCACTGAATATTTCCATTGGGCTAGAACTAATTATGATATTTTGAATAATTTTTTTATTTTTATTTTTTTACTTTTTAGGCATTTGGGGTTAAGTGACTTGCCCAGGGTCACACAGCTAGTAAGTGTCAAGTGTTTGGTCTGAGGCTGGATTTGAACTCAGGTCCTCCTGACTTCAGGGCCAGTGCTCTATCCACTGCGCCATCTAGCTGCCCCTATTTTGAATAATTTTACCTTTGAATAAAGTGAATTTGAATAAACAATGGTGGGATTTATTATTCACCCTAACTGGGACCTAACTATTGAGTATAGAAAGATAGAGCAGACTGAATTGTGAACATTTTTTTTAAAAAACCAAATAGAAGATTTTATATTTTATCCTAAAAGCAATAGGAAGCCACTGGAACATATTAAATGAATTGGGGGAAAGGCAGAGGGCTGTTTCAGAGAAACATGGAAAGACTTATGTGACTAGATAAAGAGTAACAACCAAGGGAACAGCGATATACAATATACAATAACAGCAAGGTTGAAAACAACCTTGAAAAACTTAGGCACTCTGATGAACACATTGACGACAATTCCAGAGGACTCAAGATGAAACATGTTACCCACCTCCTACCAGAGAGGTGATGGACTTAGAGTACCGATTGAATTTTTTTTTTTTTGGACATAGGCAATGAAGGAATTTTCTTCAAGTAATTCAAGTATTCCTTGAATACGCATATTTCTAAGAGGGGTTTTGTTACTTATTGCTTTCTTAATTGATGTGGGTGTCGGAGGGAGAGAAGACAGATCTGAAAATAAAATCTAATTCAAAAGAATTCTATAGGGCAAATCAGTTAATTATCCTATGGATCCACTCATAAGTCCTGACTCCCCCGATATTCCCTTCCTAGGCCACCACTCATATATATATATATATATATATATATATATATATATATATATATATATATATATATATATATATATATATGTTGTCTGCCCTTATTAGAATGCAAGCTACTTGAGGGAAGGAAATGGCTTTTATATTTCTATCCCCAGCATTTAGTACTGTGCCTGGCATAAAGGAAACAGGAACAGGGACTGCTAGACCTATGGTTTCACTGATACAGACTACTCTCCCATGAGGAACCTTTCTCTTTTTATTATATTAACATTCACATGCTTCTAGATTTTCAGAAGAAATAAAGCTACCTGGGCAGCTAGGTGGTACAGTGGATACAACAGCAGGCTTGGAGTTAGGAAGTCCTGAATTCAAATTCAGCCTCAGACACTTACTAGCTGTGTGATCCTGGGCAAGTCACTTAACCCAGTTTCCTCATCTGCAAAATGAGCTGAAGGAGGAAATGACTAACCTTTCCAATGTCTTTGCCAAGAAAACCCCAGATGGGGTCATAAAGAGTCAGATGCAACTGAAACGACTTAGCAACAACAAAACTACCATCCAGAGATTTGATCAGACTGCCAAAATTGTATCAGGAGGCATGAGTCATATATTTTGAGGCCAATGAAATGAAGATCACCAAAGTTTTATCATAATTATTACCAGTCATCATGATAATCTCCTATCCTTTCATCTGACCCTCCATTCCACTCACTTCTTTAAAACCTATTTTTCACCCTTACCATGACCTTTAGTCCTTCTGGCTCTCCCTAAACTCTCAGGTAATCACAATTGATAATAAAGTTCTCCAGAGAGATTCTGAGCATGTCCTTGTACTGCTTCCCTGACCCATATGAGCACTTGCCTTGTGTGTCGTCTCTGTCTTTCAGGTAAATGTACATTTGGCATTCAGGCTATGTGGCCAGCCTGTCGATTGTGAGACATGGGAGACATGACACAGGACTGCTCAGCATGGCACATCCACAGCAAAGAAGGCACTGTGCTCTATCAGCAAAGCATAATCACTGTAGCTCAAAGGAAACATGAGATGCACAAATCTAGAGACATCTCCATCTCAAATGTCCAAACAGACTATTTATGCCCAACCTGTGGAAGAGCCTGCCAAGCTCGTATTGGACTGATCAGCCACAGTGAACACACTGTACCTTGATCTCAATACCATGACGTCATTGGTTGTCTTCCAGTATAAAGAACGAACAACAAAACTCAGGTAATCACTTCTCATTTGGCCTAACTTTTCTCCCCTCGTGATTTTAATCTTATAGGTAATTAGCTCAACTATATACTATCCTCTCTCCTTAAATCCCTTGCTTCAAACCCCAAGTCTACCAAATCCCATCATTGTGTTACCCCTACAATCTACAGTCACTGGTTTTATTTGCATGTTACTAAATGCTTTTGGAGAAAGCTAGAAGAACTTGCTAGCCGGGCCCACTACAATTTATGTTCTCATATCTTACCAGGGCCTTCACTTCTGCATTTCAGCTGCCTTCCCTCTTTTCTTTTTCCATACCAATTCTTCCCTAATTAATTTCATATCACATCCAGAGTGTACTGGTAAATATTTAACAACCACCTCTCAGAAAGAAAAAACTATATACATGACATATTTTAAAGTTTAATCTGCATTATTAGTGTTTTCTCTATTACCTTCTTAAATCTAGACAATCAATGAAATGACAAATCAAGCCCTGATTTGTAGGATTTGCTGATTTCCAAAGTGTAAATGCTCACATAGAAAATTTAATAGAGGCAGCTCCAGTACTGTCCTGAACTAGAGTAATTTTTTTTCCAAAACTTTCCTATCTTTCCTGAAGTCCCCTATACCACTCTCCTTTTTTTTCTTTCAGCAAAGGCTCACATCTCCTATGAGAAAATCAAATCCATCCACCATAACCTTCCTTTTCTTTGCTATTCCACACCTCAAACCTATCTAGTTGTTTCCCCTTTCCTCTTCCTTTGTTTCACTCTGAGGAAGACTGCTTGATAAAAATCAATTCCTTTCTTTGTACCCTTCCTATCCTTTCTGGTTTCTGCTGGGAACCTGCCCCATTGATCATTCCTTCCCTCCCTCACATTTGGTCTCTCCCTTTCTGCTATCTACTTCCCTGCTATACCCCAAAATGTCCAGGCTTTCCCATCCATAGAAAAAAAAAACTTTTTCATTTCACCTTGTCATCCCTTGAAGCTGCCATCCTACATCTCTTCTTTTCACTGCCAAAACCCTAGAAAGAGTCATCTACTTTCGATTCCTTCACTTCATACATACCTACTTTCACTTCTAAATCCCTTTCATTCTGGTTTCTGACCACAACACTCCATTGAATCTGCTTTTTCCAGAGTTACCAATGATCTCTGAACTGCTAAATTAAAGAAATAATGACCTTTTCCTCAATTTTTATTCTCAACCTCCCTTCAGTTTTTAACATGATTGACCACTCCGTGGATATACTCTACTCCCTTGGATTCCATGTCATTGCTCTCTCTTGATTCTGTTCCTAACTACCTCTTCTTAGCCTTTTGCTGTATCACCATCTACTTCCCACTTCTGTCCTTTGTCCTCTTCTTCTCTTTCTTTACACTCTTTCTTGCCATCTTATCAGCTCCCATTGGTTTAATTAATGTCTCTCTGAAGATGACTCCCAAATCCATATATCCAGTTCTAGTCTCTTTCCAGAACTAGTCCCAGTCCATAACAATTATTTGGGGACTTAGAGGGACTTTGCATAAAAGAATAAGATAGGCTATTAGTGAATGAAGTAATAGACCTTTATCATGGCCAATTTTAACTCGTAAGCTTAAGACCTAAAATGAAGCATGGGTAATAGAGAAATAGCCTATGAAGAAAAAGTGATTTGAAACAAAAGAAACCATGGGGTCTCAGTCAAGATAGGGGGGTCAGTTGGGTACAACAGTCTTCAGGCTGTTGTAGGAAATCAGATAAGGATAACTGATAGCTTAGAAGAGTGAATTAAATAGTTCACCAAAGTGGCCACCCTCTCCTTGGCATATCCAGGTTCTGCCAAGCTCTCCATCTATCTCCCTCATCAATGGATGGGACATAGGGATCTTCTGTCTCCTCAACACCATTACAACTCAAAAAAAAGCCTAGTTTATGCTTTAGATGTGACATGGAGATCACCCAGGGATCTTAAAGATTATGCCAGCAAAGCCTCACTTTTTGCTATCTTGTATCCTGCTGGGAAGGCTTCAAGTATGGCCTCATCGGCAGACTGAATCTACTGTTCAAGGACCAACTTAAACAGGATGGAGAAGCTTGTTACCAATAGATTGGCCACAAAATGACGAATTATTTGTCCATGACAACCCACGAAAGAAAGAAAAATTAAAACAGTCCAAGTCTCCTGCAGTCCCCTTTCTACTTCCACAGTGACAGGAGTAAATGGAAGAAAATGGGCTGAAGGGTATTATGCATCAATTTTTAAGCCATCTATAAATATTAACTACAAAGACTTCAGACGTAAGATATTTTTCCAATGACAAGTGAAGTGACACACTATCAGAAAAAATGAACATCAACATTATTACCCTGGTGATAAATGACCAGAAGACAAAAAATAATTGTAGCTAAATGAAAAAATGGCTAAGTTCTCTTTAGAGAGGAAAACAAAGGAGGTTGTGTAGCTGGCATCTTCATGAACCCCAAAGAGACCAAGAAACATCATTTCATGGGATACTAGATCATCATGAGGATAAGAAAAAAAGACCTACCATCAATACATTTGTAGTTTTTCTGTCTTTCATTGGTTCTTGCTCACATATGTGTTTTACAGGCGCTAAAATAAAATTTGCCCATAAAATTAATTTTTTAAGAAAAGATCAATGTCTCCACAAATAGGTCTGTGTCCATGAGTCCCGAGTGTGACAGTGGATCTTTTTCTTCTAGTCGGTCATGGAAACAGACAATCTTTGTTCACCTTTGAATCTCCCCTAAACATATAGGACAGGCCCTCTACAAGAATCTTCCCTTTTGGACTTTGAGTTGTTTATCTCATCTGGCAAACCTAATTCATTCCATTTCTGGAAGTTTTGGGAGACTGTTAAGAAGCCAGCTCTTTCTCTTATCCAGACCTTATCGGTTTGAAACCATTCTTCTAGTCACATGCTTCATTGATACTACCTTTATATTCAAGTTGTTTTGATGGAGTTTTTTTGTTTGTTTCTGATTTATGGCTTTGGACACAAAACTAGTCTACCTCTTCTCAGGAAAGGTTATGTGGTCTCTACAGACTCTGCAGTCTTGCAGGCTGTAATCTAATCTGCCATCTTTCCCTCCTCAGAGACATGCAGCATGAGATCTTCTTTAATGGACTCACTATTCCCAGCTTACTGGTTGTGATTTAATAACAGACAAGCCCTGAGCCCAGTAAACAATGTACAACTTTCCTTGGCCATCCTTTTTGCTCAAGCAGGATTTAATTACACATATCATTACTATGCTATCCTGAGAAAAATCACTGACCCAACCAGATCAACATGAGCATTGATTAACAAATGGCCAAGCATATAATTAGCATAAGAGACAGAATACTTTGATTGTGAGAAATACCTATTCTGAAAGAGCTTGACTAGGGCTAGGAGTAAATACACACAGCCATTGCCATATTTCCTATCTGTAAATCTAAACCAATTGCTCAAAAAAATGGGCATTACACCTACTGTTGTAGGTCAGGAGCTTCACCACTTGGACTTAGAACTCAAAGGAGTCTACCAGATAAGTCTATTAAAGTTTTCTTCCTCTCAGGGAGTATTTTGAGGTGTTTTATCTATGTGAAACTACAGATCTTCTTTTGCCTTACTTACAGGTTAAAAAAGTGAGGGGCTCCCAGGGAATTATCCACTATAAAGTAAAGCTTAACATAGCACAGAACATTTGTAGGAAACAGCAGACTTCATTAAATACTGATGGTCTGAATCATTCACCTGCATAGTGAAAGTGGGATTTGGCAGCTGAGGTGTGATTTTGCTTATAGCTCTGCTCCTGATCCAGCCTTACTTGGTGTGAAGAAATTCATATGCATGAACTATTCTGAAGCCAAGAGAGGTCTATAGTATGGAAGCCCAGAACATCATATATTGATTTGCTCCTTTTTCTTACATATTTATCATTTCTCAAACTCTGAGAACAATGGTCACATACCGACTTGCTCTTCTGCGGCTTTTAGTGGGCCTTCGATTTAAAAAAAAAAAAACTTCATCAGTTTCAATTTTACTTAAAGAGTCCTAAGGCCCCACTCCAAGGCTCAGGAACTCATACATGAGTCATGCAACTAAAGTGAGGGAGACACACTGCAGATGTGGAACTGTGGACAAAGTCATTCTCCTTTAAAAATTTAAAGGGAAAAGGAAATGGAAGCCTAAACCAGCATCATTATATACTATTGACCTTTCTGTACACTCCAGTTGGTCCAAACTGGGCTTCCTATTCTTTATCCATTGTACTCCATAACTATCTCCATACCAGTGCATTGGCTGTCCTCCATGGCTGGAATACACTCCTTTATTGCTTCCACTTTCTGTAGTTTCTCCCTTTCTTCAAGATGCAACTCAGGCACCACCTTCTTCACAAAGCCTTCCTGGATCTCCCACAATGCTACTGTTGTTCTTCCCTAATTACTTTGTATTAACTATCTCATATTTATTCTATACCTATATGTTGTTTCTTCCAGTTGAATTTAATTACCTTGAGAAAAGGAATCCTTTCATTTTTTTTGTCTTGGCATTCCTAGTGCTAGCATATCATTATTGTTGTTGTTGTATCTTTTTTCAGTTGTATCTGACTCTTCTTGACCACATTCGGGGGTTTTTTGGCAAGATACTGGAATGGTTTGCAATTCCTTCCCCAGCTCATTTCACAGATGAGAAAACTTAGACAAATGAGGTTAAATTACTTTCCCAGGGTCACACAGCTAGTAAGTGTCTAAGTCCAGATTTGAACTCACAAAGTTAAGTTACCCTGACTCCAGGCCCAGCACACTATTCAGCTGCCCCTCACATATACTGGTTCTCAATAAATGCTTCTTGACTGATTGATTTGAAATCATTGATCAATGACAAAACCAAAGATCAATGCAGCATTTAGAATTGTAGACCCCAGACCTTCAGAACTGTACTTTTTGTTTGGAAGATGTACTTTATAGTCCCATTAGCTGCCTTTAAGTATCTGAAGAGCTATCACATAAAAGAGGACTTGTGCTCCGATCTCCACAATCCTTAAAAAAAACCCTTCACTTAATACTGTCATTCCTTTAACCCATCATTCTCTATCTCTCCCTACTTTTACTTTCAAATTCCAAGTAAGAGTTGTCAAATCTTGAGTCCTCTACTTCTACACTGAATCATTTCTTAGCTCCTTAAAATCTGACTTCTGAACCAACAGTTGACCCAAAAAAATGGTCTAATAATGATGTTTTTATTGTTATGCTTATTATGTTATGTTTACTACAATGTTTTGTTTATTTTTCTCAATCATCACCTATTTTACCTCACTGTGGCTTTTAACACTCTGTATTTCTGCCTTCACCTGGACACTCTCTCCTTCCTTGGCTTTCATGACACTGCTCTGTCTCTCTCTATGTCTCTTTCTCTCTTTGTTTCTGTCACTGTGTCTGTTTCTCTATCTGTCTCTGTCTCTGTCACTCTGTTTTTATCTCTCTCTGTTGCTCTATATCTCTCTTAGTCTGTATCTCTATCTCTTTCTGTCTTTATGTCTGTCTATGTTTCTTTTGGTTCCTCTCTCTGTCACTGTATCTCTCTCTCTCTCTCTCTCTCTCTCTCTCTCTCTCTCTCTCTCTCTCTCTCTCTCTCTCTCTCTGTCTTTCTCTCTTTCTCTCTCCCCTTCCCTGTTCTCCTCCCCATTCCCTACTACCTATCTAACTACTCTTTTATAGTCTCCTTTGTCAGTTTATCATCTATCCTCTGCCACTTTCTAAAAGTAGATGTCCTTCAAGGCTTTGCCCTGGATATTTTTCTCCTCTTTCTCTATACTCTCTCCTTTAGTTATTTCATTTGCTCTAATAGGTTCAATCATACTATCTATGCAAATGATGCACAAATCTGTATAAGTAGTCCTAAATTTGCTGCAGAAATCCATTCATGGATTAACAACTGTCTACTGAATATCTCTACCTAGATGTGTCATTAGTATCTCAAACTAACTCAACATGTTCAAAATGGAATGTATGTACTCTTTGCCCTTTTCTGACCTTCCTCTAAATTTTCCTATTTCTAATCAAGAGGATTACCATCCTCCTAGTCTTGCAGGTTCATAATCTTGGGGTCATCCTTGATTCTTCATTCTCCCTCACCCCCCATATTCAATCAATTGTCAAGTCTTTTCAATTTTCCCTCCACAAAATCTCTCATATCTATCCATCCCCTTCTCTCTGCTCATAGACACCACTTTTAATGCTTACCTGGACTTTTCTAATAGCCTTTTAATTGGTATCTCTGATCCCACCTCCAGTTCAGTTGACTCTCTGGACTTCTCTATCTCCTCACCAGCTACCTCCCACCCACCCACCCTCCCTGAGAAACCTCTGCACCGAAGTTCCTTTCCATTGGAGATAATTATGTGGCACAAGTAGATACCTAGAGCACTAGGCCTGGAGTCAGGAAGATCTGAGTTCAGACTTAGCTTCAGACATCTACTCTAGGTATGATCCTAGGCAAATCACTTAACATCTGTCTGCCTCAGTTTCCTCAACTATAAAATGGGGAGAATAATAACACCTACCTCCCAGAATTGTTGTGAGGATCAAATGAGATAATATTTGTAAACTGCTTAGAACACTGTCTGGCACATAGTAAATGTGCCCATTATTAAATTAGTATTTCCCAGTTATTAAATAAGTATTTCCTTCCTTCCTTCTTTCCTTCCTGTTAGTGTCAAGCCATCATTTTATCAGGGGTTATAGCCATTCTTTTTTTTTACTAATTTATTTTTAGTTTTCAACATTCACTTGCATAAGATTTTGAGTTTTCAATTTTCTTCCCCTCTCTCTCCTCTCCCCTTCCCAAGATGGTATACAATCTGATATAGGCTCTACTTGTACATTTATATTAAACATATTTTCACATTAGTCATGATGTAAAGAAGAATTAAAACTAGTGGAAGGAACCACAAAAAAGAAGAAACAAAATAAAACAACAAAAGAAAAGGAAAGCAAATAGTATGCTTCCATCTGCATTCAGACTCCATAGGTCTTTCTCTGGATGTGGATAGCATTTTCCATCGTGAGTCTTTTGGAGTTGTCTTAGATCCTTACATTGCAGAGAAGGACTAAGTCTATCAAAGTCAGTCATTGCACAACATGGCAGTTACTGTGTACAATGTTCTCCTGGTTCTACTCATTTCACTCTGCATCAGTTCATATAAGTCTTTCCAGGATTTTCTGAAGTCTGCCTGTTCATCATTTCTTATAGTACAATAGTATTCCATTACACTCATATACCACAACTTGTTCAGTCATTCCCCAATTGATTGGTATCCCCTCAATTTCTACTTCTTGGCCACCACAAAAAGAGCTAAATATTTTTGTACATGTGGGTCCTTTTCTGATTTTTTTATGATTTCTTTGGGATATAGACCTAGAAGTAGTATTGCTGGGTCAAAGGGTATGGACCGTTTTATAGCGCTTTAGGCATAGTTCCAAATTGCCCTCCAGAATGGTTGGATCATTTCACAACTCCACCAACAACGCATTAGTGTTCCAATCTTCCCACATCTTCTCCAACATTTATCATTTTCCTGTTTTGTCATGTTAGCCAATCTGATAGGTGTGATGTGGTATCTCAGAGTTGTTTTGATTTGCATTTCTCTAGTTAATAGTGATTTAGAACATTTTTATATGATTATAAGTAACTTTAATTTCTTCCTCTGAAAACAGTCTATTCATATCCTTTGAGCATGTCACAGCCATTCTCATTTAAATCCCATCTCAAGTCATTCTCTGGACTCTTCTACCTCCTTGCCAGACACCTGACAGCCATCAGGGTACACTGTCTCCCTTGTTTTCTAGTTCCCCTTTGTGTGTTATCTTCCCCCATTTGAATGTAAGCATCTTGAGGGTAGAAACTGTCTTATTTGCTTATATTTGTATTCCTAGTGCTTAGCACAATGCCTGGCACAGAGTAAGCCCTTAATAAATAGTTTATCTCTGTGTATATCTATTCTCTATGCTTTCTAATCTTTCCTCAACACTACCAAAGAAGTCTTTCTAAGACACACATATGAACCATATGTATGAATGTGTCACCTCCACCTACCCCCCACTGAAAACCTTCAGTGTTACCCTATTGTCTCTAGGCCAGGGGTAGGGAACCTGTGGCCTCAAGGCCACATGTAGCCCTCTAGGTCCTCAAGTGCAGCCCTTTGACTGAATCCAAACTTCACAGAACAAAACCCCCAATTAAAAGGATTTGTTCTATAAAACTTGGACTCAGTCAAAAGGCTGCACCTAAGGACCTGGAAGGCCACATGTGGCCTTCAGGCTGCAGGTTCCTGGTCCCTGCTTTAGGCAAAAATGCAAATTCATCATTATATTATTTAAATGTTCCACAAAATATATTCCACAAAATTGTTATAATCTACCTTTTTGGACTTGTGTGGCATTGTTCTGCTTCATACAGTCTGCCATTCAATTAAGCTAAAAAACTAGCTGTTTCCTAGATTGAATATTTCATCTCTCACCACTGTGTGTTTCCACAACCTATCCCACATACCAGAAATGTTTTCACTCTTTACTCAGAATCCTTATTATACTATAAATGCCCTTTCCTTTGTGGAGTTGTCTTTGATTCTACCCAGTTGTTAGTGCCCTCTCCACTCTCAAATGACCTTTTATTTGTTTATTGCCATGGATTTTGTATTTTGCCCTAAAATATAAGCTTCTTGAGGGAGAAACTGTAGCATTTTGATTTTTGTATCCCCACCATCTAACATAGTATCTTGCACGTAGTAGGAAATTGATAAATGTTGAATTATTGATTTGAATTAACTTTATAACCATGGGCAACCAATCATTCTCTTACATAAATTTGATTCTGGCTATGTTGTCTCCAACTTATATTCATCTAAAATCACTGACATGATGTTTCAAATCCAAGAATGAAGAAATCTAATTATGGTTATTGTTTAATTTAAAGTAGAAAATTGTGTAGAAATCAAAATATTACTTGAAGTTTTTATGCACCCAAGAAAAAATGCATCAATTCTTTGAGGCTGTGTCAATAACCTAGCAAGTTGAAAAGTAAAAATTCAGCCAGTTGGTTTTTCTGCTTACATCAAGCCAATTGATTTTTTCCACTGAAATGATTAGGTTTTTTGACTGACTTTGGTAAACAAAGCAGTTGCTTATTATTACACAGTTATCTCTGAATCTCAGAGTTGAAAGGGACCTCAAAGGTTATCTAGTTCAATGAATATCTGAATTTCAATGTCCTACCAAGTTGTCATCCAACCTAAGCATGAATACTTCAAGGAATGGGAAATTTACTATACACTGAGGAAGACTTTTCCACTTGGGGACAGTTCAATGAGAAAAATTTTCCTCTTATTAAGTTGAAATCTGCCTCTAGACAACTTCATATATTGTTTCTATTTCTGCCCTGCCTTCTGCCAAGTAGAACAAGTCTAATTCCATTAATATGACAGACCTTAGAGGACTTGAAAACAGCTATCATGTCCCTCCTAAGTTTTCCTTTCCAACTTAAAAATCGCAAGAGAATATGCATTTGTACAGAATGTTCTGGGTGTGCAAGATGTGCCGGGGCAAATACTAATATCTTTGGTCTTTGGTGTCTCATTTTTTGAAATTTGTACTTCTAAATTAAGGTTTAATTGTTCATTTAAAAGTAGTAAGCTTAGCTGAATTTTCATTTATTTGATAATTAAAATTAATTTCCTTTATGATTAAGTTTTCAGTAAGTATTTGCCTTTAAAAAAAAATTTTAATAAAATTTCCTAGGTGTGCATACACATATAACAAGAAGAAAGACATTCCCCTGAGAGGCAGTGTAGAAAAGAAAGGAAGAAGAGGAAAAGAGAGAATTCACATCTTTAGGTTTGCCTTTCAAATTTCACAGACTCAAGTTCAAAGAGATAACTGCAAGAAGCCTTCCCTGATAATCAATGCTTTTAACAAGAAAAGGTAGAATGTTAAATACTAATAGTTTAATTCATGAATAGGCACTTAAACTCTAGCAAGCATATATTTTTAAATGCCTTTGTGTATAAAATGTAAAGGCACAATCCCTGTCTTCATAAAATCTAATATTTACTAGGCAAACCAAAAACACATATACACAAGGAGTGTCTTAGGGGGTGGAGGAATGGGAGGTGGTGCAAGAACCAGGGCTGGGGAAAGGAGAAATGACAAAAAACATTTTAAAATGGCAAGGTAATAGGATTAATCAATCTCACTAGTAGGTCACCCCTCAGCCTGCTACTTTGCTCATTAATGTGTTTATTCTCATCATTCTGAGTTCTAGGGTAATCCAAGAGAATATTTGGATATTTCCTCATTAAGCCACTAGCTTGGAATCTCTACCCCAAGTGGAGCAACTTTTTTTTCCCCAATATGCTCTATCTCTACATATACCAAAACTTCTTATCTCCTAGGACTCACATAATGTTAAAGTTACTGGCTATACAATTTATTAGCAATGTAATCAATAATAAACAAAGATATAAATAACAATTTATAATATTTAGCTATGAGAAAGATCATAGCCAGTCACCTCCAACCATCACTGTAACTGCATTTGACTTTTCATCATTTCACTAAGTTTATTCAAGGTACAAAATAAAGTCTCTTTTGAAAAATCTGCTTTAATCCATCAATAAACATTTATTAAATGCCTGCTATGTGCCAGGCACTGTGCTAAGCACTGAGACATAGAAAGAGACAAAAGATAATCCCTGCCCTTATGAAACTCACAATAGAATGGAGGAGCTTAGAATTTAATGGCTACATTCTTCACAAATAAATATTAAAAATAGGCACCAGGGATGAAGATTCCTCAGTACTCTTTCCCTTTGCCTTCTCCAGCTTCTCTCCAGTTAGAATAGGAAAGCAGTCTCTGGCTTCACTTACTGATCTCTCAATGATCTTTCATTCTCTCTCTGATCAGCCTCTCCAAACTGACAAACTGACATTTCCACAGCATTCCATTTGGCTCTTAAAGATAAAATAACATTGTCTGTCACTTTTGTCGAAGAGACTAGTAAAACTGGTATGTTACATCAGTAATGCAAAACTAAAACAAGCTGAGGACATAATATATGGGAGCAACAAGAGTGAGTACAATTGGGGCAGTGAGGTGGCATAGTGTATACAGCACTGTCCCTGGAGTCAGGAGGACCTAAGTTAAAATCTGGCCTCAGACACATAACACTCACTAGCTGTGTAACTCTGGGCAAGTCACTTAACAAAAAAAAAAAAAAGATTGGATACAATTAATAGGGGTATAATCTTGTGGGTACAGTCTTAAACCAAATTTAAAGGAATCTTCACAGACTTGTAGGGGTATTGAAGGGACAGAGATGCTTATCTATATGCACACACCTGATTTTTGGCAATAAAATAGAACATAGATTAGGAGTAACTGGAAGAGAGAGAGCTGACACCCACTGGCCTACTATTATTCTACAGGCTCCAACGTGAGCAGCCTCCAGAAGAGACCCTCAGGAGACATGTTCCTTCAGTTCTGAGCTGTTAGATTGATCATAGAGGCTGGTGAATGAGAAGCCCTGAGGGAAAGCTTCCCTTTTTGCCTAAACTTTGGAAAGGTGGAAGGAGGATCCTTCACTAGATCCTCCACTAGGTTGGGATTTAGAGGAACTGGATGGATTGAAGTCAGGAGAAGGTACTCAGTGGATGCAGGAAGAGTAACTTGCTTTCATTTATTTCAATTGTTCTGATTAAAGTCCTATAGAATAAACCACGTCAGTGACGTTGAAGTGCAATGGGACAAAGGGAAGGAGTGTCTAATAGGATGGAAGCATACAAGCCCTAAGATTTGATTGGATAATTCAGACACAGCCCTTGGATTAATCTAGAAATCTAGAATCGCCACTCACAACCAAGCCAGACAAAGGGGTAAGAAAGAATAGCTGCTACAGAACGTGAGAAAGGCCTTGGAAGCTATATATGGCAAAAAGTCATCTGATGCCAAGTATCACAAATTACATGTGATTCAAAAAAAAAAAAAGAATGCTATGGAAACCATGAAAATGGCAGCCAAAGATCAGCACCCCCTACATATGACATAGGTAAAGGCTTTAGCAAGTCATTTGTAGGAGGAAACTGGCTTGGCTATAGCTGAAGGCTGTTATCAGAAGGAAACAAAAGATGAGATTAAAGAAAAAGATAGAGAATGAAGTGGCAACATGAAAACCATGACAAATAGAAGGAAAACCCAAAAGAGTAAATTATGATGACAATTACAATAGTTACTTATATTTGTATGGGACAGCTAGGTGGTGCTATAAATAGAATGCTGGGCCTGGAGGCAAGAAGACCTGAGTTCAAATCCGGCCTCAGAAATGTACCAGCAGTGTGACCCTGGGCAAGTCACCTAACTCTGTACGTCTTAGTTTCCTCACCTATAAAATGAGCTGGAGAAGAAAATGGCAAACCACTCCAGTATCTGATGCCAAGAAAACCCCAAACAGGATCACAAAGAGTCAAATATGACTGAAATGACTTAAAAACTATATTTGTATGGCTATACACATATCTTCTTCACCACACTCCTGGGAGGTCCCAAGTATAAATGAGATTAGGGTCCCTCCAAGCATAAGGGATTGATGATACCAGAAGGTACAGGAAATTTTCTCCAATGTAGACATTTCCTCCCTTAGCCCAGATTCTTCTCAATTCAGTCTAAGGTACAAAACGTAAAATCATTCCTGTACCATATTGCATAAATTTACTACAAATTGGCTGGCTATGCCCCCATCCAAAGCGTACACTAGGAAAATCTCTAAATATATCTTGGGAAAATCTCTAAATACAGCTTGTATCTCATTTCCCATTAAGACTCTTATCTCCTTTCCTATTTCACTGAAAACAAAAACCCATTCACAATACAGGTTGAAGTACATTTATTGCTATAAATCAAAATTTGAAAGATAGAGTACTAAATTTCTGCTTATTTTGTGGCTCCAGCGAAACCCTGGAAAAACTTCACCTCTATAATAATAGCCAACACACACAGCACTTCCTATATGCCAGGCACCGTGCTAAGCACTTTGTAATTATTATCTTATTGTCTTCTCACATGAAGCCTGGGAGGTTATCCCCATTTTATAGATGGGGAAACATACAAACAAAAGTTAAGTGATTTGCCCAGAGTTCCACAGCTAATAAGTCTCTGAGGTCAGATTTGAACTCAGATCTATCCTCACTTCAGGCCCAGCATTCTATCCACTGCACCACTGAGTTGCCAATTTTTTATCTGGGTGTTCCCAGTGTACCCAAGTGACCTTTCAGAACAGTGGCACCACACTGAAAAATGGAAGCCACTATCCATACATAAAGACCCCTGCAGATCACATGCTGACAGTTTTAAGATGAAAGGATATTGTATTATATTATATTTTTATTTATTTTGTTAAATGTATCCCAATGATATTTTAGTCTAGTTCCTGCACTCCAACAGCCAGGGATATCCACTCCTACTTAAGAAGAATACTTGCTTTATTTTCATAATCAATGGAAGAAGGGGATACAGGAGAGAGAATTATACCACCAATATAATCTTAGATGCTAGCGGTAAAGAGTCATGTAGGGGGTGACAGTCAGAAGTCATCTTAATCTTCTCATACAAATATCTTAGGGAGCATCCCACCATGCCACACCTGCTTTATTCCCTAGCTGTACACTGGCAGGTCTCACTGGTGCTCCCAACGCACTTACAATTATAGCCTGTGACCCCCAGACATGCAAAAAAGATGGGGAGGTCCCTCTTGTGTCACAAGCAAAGCAATACCCACAAACCTTAAGAACGTCCCCCAAATCTGGATTGTGATTTATATATCTAACCCTGTTTAAAGCAGCCATGATTTGAGATAGAATGGAAAAATAATGTCAGTAATAATAAATTTGATAGCTTTTCAAGGTTTATAAAGGCCTTAAATAATTCTTAGTAAGTCAAGTTTTAAAATATATCAACTTTTAATAATTAGAATTATAAACATATTCTACTTTTAGAAGAGAGAGAACTTTAGGAGATGTGTAGAAAATGCATGGTCCTTCTCGTTGCTATATCCTGGCATCATGCCAGGCTTGTGTTTTGGTTCTTGAACTCACCATCCACATCCTCCTTCTGATCAGTTGGTGTGATCACAATTCTCTCTCCATTATTCCTCATGTAACTAAATCCTTCCCTTTTCTAGTTTATGGATTTCCTCTCATGAATGTATATTCTTGATATATAATGCTTCTCAACTACCTTTAAAATTATCTAATCTATTCCTTTTGAATAAAGTTTATGCTTATATAATCATATACTGGTTCTAAGCCAAAGCCCAATGAATCTTGACAATACATATAAGGTAGAATTTGCCACTTAACATTAAGATCTTTAGTTCAGGTTGTTTGTTACCTGTACACATTCTTTTTACATAGAAACCTGAGAGTATGCTCTATTCTTGCCCTTCTTCTTGGATATTATTTCCTTTGAATTGCTGTTTGTGGGGCAGCTAAAAACACAGAGTCAAGAAAACCTGAGTTCGGTGCTGCTTCAGACACTATCTGTGTGACCCTGAAAAAGTCACTTGGGCACTCTGTGCCTCAGTTTCCTCATCAACAAATGGGAATAAAAATAGCTTCTACCTTACCAGGTTGTTGTGAGGATCAAATGAGTAAACATATGTACTTTGCATCTTCTTCCCAGGCTGAATTGGTTGAAAATGACAAAACGTTAGAAGAAAGTGACCAAGCTATCTAGAATTCACAAGAACTGAGGGAAGAAACGCTGGGCATATTCTTAGATTTACTTCATATTTTAGGAAATAGAGTTCCAGAAGTCGAGAAAATTAATGACCTCCCTGGAAGACTTCAACGGCCTTGCAGCATCAGAGAAGAGAGGTATTTGTCCATGTCACGTGGGCCTTGGTCACATATTCCCTATATGTGTGCTTCTCTACACATGCAGCCTTGCCATACTTGCTCCCTAGCTGTGTGCCTCTCCACATGTGTTCTTTCAATGTGTTCCCAGATCCCACTGATGTCATGTGTATTTGTGGGAGACTGTGCCATGGATTTACAAGAGAAATGTTTAATTGCTACTATTCTTACTATTCTATTTCATTTGATGCCTTTGCTTTGAACTAATTGTGTCCTTTAGGTAACTACTAAAGGTATGTATATGAATGAGGCATCACAAGCTATATTTGAAAGGAACATTAATGCCCAGAGTTCCCTGAATCTGGGGTAACTGTTGTGGAACCGGCTTTGTGAGTTAAAGAGTGTCCTCAAGTACTACACACAGATACTCAGAGAAAGAGAGACAGAGAGACAGAGAGAGAGACAGAGAGAGACAGAGAGAGACAGAGAGACAGAGACAGAGAACTCTTAATAGGATAGAATGTTGGGGCAAGATCAATTTATTCGAGATAAGTATGAAATCTTAAAATTAAATTTTTTTAAAAGTTAACAGCACAAATACAGGAAAGGGAGTCATGCCTAGCAGATATTTTACTTGATTGCTAACTCAATATAAGTTAAATTTCTGATGAAACATTTCTAAAAGTTAATGTAATCTTGGGCCCCATTAGTAGTCATAGAACATCTAGAACCTAGGGAATTATTTTCCTACTGCATTTTAAGTGCTAGAGCTTGAATAGACCATAGAAGCCAACATCCTTATTTTATAGATGAGAAAACTGAGGTCCAGAAAGGTGATGGTAGTAAGTAGCAGTGGGAATTTTAATCCTGGGCCTATGGCTCAACTTTCAGTGCTTATTTAACTGCACTCTACCACCTTTCTATGCAAGTGAAGATTGGCTAATTACTTGTGAATATTCTAGAAAGGATACCTATATTGAGTAGGGATGAGATTTTTTTTTCAATTTAAGACTGTTAATTACTGAGGCTGTACAGAAGGCATATAAGAAACAGTGTCTGCTCTATACTTGCACAAACAAGAGTGTTGAACTAAATGACAGCAAAAATCCCCTCCAATCCTATCATTCTATAAGCCCATAAAACTAGTTGATACACTATCTGAACCACTACTCAGATGTTCATGACAAGCAATAACAAACATTGATATAACACCTTAAGGAATACAAAGCCCTTTTCTCATATTATCTCATTAGACGCTTACTTACAACCCAACCTGTAATTTTTATCTAATTTTACATAGATGTCACTGCATATCTATAGGTCTATCTGTAAAAGGTAGCACAATATAAACAGTCCCTGAAAAAGTGGGAGAAAGTCTCATTTATCCCCCTATATTTGGTTTCTTCTGTAAACTGAAGCCCTTCAGGGTTTCTATAAGAAATGTTATTTGAATGTAGCAAATGTATGTTTAATTGAAATGGAATTGGCCACGCTAGTTATATGACCTTGAATATCAAAAATCCTCACTTCCCATAACGTGCTCAGGGATCAAAATAAGATACTTTTTGTTCAAATACAAAGAAAATTGCCCAATGTTTAAAAAAAATTATACAAAAAGGGAAACAGAGACCTCTAACCATAGAAATGATTTAGACTCCCAACTCCCATTGAAGACTGATAGTATACATTTTTCTAATCACTGTATGACCATTTTCACAATTTGATCTTAATAACTAAAAATATATTCAGTATATATATTTAATACTTACACCAGCTATAGTTGTTAAAGGAGCGTACCTTTCCTGCAGATAAAGATTCCTTGAAAAGTACTTCTATGGAATGACACAGAAATTTCCAAAGATCATCTTAATTTAAGCTTCCTACTCAGAACTAGAAATACAACAAGGTTTTAATTTTCTATTTTCTCTTGTCTCTCTTATGGCATTTAATTTTTTCCCCCCTATCTATTGCTAGGTTAGGAATATGGCATAATTGAAAGAGCTCTGGACTTTGTGTCAGAAGACCTGGGTTTGAATCCTGGTTCTGTTACTTACTAGCTATGTGACTACAGACAAGTGACTTAATTCGTCTGAGCCTCAGTTTCCTCATCTGTAAAACAGGGATAAAAATATGTGCACTTCTACCTTATAGGATTGTTTTGAGGAAATGGCCTCTTAAACTGTCAGAGGCTAGCACAGAGCCTCCCTTATTGTAAACAATAAATGTTTATTGAATTATTGTAAATCTGAGGTTTTATTATGACTATAGCACTGAAGTCAGCAACATTATCTGTTATGTAATTAGAGAAAACAATGCAAAAAAAATCATCTTGAGAGAGAAGATGCCTATTTTTAGAATCATTCCTAACAAGTAACTGCATGATGCCATAGACCCAGGAATAGGCAGGGATCCCCCCTAAGAACATATAATTCCTAATTCAAGGAAACTCAAAGAAACATTAGGAGAAGTTATGAGAAATCAGTTAATTCAAAATGATCTATCTCAAAGTTGTTTTTAAATAGAAAAAAAACAGGGTTTTTTTCCTGTAAGAATAACTCCCTTAATCATAATAACAACATATGTTTTAGAGATGCCTTGTTGAAGTCATTTTGTATTATGGAATCAAAGGTCTTTTTTTTGGTTGGTTTTTTTAAAAAATCTATTTGTTGTTCTTTCAGGTTCATCTTTAAATGGCCTCAAAATTATTTTGTTTAGTTGTATCACCAATCTTTCTTTAAACTACGTTTTCCTTCTACTGCTTCTTATTGTTTTAAGAGGCAATGCTGCTTATAATCAGCATGGTGCAGTGACTGTGGCAACTGTATTTGGGAATTAGTAAGTCCTGGGTTCAAATTCCAGTTAATATACTCACTAATCTGTGTGATTCTAGTCATTTAACTTTGCTGTGTTTTAGTTTCCTCATCTGTAAAATGAGATTGGGACTGATAGCCTCTAAAGTCCCTCGCAGCTCTAAACATATAATACAATGATTCTGTTATCCTTTTCTATAAGATTTTACAAACAAGTTGATTTTCTAAAAGATCGTTACATTTTACTACCACTTGCCTATCAAGTAAGTAAAGCATTTGCTAACTCAGTTGATTATTAGGGGGTTTTTTTTGTCTCTTTACAAAAATTACATTTGACTTACACTAGTTAAACTTCTTTTTTTAGAAGCAATTGTGGTTAAGTAACTTGCCCAAGGTCACATAGCTAGAAAGTGTCTGAGGTCACATTTGAACTCAGGTCCTCCTGACTCCAGAGCTGGTGTTCTGTCCACTGCTGTACCAAGCTGCCTCAGTTAAACTTCTTCATAAAGTTTTCATACTCGATATTGATGTCCTTTCTTCCTATTTTTTTAATTTTTGTCATCAGTAACATGTATAGATATAGGTCAGGTTGAAGTTGTTTTCATTTCATGTCACAGCTTTTTTTCTCATTCTTATTTTCTTATAATTTTGTATTAACTTTGATCTTTCCTTTAATAAATTGTTGGTCAGATTGAATAAATACAACTAATTCATGAATAATTCCCATATCAGTAACTGGCCATTTTTTGTCTATAAAAAACATTTTTATGATATTAGTCCATTTTCACCATGTCCAGTGCTCAGATCTTTTATTTAGGAGAGGAAGGGTTCCTTGAAAAAAATAGCAATAGAGATAGGAGAGCTTAAAATAACAACCACCACAAAAAAAAAATCTATATTAGTCAAAAGTCTTCTCCAGTAACTGTGAATTAGTCTAATAACTGTTAGGCAACTTGGAACTATGCCCTAAAAGTCACCAAACTGTGAATACCCTTTAATCCAGTGATAGTACAATTAGGACAATAGTCCAAAAAAGATCAAGAAAAGAGGAAGAAAGAATCTATGCATACAAAAATGTTTATAGCAGTTCTTTTTGAGGTGGCAAAGAACTGGAAACTAAATATATAGCAAAGTTATCATGTAAATTTATTTTTTTCCTTTTTATGTCATATTTCTGCATTGACTCTCTTGATTACTTGCTCTCACTCTTTCTTTCTCTTGCTCTCTCTCTCTCCCTCTCAATATTTATTAAGTACCTACTATGTGCCAGGCACTGTGCTAAGCACTGGAGACACAAAAAGAGGCAAAAGAGAATCTCTACCCTAGAAAAGCTCACAACCTAAGCGGAAGAGACAACAACAAATACATACATGCAAGCAAGCTATATACAAGATAAATAGGAAATAATTGGAGAGGGAAGGCACTAGAATTGAGAGAGATTGGGAGAGGCTTCTGGTAAAAGATGAGATTTTACTTAGGAACTAAAGGAAGCCAGGAAAGCCAGTAGGCTAACTTGAGAAAAGAGAGCATTCCATGCATGGGGAACAGAAAGAGAAAATGCCTAAAGATGAGAGATGGAGTGTCTTGTTTGTGGAACAACAAGGGGTCCAGTGTCACTGGATTAAAGAGTACATGGCAGAGAATTAAGGCCTTAAAAAACTAGAAAAGTAAAAGGGGGTGCTGTGTTCTAAAAGGGCTTTGAATGCCAAACAAAGCATGTTGTATTTGATCCTGGTGGCAATATAGAGCCACTGGAATTTATTGCAGTAGTGGGGGGAGATGATTGGATTGGCACTATAGAAAAATCCCTTTAGTGGCTAAATGAAGGATGGAATGGAATGGGGAGATATTTAAGGCAGGCAGACTACCAGCAAGCTATTTTAATAATCCAGGAATGAAGTGATGAAGACCTGCACCAGAGCAATGGCAGTATCAGAGGAGAGAAGGGAATATATTCAAAAGATGTTGCAAAGATAAAATCAACAGTCCTTGGCATTAAATTGGTTATGAGGGGTGCAGGATAGTGAGGAGCTAAGGATGACTCATACATTGAGAGCCTGAGGGACTGGGCAATTGGTGATATCCTCTACAGTAATAGGAAATGTAGGCAGAGAGAGGGTTTAGGGAGATAGAAAATGAGCTCCCTTTCAGACATGTTGAGTTTAAGATGTCTACTGGACATCCAGTTTGAGATGTCTAAAAGGCAATTGGAGATGCAAGACTGGAGGTCAGCAGAAAGGACTGAGCAGGATAAGGAGATTTGAGAAAAAAAACAAGTCCCTAAAAAACACAATTGGCAAACTGGAAAAAAAGTACACTGAAGAAAACAAATCCCTTAAAAATACAATTGGCCAATTGAAGAAGGAAGTACAAAAACTAACAGAAGAAAACAATCTGTTAAAAACTAGAATTGGACAAATGGAAACTAATGACTCTATGAGAGAGCAAGAATCAATCAAACAGAAACAAAAAATGAAAAAATGGATGAAAACATAAAATACCTCATTGGTAAAACAACCGACCTGGCAAATTGGTCCAGGAGAGACAATTTAAAAATCATTGGACTACCTGAAAATCATGATGAAAAAAAGAGCCTGGACAGTATCTTTCAGGAGATCATAAAGGAAAACTGCCCCGAAGTCATAGAACCAGAAGGTAAAATAACCATGGAAAAAATATACCACTCACCTAAAACAGATCCCAAATTGACAACACGAAGGAATATAATAGCAAAATTCCAAAATTACCAGATGAAAGAGAAAGGTGCTGCAAACAGCCAGAAAGAAACAATTTAAATATCATGGAACCACAGTCAAGATTACACAGGACCTTGCAGCTTCTACATTAAAAGACCGCAGGGCGTGGAACATGATATTCCCTAAGGCAAAGGAGCTTGGAATGCAGCCAAGGATCAACTACCCTGCAAAAATGAGCATGATTCTTCAAGGGAGGAGATGAATATTCAACAAAATAGGAGACTTCCAAACCTTCCTCATAAAAAGACCAGAGCTCAACAAAAAATTTAATCTTCAAGTACAAGATTCAAGAAAAACATAAAAAGGTAAATGGGACAGAAAGATACAAAATGTTGTTAATAAGGATGGACTGTTTACATTCCTACAAGGGAAGATGACAATTGCAACTCTTGAGAACTGTATTGTTATTACACAATGTTAAAGGAGTATACATAAAGGGGGTGGATATTAGTTGACCTTGATGTGATGATAAAAAAAAATCTAATCAAGTGGGTTAAATAGATCCAAGTAAGTGGATTAGTCTGATCTTAGAAAATGTACTGAGAAAGAAGGAGGCAGACAAGGGTAAATTACATTACAGGAAAAGACAGAAAATCCTATTACAGCAGAGGGAAAGAAGGGAGGGAGGTAAGCATTGTTTGAACCTTGCTGTCATCAGATTTGGCTCAAGAAGGGAATAACATAAGCAGTTAGGTATGGAAATCTAACTTGCCCTATGGGCAGTAGGAGGGAAAAGGGTAAAGAAAAGAGAGGGGGGATAGAAGGGAGGGAAGAAAGGGTGGGGGCAAAGGGGAAGAGGGGGAGAGGGATAATAGAAGGGTGGTCAAAAGCAAAGTACTGGTGAGGGGGGAAGGGAGAGAGGAGAAAGAAAAGCATAAACAGGGGGGAGAAAGGATGGAGAAAAAGACATAGATAGTAATCATAACTGTGAAAGTTGAATCACTATCTTTTTTTTCTCTTCTGTTGAGTTTTGTTTCCTCTTTCTGAGGGTTCCTCCTATTGTTTTTATTTTTTACTTGCAACTTCACTAATGTGAAAATATGTTTAATAGGAATGTAAATGTATAGCCTATATCACATTGTGCACCGTCTTGAGGAGGGTGGTGGGGAGGAAGGGGGAGAAAAATTTTAAACTCAAAAGCATATGGAAGTGATTGTTGATAAATCAAAATAAATTAATAAAATATTGGGGTGGGAAGAAAGAGAAAAGAGGAAGTTCATGGCAAATTACTTCCATTTCTTCACTAAAATATGAGGCAAATTTCTCAGCTAAGAAAGTGGGGAGGGGAGCTCATGGTAGGTTTGAGGGAGTATGAAAAGGTTTGGAAGAACCACTGTAGAGAGTAGGATAGTGAGTTGTTCACGCAGGTATAGGAAATTTGTCTAACAGCAGTGATAGCCTAGTTGAGATTATGTGACATAAATTACATAAAAATACATAAAGTAGAACCAGTCAGAACAATTGCATGATTTATTCAATCCTCATTCAGCAGCATATATGTAGGAACAAATGAGGCAAATGATGGGAGGGATCTAAGGCTAAAGCCTGACATGGCATAATTGGTGAAATGATAAGGAGGGAATCGATTCAAGAAAAGAGGATAGTGTAGAGATGAATTGGTTCATTAAGGGATCAAGATGGGGAAAAAAAGAGAGAGTGGCTAGTGCAATGGAGATGGCCTGGGAAAGAACTGAAGGGTCAAGGGATTGATATAGGTAAAGTCATGGTACAGATAAAGAGTAGAGTTTTGTAAGGGAAGGAAGAGGGGGAGGTGAAAAGCCAATGGATTATGATTAGATAAAGGGGTACATTTGTGGGTGATGGCAAGATCAAGGATTTTACCATTTTTATGTGTAGTTGAGGTAGAGTGGAGGATTAAGTCTTGGAAGTGAGTAGGCTAAGAAACTAAGTGATTAGGTGTTATATAAACATATGTGTGTATGTGTGTGTATATATACATATATATACATATATATACACATATATATATATACATATATACATATATATATATACAATATACATATATCTTCTATATATGTATATATATCATCTATCAACATATAGATACATACATAAAAACAATTTATGTACATGTAACAATATATAGCAGAACAAATTTCTGCATTGACTATGTCTCTCTATGAGAAATTCCTACATTGAAATCTCTAGAGAGTCAATTAAAATGTGTTTTGCTTTATACATACATATATATACATACATATATGTATACAGAGAGAGAGAGAGAGATGTTACATAGAATACGTGTCATTTTATACTGTGAGTCTTTTTCACCAGAAAAGCACGCTTAACCATTAGTTCCCTGGGATTACATTGGACATTATGCTAATCAAAGTCACTCCCTAAGTGTTACAAAAGTTGTTCATCTTTTCAATACTGTAAATGTATAAATTGTTCTGATACTTTTCATTGCACTCTGCATCAATTCATAAAAGACTTCTCAGGTTTCTCTGAAATCATCCTTTTGATCATTTCATACAGCACAATAGTATTTATCACATTTATAAGTCATTCCCCCAACTGATGGGCACCCCCTCAGATTCCCATTCTTTGCGACTGCAAAAAGAGCTTCCATAAATATTTTTGTACATCCCGAATTAGAATGTGAAGCCTTTTGCACAGTTACTTGAACTCTTTCTTTTGTTTTTTTTTCTTTTGGCTAGGCAATGGGGTTAAGTGACTTGCCCAGGGTCACACAGCTAGTAAGTGTTATGTGTCTGAGGCTGGATTGAACTCAGGTCCTCCTGAATCCAGGGCTGGTGCTCTATCCACTGTGCCATCTAGTTGCCCCTTGAACTCTTTCTTTCTAGCTGAGTGCAGTTGATTTTTTTTTCCCCTTGGACCCAGAAGCTCTGGTACTTGACTATAACATTCTTGGAAGTTTTCATTTTGAGGTTTCCTTTAGGAAGTATAGTCTTTTATTTCTACTCTGCCTCTGGTTCTAAAAGATCTTGGCAGCTTTTTAATGATTTCTTGAAATACGATGTATAGACTCTTTTTTTGGTCATGGGTTTCAGGCAGTGCAATGATTCTTAAATTTTCCTGCCTTGATCTGTTTTCCAGGTCAGTTGTCTTTGCTGTGAGCTATCTTGTGTTTTCTAAAAAACTGAAATGGAAAATCTGACAAAGGCAATAGACTGGACATGAATAGGTCACACAAAGAACAATGACCAAGGAAAGAAAAAATTGTTCAAGGATGTCATCAAAGACATGTATGAGCAAAGGATGGGTTCATCATGTGATGAGAACAAAGAGCTTCCGTTTCACAACCCATGTACTCAACTGGTATCCTCGTGATGTTAAGAGAAAGAGAGTAAAGCCTTCACTATGTTAAGTGAAACCTCATACCAGATTTCTGGTTGGACATGGACAAGAGTTGTACTGGATGGGCAAGTATGGATGAGTTATACTGTGCATGTTTGGAGGAAATATCCACATCAATGAGATCACAGGTCCATTTGGGAGCATTTGAGTTAATAATCATTTAGACTGGGAGCTCCTTGGGGGTAAGGATTGTCTTTTGCCTCTTTTTGTGTCCCCAGACTTAGCAAAGGGCCTGGTACATATTAGGCATTTAATAAATGCTTATTGACTGGCTGACTGATAAGAATAAAATTCATTCAAGTGTTTTAAGTTTTACAAAGCATAAGACCCTTGTGGGGTAATCATGCAAGGCTCTCCACTTTACAAATGAAAAAACTGAGACGCAGAGAGGTGCTAAAGGTGCACAACCATAAAATATCAGAGCCAGGACATGAATCCACATGTGTCTCCAAGTCCAATGCTTTTCCATTACACCATCCTACTTCTCTTTTGCAAGTAGTAATAATAAAAATGTTTAAATCCTGGCCAATATTCTCCATTTCTGGCAATAAGAGAAAGGAACAATTTCTGAGATATTGTGGCAATTATCTTTCATGACATTATCCTCCAAAGTTAATGATAACCCTGAACATCCCTGAGTTATCTTTAATAATTAGCTTATGTCTAACATTCATCAACATTCATCTGAGCCTTTTTAAACCTATTTGAGGTTGGGGTTTATGTCACCTTTCAGAGACTATTTTTATGATCTACCATGCACTTTTTGGCTTAAGGTATTAATCAGGTCTTCAGTAGCAACATAACGAATGGTGGAGAGAGAGTCTATTAGGTCAGTAAGGCTATACCAATGATCCAGTGCCTGCCTATAACAGAGGTTCTTAACTTGGACCTTTCTGGCAGTCTGGTGAAGGTTATGGACCATTTGTCAGAAAGATTTTAAATGTGTAAAATAAAATACGAAGAATGACACAGTAAACCATTAGTTCAACTACAGTTGAACTATTGAACATAGTTGAACTACAGTTACAAAAAATTTTTTAAGTTCCTAGATCCCAAGTTAAGAATCCAAGTGGTCTATTGGCCATTTGTCATGATTGACTTTCCAGGAAAACTTTTAAGATTGAATCCTACAATTTTCATTCCATATGCCTTTTCCCTATCCTCTCAATCTACCATACTCCAGGTCAATAATTCCTCAGTTCTGAGAGACAAACAATGAATGTATCAACAAAAATTTGCTGAGTATCTCCTATGTGCAAAAGTGTTAGGTATTATCAGGGAAATCTCACCTTCTGCAGAAAGCCTTTCCTGATCACCCTTAATGTTAGCTCCTTTTCTCTGTTGATTATCTCCAATTAATTCTGCATATATCTTGTTTTTACATGGTTGTTTGCAAATTGTCTCCACCATTAGACTATGAGCTCCTCAAAGTCAAGAGCTGCCTTTTGCCTTTCTTTGTATCCCCAGCACAGAATAAGCACTTAATAAATGCTTATTGACTGATACAGAGATATATAACAATAGAATTCTAATCCTTGTGAAACTTATAACCTAGTTGGAGATATAAGACATATGGAAAGGCAGCATGAAAAAGGGAAGGGAGAAGGGAACTAGGAGTCAGAAGGTCTGTGTTCTATATCTGACTGCTATTAGCCAGCATTCTTGGGTGGATCAGTTGACCACTTTGGCCCCTTTACCCCATCTGCAAAATGATGGGATTAAACTCGATTACTCCCATTCAGCTCTAAAGCAAATCTATGATAAATCAAAGAACAATGAAAACATGTAGGTGAAAACTGGCAAATATATGAGCATTAGTTGTACTAAGTACAACAGAATATCACTGTAGCCTGGCATAGAGACAAGGCATACACCTCCAGGAAAAACTAGCTAATAGTATAAGGCAATGCCTGACTCCCTGTTCCCTTGAACAAAGCCATTTCCTTTACTTTCTCACCTTTAAAATTAAGGGCTGGAGGAGTGATAGCTATAGTTCCTTTTAGTTCTAAATCCTATGTGGTAGAAATAATACTGGATTTGTTATCAAAAGACATGGGTCAAAGTCAGTGGTGTGCTGGTAAATGTTTAACAACCATCTCCTCCCCCCAAAAACTGTACTGCAGATCGTATTTTTAAGTTTAATCTGTATTATTAACATTTTTCCGTTACTTTCTTAAGTCTAGACAATCAATAAAACAATAAACCAAGAACTGATTTGTAGCATTTGCTAATTTCCAAGGTGTAAATGCTCACACTGAAATTTAACAATTAACTATCATAAGCCAATTTGAGGTGATTCTCACATACTGTGGTCCAAGTCCTGATTCACTTACTACTTTATCTTCTTTATCTTGGGCAATTCATTTAACTGTTGGTCAGTAAAAACAAGGTAGTTGCATCAATTGGGAAATGGATAAACACACTATGGTGTGCCATTGTGATGGAATACTAGTGTACTATTAGAAATGATAGAGGATAGTTTCAGAAAAACCTGGGAAGACTTATGTGAATTGATGCAAAGTGAAGTGGGCAGAACCAGAATATCGTACACAGTAATAGCAATGGTATAATGATGAACAACTGTGGAAAAACTTAGCTATTCTGATCAATACAATGATCCTAGATAATTTCAAATGACTCATGATGACTAATGCTATATACCTCCAAAGAGAGAAGTGATGAAGTCTGAGGGCAAACTGAAGCATAATTTTTTTCACTTTATTTTTCTTGCTTTTTTCTTACAACATGGTTAATATGGAAACATTTTGATGTTTTCACATGTATAATTGATATCATATTACTTGCTTTCTCAACAGGTAGGGGAAAGGCAAGAGAGAAAGAATATTGGAAATCAAGATTTTTTAAAACATCTGTTAAAAAATTTTTTTAAATTGCTTAAAAAATGAGTTGGCTAGATTAGAGCATCTCAAGATCCCTTCAAGGTCCTGAGATCCTGTAGAAAAAGTAAATACAATATTAATACATTCGATGTTACAGGATGGACTGCAGATCCCCATTATAGAACATTATAGACATTATAGAACCTTCTCGTGTAGGTATGCTTATGTAGAGCTGTAGACCCAGATATAAGTAAAGGACAACCAGAAGAATGTCTTACTAAACAGTCACCTTTTCCTAACTTCCTCTCTCTAATGGCATGCAATCAAGGCCATTCACAAGGCTCCCCTAGCCCAGAAGCAAGTATGTGAAGTGGCTACCCACACGCATTTTAAATGAGACTTGGGAAGATGCCAAGAACATTAATTTGAAGTTTTGGTTTGGATTTGTAGGATTGGTTTTTTTTTTTGAGGGAGGTTGTCCCCTGAATTATAAAATCAACTGGTTTTGTTTTGAGATTCCTAGGGGAAAGCCCTTAAGTTTCTGTTCAACATTATAATACAACCATCTTACATGGTAGAAAGGGAAAATTGGAATAACAGAGAGTGGCAAGTAGGAAGAATTGAATAGCACAAAGCATAACTGTTAGAAGGCGTGTGCACAGCACCACCATTTGCTCTGGACAATGCTATTAGTCTTTTCCTTTCATGACTGCCAAATTCAGACAAGTTTGGTTCCCCCGCCTCCCTCTTCCCTCTTGCTGAGAAAACTGTTCAGGCCTGGCTGGGTTATTTCTTGTCCATCTGAGTCATTTACATGAATTAAGGCAATGCCAATAAGAGGTAAATAGACCCCAAAGGCATAAAAAAAGACCTGGAGTTTCACAGAAAATACCTTTCCTATATTTAAAAATAGGCTCTTTATCATCAAAAGCCACCTTTGGGTAACTCAAACATTTGGCATTAGAAATGTTTTTTACTTCTTTCTTTTAAACATATAGCCCACACTGCTCCCTCACCCCAAGCAAAGCCAGGCGGGGGAGGGAGAGGTGGGGAGCAAGAATAAGCTAAGGGCCTCAATCCGTCCCACACTGAATTTTGCAGATGTAGATGGTCTTATTACATAATCCATTTGTACCAGGTAATGCTTAGTAGAAAGAAAACTTCCACAGTCCACTCAATTGGTTTTCATACTGCTCTGAAAATATACCATACATATAATACAGTATAATGAAAAAGAAATTACATTGATGCTGGAAGCAACTGCAGTGTTCACTTGCTTAAAATCAGACTTTCTATCTTTAAAAGACCAGTCCTAACACTGGCCTTTGCTTGCTTTCTTACTGAATACTTTCCATACCAAGATGTGGCATTTCACAAGACAATATGCAAAACAAGTCAGCATGTTCCATGGCAAGATTTGACCAAAGAAAATGTCAAAGAGCAAGTGATGTTTGGGGAATTTATAAGTGACTATAATATATTCAGAGTGCCAGATAAAGTAGGTCCTTGAACAAAAAGTCATGGGAAAAAATTACTGTACTTTTTTAAAGAGTTTTTTTTAACTCAGAATCTGTCATGTAATAAAATTATTCTCTATCTCTTCTATAGCCAATTTATGACACTACCCAAGACAACAACATGTTGGTGCTCTGCATTGTTGCTGGCTCATGGGGTTAATCCCACACTGGCCTCTGATGTAAACAATTACATTACATCAAAAAAATTATTTTTTCTTATAGACCAGGAGTTCTTAATCTTTTTTGCATTATAGACCCTTCTGGCAGTCTGGTAAAGCCTATGGATCCCTTATCAGAATAATGTTTTTAAACATATAAAATAAAATACACAGGAATTACAATGGAAACCAAATTATATTAAAATAAAAAGATAACTTTTTCCCAGCCAAGTTCATGGATCCCTTGAAATCTATATATGAAGAGGTCTATGGACCTTAGACTAAGAACCCATGTCTTAGACCTTTGAATTCTAAGAGTGGTGGGTTGTGAGTGAGGAATGCCATTGAATGCAGTTCTAGCTACAGAGTCTCTCACCAATAGTATCAGAAGGAAAAAAAAAAAAACTGCAGCATTACTGGTTACTTTCCTGATGCTGAACTCCTTTTTCTCAGACCTCAGGGAGAACTACTATTTGGAGGTAAAGGTGAGATGTGCCATTTCTATACCCAGTCTCTCAGATTGCACACAACTGTGATCCCTTTAAACTTCTTCTGTTTAATACAAGCATCAAATGACATAAAGGTTTTCTTGTGTCCCTCAAAAAAAAAGACCTCCATAACTTATAGAAGAGCACAAAAGAGGTACCATTAAATCATACTTAAGGTGGCAGCCGAATCTTAAGGGACTGTCAAGGTGCTATTCTCTGTATCCATGTCAAAAGATGAGTTAATTGAAAGTTCTACAGCTAGATTGTATGTTCTTGGTGGGCAAGAACCTTTTTCTATATTTCTAAAAAGCTATTTTGGGGATAGATATTTGATATCTCAGTTGAGTCACTCAGAACCCCCAAAACCTTACAGTGAGCTAACAGTGACTGAATCCAGCAGCAGGCTACTAAAACTTCACCATATACAAGCCAACAGACCCAAAGCAGAGTGCTAAACCAGGAGGGTTGTGAACAGACATCTCCTGAGATCACAGCACTTTGGAAGCACCAAAAACTTACAGAAACCACCCCACCTCTGAATGGGCTATGAAAGCAGGACACAAAAGGACAGAAGCTTAGGCTAGACACCACACCACACACCCACCCTTAGAAATGAGTAGAGCCAATACCAACATAAAGTCCAAAACCAAGAATTAGTCTGGAAATATGAGCAAACAAACAAAAACGAACAGGATCATAAAAAGTTACTATGGTGACAGGGAAGCTCAAGACATAAGTGCAGAAGATAATGACTTCAAAACAGCTACAAAGAAAACCACAAAGAAAACTACAGATTGGACAGAAGACTAACAAAAATTCCTAAAGAAATTTGAAGAAGAGCCCCCCAAAAAATGTTTAATTAAGTAAGAATGGTAGAGGAAAAATGTAAAAGAAACAAGTCAAGCAAGAAAATTATGAAAACAGAATTCACAGCTTGTTAAAAGAGGTATAAAAATATAGCATAGATTAAAAATTAATTAGAAACTAAATAATGTAATCCTGAAGAATAAGTGGATCAAATAAGAAATCAGACGAACAATAATTTCATGAAAAATAATGACAACAATCAGACAACATACTAAAATTTGTGGGATGCAGCTAAACAATCCTTAGGGAAATTTTTGTATCTCTGAAAGTTTATATCAATAAAAGAAAAAAAATAGATTAACAAGTTGGTCATGCAACTAAAAAAAAAACTAGGAAACTAACAAATTAAAAACCGTCAATTAAACACCAAAATAAAAATCCTAAAAATCAAAAGAAAGATTAATACAGTTGAAAGGGGGAAAAAATGGACTAATAAATAAAACAAGATCTTTTTGGGGGGGGACAAAAATAGACAAACCTTTAGCTAAATATATTTTTAAAAGAAGAAAACCAAATTATTAGTAAGAAGAATGAAAAGGGTTGTCACAATGAAGATAAAACAAAGGCATTAAAAGCTATTTTGCCCAACTACATGCCAATAAAACTGATTACCTAAATAGCATGGATGAATATTTGCAAAAATATTAATTGCCCACATTAACAGAACAGAAAGAAATTGAACAAGCCATAGATGAGACTCCAAGGTTAAAAAAAAAAAGGAGAAGCAGATGTATTTAAAAGTAAATTATACCAAACACTTTAAGAATAATAAATTCCAATACTATATAAACCATTTGAAAAATATGTAAAGGAGTCCTACCAATTTTCTACTATAACAAAAACATGGTCTTGCTAGGGAGACTCAAAAAATAGAGAAACAAAACTATAGATCAATTTTCCTAATTAATATTGAAGCAAAAATAAAGTACTAGCAAGGACATCACAATAATATATCACAAAGATCATATACCATGACGATATCAGAAATACAGGGATGGCTCAACATTAAGAAAACTACAAGCATAATTGATCATATCAATAGAAAAACAACAAAAATCCTAAATTATTTCAGTAGATGAAGAAAAATCTTTTTTAAAAACACTAAAAAGAATAAGAATTAATGAGTTTTCCTTAAAATAATAAATAATATCTATCTAAAACCAAAAACAAGCATTATCTATAATGAGGACAAAATAGAAGTCTTTCCAACAAGATCAGGGGTGAAGTAAGGATGTCCATTATTGCTTTTGTTATTCAATATTATACTAGAAACACTAGCTGTAGCAATAAGACCACAAAAACGTTGAAGAATTTTTTTCTCTTTCTGTCTTTTTCTTGCTTCTTTTCTCAAATGTAGAAATTTTTTTGCATAACTTCATATTTGTAATGAGTTTTGCATTTATTTCCTTCTCAATGGATGGAGAACAGGTAGGGAAGGGAGAGAATTTGGAACTGAAAATGAAGTTGAATTTTAAAAAAATAACATTGAAACATATTACTCTTAATTCCACATGAGGACCCATAGAATACTTGAAGACAGCTCTCCCATCAGGTCCTCCTCTCTTTTCCAGGTTAGACAGCAGTCACTCAATTAATAAACATTTGTAAAGCACTTAATATGTGCCAGACACTGTGCTAAGTCCTGAGGATACAAAAAGAGGCCAGAGTCCTTACCATCTAGGAGCTCACAATCTAATGAAGGAGACAACAAATATATAGAATTAAGCTATATACAGGATAAATAGGAAACACTTAACAGAGAGAAGCATCAGAATTAAGAAGCATTCAGAAAAGTATCCCGTAGAAGATGAGATCTTCAAGGAATAGGTAGTTCTCAATGGGGGGGAAACAAAACAAAACTTAAAGGAATCTTAAACTTAAAGGAATCCTGGGAAACCAGCAGGCAAAAATGAGGAGAGAGAACATTCCAGGCATGAGGAACAGGCAGAGAAAAGGCTTAAGAGATGAGAGATGGAGTATCTTATTCATGAAACACTAGGAAGCCAATGTCACCGGATCAGAAAGTACAAGGCATAGGAAAATTGGAAAGGGAAGAGGAGGTTTGGTTGTGAAAGACTTTGTAGGGCAAACATAGCGCTATTTATTTGATCTTGGAGGCAATAGGGAGACGCTGGAATTTATTGGGTAAGGGGAGAGGGGAATGGAGTGATATAGCTAGACTTCAGCTTTAGAAAAATAATTTTAGTAGCTGAATAGAAGACAGATTGGAATGCAAAGAGAGTTGGGATATTAGCAGGTTTGGAAAAGCTTCTATGTAGATCCTATTTCTCATGAAACATAGTTTCCGGGTTCTTCTGTATCCTTCTCCCCACCATTTTTGAGTGGAATTCTCACTTGTTCCACTTATATACCATAACTTGTTCAAGCATTCTTAGTTGTCAGTCTTTTGACACCACAAAAAAGCTGCCCTAAATATATTTATACATATAGGTCTTTTTTCTATTTCTTTGGGTAGAGCCCTAGAAGAGGTATAGCTGATTAAAAGAGCATGCACTTCTTAGTAAATGTTTGTGAATCATAACAAATTGCTTTCCAGAATGGTCATACCCATTCTCATGTGTATGAACAATATATCAGTGTGCCTGTTTTCCCATAGTCCCTTCAACATTTATAATTTTCCTTTTTGTTAACTTTGCCAATCTGAGGGATCTGAAGTGAAACCTCAGAATTGCTTTCATTTGCATTTCTCTAATAGTAATGATTTGGAGCATTTGTTCATATAGCTATCAATAGCCTGTTGTTGTTTTTTGTTGTTGTTGTGTTCTGTTCTGTTCTGTTTTGTTTTGTTTTGTTTTGTTTTCCCCCATTGAGAACTACCTGTTCGGTGAGGGAATGGTTCTTATTATTGAATCAGTTGTGTTTTTTGTAATAGTCATATAATGGTTCATATTTAACTTGTCTCCTACATCTTCTTTACTTGTATAACTTTAAATATAGTATTTTGCATCATCCTAATTAAACTTCATTGTCCAAATTATAACTGTGACTAAGATTTATAGCCACGGTATGCAAATGGGGGGAGAATGAGGTGTATATACCTGGAAAATTCACTACAGATGGAGAGTGAACTAGGCTCAGGTGTCAATTAGAGAAAGAAAACAGACTGGATTGTGACTGGGAAATAGTACAGCTCTTCATGCACATGCACGAGCACACACACACCCACACACACACACAAACACACCTTTTTTTAATCAAAGTATTTTTCTGTTGATGTTATTTGACAATGAAATATGGAACACACAACTACAGAACATTCAAAATTGTAAGTGAACAACGAAGAACTAAAAGCTAAAGGCGTATCCAATACTGGTGTGGGTACAGGAGCAATGTTCTCACTGTCCATCTCTTCTCTCTCTCTCTCTCCCCCCACAAAACTAGTCCTAATTGTGCCATAAAAAAAAAATGATGAAAGGGACAGTTTCAGAGAAACCTAGGAAGACTTGGATGAATCAATGCAGAATACAATGAGCAGAGCCAGGAGAACAAATTATATATATACACTATGAAAATAACTTTGAAAACCATTAGAACTCTGATCAATGTGATGATGAACCATGATTCCAAAGGGCTGATGATGAAGCATGTTAGCTACCTCCTGACAGAGAGGTGAAGCATTCAAGGTGCAAAATGTGATATTTATTTTTTTAAAACACAGGCAACATGGGAATTTGTCTCACTTAACTCTATACGTTTGTCATGATAGCTTTCTTTTTCTTTGTTGTTTTTTTTTCCCCAATGGTGGAGTGTAGGGTGATAGGGCAATTCCAGAGAATAACAAGCAGAGATAAGAAAGTTTCCTTAAATGAGCAATACAAAGTAATAGAAGAAAACAGTAGAATGGGAAAGATAAGCAATCTCTTTAAGAAAATTAGAGCTATCAAGGGAAGGTTATTGTGCAAAAATGGGCTTATTTCACGTGCCACCAAGGTTATGCTTAAGACTCTGCAAGCTAGGCTTCAGCAATATGTGAACCAAGAATTGCCAGAAGAGCAGGCTGGTTTTTGAGGAGGCAGAGAAACTAGAGACCAAATTGACAACATTTGCTGGATTATGGAGAAAGCAAAGGAAAACACCTACTTCTGCTCCATTGACTACACCAAAGCCTTTGACTCTGTGGATCACAACAAAATGTGGCAAGTCCTCAAATAGGTGGGAGGACCAGATCATTTTATTTGTCTCCTAAGGAACTTGCATGTAGGTCTGTATGTAGGCCAAGAAGCAAAAGCTAGAACCAAACATGGAATGACTGGTTTAAGATTGGAAAAGGAGTACAACAAGGCTATATATTGTCACCTTATTTATTTAACTTATATGCAGAGTACATCATGTAAAATACCAGGCTGGATGAATGGAAAGCCAGAATTAAGGTTGCTGGGAGAAACAGTAACAATCTCAGTTATGTAGATGATACCATTCTGATGGCAGAAAGTGAAGACAAATTAAGAAGTCTCTTGATGAGGGTGAAAGAAAAGAATGTAAAAGCTGGCTTGAAGCTTAACATCAAAAAAACTAAGATCTTGACAACTTCCTAGCAAACAGAGGCGGGGGCAGAGGGAGGGTAGGGGGGAAAGAAGCAGTGTCAGATTTTGTATTCTTGGGCTCAAAGATCACTGCAGACGGCTACTGCAGTCATGAAATTTTTTAAAAGACACATGCTCCTGGAAAGCAAAGCCGTGGCAAATCTGGACAGCATACTAAAAAGCAGAGACATCACTTTGCTGACAAAGGTCCACATAGTCAAAGCTATCATTTTTCCAGTAGCATTGTATAGCTCTGAGAACTGGACTATAAGGAAAGCTGCAGAATCAACACTTTTGAATTGTGGCGTTAGAGAAAACTTTTGAGAGTCCCTTGGACAGCAAAGAGGTCAAATCAGTCAATACTTACAGAAGTTAATTCAGGCTATTTACTGGAAGGTCAAATACTGAAGCTAAAGCTTAAATACTTTAGCCACAAAATGAGAAGACAGGACTCACTGGAAAATACCCTGATGTTGGGAAAGATTGAAGGCAAAAGGAAAATGGTGTGGCAGAGAATAAGATGGATAGATAACATGGTAGAAACAATGAATATTAATTTGGACGGACTTTGAGAGATAGTGGAGGATGAAAGGCCCTGGCATGCTATGGTCCTCGGGTTCATAAAGAAATGGACACAACTGAATGATTAAACAGCAATAAGGGTAAGAGGGAGAGAAATGGATTTTTTGTACACTTAAAAAAATAAAATTTAATTGTTAAAAAGAGGAAATTGAGAAATAACAATTGAGGAATAATAAGCTGTAGCATACTACCAATAATGACTTGAACTGATAAGGAATATAAAAATGCCATCAAGGAAATGCATGATCATAAAAAAGTATTCTAATCTTGGTGGGGGGAGAGAGAGAGAGAGAGAGAAGAGATGGACAATGAGAGTGTTGCCCCGAACCTACTCCAGTAGCCTCCAACGGGCTGAGTAATGAGAGTTGATATTTAAATATCCCTTCTAGGGGGCAGCTAGGTGGTGCAGTGGATAGAGTGCCGGCCCTCAGGTCAGGAGGACATGAGTTCAAATCCAGACTCAGACCAAACAGTTGACACTTACTAGCTGTGTGACCCTGGGTAAGTCACTTAACCCCAGTTGCCTAAAAATTAAAAATTAAAAAATTAAAAATAAATAAATGAATGAATGAATGAATAAATAAATGAATGAATGAATAAATAAATAAGTAAGTAAGTAAATAAATGAATGTTGCTTCTTAGCCAGTACCTATCAGATCAGAATTCACTGTCTATCTTCAACCACAGTCTGCCTCTATAAAGGATTTATGGGTGAACACGGACATAAATCACCCAAGATGAAAACTGTTGCTGGTTTGCTATCTTTGTTGTTCTTGTGGTTTGTCAGAGAAGAGTGATGACATCATCAAGGTATAGTGTGTTCACCTGTGGCTGATGAGTCCAATACGAGGTTGGAAGGCTCTACCACAGATTGGACACATGACATGGAGATATCCCTAGTTTTGTGCATCTCACGTTTCCTTTGTGCTACTGTCATTCCACATTGCATGGAGAGCACAATGCCTTATTTGATGTAGGCACTCTATGCTGGGCAGTCCTGTGTCCGACATCCCATGTCTCATAATTGATATTAAAGTTCTTCAGAGAGACCTTGAGAGTGTCTTCACACCGCTTCTTCTGACCTCTGGGTGGGAGCTTGCCTTGTGTGAGTTATCCATAAAATAGTCTTTTAGGTAAACATACATTTGGAATTCAGACTATTAGAGTTGCATTCTCTGCAATAGGGTTTGAATGCTTCGCAGTTCAGCTTGAGAGAAGACCTCATAATCCAATACCTTTTCTTGTCAGTGATCTTCAGAATCTTCCTAAGACAATTCGAATGGAAGTGGTTCAATTTTCTGACATGGCACTGGTAGATTGTCCGGGTTTCACAAACATACAACAATGAAGTCAGCACAGCTCGGTAGACCTTCAGTTCTGTATGCAACCCAATGACTCTTCTCTCTCACACTTTCTTTTGTAGCCTCCCAAACACTGAGCTAGCTCTGGCAATGTGTGCATCAACCTTCTCATCTACGTAGACAGCCCTGGAAAGTATAGTGCCAAGGTAAGTGAACTTAGCACAGCATTCAAAATTTCTTCATTTGTTATAACCAATGGTTCCACATATGGATGCTACAGTGTTAGCTGGTAAAGAACCTCTGTTTTCTTAGTGTTGATTATCAGGCCAAAATCATCACAAGCAGCAGAGAGTTGATTTGTACTCTGTTGCATCTCAGCCTCAGAGGTGGTATTGAGTACACAGTCATCTGCAAACAAAAAGTCATGCAGCAACTCTCCCTCCACCTTAGTCTTGGCTTATAGCCTTTTCAAGTTAAATAGTTTACCACCAGTGTGGCAGCTGACTTTGATGATATTTTCATTTTCTTTGAAGGTGTCTGACAACATTGTAAAAAACATCATGTTAAAAAGCATGAGAGCAAGGACACAGCTTTACTTCACTCCATTGGTGACTAGGAAAACATGAGAGCACCATCCTTTATCTAGAACTTGTGCAAGCATGCCATTATGGAACTGCCTTACAATACTGATGAACTTCTCCAGGCAACCAAATTTCCCCGTGATCTTCCATAAGTCCTCACAACTGACAGTATCAAAGACTTTGGTCAGATCAACAAACATTGTATACAGATCTCTGTTCTGCTCCTAGAGTTTCTCCTGGAATTGTTGGGCAGCAAACATCATGTTGACCACTCCTCAGCCCTTTCTGAAGCTTTTCTCATATAAATGACCATCCTCCAGATGAAGGATCAGCTTATGAAGAAGGAATCTGGCAAAAATCTTGCTTTCCAATGTCTAAGAGACATTGTGATTGTCACAGAACAACCTATTTCCTTTTCCAGAAATAAGATAGCAAAGCATCACCACTGTCATCTCTGAACATGAAGGACAATGATATATATTCATTGATATGTATTCAGCTGACAATGTTCATATGAAAAATCTTTTCATGGTGCTGTTTTTACTGGTGTCAAATTGGTAACTTCAAATGACTAATGGTCATGTCAACTGGGCTCCAAAGATTTCATATTTTGTGCAAATTATACAGATATTACTAGGGTCACAAGAGAGACCTTAAAGAGATTTAACAAAAAAAAAACATCCTGCTGGCAAGGTACCAGCGGATTCTAAAAATAGTGTATTTTTTGCCACCCTTCCAAGGCAACATGGTATAATATAAAGAGCACTGGCCTTCAGAATCAGAAGAAATGGGCTTGAATTTGAGTTTTGATTTAGTAACTAGATGACTTTGAGTAAATCATTTAATCTCTCTGAGTTTCAGTTTCTTCCTCTATAACATGGGGATCAGAATACTTGCACTACTTAATATAAGGCGGTTTGTGTACCTTAAATCAATGTGCATTGTTATATCAAGGTACTGTCATGGTTGTTATTTTTTTGAGAGGTAGTGTGGCATAAGGGGTAGAGATCCACTCTCGATTCAGGAAGACCTGAATTCAAGTCCTTCCTCTGATAAGAGGCCCACAGGCCAACTGCGTGACCCTGAACTGGTCACTTAAACTGTGCCCCAGACAACACTTAGAAGACTAACCTTCAGAGTAGGTACCAATCTGCATCGGTTGAGAGCGTTTCCTCACCTAGGGATTTCTGATACCAGTGAAGTCACATATCTGTTCCAAATAGGAATAGACAGATAGGAACTGGGCCTGTGGTTTCATTGGTATGCGGATCTCCCAAATGAGGAAATTCTCTCTACCAATGCATACTACCATCTGCTCCACAACTTAATTTTAAGAAATTTGCCCAGATGCCCTGAGAGGTTAAGTAATTTGTCCTAAGTCACACAGCCAGTATTAGGTAGGACTTGGATCCAGAGGTTCCCAAACACATTTGGCCCACCAACCCCTTTTCAAAAAAAATTACTCAATGCCCCCTTGGGGTTAAGTTAGGTTAACCCTTATTTTTATTCAACACCCCCCAATTGCACCTAAGGCTACTACCATGCCTCCCCCATTGGAGCAGTCCCCCCCACAGGGGGCATTATCACCATTTTGGGAACTATGATCTAGACCTTCCTAAGAGATTGGTTCTCTATCCAGTATGCCATGCAGGATGTACGGAGGAAGGGAAGGAAGGAAGGAGAGAGAGGGAGAGGGAGAGGCGGGGAGAGAGAGAGAGAGAGAGAGAGAGAGAGAGAGAGAGAGAGAGAGAGAGAGAGAGAGAGAGAAATGCTTAAAAGATTATAGATTGATAGATCGAAAGATATAGATGATAGACAGATATATAGACAGTCAGATAATTATTGCTTTGCTCCAAAAGGGAATGCAAAATATACAGTATCTGATAACCCTTGCCTTTCCCAAAAAGCCTAACTATTGTGGTCTCAGTAAAGTCAAGGATCAAGAGATCCTCAGCAAAGCAAAGTAAGCACCTAACCCTGAATAAATTAAAAAATGATTGATTACGTCTCATAAAAGAACAGTGATGAGGCCAAAACTGGGGCATAAGACCTATTGCTCTTGAAAGCTTAGAAGCCTTTAAAAGAAGCGGCTAAACAATATAACCCGCAGGGAACAGAGACCCAGGATCCATGTTGGACACTTGACTCAGCTTAAGAGAGCGCATTAGAGAGTAGAACAATGGTAAACAGCCAGAATTGGGCTGTTTCTAGAGAAAAGAGCTTCAGTTCACATTGTAAGCTTTCAAAACACTCAAATTTCAATCCTGAAAGCAAAAAAAAAAAAGGAAAAAAGAAAGAAAGAAACAAATAGAGAGGACTGGTTGTCCTCCACAACTAAGTACAGTCTGTCCATAGATTATAGGATTGGGCTCAACTTCAGTAAGACTTCTTTTTCTCGTTTAGGTTTGGTGTTACTAAAACACAGAGTAAAAATGCTAGTAAGGGTATGCTTTCTCTAGCTGCTACAAAGGGGAAAAGCCACTAAATGTAGAGGATGGAGCCAGTCCTCTTTACTAAGGGTTAAGCAGAGAACTCAGAGAACTCATACTCAAAGGGAACTTCCTTTATCTTAGGCTGCATTGATTCTAAGTTATAATCATTCTGTGTCAAAAGTAGACATCTTGATAAAAAGAACAATGGGACTGGTACCATTTCTCCTAAAATGTGTTTTCCTTTTCAAGACAATAACTGTCAGGTATCTGAGCAATGGGACTTTCACTTGTATTGACTGCTTACCAGGAGAACCTGTGATACATTTTTATTATTTATCATTCAAGGCATTCCCTGAGTTTATACTCCAAAAACTATAGCTCACGAGCCCTCACTAGTGTGTTAATCTTGTCTCTAGTCAGCCAGAGTGGGGCTATCTCCAGTCCTGATCTATATCTTGCTACTGCACCCAGATGGCTCCAGAGGAAAAAGTGAGGCTGTTGACCTTGCACAGCTCTCTTTCACTTAAATCCAATTCACTTGCAAGTCATAGCATGATGTTCCTGATGTCATGGTCCTCTTTGAGAATGAAGGACAAACAACAAAAAGTCAGCCAGAACACACAATTAGGTCAAAGCAAAGATATTTACTGGAAGGATGTGGTAAGAATAGTAATAACAAATCTACATCCAGATAAGGGATGACCTCAGAGTGCAGATTAAAGTACATTTTTTGGCCATGGTTAATGTGGGAATTTTCCCATGGTGTATGTGTGTGTGTACATATATGCATATATATTTATAATGGGTTTTGTTTTCTTGCTTTCTCAATTTGTGGGGGGGGATGGGGAGGTGGGAGAAGAAGAATTTAGATTTAAAATAAAATAAAATTGAATTTTTTTAAGTAGCAATAAAACATCTCCCTCATAAATGAGGGGTTAAACATAAACATTGTTCCACAAATATATCTATAGTGTCCTGGGAAGAGTGGGTATGAGTTCACAAGTAGAGAGGCACTTACATAGGGAGCAAGGAGCAGCTCATGCTTCCAGTGCTTGGGGGCCTTTGATGTCTGTGAGCCGCTCCCACCACCCTGGGTCTTACAGTCTCTCCCAGACGCTATTTCACTGGTTACTATTGCAACCACAGAACACGTTGCCAGATGCTACTCCATTTGGATGAGGTTGGAAGCTGTTTTGAAGGATGCTGCTTTACTGTTTGGTTCTAGTTACACCACCTTGAGCCTCAGGCTTAGCTGACCACCTAGCCTAGATTGAAGAACCACAGTCCACAACCTAGAATCAGCAGGAGTCTAAACTGTAAGCCCTGTTATTTCCCAAGCAGGCTCCTAGCTCCAGGCACCAGATTTCCAATTCTACTTGATAACTGCAACTGGATTCTTGCTCCACTAGATGCTTCCACATGCTTGAATGAAAGATATTATTGGGAAGACAGAAGAATCAATTAGTAGTCTGTCCAAGAACTCAGAGAGTTGTCCTGGGTAGCCTCTCTTTCCATTTACTCTTGCTATATTTTCTAAAAGGTGCACAAGGAAAGGTAAAAAGGCAACTGTCTCCTCTAAAGTGACTCTAGCTTTTTAAACACTACCAGGGACGTGGTGGATCTTTAGCTAGTCATTCACCAGAAGTTACCTCTGTCCTATCAGTTGCCTTCATCCAATGGATGATACATTTGAAGAATGCACTCATATTTTGTAATTGGTTGTTTATTTAGATATCTCCTTTACATTCTATTTTCCTGTTGTTTAATCATTTAGTCAGGCAATAAGTATTTATTAAGCACCTACTATGTGTTTAATGGGCAGCTAGGTGATGCAGTGGATATATCAAGCACCAAGCTCGGAGTCAAGAAGATCTGAATTCAAAACCTAGCTTCAGACACTTCCTAGCTGTGTGGCCCTAGACAAGTCACTTAACCCTTATTTCCCTCAATTCCTCATCTGTAAAGTGGGGGTATATTGGGGAAGGAAATGGCAAACCACTCCAGTATCTTTGCCAAGATAATCCTATGGACAAAAGTCCATGGGGTCCTGTACAATCAGACACCACTCAACATCAACAACAACACTATGTGTTAGGTAGGCACTACGCTAAGCTCTGGGAATACAAAGAAAGTAAAAAATGCAGCATCTGCTCTTAAGGAGTCTGTGTATAACTATGCAAATACAAGATAGATACAATAGAAGGGGACACCTTTCATAGATGGAAGGGAGTCTTAGAGGGAAAGGACTAGCACTGTGGGCAACTGGAAAAGGCTCCTGCAGAATGTGAGATTGTCCGTGAACCTAGAAGAAAGCCAAAGAAGCTGGGCACTGGAGGCAAGGACAAGGAGGAGAATTCCAGACCAGAGGGCAGACAGTGCAAAGGTGTGGAGTCAGGACTGGAGTATAGAGTGTGTTTATAATGTGAAAAAATAGGATGGGCTCCAAAGGTATTATCAAGGATGCAATCAGTGTTGTCCTTATGAGACAAGGTCATTCTTCATCACCCAAATCTTTTTTGGCACTGAATGACCTTTTTTTTCCATTAGCCAGCCCTTTATTTTGGCCACTGTGACCCATCTCATGGTTATAGGTACTACTAATACACAATTTTTATTTGTAGGAGTAAAGCTAATTGATAGATCCAGCATGTATTACAATTATTTCTGTTTCTGTGGCTGCTCTTTTACACTTGTTATTATTACTATTTACTGCGTACGGTATCTACAAGTTCAATCTCTATTTGGCGAGTCATTTCCTAAGTTGAAGAAACTTTTATACTAAGTATGGTTTATAGTTATCATTTTTGCTTACCTGTTGAGTTAATGTTTTTCTTCGAAGCGTTACCACTTATAACTTCATAGCTTTGTCAAAAGTGCAATATTTTCTTCTATCTTTTCCAAAAGAAAGTTTTGCCTCTCCCCCACCCTTCCTCTAATATGCTGAGTAACCCCTGTTAAATTTATTTATTAACATCCAAGCTGAGAAGACTGCCTATCCTGAGAAAACCACCACCTCTCAACGGCATTAACCATATGCAAACCTTGGATTAATTATGCAAACTGGTCCATCCTATGTTTGCCTCCAGACAACAGATAAAGGATAAAGATGATCTCTACATTTGACTGAAGTGGTACAGAGCAAAGGTACAGAAAATGGAATTTGAAGAGGCTGATGAACTGGAAAACAAGGATATTTGAGGGGACAACAACATATAAATTAAAGTTCCCACATGTAGGGGCAGAGGTTGGAGTGGAGAGAAATAATAAAAAGCCATGGATTTTTTGAGAGAGGAGAAAGAATAAGCTAAAGGTGAGTTAGACACCAACCACCAGATAGAACATGGGAGTTAAAGAGGTTAAAGAAGTTAAAAGCAAAGGTATTTGAGGGGATTGCAACATGTAAACTGAAGCTTGCACATCTGAAAGCAGAATCTGGAGTAGAGAGAAGCAATGTGATACATGTGCTGAATTTCTTCAGAGAGGCCTGAAGAGTGACCTGAGGATAGGTAGAGCACAGTGGAGAGGGTGGTACATCTAAACTGAATGATGCTCAAAGGCTACTGAATGGCAATGGCCCAAGAAGGACCCAGAAGTAGCAGTTAAATGTAAGAAGCAAGTCCACACTGCTCCTTCTGTCCTAATGTTTGGTGTCACAAAACAGGGTACATCCAGGACTGGCAGTACCTTCAGGGGAGAGTCCCTTTCATGTATTACAAACGAATGAAGGAATTCTTAGAGGAAGAAGCCTTTTCATACATAAAGAGGAATAAACAAACTAATAAATAGAAATCTGTTTAAAAATTAGAGGTTCCAATGTAGCTTCATGGCAGCATTCTGCCTATGGCTTTTCATACCAGTTATTGGTTCCTGCTGTACCAGGAGATATTTAAAAAGCTTCCTGTCTGGGTCAGGCTTTGTGTATGCCTCCCCCTTATTGCAGGTGCATTGGATTTGGTTCTGCTACCCAATCTGCTTGCCATAACATTAACGGGCCCCTGCTCAATTTTGACTTCCATTCAAAGCACTCCATCCCCTTAGCTCATTTCCACCCTTGGTTCTCAACTTTTGTCCTTCTTGTTCTCAGCTTAGGGTTTTCTTTCCCTGATCCATCACTGTCTGTGGTCCAGTATAATGCAAAATTAGAAATAGCTTCTTTGGAGGAGCAAAGGTCCAAAAGCTCTGCAAACTGCAGCAGTGGAGAGAAACCAAAGAAAATGAACTGTGTTATCTTCATAGAGCTTGAACATAGCAAAGAATAAATAAATGTTTGCTGAAGGTGAAAAGAACTGTAGATTGGTATGAAATTCTCAAATGGATCTGTGATTTATCAATATTGTCATTTCTTCCAATGATACAATCAATCCATTTCTTCCTATGCTGTGCAACTGTTGTCCATGCCCTTTCGCTAGTTTCCCACCACCTAGAGTGCTAAAGCCTTCCTCAAGTTCTCCTGACACCCCAAAGTTGCAGGGGAATATGAATGCTATTGGTTGTTTATTTCTTGTTCTCATCACATGACCAGCCCATTTTCTTTTTCATGTTTACAGCCCTTTTATGACCCATCAGCATTGCTTCTCCTTATTCCCAATGTTGCAGCCTGCCAACACCATGCTGAACCTCTTCATTGCTCCTAGGGTAATCCCTAACTTTAATTCCTGAGTGACTGAAGTGTAACAAAACTCACAGTCATAATGCATCACTGGAAAAGTATTGGTATTAAAAAAAAAAAAAGATGGGCCAGAGAGAAGTTTGGGATCATTAAAAGAAATTTGTGATTTCCCAAAGGTAACTAACTCCATCCATTCTATCTCTCCTTCAACTCTAGATCCAACTCATTCTTTATTTGCAAGGTCTGTCTATGATACGTGGAGTGACAGACAATATCTATAGGTTGTTTATCCAACTGCATAATATAATCTGAGCTATAGACATCCTTTATCCACTTGGTTACGCAATGACCTAAATCTATGTTAGCTCTGTTTTCTTTAAAAACCAAGAAGACAACGATACAAATCTATTTCCTACTAAGCATACTTTGAAACCATCAATGTCTGACAACAACTGTGGGACTACTTCAAGGGGACATGGGAAAGGTAATAACATTAAGTCTCTTTCTTGCTTCTTTTCTTCCTTAAAAAATAAGGAGATCCCTTACTGTTGGGGCCATCTGAGGAGGTCTCCAGAGCAGAAGTTCTTAACCTTTGATCCATAGACTTTTCCTCTAATATTTTGATAACTATATTTCAATATAAATATTATCCTTTGTAACCATATATATATAATATATATATATATATATATATATATATATATATATATATATATTATATATATATATACACACACACACCTTATATATATGTATATATAGATATAGATAGATGATAATAGATAGATAGATAGATAGATAGATAGATAGTAGATAGATAGATAGATAGATAGATAAACACACACACATATTTTACACTTAAAAACACTTTTCAGAGAAAGGGTTCTTGATGTCACCAGTCAGCCAAAGGGGTTCGTGACTCACAAAAAGGTCAAGAAATCCTGCTCTAGAGTTTACTCCTTTTCACCAAGAGAAAATGTGCAACAGCCCCTTGTTTTGAATCTTCCCACCTCACGCATAGGACTAGACTCCTTGATTTAAGTCAAGCCAAGAATCTCAAAATGAGCTATTTGTTAGTACACCTGTTATCTTTGCCTTGTGATAAGAAACATTCACTGTCACCAAGGACAAACATGGGAAATGTAATTCACATTATATCATTGTCCTTCATGTTTGAAGATGACATTACTGATAGTTTCAACAAAGAAAAGGGATGGAATCAGCATCTTTTCAGCATTAAATCCCTCTGGAAAGTGAAATCATTATCATTGCCATTATCCTTTTTCTCAAAATGTATTATTTCTGTCATGAAGAGTACTTTCTTTTCAAGAGACACATTGGTAGTGTCACATTTATGTAGTGCTGAAAGCTTATATGTTTTCCTTATGGTTCTCACTTATATTTTCTTGTGCATGATGACACTGACCTTCTATTTAGGTCTGACATGAATTAATCTAAATTTTCAACAGATGTTCATACTTCCTTTAATTAAGCTTCCTTCTTAGGACCTCATGACAAAGTAAATTTATTATATTTTCTTATCATTAGAGAGGCAACTTATATTCAAAAAAACACTGGGCTTAAAGGCAGAAGACGTAGGTTCAAGTCCCCAGTGCTGACTACTAGCTGGGTAACCCTTGACAAGTCTTTGAAGATCTCAGACTATCATTTTAGTCATCTGTAAAATTAGGATAATACCTACTTATCATTGCTATGAAAAAAGTGATTTATAAAGTTTAAAGCAATATTTAACTTGTAAGCAATTGTTTTCTGCCACTTCCATTGTTGTTGTTCAGTCATATCAGTTTCTTTGGGATCCCATTTGGAATTTTCTTGGCAAAGATGTGGTGCCATTTCCTTCTGCAGTTGACTTTACAGGTGAGGCAACTGAGGTAAATAAGGTTAAGTGACTTGCCCAGGGTCCCACAGCTAGTAAGTATCTGAGTCCAGATTTGAACTCAGGTCTTCCTGACTTCAGGCCCTGAGCTTTATTCACTGTACCACCTAGCTGCCCTGCTATTTCGCTAGCACAGAGCATTGGTTTCTCAAGAGTTGGCATTTGTGCCATGAAGAGTGTTTATTTATTAAGAGACTCAAGGAACTTGCTGATAGCACTAGAGAGATCCACCATCATCTATGTTTTGTTGTCAGTCTTTTTGCAGATTTTGCTATGGAACATGTGTACATTCATTGTTAAGTATCTGTGCTCAGTTCAAAATAACAATGATAATGATAATAAGGATGAGGATGGTGATAAAAATACATATCACCACATTACAAATATTTAGCACCTACAGACTCTCTAAACAGACATGATCAAGTAGCCAGAATTATAAACAAGAGGATTGCTATCCTTCGTTTGCTAACAGACAACATTCCCCACCTGCCCACCACCATGTAACATATGCAACCTCCAAAAATTCTTGAGAATTCAACAAATAAACTGAACTGGAACCAGTGTTATCATAGACAAAACTGTCACTTACCATTGCCCAGAAACATAATTTGTAAAAAATTAAGAGCAAAGATTTTAACAGATGCTGTCATGTTGTTCAGTCATTTCAGTTGCATCTTCATTACCCCATGTGGGGTTTTCTTGGCAAAGAAAGATACTGGAGTGGTTTGCCATTTTCTTCTCCACCGCATTTTACACATGAGGAAACTGAGGCAAACAGGGTTAAGTGATTTGCCCAGGGTAACACAGTTAGGAAGTGTCTGAGGCCAGATTTAACTCAGTTCCTCCTGACTCTAGGTCTGGCGCACCGTACACCACACCACTTACCTGCCTTGATGTTGTCATGCTACATACTTAGAAGCTCCAAACTACATGAAATAAAAAACTCTCAAAATCTAGAGAGGTAGTGAAAGAAATTAAAATCACATCACTCTACCATCATATCTGCTACTGGCCTTGTCCTGAAGATGCTTTCAGTGAGTCTCCAAAAGATAAGCTACATTCCAACACTTTCATTCAATTACAAAAGCCAATTATTTTTCCACTTGGGCAACAGTTTATCAAGTATTAAGCATATAAAAACAATATTAAGACAGCTACTTATCCTTGTGCCCTTTCTATCTGAATTTCTTCAAGCATAAAGATTAGATAAATGAAATAATTACTATAATTATAATTGCAATGAAAGCAAAAGAGGTCAATGAAGCTATTCAGTGAACTCATCAATAAGCTCACATTTTGAAAGGACAATGTAAGTGTGAGGCAGAATAGTTTAGCAAATGCTGCACTGGACTTGAAATCAGGAAGATCTGGGTCTAAATATTACCTCTGACACTTACTAGCTATGTGACCATAGACAAATTTTTTCACTTCTCGGAGCTTCAATTTCCTCTTCTGTGAAATGGAGATAATAATACCTACAGTACTTAACTCATGAGGTTGTAATGAGGTTCAAATGTATAAAAAGCACTTTGCAAATCTTAAAGTACTACATAAGTGCCAATCATTATTACAAAAGATGGAAGTGAATATTGAAAGATAATTCTGAAGTATAATGATAACAATAATAAGCAATCATTTGATAAATATTTATTAAGCATACACTAAGTTCAAAGAACAGGGCTAGTTGCTAAGGGAGATACAAGGTTTAGTTAAGAGATTCTGCCTTCCCTCATAGAGCTTACAGTCCTATAAGGCATATTTCTTGAATTTAAGGAGCTTACTCTCATGTTCTCTACTTCATAGACTTATTTTTTCCAGGCAATTAAAAAAGGTAAAATAATGTTCTGTGAGCTTAATTTGAACTTGGTTACCTAAAATATATGCCAGTGGACACAAAAACTCCTTTCTTAAATTAATTATTCCATGTTCTACTTTCCAGTATGTCCCTCTGAACTCATTCTACTGATCAAAAGGTCTCCTAGGAATATTATTATGATATGAGGAATATTAACATGTATAATTCAGAAAAACATATGAGAAGGCACAAAGAAACAGGAAAGCAGAACCAAAAAGATAATACATACAATGCCTATGATGATGTAAATGAAGACAAAACAGCAACAACAAAATCATTGACATATATGCATTTGTATGCATGTTTATATACATATATGTGTATGTGCATGTATATAATTTGATCCTTACAACAACCCTGCAAGGTAGGCTATATTATTGTTCCCATTCTGCAAATGAGGCAAGCAAGACTCAAGAGAGCTAAATGATTTTTCTTGGACTCAGAGAGCTAATAGATTTCTAAGGTGAAATTCAAAACCATGTCTTCTTGAATCCAAGTCCAGTGAACTCAAATCAGATACTAGGTACCAAGTTATTATGTTACTGATTATTATTAAATTATTTAAAGCCTATTCTTCTTTTCTATTGTCAGTCACAGTCACTGCCTTAGGTGGTTTTGTAGGACTGTTTTTTGGAGGGGGAATAAACTTTGTGGGAGATTTTGGGGAGTATTTTTTCAGAAACATCTGCTAGGCCAAAATGTATCAATAATTTTCTAATGCTTTTAAATGTCATCTATAAATGTTGCACTTTTTCGTCTGTGTGTAAGGCAGGCAATCTTGTCCTGGAATCTTCTCTTTTTTTAAAAAGGCTTCCTAGAATAGCCACATCGGGGTCTCTTTGTAGACAGTTTAATTACTCACACTTAGATTTTTATAGTTGCTTTTAGCACATTCCTATCCTTTGCTCATAAAAGCAAACACAGGATGATTATCTGATTTGACTGACTGTTGAAACTTCTACCTCTGCTGCTCTGTTATTTAAAAGCCATTTATCTTCCTTCATAATTTTTTCCTTCTATGACTCCTTTTAAAAGAAATGTAATCTGCGCTATTCTATAATTTTGATATAGACTCTTTCTAGAAAGGGTACCATGATGTATGGGAAAACTTAAGACAGATAAAGCTGAGAATTTCATAGATTTAAAACTGGAAGGGACCTTAGGTGTCCACTAGTGCAACACCCTTGCTCCCTAAGTGACACAGCTAGATCAGGTAAGTTACCTGCCCAGGTGCACACTGGTAGTGGGAGGAGTAGGATTGAAGCTCAGGTCCTGGAATTTCCAATCTCCACTGCACCACAAAGGGTAGAAATGTCTAATAGGAGATATATAGATACAGCTATTTCTAATAGAACAAACATACACATATATGTCAAACTGGAAAAGGTAGAGAACAATGATTTATTTTCAAGGATGAGTGAACCCAGCCACTAGTGGGAAATTTGAACTATTTCTCTGTGAATTCGTTTCAGCAGAGACATTTGGCATGACATTGTCCTCTGATTATAAACATAAGGAGCAATGTAAGTGAATCAGAGTTTAGAAAGAGGTCCAGGTGCAGTATCAATATTGTCGAGGGGCCAAAGGAAGAAGTACTAGAGGAGGAGAAGGGAGAGGGGTGTCTCAGAAGCCTGTGGGCTATACAGGTAGCCAGAGGGAAGGCAGAAGCAAAGATAGTTTTATCAATGCTCCTCTGCCTCTAACCTGGTCCTGAAATTCCACTATGAACCATTTCCTTTTTCAAGGGCAAGCCTTCTTGACCTTGAATACTTTAAATGGAGTCAGAAGGAACAGAGGAAACTGAATCACTCGGGCATGTTTGTTCATTTGTTTTTAACATACCTAATTTGCTACTGCTTAACCTCTGCTGTATGGCCAGATATATTCTTGTAAAATACCTTCTTCTAAAATAGACAGTGTGGCCTAGAAGAAAGAATAATGAGTGGGAGTTCAAGGAACATAGTCTCTTATCTTGACTTGACTACTCACTAACCAAGTGACTTTGAATCAGTCATCTAATTGCTATATGCCTCAATTCCCAGAGGGGTAAAATGTGAATAATAATGTCTGTCTGACCTGTCCTATATAACTTGTTGAGTGTTTATAAGGATCAAATGAGTTCATGCATTAAATCTGTTTAAAGCCCTTTCACCTGAAAGGGACCCTAGAGAGTCCAACAGTGCCATTTTACAGATGAGGAAACTGAGGCCTATAGAGATAAGATGTCAAGGAAGGAAAGAAAGAAGGAAGGAAAGAAGGAAAGAAGGATGGAGAAGGAAGGAAAGAAAGGGAGGAGGAAGGGAAGGCAGGAGGGAAGGTAGGCAGGCTGGCTCAGAACTCAGCTCAAAATAAAAATAGAAAAATTGTAAGTGGCTTCCAAGCTCATTTGTTTTCCTCGTTGAATTTCCAAAGAACTGCCTTCCACATAACATAAGAGCACAGGCCTGTGAATCAGCCCTTCTGGGCTTTCTCCTCTCTCAATTTTCATGACACTGTTATTCTTTAGTTGTCCTCATGCCTGTCTAAGTGCTCCCTCTCAGCATCCTTTGCAGACTCATCATCCATATCCTGCCTTCTACCTGAGGGCATACCCACAGTTGTGTCATGGGCTCTCTTCTCTTCTCTCTCTACCCTCTCTTCCTTAGTGACCTCTCTCACCTCCAATGGGTTCAATTATCATCCTACACAGATGATTCCCAGAGTCATATATCAATGCTAGTCTCTCTCCTGAGCTCCAGCCCCACATCACTGATGGGGTGCTCAGGCCTCAGCCTGAGATCATGTCTCTAGAAGCCTCCAAATTTCTTAGTAGGCCTTTGTCCTATGAGAAAATGTTCTCTTGTTACAGAAGACATTATTTTATCAGAACAAACAGAGAGGTGCCTGAACCAAGGATTTTTGTCCCTCAGTGGCCTAAGGCCTCTTCCTCCCACCAGATCCCCAAGGTCCATGCCTCTGACAACTCCCTCAATATTTTGTATATTCCTTACACCTTTCCATCCATAGCTCCCAAATACACCCGGACCCTTAGATTACCTAATTAGCATCCTTGGCATTCCTTTCCCATGTCCCTTTTCCATATAAACCCCAGTACCATCCTCAGTTTCTCACAGGTTCCCATTAGGACCCTTACCTACTTTTGCTAAAGTATTGCAATAAACTCTTTGCCACTTGATTAAGAAAAGGCTTGAATGTGTAAATTCATTCCAGGCAACTGTGCCTTGGCATTCTCTGGGTCCCAACACCCCAAAACCTCATCATCACCAATTGTCTATTAGACATTTCCAACTGAATGTCTCATAGCCATCTGAAACTCAGCATATCCAAAACAAAACTCATTATCTTTCATCTCAAACCCACTCCTCTTCAGAGCTTCCCTATTTCTATTGAGGAAACTACCATCCAGTCAGCCACTCATGTTCATGACCTTGAACTCATTCTCTACTCCTCACTCTCACTCTACCTCTTCAATCATTTCACAAGTCTTGATATGCTACCAACACCTCTCAAATCCATTCCCTTCTTTCCACTCACGTGGCCATCTATCTCTTACCTACACTATTGCAATAATCTCCTAAGCAGTCTCCATTCCTCAAGCCTCTTATCTTCCACCCTTCCACCACACAGCTGACAAAGTCATTTTCCTAAAGTACAGTTCTGACTCCATCACTACCTTTTCTTTAACCTTTAAGATCAAATACAAACATCTCCATTTTGCATTTAACACCCTTTAGAATCAAGCTCTACCATTCTAGCCTATTATACATCAGTATATATATAATCCAGTCAAACTGACCTTTTTGCTATTCCCCACATACAACATTCCATCTCCTATTTCTATGTCTTTGAATAGAGTGCCACACTGTTCTTTTACTCACACAAGTTCACAATTTAGGAATCATCATTGAAAACTCACTCACTCACCCCTAATGTTCAATCAGTTGCTAAATCTGATTCTGCCTCCTCAATATCTCTGATATTTGTCCCCTCCTTTCCCCTCATATTACAACCACACTAATTCAGACTCTAATCACCTCTCACCTAGACTATTGCAATCATCTCCTAATTGGTCTCCCTGCATCCAATTTCTTTTCTCTTCAATCCATCCCCAGCTACCAATTGATATTCTAAAGCACAGGTCTGACTATATCATTCCCCTGTTCATAAAGCTCCAGTGACTCTCTGTTGCCTTCAGGCAATACAAACTCTTCAGCTTTGACATTTAAAGCCCTTCATAGGCTCTCAAATACCACTTCAGACTAATTACATATTGTTCTCTTTCATGTAGTCTATGTTCCAGCCAAACCATCTTATTGTCTATTCCCCAAACTTGGCATGACATCTCTTGCTTCCATGACTTTTCATAAGTTGTCTCCTCATGCCTAGAATTCCTAGCTTTCTTCAAGGTTTCTGTTATGTGCCATTTCCCTAAGAAAAACTGACCTGGGAAATAGATTGAGGAGAAATAATTTAATAATTATTGGACTACCTGAAAGTCATAATAAGAAAAAGAGCTCAGATATCATATTTGAAGAATTATAAAGGAAAAATGCTCAGATACCTTAGAACCAGAGGGCAACGTAGAAATTGAAAGTATTCGCTGGTCACCTCCTGAAAGAAATCTCAAAAAGTAAGCTCCCAGGAATATTATAGCCAAAATCCAGAATTCCCAGGTCAAGTAGCAAGAAAGAAACTATTCAAATATCATGAGATCATATGATCACACAAAATCTAGCAGCTATCAAATAAAGGAGTGAAGAATATGGAATATGTTGACTTAAAGATGACTTAAAGAGCTAGAATTACAACCAAGAATAACCTGCCCAGAAAAACTAAGTATAATCCTAAAAGGGAAATAATGGATATATAACGAGATAGAGGACTTTCAGGCATTTCTGATGAAAAGACTAAAGCTGAATAGAAATTTTAACATTCAAACGGAAGATGCAAATGAGGCATGAAAAGATAAACATGAGTGAGAAAGCATGAGGAACTTAATAAGGTTAAATTGTTTAGATTCCCAGATTGGATGGTAATATATATAACCCCCATAACATTATTATCATTGGGACAGTTAGAAAGAGTCTACTTACAGGGCATGAATGTGAATCTATTTTGTAGAATGATCATTAAGAAATGGAAAGATGAGAAGGAGAGATATAGTAGAAGAAGGGGGAAGTAAGAGAAAGAATGGCAAAATTATTTCACATAGTTGGTCATTGTCTTTCATTCTCTAAGAGGACCAAAATGACATCGACATGTTGGAGTCAAGATACAATGTGTCCAACTGAGGCTGATTAGATCAATACAAGCTCAAAAGCCTCTACCAGAGGTTGGTCACAAATAGTCCATATGAATACTTGGAGTGGAGATGTCTCTAAATTTGCACATCTCACATTTCTTTTAAGCTACTGCAATTTTACTTTGCTCATAAAGCATAGCACCTTTTTTTATGTGAGCATGCCATGCTGGGCAGTCCTATACCAACATCTCTCATTTCTCACAACCAATTCCAAAGTTCCTCATAGAAACCTTCGGAGTGTCCTTGTAACACTTTTTCTGACTTCTGTGTGAATGTTTGCCTTGTGTGAGTTCTCTGTAAAATAGTTTTTAGGCAAATGTACTTTTCTCACTCAACATGGCCAGCTCATCACAGTTGTGCTCTTTGCAGTAGAATTGGAGTGCTTTGCAGTTCAACTCAAGAAAGGACCTCTTTCTGAAACCTTATCTTGTCAGGTGATCTTTAGAATCTTCCTCAGACAATTCAAATGGAAGTGATTCAGTTTCTTGTCTGATTTACTGTCCAGGTATCATGGGCATACAACAATGACATCAGACTTTCAGTTTGGTAGGCAATCTAATACCTCTTTGCTCCCACACTTTCCTTTGGAGCCTCACAAACAGTGAGCCAGCTCTGACAACGCATGCATCAACCTCATCATCTACGTGTACATTCCTAAAAAGTATACTGCCAAAGTAAGTGAATTTATCTATAGCATTCAAAATTTCTCCATTTACTGTAATGTATGATTCCATATGTGGATGGTGCGGTGCTGACTGGTGGAGAATCTCTGTTTTCCTGCTGTTAATCATTAAGCCAAAATTAGCACAAGCATCAGAGAATTAATCCATACTTTGTTGCATCTTAGCCTCAGAGGCTACATTGGGTGCATAATCATTTCAAATCTGATATAAAAGAAGTGCAAAAGAAATAGTCTTTGCAATGGATGGTGAAATAAGATAGATGGTGTAATACTTGAACTCTTTCATCTGAACTGATTCAAAGACAGAAGAATATATATACACATTCAGGTGTATAGATATCCATTTTACCAAATGAAGAAGTAGAAGGGCAATGGGCTAAGAGAAAAGAAGAGATGATTAGAGGAAAGGCAGGTTAAGGGAGGCAGTGGTCAGAAGCAAAACAGAGTTTTGAGGAGGGACAGGGTTAAAAAATAGAAAGAGAAGGGTAAACAGAAAAAAAATGATGGAGGAAAACCTATAGTTAGCAATTATAACTGAATGTAAATGAGTTGAATTCACTCATAAAACGGAAGTAGATAGAATAGAAACCAGAATCAAACAATGTTATTTAAAAGAAACATACTTGAAACAGAAAAACATATAATTGAAATAAGAAGCTAGAGAAAAATCTATTATGCTTCAACTATGGGGAAAAAAGGCAAGGGTAGAAATCATGATCTCATGAAGTAAAAGCAAATAAAAAACTAATAAAAAAAAAAAGATAATCAGGGGAAACTACATTTTCATAAAAAGGTCCAGTGACATAATGGGGAGTGAGGTTGTACAGTATCTGCAGTGCCAGGCCTCTAGTCAGAAAAATTCATCTTCTTGAGTTCAAATCTGGACTGAGATACTTATTAGCTGTGTGACCCTGGGCAAGTCACTTAACTCTGACTGCCTCAGTTTCCTCATCTGTAAAATGAGCTGGAGAAGGAGATGGCAAAGTACTCCAGTATCTTTGCCAAGAAAACCCCAAATGGGGTCATGAAGAGTTGGACACAACTGAAACTACTGAATAACAACAATGAAGCAATATGTATATGCACTAAACAACAGAGGATCCATATTCTGAAAGGAAAAGTTAAATGTTACTGTGAGAAATAGACAATGACACTATACTAGTAGAGGACCTTGATTTTTCCCTCCCAGAGCTAGGTAGATCTAACCATAAAATAAGTAAGAAAGAAGTAAGGAGATGAGTTGAATTTTTAAAAAGTCAAATATGATAGAACTCTGGAGAGAATTGAATAGGAATAGAAAGGAGTATACTTTTTCTCAGCTGTTCATGGCACCTTCACAAAAAATTGACCAGGTTTTGGAGCATAAAAACCTAACAAAAAAATAAAAAATAAATAAAAAATATTAAATGCATCCTTTTAGGACCATAAAAATTGCATTCAATAAAGGGCCTTGGAAGCATAGGTTAAAAATTAATTAGGAACTAAATAATCTAATCCTAAAGAATGAATGGATCAAAGAGCAAAATACAGAAATAATAATTTCATTAAAGATTGTGAAAAAATGAAATAACATACCAAAATTTGTGGGATGCAGTGAAAGCAGTACCTAGTTACATCTCTAAATACATATATCAATCAAAGAGAAAAACAGCAGATCAAAGAATTTCGTATGCAACTAAAAGAACTAGAAAAAATCAAATTTAAAACCCCCAATTAAACATCAAAATAGAAATCTTGAAAATCAAAAGAGAAATTAATAAAAATGGAAAGCAATAAAAATTAAATTAATAAATAGGAGCTAGATCTATGAGAAGAAAAGAAAAGAAACTACTGATTAATTTGATTTTTAAAAAAGAAAGGAGAAAAACAAATTACCAGTATCAAAAATAAAAAGGGCAAATGCACCACCAATGAAAATGAAATCAAAGCAATTAATAGAGCTACTTTGTCAATTTTATATGCCTATAAAACTGACAATCTAAGTGAAATAAATAAATATTTACAAAAATATAAGTTGCCCAGACTAATAGAAGAGGAAATAGAGCACTTATATTGGAAAAAGAAATTGAAAAAGCCATAAACAAGATTCCTAAGGAAAAAAAAACCCAGAAGCAGATGGATTTACAAGCAAATTCTACCAAACACATACAAAACTACTCTATTTGAAAAAATAAGTAATGAAGGAGTCCTATAAAATTCTTTCTATAACACAAATATGGTTTTGATACCTAAATCAGGGAAAGTAAAAACAGAGAAATAATACTATAGACCAGGGATGGGAACAAAAAAAAAATTGCTCTGTGAAGTTTGGATTCAGTCAAAGGGCTGCACTTGAGGACCTACAGGGCCACATGTGGCCTCAAGGCTGCAGTTTCCCTACTCCTGCTATAGACCAACTTCCCAAATGAATATTGATATGAAATTTTAACTAAAATACTAGCAAGCAGGTTAGAGCACTAAATTACAAAGATCATATACTATGTCTTTCCTTTTTTTGTGTGTGAGGCAATTGGGGTTAAGTGACTTGCCCAGGGTCACACAGCTAGTAAAGTGTTATGTGTCTGAGGCCGGATTTGAACTCAGGTAGTCCTGAATCCAGGGCCAGGGCTCTATCCACTGTGCCACCTAGCCACCCCAAAAATCATATACTATGAATAGGTTGAATTTATACCAGGAATGCAGGTCTGGAGTTCAGTGTTAGGAAAATTATCCATATAATTGACCATATCAAAAAAAAAACAATAAAAATCATATGATTACATCAATAGATACAGAAAAGACTTTCGACAAAATACAATACCCATTCCTATTTAAAAACAAAACACTAAAAAGCATAGGAATAAATTGAGCCTTTCTTAAAATGATAAGAAATATCTATCTAAAACAAAGACAAAGTATTTTCCATAATGAGGATAACCTAGAAGCCTTCCCAATAAGATCAGAGGTGAAGCAAGGATGTCCATTATCACCACTATTATTCACCATTGTACTAGAAATGCTAGCTATAGCTATAAGACTTTTAAAAAGAAAAAAATTGAAGAAATAAAATAGGCAATTAAGGAAATGAAACACTCTTTGCAGATGACATGAGGGTAGGCTTAGAGAACCCCAGAGAATCAACTAGTTGAAACAATAAGGTTAGCAAAGTTGCAGAATATAAAAAATCCACATAAATCATCATCATTTCTGTATATTACCAACAAAACCCAACAGAAAAACATAGAAAGAGAAATTCAGTTTAAAATAACTACAGACAATATAAAACACTTAGGAGTCTACTCACCAGGAGAAATTCAAGAACTACATTAACATAATTACAAAACATTTTCACAAACAAAAAAAGATTCCAAACAACTGGAGAACTATTAACTGTTCGTGGGTAGGCCAAGCCAATATAATAAAAACGACAATTCTACCTAAACTACTTATTCAGTGCCATACCAAGCAAACTCCCAAAAAATTATTTTATGAAGCTAGAAAAATAGTAACAAGATTTATCTGAAAGAACTAAAGGTAAAGAATATCAATGGAAAAAATGTGAAAGAAAGCAGCCTAGAAGTACCAGATTCCAAACTATATTATAAAGTAGCAATCATCAAAAAAAAACTGCTACTGGCTAAAAAAAAAGTGATCGATCAGTAGATTGGGTACACAATACACTATAGTAAATGACCATACTAAGCTAATATTTGATAGACTCATAGATCCAAGCTTTAGCAAGATTTCACCATTTGCCAAAAACTACTGGGAAAGCTATAAAGCCATTTGGCAGAAACTACATTTCATACCATATACCAAAATAAGGTCAAAATGGGTACATGAAAACTTTACCTGAGAAAACTTTGGATAACGGAAGAGTTTATGATTAAATGTTAGATAGAAAGGATCACAGGGGAAAAAAATGGATGATTGTGATAGCATGAAATTTAAAAGATTTTGCACAAACAAAACCAACATAGCTAAAATTAGAGGAAAAGGAAGAAACTGAGGGTGGGGGCAAGGGTTTACAGCAAATTTCCTTGATAAAGGACTCATTTCTCAAATATTTCTCAAATCTCAAAAAATTTCTAAAATTTCTCAAAGGGAATCAAATTTACAAAAATTAAAGCCATTCCCAATTGACAATTGGTCAGAAGATATGAATAGGCAATTTTCAAAAGAAAAAGAAATCAAAGCTATCAATAGTCATACAAAAATATTCTAAATCACTAATAATTAGGGAAATGCGAATTAAAACAACTCTGAGGTACTAATTCACATCTATCAGATTAGCTAATAAGACAGAAAGAATAATGACAAATGCTAGAAAGGTTAGGGAAAAATAAGGACACTAACGTGCTCTTGCGAGGGTTATGTACTGATCCAACCATTCTAGAGAACAATTTGGAATATTCCCAAAATGCTATAAAACTATGTGTACCCTTTGACCTAGAAATACCTCTACTAGATCTGTATCCCAAAGAGATCAAAAAAAAAGGAAAAAGACCTATTTGTATAAAAATTTATAGCAGCTCCTTTTTGAGTTGTAGTTTGTAATTGTGATGGAATACTATTATGCTCTAAGAAACGATGAAGGAGATGGTTTCAGAAAAACCTGGGAAGACTTACATGAATGCATACAAATTGAAGTGAGCAGAATCAGCAGAGCATTGTACATATTAACAGTAATACTGTAAGGATGATCAACTGTGAAAGACTTAGCTTCTTTGATCAGATTTGAACTCAGGAAAATCACTGAGGCGCAGTCCTATTAGAACCTGTAGCAATATTTTAGGAAACAGTTGTGAGGGCTTTAACTAAGATAGTGGATGTGTGAATAGAAGGCAAGAGTTAGATACAAGAGAAGGGCAAGATTAAAAAGGCACAGGTTGAAACATATTACCAACAAAGATTGGCCAGAAGTAGTATAAATGGTTCTATCAGAAAGGTGTGTGGTCAGAAAATTAGGTGAGCCAGTCATGTAGCAAGAGTGAGAAGTAACCAACAGACAGGCTATATGCTCCATTTATATCCACATGGTGTCAAGAGATCTAGATGAAATATCACCCATAGGGTAGTTTATAAGAGGATGTGAAGAAGAATTTCATAAGATGAGAAGTAGCAATATGGTGTGATTTGCTTTGATCTAGAGATCACAAAATCCATAAACATGGAAGTGATCAAATTAATTCTGTGATCAATCAGCTTGTTGAGAATTAATTCTTCATCTGGCTTCTTTCCGTAGGAAGGAATGCATAAGACGATGGAGAATAAGCTAAAGTCTGAACAAAGGAACTATCCTCTACCTGCTGCTTCCTTTGTCTCTCTATAGATTTAAATTCCCAGTAAGGACAGAGGTGGAGAGGCATCTGGGTAAAACTATGGATGGAGCTCTTCATCTCTTTCCATCATAATTTCTAAAAAGAACACTTTTGCTTTTAGTTTCTACTCTTTCAATGGTATGACAATTTTTTAAAATTTTTTTTGTTTTTAACATATGTTTTTAAAACTTTGGGTTACAAATTTTCTCACTTCCTCCCTCCCCACCCACCCTCATTGAAAAGGCAAGGATCTCAATACAGGTTATAGAGGTGTAGTCTTGCAAAATACTCCCATAGTAATCCTGTTGTGAAAAACTAAGTATTTTTCCCTTCATCCTATCCTACCCCCCATTTATTCTATTCTTTTTTGACCCTGTCCTTCCTGTGTTTGCTTTTGATTATCCCCTCCCCCAATCTGCCCTGCCCTCTATCAACCCCTGTTCTCTTGTTCCCTTCCCCCCCTTATTTTCCTGTAGGGTAAGATAGATTTCCATACCCCATTGTGTATGTTATTCCCTCCTTAAGTCAAATCCTATGAGAATGAGATTCATTCATTCCCTCTCACTGGTATGACAATGTTAACATTTGATTCCATACTGTAATGATAATAACTAGCATTTATATGATGCTTTGAGATCTGCTAAGCACTTTGCATGTTATCTCATCTGATCCTCACAATCACCAGACAAGATAAGTGCTATTATTATCCTTATTTACAGAAGATGAAACTGAAGCAAAGAAAAGTTAAGTGACTTGTCCAGGTTCACACACCTAGTAAGTATAAGATTTCAACTCATATTCCCTGACCTGAGGTGCAGCCCTGTACATGCTGCCCCACCTAGCTACCTAACCAAGAAGTCTAACTTAAAAAGAAAATACATGGCCTGTTCATATATTTCACAGTTGATATTACCAGGTAAGAAAATATATTTGACTAAGTAACCAGAGTTAATGGCTCTCAGGTTACAAGAATCCTGAAAACTTGGTATGGTGCTTTATATGGTATAAGTTACTTTCCAAGATTAGATAAGTGGTTTGTCATGAGGTCTTAGTTTCTCATGAACCACTTTCTAACATTTGTAAAGCATTTTGAGATCCTTTGAGATAAGAGCTATCCCAAGTGCTATTATATAGTTTTATAGCTGCAACAGTCCCAGAGTGCTATAATCCACCCAAGAGTTGCATTTTCTATTTAAATTTGAGAGTTAGTTGAAAGGTGTATAAAACCACAAGCAACTAGGCCTATTTTTTACTGACTGCAGATATCAGAGGAGACTTTGGGGAACTGTTACTTCAGAATTGGTCTATAATAAACGACTCTCAGGGTAGTTTTCCACATTCATCTCTTCTTTCATTCCAAAGCTGTCTATGTTAAGGTTTTTGAGGAAGAAAAAGAAAAAAAATAATTTAAATGACAAAACTGATGATTTGATGATCATAAAGCAAAAATATATGGTGGAAGGGGGTAAGGGGAAAGGTCAGAAGAGAATTTGGGTCCCAAAGATCAGGTAGAGAATGTGAGGGCAATATACCATGAAATCCTTCCCTCTTCCCTAAATGCACTCTCAATAACTACCTACCACAATCCTTTCTACCCAGAGGCTTGCAAAGAACAAGATGGGAAGTGTGTTGGAGAGTTGCTTTCCAGGGATGCCCCCCCCAACCCAGTATGTTTTCAAGATGTCTTGATGCAGTTGCATGGTGCTCAGTCAGGCACACAGTGAGTGGTAAATGCTGGTGGTATTAGTATCCTATGCAACTGGTCAGATGACCTCCACAAAGCATACTAGTGGAATGCCCATCATATGAAGCCCCTAGGCAGAGTCTTTGGGGCCATGGAACATTGCTGCCCTTCCTCCATTCTGGAAAAAGACACAACAATGCAAGTTTTTGCATGGAACAAAAGGCCAATGTTGAATTATCTTATGAGATTAGCCAACACTATCTACACATGGGCAATCACTTTGTTGAGTAATAGGCATGGATGCATGCCAATTATGTGCATGGATCACTTCAATAACAGCACAGTAAGAAATGTGCAATACAAGGTTGATACCTACTTAACATTACAGCATCTAAGATGCTGAAGGATCAAGAGATATTTCAGAAGCAACCACATGGAGATAGCCTGGTAGAGTGGAAAACATGGTAGTTCTAGAATTCAAGGATCTGGGTTCAAATCCTCCTTCTGGTTCCATTGTATGGCCATAAGTAAGTCACCAAACCACTCTCAGCTACACTTTCCTCATCTTTAGATCAAGGAGGATGAATTAGATGGCCTCTGAGGTCCCTTCCAACTTTAAATACATTGTCATAGGGCACCCTTAGTCCTTTAAAGTTTACAAAATGTGCTATGCATACTATTTCTTTTGTGCCTTGCAACAACCTTGTAAGACGGAAACCACTGATATTATAATTCCATTTTACAAATGAGGAAACCAAGGCTCAGAAGAGGTAAGTGATTTCCCTAAGGCCACAGTTAGTGTTAGAGGTGAGATTTGAAACCAGGGCTTCTTAACTAACAGTTGTGTCAGGGGTAAACGCATACAAGGAAGTAAAGCTGTTACAACTACTCAAAAAACCTCACCACTAAGTTCTAGGTCATAACACTTTGTGCCCTTGTGCAATCTCCCAAGAGAGCAAATTTATTCTCCTTTAAAATGGAAAAGAATTAAGACATATGCTTCCATTAGAAATTGTTTAAAATTGGAAAAAAGCCATAGAGTCACTGCTACTGGGGTGGATTATTTGTGCTCAGGAATTCTTAGCAGCAATAGAACTAAAGCCAATTGGTTATCAGTCTAGGACTGGCACCAATATGGTGGGGCCCCAGGAGCAGTAAACCGTCTCAGGATGGAAAAACTTCCAGACCAGTCAGCAGCCAGTGCATGAGCTGCCCCTGCAGTTCCAATCTAGACCACATAGGGAGGTTTATTCTCAAAAAAACAAAAGCTGGAAGGAACCTGAGAAATCACGTAATGCCAACCCCTCACTTCACAGATGAGGAAAATAAGACTCAAAGAGGTTAGATTACTTATCCGAGGTCACAAAGTTAATTAGTAGTCATCTTGGGACTATAATTAGAGCTAAAATCAGGAATTTTGGTGCCCTGGACAAACAGTACAAAATATAGCATCAATTAACTTTTTAAGACAGATCCATTTGAAAGGGGCAATCAGTCAACAAGAATTTATTAAGCCCTTACTATGTGCCAGGCACTGTGCTAAACATTGAAGATATAAAAAAAAAAAGACAAAACACAACACTTTGCCCTCAAGGAGTTCACATTTTAATGGGGAGGGGGAAGAAATCATGAAATAACTAGGTCCATACAAAGTACATATGGTGCAAATGTGATAGATACATAGATCCCTGATCTATCTGATAGATAGTCCCTAGGAGAAAGGAAGGGAGAAAGAACATTAATTTGTAGAAGGTGAGAGAAGATGAGAGAAAAGTCTTGAAGGAAGCCAGGAGTCAGATAAGGGGGACACCAAGAGAAAAGGCAGATGGTGTGGAGGAGTGTCCTGTGGAAGGAGTAGTAAGTAGGCCAGTGTGACTGCATTGTAGAGTGTGTGGAGGGAAATATAAGAATATTGGAAAGGTAAGAAGGGAACTAGTTGTGGTTTGTTTGTTTTCTTAATGCCAAACAGAGCATTTCATACTTGATCTAGGAGATAATAGGGATTTACTGCCATTTATTCACAAGCTAAGTGACGTGGTCAGATCTGTCCTTAAAGAAAATCACGTGGGCATCTAAGTGGAGAAAGGTTTGGGGGGGGGGGACCAAACAGAAGGCTCTGGCAATGATGTGGACGTGGAGTGATGAAGGTGTGCATCAGAGTGGTGGCTATTTGAGTGAAGAAAAAAAGACAGGAAACTCCAATAAACAAGGACCCTTTTCACAATTTCATCGACAATGAATGTGTCCCAATTTTTCCATATCCCCTCCAACATTTGTCACATTCTCCTTCAATCATTTTAGCCAATCTGATGGGTTTAAAATGATATCTCAAGGTTGTTTTAATTTGCATTTGTCTAATCAATATTGATTTAGAGCATTTTTTCATATAACTATATGCTGTTTTGATTTCTTCATCAGAAAACTGCCCGTTCATATCCTTTGACCATTTATCAATTGGGGAATGACTCATTTTTATAGATAAAGATTCCTTATATAATTGAGATATGAGACCTTTATCTGAGAAACTGTCTATAAAATTTTTTCCCCAATTTTTTGCATTCCTTCTGATTTTGGCTACATTTGTTTTATTTGTATAAATTTTTGATTATACTACGTTATGGGGGAAATAAAGTATATACTTTATTTTTTTTAATTTTTTCCTACTCAATATTTTATTTTTTCCAATTACATGTAGAGATAGTTTTCAACATTCACCTTTACAAGATTTTGAGTTCCAAATTTTTTTTACCCTTCCTCCCTCCCTTCCCTCCCCCCTCCCTAAGATGGCAAGCAATCTGATATAAGCCATACATGTAAAATCATATTAAACATATTTCCATATTAGTCATGTTGTGAAAGAAGAATCAGAACAAAAGGGAAAAACCATGGGGAAAAAAAAAGAGAGAGAAAATAGTATGCTTTGATCTGCATTCAGACTCCATAGTTCTTTCTCTGGATGTGGATAGTATTTTCCATCATGAGTCTTGGAATTGTTTCAGTTCATTACATTGCTGAGAAGAGCTAAGTCTATCAAAGTTGGTCATTGCACAATGTTGTTGTTATCGTGTACAATGTTCTCCTGGTTCACTTTACTCAGCATAAAGGTAATACACACACACACACACACACACACACACACACACACACACACGCATGCACGAACACATGCACACAGCCCTGAGGAGAGAAAGGTTCCACAATACTGAGAGGAACAGACAGATAACACGGTCAGCTGAAAGACTGCTACTGAGTAGGTGGAGGAGACACAGAGAGCAGATTTGGCCTGGGCTTAGGAGGAGCCCATGGGGATGTCGGGAAGGAAAGTATGATTTTGCCACATTGCAATGTGGTAGCTTCCTACTTTCAGATAATTATTCTTTCTAACGAGGTGCTGAACTCAGTTGTCAGGCAAGCACCATCAGTGTCCTCTAAATGGCATGGCCCTAGTGCAGGCTGCACAACATACAGCCAGCGGGCAGCTTGCAACCCCTCAAAGGATCTCAGACTGACAGTGAAAAATGGAGGGTTGCACTGCGCAGGCTCCTGTTTGTCACACGACCCACAGCAACCAACCATCGTCAGTCTGTCTCTAGTCTAATCTATCTGCAGCCTGAAGAAGCTTAGCCTATTTTAGTTTTGGTCTCTACCTACTGCCAAGTTGTGCAGGTCCCTCCTAGTGTAAAGTCCTCTGCCCTTGCAGCCTCTGCCTCTGATTAGCTGGTTTCTCCCAGAACCTCCATTTTAAAGAAAAGACTCAGGCCAACCAGTCCTTCATTCCTCTCCAGGCTATGGTCCTGATTCACTGAGGACTTTCTTTACCATGCCATAGAAACTTTGTCTTAGAAGCTCACGCCACCCCCAAAACTACTTCTCACAATGGAAGTACCCTCCATACTTCTCCTCCTGATTCGCTGTTTCTCCCACACCTCCATTTTAAGGAGGAGGCCTAGGCTAACTATATCTTAATGCCTCTCCAGGCTGTACTGTTTCTACTTTGCCTCAAATGCCTTTCTCTCCTTCTCCTCCTCCTCCTCCCTACTTTTGAGCTACTATTAAATGTTGTCTTCTCCCATTAGAATATAAGCTTCTTGAGAGCAGAAACTTTCCTTCTGCGTATTCCCAGCATTTAACAGAGTGCCTGGCATATTCTAAATACACACTTGATGACTGATTATCAGCCCACCCTAGTTTTGACTCTGGTTTCAAGTCTCTGGACTTTCTTCCAATCCAATATTATTTAAACAGGTGAGAAAGCAGCGAATATCTTAGAATATATCTTAGAATAATAGGAGATGCACCCAACCCTTCCTTCAGTCCATCTAACTCATCCTCAATCACCCCCCTTTTCTATGCTGGATTGTTCCCTAACTCAGGGACTCCACCCTTCTCAGAATTTATTCTCAATGAGTGGAATGTAGTTTTTCTCCCACTCTCCATAGCAGCTTACCCTGGACTCAGCTCTCCTTCAGAAGATGGTATCCAAGCCTTGGGAGGGCCACATGGCTTCCTCCATCCAGCACATCAAATGAAAAACAATAAGTATCTCCAGGCTAATACTCCCAAATACTGACCAGTGATTAGCACGAACAAGCTAATATTGCAAATAAATGTAAGACATACACTATTATCTTTATTTGCTAACAAAACTCTTAATCATACCACATTCTTCCATAACAGATGAGTGATTAAATAAATTTTCAGTGCATCTTACATTGTTGTTGTTGATTAGAACCAAGGAAGACAAGATAGCTCCCTGAGTGAAACCGTCAATAGCTATCATTATTTTTTCTTGTCACATTCAGTGAAAAGAGCACATTAACTCCCAAATCAGAAACTCTGAGGGGGGAAAAACAGTTTCTTGATTTATGATAAAGGAGCATAATAAAGTAGAAGGAGTACTAGATATGGAGACAGAGGACCCAGGTTCAAATCTGAGCTCTGACTGTTTGACCTTGGGCAATAAAACTTAGTTTCTTCATCTATAAATTGAGAGGTCTAGACTAGATAATCTCTAAGGTCTCATCTAGCTCTAAATTTATACTCCTGTGATTGAGTACACTTCAATTCTTCCAGAATCCATGGTTTTAATGGTGTGGAAACTCCTTACAATATTATATTTTAGGAGAGGCAGATGGTATGATGGGAAGAACCCTGCACTTGGACTCAGAGGATCTTGGTTCAAATCCTTTGACCTTTCCTGCCTTCTTTAAAATGTGGGAGCTTAGGGGCAGCTAGGTGGTACAGTGGATACAGCACTGGCCCTGGAGTCAGAAACTCAAATCCAATCTCAGACACCTACTTGTTATGTGACCCTGGGCAAATCACTTAACCCCAATTATCTAGATAGATAGATAGACAGATAGATACATAGATAGATACATAGATAGATAGATAGATAGATAGATAGATAGATAGATAGATAGATAGATAGATAGATAGATAGATAGATAGACAGATAGATAGATGGAATGAGGAAGTTTGCCAAATAACCTATTAGTTCCATTCCAAAATAGTGATGATACTATACTAAAAGCATTCCTTATTGATAGTCATTTTTTACATTAGCAATACCATCAAAATGGTGCAGTGGATAAAGCAATAGGTCAGAAGCGTGACCCTGGGCAAGTCATTTAATCTCTGCCTCAGTTTTTTTAACTGAAAATGGGGATTATAATAGTACCTACTTAATACAGTTGCTGTGAGAATCAAATGAGATAATATATTTGTAAAGTGTTTAGCACAGTGCCTGGCAAACAGTAGGCACTCAATAAACGTGTTTTTCATTCTTTCCTTCCTTAGTATTTTTCAGCTTGGTAAGACCCTCCCAGACCTTGTCCTCTGCTAGCAAAGCTTTGGAATACCAAGGTCATCTTCATGGCTTTATGAAGTATTGGAGTTGATGCTTTGGGATATAAATAAGTATTCTAGGTGGCACAGTGGATAGAGCTCCAGGCCTGGAGTCAGGAAGACCTGAGCTCAAACCCAGCCACAGACATTTAATAGCTGTGCGACCCTGGCCAAGTCACTTAACCCTATTTGTCTCAGTTTCCTCATCTGTAAAATTCGCTAGAGAAGGAAATGGCAAATCACTTCAGTATCTTTGCCAAGCAAATCCCAAAATGGGGTCACAAAGAGTCAGATGACTGAAAAACAACTGAACAACAAAGTATTCATTTACTCTAGTTATTGAAAACTCAATGAAACATAATGCACTGTGCCACATAAAAAGCAGACTCCCTACAGCAATATAGAATACAATACCATACTTCGTATATTTTGTGTAATTTTATAATTTATATAATTGTTTTATAATGTATGTTATAACATAGATTATACATTCATATAGCTCTTTAAGATTTAGGAAGTATTTCCTTCTCAACAATCCCAAAAGGTAGATTGTAAAAGTATGAAAGCTCATTTTACAGATGAAAAGCATAAAGAGTTTAAATGATTTGTCCAGGGCCACATAGCTAGTAAGTATTGGAGGCAAATATTTTCAGCTCAATTCAGTAAACATTTATTAAGCGCCTACTATGTGCCAATCACAGTCATGGCTCCTGTCCATAATGAATTTACAACCTAATAAATAAACTAAAAACATGAACACAAATACATGTAATACAAATTGGAGTGTCATGAAAGTTAAATTCAGTAAACTTCCATCAGATGCCTGGCATGTTTAGACAGAGCTTCTTAAACTTTTTCCACCCCTGTTTGTGTTTCACAGCTTTCCTGGCACTGCATGGCCTGAGGGCATGGACGATACAAACTGTGCATGCTTTGGGTTAAGAACCAAGGCTGCAATGAAGTTGCCCGATTGCAGCATGGGTAAGCACTGCCAGAAACACTTTGGATTCGTTACATGTTTGATTTTTAATTAATTTTTGGTCTTTGTGCATTCAGAAATCTTTTACTGTTGCTAATGGGGTCGAGACCCACAGTTTAAGAAGCCCTGTTAGAGCACTGTGGCATCCAAGAAGGGATATCCTATAAAAGCTCACATTTATGAAGGACTTCTTAAGGATTTCAAAGTGCTTTCCATATATAATCTCACATGACTCTCAACAGCCTATGAGGGAGGTGCCATTATCTCTATTTTATAAATGAAGAAGCTAAGACTTGTTCAACTAGTAAGTATCTAAGCCAGATTCAAATTCAGATCTTCAAGACTCGAGTCTCCCACTTGATCCAATACACTGCTGGGCTGCCTCTGGTTTACCATGTTCAGAGAAGATGAGGTTTCTGACATCAAGAAGCTTCCAGGCCAATCAGGGGATATGACCCATAAAAAGCTCATAAAATAATATGTGGTTAAGCAGAAATATGCAAACAAAGGACTTTTCTGTGAGGTCAAATGATGGAAGGAGGCCAAGGGAGGTTATGGGAAATGCAAAGGGAGGAACAGACCTAAAAAGAAATCACTTCCAGCTGGGGGGAATGGGGATAGATCATCAGGGGGAGAGGGCAGTATTTTCGTTAGGCCTTGAAGAATGAGAAAATTTTAATACATGGAAAGAGGAGGGGAGAAAAGTGAATTCTACCAATAACTTCACTCTCATTTTTTTTCTTCCTTCCTATTTTTTTTTTTGAGACAAGTTCTCCCCATCTGCCAGGCCCAATCCCACTAATGATTGGCATGGAAGTTTTGAGCTGCTCCATTTCATTCCTCCTTAGGCAGGCTGGTGACCCCAGCTTTGGAGGCCACCTCATATTGGTACCAGACTTAGTTCAAATACTCGATCTCAATACTCCTAAATTCAAGCCTCAGCCTCAGCCTCAGCCTCCCCTGTTGCAGTGATTACAGACATGCACCGGCACACCCAGCAATACAAGAAATTTCAATCCTGAAACACTAAACAATTCATTTATAAAACCTTCTCTGTAACTCATAGGAGCAGCTAGGTGGCGCAGTGGACAGAGCGCCTGGCCTGGCATCAGGAAGACTCCTCTTCCTGAATTCAAATCTCAGACACTTAGTAGCTGTGTGACCCTGAACAAGGCACTTAGCCCTATTTGCCTCAGTTTCCTCATGTGTAAAATGAGCTGGAGAAGGAAACAGCAAACCATTACAGCATCTCTGCCAAGAAAACCACAAATGGCGTCATGAAGAGTCGGACATGACTGAAAAATGACTGAACAACATAATTCACAGACTTTCAGAATTAAAAGGGACCTCAAAGTTCAGCTGGTCCAAATTGTTCCCGAATAATTATCCTCTCCATAACACTCTTGGTGCCAAATGATCAGTAAGTCAACAAGCATTACTTAAGCTCCTATGTTCCAGGCCCTGTGCTAAGTGCTGGGGATAGAAAGAAAGGCAAAAGACAATCCTTGTTTTCAAGGAGCTCACAGTCCAGAGGGGTAGACAACATGCAAATAACTACATACAAACAAGATACATATGGTATAAATTGGAAATAATCTGAGAAGGACAGCACTAGCATGAAGAGGAGGCATCTAGCCTTTGTCTTAAAGATTTCCAGTTGAGGAATCCTACTACCTCCCGAGACAGCCCATTCTATTTTAGGATAGTCCTAATTGTTAGGATACATTTCCTTCCAGTAAACCTAAACCTGCAGTGGGGCATCTAGGTGGCACAGTGGATAGAACCCAGAGTCAGGAAGAATCATCTTCCTGGGTTCAAATCTGGCCCCAGACACTAACTAGCTGTGTGACCCTAGGCAAGTCACTTAACCTTGTTTGCCTCAGTTTCCTCATCTGTAAAATGAGCTGGAGCAGGAAATGGCAAACCACTCCAGTGTCTTTGCCAAGAACACTTCAAATGTAGTCACAAAGAGTCAGACACAACTGAACAAAAAAAAATTTGCAATTTCCATCCACTGCTGCTAGTCGTCTGGCAGCTGTTGTAGGGCTCCCAGGCTACATGAATTAACCAAGAGGCAAAACCAGTTGTAACAATGTCTGCATTATAATGCCATGGACACTGATTTTGTAACCTAGAGACCTGGGTTTGAATCCTGGCTCTACTTGCTAGCTATATAACCTTCAGCATGTCTCTTAACTTCTAGGTGCCTGTAAAAAGAAGACAATGGTACTAACTGTGTTGCAGGGTTATCATAAGGCTCAATGGAGACAGTATATGTAAATACATGTAAACACTGATACCACTGTGTATCAGTATCAGCTATTGCTTTTACCCACCTAGCAGAAAGTACGATTTTTCTCAAGTGGAGGCTTTATGCATTTGCATAAGGACACCAACAATGATCCATGCTTTCGTGATAAGGGATGTGGGGGGGGAGGGGAGGATTCCCTCCTAGGCAGACCACAGATCTTATACACCTTGGTAAATTTCCTTTGTGATGTGACCCCCAAAAAAATTTTTAATCATCTATTGGCCTGATAATGAGTACCTCCAGATTTAGCTAGGCTAGTCTTTAAATAACAGACACACTGTGCATCAATAGGCCTTTCATTCAAACCTTTCCAGGTTGACTGATTAGAATAACCTTTGAGAACCTAGGGTGAATTCCAGACCTCAGTGGGGTATCTGAGTAGGCAGAACCAACCATGAAGTCACTGCAGTCTCTATTATACAACAGCTCTTTTCCTGGACAGTTCTGCAGCAGGAATGAAACTGTCTCTTCAGGGTGATTGGAACCTTACTCAGGTAGGCCACAGTCGGCAATGCTGCAGAAACACAGGCTAGAGCCAGACCAGAGCCAGATGGAAACAAATGCCAGCCTCGGGGCATTCTTACTACTAACTGCCTTTCTGGGTATGCACTTAAGATCACAATCCATACTGTGTATTCTGTAGATTTCACTTATCTCTCAGACCAGTTACTATTTGGTTTGTTACTAGGGACAGTAGCCCTACGAATAGTCTTAGAAGGGGCCACATTCTTATCAAGGATTCTCTGGTTCCTTTAAACCTAAGGGGAATGCCCAAACACAACTCCAGAGGATCAATGATGATGCATTTTACCCACCTCCTCACAGATAGGTGATGGACCCAGGATGCAGAGGAGTATATATATATATAGATAGATAGAGATATAGATTTTTTTTTAATACGGCCAATGCAGAAATTTGTTTTGCTTGAACATGCACATTTGTCACAAAAGGGTTTTATTTTCCCTTTTTTTCTCTAATGGTCAGGTGAAAGGGAAGGACAATTGATTTTTGTTCGTCTAAAAAAAATAAATATTTTTTAAGGAGAACCTTGGTAAGGGGCTAATCTATGACTTTTTTATGCTACACACTCAGCAATTACAAGGCCTCTCCTCCAAACTTTCTCCTCTTGCCCTTTATGGTCAGAGACCTCATGTATATGCAAAGCCTGACATGTACCCCTCTGCCAGATAAATTTTTTTTTTAAAGAAATTCCTGCCTCCTTTCCTCTCTCCCTCCTGATTAAAATTCCAAAGAGATGCATGGAAACCATCACATCAGCGATAGTGAGTCAGCTCCTGTCTAAACTTCCCTGGGCTTTTCTAATGGAAGGGAAGTACGCAAACAGTAAAGATGGCCAAGGCACTCATTCTCCCCTAGAATAAGTGACACTGAATAAACCATGCTGGGCGTCCAGAGAGAAGAGACATCTTGTTATTGTAATCGGTTGGTACACAGCCAAATCCCTGTTCTTTCTGACTAAACCTGCAGAGGCTTTATTTTATTTAACCTCTGAGCTACTATAAAATACTGCATTATGAGCAAGCAGATTCTTTACCACTTCCCAAGTCCCTAATATACCTTATATACCAACAAACCATTTCATCCAATCTCTTTTTCTTCTCTTATCTTCCAAAATTAAAATCTTCCTTAGGCACATTCCTTCCTCGAATAGCAAACTTAACTAGATTTCATCTTCTTGCTCCACACCTCTTCCCATTTATGCTCATAGCCACAAAAGTGGTATCCAGAGATAGAAAGGAAACAAGCATTTTTATGCCACCTAACATGTTCCAGGAACTGGCCTAAGCATTTTACCTTCACAACAACCCCGAGGGAGAGGTGCTATTATTTTCCCCATTTTACAGTTGAGGAAACTAAGGCAAACAGAGATTATGTGACTTGCCTAGGGTCACACAGCTAGTAAGTGTCTGAAGCCAGATTTGAACTCAGTTCTTCCTGACTCCATCCACTGAGCCACCTAGGGGTCTCAGACATTTCCCTGGACAGAACTTAATTGGCTAACTGGAGTTTGTCTGTATGCTTTTAGATTCTGGAAAACGTATGACAAAACCCTCTAGTTCAGGGAGCATGACCTTTTCCTAAAGGAAATGGCTCCCAGAGTTTAATTTAGTATGGTTTAAAAAAAGCTGCTTAATGGCATGTAAATTCTAGCATTAATGCACACTGACATAAACACCCCATAAATTAAGATGCTACCATCTAAGCCAGAAATTATCTCATGACCCAAAACAAAGTTTTCGGGTTTGGGAGAGGATTCTAAGAGATTAAAAGGAGCCATTTTATCATGGTCTCTACCTCCCAGAGCTACATCTGAGGGAAGAAAAACCTCCACGGAATTAATTTCATGTTTAAAAATCAAAGTTCCTTGTTTACTAATTAATTGGTAAGATTCAAAGTCAGCTTAATTGTAACTTCAGATCTTGCAAAGATTGAGATCAAGCCCATGGCACAGTTTAATTTTCCAAACCATGATCTAGTAGTGAGTGACTGGGTCCTGCAGCCCAAGGATCAAAATGAGATTAAATGGCATCCCAATCATCATCATAATGATGCTCACCTTTGTAGGCACAGAGTCCTCCATCAACAGGCCATGCTCCATGAGAGTTGTCTTCTTAGTGGGGGGATGAATTTGCCCTGCTCTATCCTTATTCTCTGGATTACTTCTACTTGACCAACATATTCAAAACACTTGGCCAGGAGTTGAGAGGTCAGACTATGGCAAAGAAATAAATACTACTATCTGTCCCACAAGGGTTAAAATTCACAGACTTTGTCCTGTGCCATCTTCTTGTCAACTCAGTTAAATACCATAAAAAGTAGCAGCATTCATTCATTTGGTTACTTTTGTTGTTGTTCAGTCATTTCAGTCCTGTCTGACTCTCTGTGACTCCATTTGGGGTTTTCTTGACAGACATACTGGAGTGGTTTGCCATTTCCTTCTCCAGCTCACTTTACAGATGAGGAAACTGAGGCAAACAGGGTTAAGTGACTTGCCCCGGGTCACACAGCTAGTAAGTGTCTGAAGTCATATTTGAGCTCAGGTTTTCCTGACTCCAGGCCTGACACTCTATCCACTGAGCCATTTAGCTGTCCTTTTGGTCACTTAGCAAACAGTTACTATTTGCTAAGCAAGAGAATGTGTTTGGAGATACAATGAATACAAAGATAAACCAGATATATAGCCTTTGTCCCCATGGAGCTAACGACCTAATAGAAAAGAAAAGATGTTAATAAACAGCTATAATACATAGAAGAATATATTAAGGGTCATAAATTAGGCATGAAAAGGCAGTAAGACTTTGTGGGTAGACAGCTAGCCTTAGAATCAGGAAGATCTGAATTTAATCTCACATATCTAATTGTGTGACTCTGGGTAAGTCACATCCCAATGGCCCTAGGCAACTCTCTATGACATGCAGAGCTGCTACCCATTGGACTGAAGGAGGGAGTTTCCTTACTGGTTAGTTCCCTGTATGTGTCCCAGTGAAATCACAAATCTAATCCCCATCTACCTCCCCCACCCACCCAGGAAAAAAAAAGGAGTTGTAAACAAAGATCTATGGAGATTCAGCAGAGGAAGAGGCCACATCTAGTATCACAGAAAGCTTCATGAAGTGGAATTTGAACTGGTCTTTGAAGGATGGGTAAGATTTCAACAGGTAGACATAAGGGGGGAAATGGAGAAAGTGAAGGAGGGGAGGGGAAAAGAGTGAGAAGAGACTGAGAAAGGAGGAAGATCACGAGCAATGTAAATTAATGTTAACCAAGCCTAACCCTGATGCAAAAGAAAATGAGACAATAAAGTAAGCTTTACTCTTTAAGAGGTGGATCACACCCCCAGAAACCTCTGCATTGTAGAACTGAAAGGGTACTGTTATCTACAAATATGGAAACTGGAGTTTTACAAAAGTTCAGAAGACCTGGGTTACAATCTCAACTCCAGCACTTAATAGCTATGTAAAAGTGGGCAAGTCAGCTGACTCCTCTGAGTCAGTTTCCTCATCAGAAACATGGAGATAACAGCATGCACACTCCATTCCTCACAGGATGGCTATGAGGAAAGCATTTCATAAAGAATGAGTACTACATGTATAATTTTTATCAAAGTGTTTGACGCCTCAAGGAGGTGAGAGGGGAGGAAGGGAGGGAATTTGGAACTCAAAATAATGTTTTAAATATTTAAAAAAATGGTTTTTTTTATATAATTAAGAAAAATAAAATACTTTTTAAAAAAAGAATATGTATTATATATACGAGAGTTATTGCTACCGGGGAAGGGGAGAGACCATACAAGTAAGTACGAGCCCTGCTTGCTCAGAAATGCCTGAACATAGACTAAAAGACAGGCATTTTCCCTTGGTATGGAACATTATGCTCACAAGAGCAAATTTTATCTTACCACAGGATGAAATCAGGCTTAATTTCACCCCTCCTTTTGTCTGGTTTGGCTGCCCCAGCCAATGTTTTCCAGATTTATTGTCAACTTATATGTCGACTTGTCAACAATATGTCAAATTATATGTCAATTTATCCCAGCACCTGGTCCATCACTGCTGTGTACCCTGTCACCACATCTTTCTCCATATACAAGATACCTCCACTTTAAGTTAGCCCCTCAAGTGCATAACTTTGTTTTTTTCTCCTGTTCTTCCAAACTTTAATATACAATAACCTAATTCAATAGTCTAATTCTAAGCAGAATATAAAGTATGATTATGATTTCTACCTCATACAGTGTATGTAGGAACATACATTGGATGAAAATCTCAAAGCACCATGGATTCTCAATCAGAAAAAAAAAAAAAGGATCAATTAAACAGACACACTGTCTTTCCAACTGATGACAGAATGATGTGTTTAAATTCACAGGTGGCACACAGCAGGCTGATAGGAAAACTATGTTCTTCAACTCTTAAACCCAAAGCAGAGCAGAAATACGGTGCTCCCATATTGCTCTATACTAGGTGGCAGGAGTAGGGATTTGTTTTTTCTGAAGGCTGATGGGGATGTTAAACACATAGACACACATATACATACCAGTCCTTTGGCTTCCCACAGAGCTGTAGCAGCTTTCCAAATGAACAAGCTGTTTCCATGACACCAAACCCTTAATTTGAAACAGACATATAAACAGGCAAAAAGCGTGATAGCACAATGCACCATTTCATATTTATTTTATTTGGCTCCTTTGTCTCATATGTCTCAACCTTAAAAGGAAATATCCTTGCAAATATCTAACAGACAAAGTGACATTTTATTTGGCAAAGGATTTCTTCCTTTCATAAAGAACCTGTTTGGATTTAGTTTTGTGGCAAATCTGTTTTGTGTTAATAACTCTGTAGCAAGATGCAATAACGACGAATATGGGTTCTGCTTCTCTGGTGATTTCCCTACCCCACCCCCAACATAATCCTAGGCCACTGTATTCTTGATGGTTTCTTAGCTAAATTTTATTTCTCTGTCCCTGTCAACATACATTTTCTTTCCTCACTTCTCTAATCAAATAATGGAAAAATCCTCCCATTTGCAGTATGTGTAGTTAACAATGTACGGCTAGAGAGAAAAAAATCTAACTACTAAATTGCTTTTCAAAAGACAGAGAATCAAGCCCTAAACTTCCCAGCACCCCCCACCCGCCTCGACCCCGTCCCCCAGCAGCCTCCCTTCTGCTCTTATCTGTGGACCTCCTCGACATACATTTCACAGCTAGCAAAGTCGAACAATCCGCGGCCTTGCCTTCTTGTTTAAAAATAGTAAAATCTATTTTGCTAGATGTTATTTTTCGGTCTGACCAAATTTAAAAGCCCAGGATGGGCCTGAGCCATGGAGAGATTGTATAATTAGATAAACACACAGTTAATACAGCAGCGCAGGCATACAACTGCAGGCACAAATCAACTTCATTGTCAGAAGCCTCATGCAGAAGCAGCTGAAATTATTTCATGGCATTTGCTAGCCTATGACACCTACAATACATCCACCCACACATCCTCACACGCTCCCGCACTCACACGCCGAGGGAAATGTTTGAAAAAGATCGTGTTACTGGAATACAGAATTCCAAAAGGCTTCAGGCTAGGAGGTGGTTGAATTCGAGGGGTCTGGCCCATTCAGCTCACTCCCATGAAGGAGCCAATCGGTCCCCGGGGCTGCAGGATATGAATCATTGCCACAAAATCGCCTCGGATTGCTAAGTATACATGGGGTGTTTAAGGAGGGAGAAAAACACACACACACACACACACACAAGGTGACATTCTCTCGGCAACATTCAAAGGTTGGCTCTTTGACAGGAGCTAGAGCCAGGGGGACCAGACCATTCCAGAGGAAGTGGTGGTAACTGTGAAAAATCCCATCAGAGGCAGAAGGAAGAGTCACAGGAAAGAAGGAGGAGAGGGGAGCTGAAGCTGAGAATGACGCAAGATATTTGGGCTAGATGAGGTGCCGCTGCCCCAGCACTTGAATTCCCCTACAAGGCACAGGAGCTGCTCTGGCAACGCAGGTGCACCTCGCTTTATGTAACAGGCGTGTCTCCTTAAAAGGCTGTCTATAAGGTGAATTTCTATGTTCAGAACCTCTTTTTTTTCCGGGCGACTGGCATCATTAAATAGTAACAGTATTCCTGGAGAAAGAATTAACCTGATATAATAGACATTGCTGTCCTTAGAGTCAAGAAGACCTGTCTTCAAATCTTGCCTCAGATACGTAACAGCTGTGTCACCCTGGGCAAGCCACAACCTCTCTGGGCCTCAGATTCCACATTTGTAAAATGAGGATTACACAAAAATCCACACTTTAAAAATACAGAAGCCTCTTAAAATTATGTAGAGGCAAAATAGTAATTCTCTAATAAAATACTATTATACTCAAAATAAATTTCAGGCTACATATGCCACTGATCTGGGCCTTCTTTTTTTTCCAACTTTGGCACAATAGTTTAAAGCTCTAAAGGAAAGGCCACAATAAAGGCTATACTGAGCAGGACAAACTGGCCTGAAGTCATCCAGCTTCTCCAGACTTTCACCAAAATTCTGCTCTTCTGCCTCAGGTTATTGTGAGCAGTAATAGCTGGCATTTATGTAGCACTTTAAATTTTCTCCATGTTCCTTTGAACCTTACAACAGTCCTGTTACAGATGCTATTATCCTCCCATACAACTTTGACCTGTTTCTTGAAATAACCCAGAAGCTCCTAGCTTTTAGAAGGGAAAAAAAAACTGGCTGATCTAGACCAGGATCCTTAACCTTTGTTTTTGTCAAGGACCCCTTCGGTAGCTGGGTGAAGCCTATGGACTCTTTCTCAGAATGATTTTTAATGCATAAAATAAAGTCCAATTTCTTCAGTTGTTCAGGCGTCTCCAACTCCTTATGACCCTGTGGACAAAAGCACACCAAGCCTTTCTATCGTCTACTATCTCTTGAAGCCTGTCCAAGTTCATGTTCATTGTTTCCATGATATTATCTATCTTATCCTCTGCCATTTACTTCTCCTTTTGCCTTCTACCTTTCCCAATATCAGGGTCTTTTCCAATGAGTCCCATCTTTTCATTATGTGGCCAAAATATTTAAACTTCAGCTTCAGAATTTGATCTTCCACCAAATAGCCTGAATTAATTTTTTTCAGTATTGACTGATCTGACCTCTTTTCTGTCCAAGGAACTCCTTACAAATGTCATCCTCCCAAAAGATTGTAACGTCCTTGTGATCAAGGAACAGATCTTAAACTTTGCTTGACCATCCCTGCAAGCAGATGGCATTTAATAAATATTTGTTGAATATTCCCTAGTTTATTTCTCCCCTTACAGAGAATTTTGGTGTCTAATATTACATGAGATGCAAAATGGAGCAGAGGAAAAAGTACTGAACTGAGAGTCAGAAAGAACTGGGTTCAAGTCTTGCCTCTGTCTTATGACTTTGGTCAAGTTGCTTATCTTCTGGTAAACCTTAGTCTCTTCATCTGCAAAAAGAAGGGGTTAGACCAGGTGGCTTCTAAGGTTTCTCTGAGCTCTAGATCTATGATTCTGTGATCCTTACAGCAAGTTTCTTTATAATGAAGTATTGGTGTAAAGATCTGAAGGTATGACGGGATAGTCACAGGAATTTCGACCAATTCTTCTTATGATGCCATAAATTTTCTGTCTCTCTCGTTACTGGCAGCCTCTCTGAGCTTAGTCTGTTTGTCCAAGGCAAAATGACAACTTGACACAATTCCCCAGGTAAATAAAGAAAAATCTTTCTGAGAGTTCTTCTGCTTTATTTATGCCCTTAAAATTGAGGTGGGGGAGGAAGGGCATGTGAAATGTGAAACCATGTGTGCAGATGTCTAGGGGGTTAGGGGTACAGTGCCCCCACGATCTGGAAAAATCCAAATAAATTTTTCTGGCTTTCCCTTTGTACCAAAGAAGAAGGCTGATTTTTTTTTCTTTTTCTTTTATAAGGTGTTCACAATACCTTACAGTAAAATTTGGGTTAATTATTTGGTCACAGGCTCTGTGTCGTTTGCTAGCCTTCATGTGTCACCTGTGGCTTCCACAAAACTCCCCAAAAATTCCATTTAATTTCTTATGCCAACCAGGGATATAGTGAAACTAAGATGGGGAAAGTCGCAATGTGGAAGGATAATTGTATTTTTAAATGAGAGAGAGAGAGAGAGACTCTGATAGTGACAGAGACAGGAGAGGGAGGAGAGAGAGGGAAAGACAGAGAAACAGAGACAGAGAGAAAGGGAGAGAAATAAGGCAGTGTGCTACAGTAAATAGAGAGCTAGCTTGATCTGGGTGCCAGGAAGACCCAATACTTATTAGTTGTGTGATCTAAATAAATCACTGAACCTCTCCGAGCTGGAGGCAACTGTCTGAACGTTTCTAACTTGCAAAGAAGCTAACAAGTTGCATTCTTGAAGGGAGTTACCTCAACCATGAATTCCCTTTATCAATGAAATCACAGGTTCAAGTCTATCCTCTATCACTATTTTTTTAAAACAGGCTTCTAGGAAACTGGCTGAATGAAAGGCCCTCCCAGCTCAATCTTCACATGGACACTTACCCTGAGATGTCACAAAGCTGTGTTCTGTGAAGAGGATAATGTTACCTCAGAAAGCTTTGGCTCTAAGTAACAAGGAGCCAGAAGAGGAAATGAATTCTCAGAACAAAAATTTATATTTCCCACAATGGTCTGTAATAGAAAGAAGGCAAATTAGACCCTTGAGGTTTAAGTCAATAGATTTATTAACCAAAAAACGAAAAACAAAGGAATATTCCTAAACCAAAAATGAGGCTATCCAAGGTTCTCAACAATCGCTGTGCCTGACAGTCCCATTGAATTTAATAGCTTTATAAGTGAGCTCTGCAAAATCGGCTACATACCATGAAATGTGTGTGTGTGTGTGTGTGTGTGTGTGTGCATCTTTCTGGAAGTTCTAATGAGTAGTAAACTGGCCAAACAGCAAGAAATGACCAGGAAAAAATACGAGAGTGAAGATAATAAATAAAATAATTAGGTTTTGGACAATTTTTAAAAATCCCAAGTAACAGCTAAGGCTAAATAAGGATTAATGATGGAAGTAAGGAAAGCTAATTCCTAAATTTGTTAATTAATCAGCAAAGACATTAAGCACCTCAAATATGCAAAGCACTGTCCTGGACACTGAAAGAAATGCAAAGCCAAAAATCACAGCCTCTACCTTCAAGAAACTTAAAATCCAATAGAAAAGACATGACTATAAGTAGACAACTATAATACAAAATAAATATAAACGCCGAAGAGCATTATAGGAGACACAGGGGTTCTTATTCTTTTTGTGTCATCGGCCCCTTCAGCAGTCTGGTGAAGCCTATGAACCCTTTCTCAGAATAATATTTCTAAATGTGTAAAATAAAATACATAGGATTATAAAGGAAACCAAAATTATTATGAGATATAGGTTGTCCCAAAAGTCTAACTAAAGTTTTAAGCATGAAAAAATAGCTTAAAACTACACTAAGACTTTTGGGACATCCTGTACCATTTCCAAAATATTGTTAAAAACCAAGTTCATGGAGCCCCCATTAAGAATCCCTGAAACTAGATTCTAGTAGACTAGAGTGTGATAATTAGACTAGAGCTTCAACTAGAGAAGGAACTCTGTCTTATGTAAATTTTATATCTTTCTGAGTGCCTAGCATTGTTCTCTATGTATGGTAGATGCTTAATAAATATTTATTGGCAGTGAATGAAAGATTGGATGTTTCTATTTCAACCTTAACCACTAGTTTATTTGAACTATGCTCTTTTATAATCATTAACTCTTACAAGTAAGATATTTGAATCTGATAAGTATATCAGAATTGGACTACTCTCAACCATATGAGCAGCCAGGTGGCTCAGTGGGTAGAGAAATGGACTTGAAGTCAAGAAGACTTGCATTTAAATCCTACAGCCTCTTAGTAGCTATGTGACCCCGGGGAGGTCACAGCTCTCTCTATTTCAGTTTCCTCATCAAAATGAAGATATTACTATCACTTGTCTCTCAAAGTGGTTGTAAGGATAAAATGAAATAACATATGATAATATAAGTAATATAATAATATACAATTATATATGAGATACTACAATATGAGATGATATAATAAGTTCTTGTTAAACCTAAAAGTACAACATAAATTCTCCCTGATATTGATATATGATTCTAAAGTACTCAGCAAAACTACTTGTTCTTATCACAACAGTATGGTAAATACTGTAGAGAAGATTTAAAAAATAAAGGGCACATACTCTCCTTCCAGGAGCTTATGGCTACAGTTGAAGGGGCAGGCATACACACACACACACACACACACACACACACACACACACACACACACACACACGCACGCACACTGAGAACTTTATGAAGCAATAAACAAATAAGAGAAAAAAACGGTAAAACATGTTATAACATGTAAATGTTATATATATTATAGCATGTAAAACATGTCACCAGTCACTGAATATTTCAACAAAATTTCTAATACATCTAAAATGTATTCAAATTTATGTTATTCCTAGAGGTTTGTGATATCACATTAATTTCATAAAATGATATCTATATACTAAGGTAGCAGTATAAGATCTTCCTTCTTGAGATATCAAATTTAAGTTTACACCAGCAGCACAAATATAACTATCTAGTTTTAAGCAATAAATGTGTTCCTGAAAAGTATGTAAATTTTCTAATTATAGGTACATCAAGTGCACTCAGGAATATAAGGAACACTAAAACATTTGGTAAAGTGAAGAATAGATAACTTATGTGATCTGATCCAACCATTCTGGAGAGCAATTTGGAACTATGCCCAAAGGGCTATAAACTGTACATACCCTTTGACCCAGCAATACCACTGCTAGGTCTATATCCCAAACAGATCATAAAAAATGCAAAAAGGACCCACATGCACAAAAATATTTATAGCAGCTCTTTTTGTGGTGGCCAAGAATTGGAAATTGAGGGGATGCCCATCAATTGGGGAATGGCTGAGCAAGTTGTGGTATAGGAATGTCATGGAATACTACTGTGCTGTAAGAAATAATGAGCAGGCAGACTTCAGAAAAACCTCCAAAGGCCTCATGATGGAAACTGCTATCTACATCCAAAGAAAGAACTATGGAGTTTGAATGCAGATGGAAGCATAATGCTATTTGCTATTTCTTTCTTCTGTTGAGTTTTGTTTCCTCTTTCTGGTGGTTCCTCCTATTGGTTCTAATTCTTCCTTACAACATCACTAATGTGAAAATATGTTTAATAGAAATGTATATGTATAGCCTATATCAGATTGAATGCTGTCTTGGAGATGGGGGAGGAAAAGGCAGGAGAGGAAATTCAAAACTCAAAAGCTTATGGAAGTGAATGTTGAAAACTAAAAATAAATTAATTTAAAAAAAAAGAATAGACAACTTAAAAAGTGAACAATAAGTGAACCTCTAAGTAGAGGTGGCTGGGTAGTTTAGTGAATACAGCCCTGGACTTAGAGTCAGGAAGAGCTGAGCTCAAATCCAACCTTTACCACTTAGTAATTGTGTGACCCTGGGCAACTCATTTAACCACTGTCTGACAGTTTCCTCAACTGTAAAATGGGGATAATAATAGCACCTACCTCCAAGTACTGCTGTGAGGAGCAAATGAGATATTTGTAAAGCACTTAGCCCTGTCACAAAGTAGGCATATAATAAATGTTTGCTTCCTTCCTTCCTAATTGGACTTAAAACAACTGCATCAGAAAAGCTACACAAAAATAAAATAAAAACTCAAATATACCTCAAAGTAATTCAAGGTTAGTTCATTTCTGGTAATAAGCTGGCATTTGCTAACCTAAATAATTCTGTACTCAATAATGTTAGTTGTGTGGAAGTCTAGAAGGAAAAAATAGAACCTCAATACTTCTGATTAATTGGGGAAAGGCCAGTGTGATTTGTAGACTAATTTTAAATGTGATATTCAGTTTCACTACTTACAGACATATAAAGTAGTTAGAATAACTCTAACAAAGTGTTGTTTAACTAAAGTCCTTAGAATATCTTCTTTCAATGAATAAATAAGGTTTTAATCTAGCAGTATTATTGTTGTTTGGTCTAAGCGTCACACAATTACTAAGTGGTAAAGGTTGGATTTGAGCTCAGCTCTTCCTGACTCTAAGTCCAGGGCTGTATCCACTAAACTACCCAGCCACCTCTACTTAGAGGTTCACTTATTGTTCACTTTTTAAGTTGTCTATTCTTTTTTTTTTAATTAACTTATTTTTGGTTTTCAACATTCACTTCCATAAGCTTTTGAGTTTTGAATTTCCTCTCCTGCCTTTTCCTCCCCCGTCTCCAAGACAGCATTCAATCTGATATAGGCTATACATATATATTTTATCTTTGTAAAGAACCCCCTGTGTGGAAACTCCCTCTACCAATGCAGATTAGCAATACAACTATTAATATTTGTAGCTGGAGAGAGCTGCCAGGAACACCAAGTGTTTAAGTGACTTGCCCAGAATCACACAGGTGAGAACCATTATTTGGGACCCAGGACTTCCTGTTTTCAAAGCATGCCCCTTATCTACTATGCTATGAATAGGCAGGAAAGAACATTGGAAAGATTTCTAGATTTGAAGTCAAAGGTCTTTTGAATCCTAGATCTGTCCTTATAATCCATGCAACCTTCAGCAAGTTATTTTACCTCTCTGCCCCTCACTGGTTAAACTAAATGGTCTGTAAGATATCTTGTAGTTCCTAATCTATGAACATTTTCACACATTGTGTTATCATTTGTATGTGAATTGGATGCTTTGGTCAGAGGTGTGATGGTGTATGTTTAACAACTAACTCTGAAAAGATGTATGTACCACATGCTTTTCAATTTAATCTGCAATATTAACATTTTCTCCATCACTTCCTTAGTCTAGACAATCAACAAAACAATAAATCAAGCCTTAATTTGTAACATTTGCCAATTTCCAAGGTGTAAATGCTCACACTAAAAATTTCACAGTTGGCTTTCCTGATCCAGGTAGAACTCCAGCACACTCTTGTCACTTCTGGACCTGAGCTCAAAGCCTTGCTTACTCCATGTGCAAAGTGATTGAATGTAGAGTCAGAGGACCTGATTTTAATCCTACCCCTGACACATGTTAATAATGTGAACAGAGCAGACCTTGTTTCTTATACACTTTCTGAAGAGCCTCACAAATTCCGTCTTAGATTTGGAAGGGAAGTCTTTGAAACCCTACCCAATGTAAGAATCTTTTCTTGAATATTCTCAAGTGATTAACCAATCTCCTCTTGGACAGGGAGGCAATGTGGAGCAGTGAAAACAGCAATTACCAAACCAGAATTTGAATTCTGGCTCTGCCACTTAACTGCTTATTTGAACTTTCTGGTCTTTTCCTCAGGTGGCACAGTGGAGAGAGCACCAGGCCTGAAGTCAGGAAGACTTGAGCTCAAATCTGACCTTATGAGCTCTTCTGATGCAGTTGTTTTAAGTCCAATTAGGAAGGAAACAAACATTTATTGTATACCTACTATGTGACAGGGCTAAGTGCTTTACAAATATCTCATTTGCTCCTCACAGCAGTACTTGGAGGTAGGTGCTATTATTATCCCCATTTTACAGTTGAGGAAACTGTCAGACAGTGGTTAAATGAGTTGCCCAGGGTCACACAATTACTAAGTGGTAAAGGTTGGATTTGAGCTCAGCTCTTCCTGACTCTAAGTCCAGGGCTGTATCCACTAAACTACCCAGCCACCTCTACTTAGAGGTTCACTTATTGTTCACTTTTTAAGTTGTCTATTCTTTTTTTTTAAATTAACTTATTTTTAGTTTTCAACATTCACTTCCATGAGCTTTTGAGTTTTGAATTTCCTCTCCTGCCTTTTCCTCCCCCATCTCCAAGACAGCATTCAATCTGATATAGGCTATACATATTACATATACATATATACTTACTAGTTGTATGACCTTGGACAAGTCACTTAATCCTGTTTGCCTCAGTTTCCTCATCTGTAAGACAAGATGGAGAAGGAAATGGCAAACCACTCTAGTATCTTTGCCACAAAAACCCCACAATGAGATCCCAAAGAGTTGGACATAACTGAACAAAAAAAACTGTGTTAGACTAGATGACCACTTTAATACCCTTCCAGCTCCATAATCTATGATCCTCTATGAAATACTCAAAGGTGTTTTAAATTTTTGTTCCTAAAAATAATTTGTTCTGTTAAGTAGTTTTAACAATCACATTTTTGTCAAATTCAGTCAAATTTCTGTCCCATACTTTAAATCTCTCTTCCTCATGATGCCTCCTTGACCACCTCAACCAAAAATCATCTCTCGTTCTTCTTAATTCTTATTTATTAACTCCTACAGAATTTGTTCTTATATACTATCCATTTAGCCAATTAGAATAATAGAGTCTCATACCAGGAAGGGAACTCTGAGAGCTTCTAATCGTACCCATACCTGGTATATCAATCCTTGGATGGGGGGGGGGAATCACATCTTTATTTTCACTAACATACAAGTGAAATTTAACATTTCCTTTCATTGTGAATGTAAGCAATAAGAATCATATTGAGAAAGGGCCCATAGGTTTCACCAAACTGCCAAAGATGTCAATGACAAAAAACAAGGCAAAGAATCTCTGTTTAACCTTTCAATGAATTGAAGTCAAAGTCAATTGCCCATAATTTGAAGAATCTACTGTCTTTCCTCTTTTGAAAATTTACTCAGCATTTCCCCATCTTGAATACTTGAAGTGTTAGACTCAAGGTTATATCTTCCTTCCAATTCTATGGCTCCTCTCCAGATAGTCAAGAACAGGCCAGCTATAACAACTGTAAGTTCTTTCTGTATTCTGGGAAATGGTCTGGATGACTTGAACTCATTGAGGAGAAGGTGCTGTCTTATGCTTTCTCATCTTAGACTTCAAATTCTTATTGGCCATTTTGGTTTTGTCTCAGTCTTATTTTATTTATTTTCTTTGTTACATTTTAAGTTCCAAAATGTCTCCCTCTCTCCCTCCCCACCTCACACTTAGAGAAGGCCACCATTTAACACAGATACAGAAAGAGAGAGAGACAGAGATAGAATCAGACAGACAGAGACAGAGAGACAGAGACAAAGAGAGGGGTAGGGAATAAAACCATACTAAACATATTTCTATTTATCAGTTCTTTGTCTGGAGGTGGAAAGCATTTTACTCCATAGGTTTTTGGTAGTTGATTTGAGTATTTAATAAGACTCAGAATAACTCATTGCTGTTATTGTATACAACATTCTCTTGGTTTTGCTCATTTTAGTCTTCATTTCTATATTTTTATAAAATCAGCCAACTCATCATTTCTTACAGCAATAGTAATATTCCATCATGATCATATACCACAACTTGTTTAGACATTCCCCAACTGATGAGCATCCTGTCAATTTCCAATTCTTTGCCATCACAAAGAAAGCTGCTATAAATATTTTAGAACATATAGCTTCTTTTCCTTTTTCCCTGATCACCTTGGCAAACAGACCTAATAGTGGTATTGCTGGATCAAAGGATATGCATAGTTTGATAGCCCTTTGGGGCTTAGTTCCAAATTGTCCTCCAGAATGGTTGGATTAGTTCATGACTCCACCAGCAAAGCATTAGTGTCCCAATTTTCCCACATCCCCTCCAACATTTATTATTTTCCTTTTCTATCATATTAGCCAATCTGATAGGTGTGAGGTAGTATATCAGAGTTGTTCTAATTTGCATTTCTCTAATCGATAGTGATTTAGAGCATTTTTTTCATATTACTATATGTAGCTTTGATTTCTTCATTTGAAACTGCCTATTCATTTCCTTTGACCATTTATCAACTGGGGAATGGCATATATTCTTATAAATTTGACGGTTTGAGATATGAGATCTTTATCCAAGAAACTATCTATAAAGTGGTGTTTTTTTTTAAATTTTCTGCTTTCCTTCTGATCTTGGCTACATTGGTTTGATTACATTAAATTAAAGAGGTTTTGTACAAACAAAACCAGTGTGGCTATATCTCAGTCTTAAAATCATTCTCCTTGGTAGAGAAAAGAAGAAAAATCAATGTTCAGTAATTTCTTCTTCTTTCAGTCCCCCATTATCATCTTTTCAACTACATTAAGCAGGATTTTAGCCTGTCAATGATCTTGTTGGTTCCACATAATTTTATAAGTCTTTTTTTATTGTCTTTAACATTTACTCCAAGCCTCAGCTTCTTCTAGGCTTCAGCCTTCCTGATATTATTCCTACAGGATCCTGATTATGTACTACCTTGTAAAAAATCTTTTTGCTGCTTTACTGAGTTCATTTACATATTGTATTATTATTCATTTTTTACAATTTTATTTATTATCTCCCTAATGAAATTGTAAGCTCCTTAAGGGCAAATATCATGTCTTATGCTTTGTATTCCTTATGACACTGATTACAGAGCCTTTCACACAATAGGTATTTTATAAATATTTGTGGATTTGATCAGAAATTCTGTACTGATGGAGTCCATATTAATAGGTTTTATTAGATTCTTCAAAAGCTTTGGGGGCAAAAAGTTCTAAGTAAATGTGTAGTTTCTACTTTCTTTCTCAAGGCTTACTTACCAACAAGTGATAAACATTCTATCTTTGGCAATGTGTATTTCTTTATCAATAGAATGTACATTTGCCAAATCAAGTTTCCAAAAACAATTTTTAAATACAGAGCATTACTAATGAGTTAGTTAGCCACTGGGGACATGGCAGAAACATACAGATTTTTTTAAAAAGAAAGGAGCATTTAAAAAGACACAGGGCAGGATTAAACCAGGATTTAGTAAGAGAAATGGATCAGAGAATGAAAAATAGAGAAGAGCAGTTTGAGAGAGGAAACTGCCACATGGAAGGTAAAGCAGAGCTGGCATGCCCCACAGGGTAATCAGGCATTTGCCCAGTAACCTATGAGATAACTCACACTTTCCAGGGTGTGTGGGAAGTGATTGTAGGCAAGAGCAGCGCCCCAAAAACTCTTGAAATTCTGCCTAATGGCCTGGCATCATAGGAGTTTTCCTGGTCTGCTTTTGGAGGTCGTCCAATCCTAAAGACAAAGGACCAAACCATAAAATTTTAAAAAAATTAAACATTGGCTTTTATGCCCAAGGCCTAATGAAACTGGATCATGAGTCAAAAATAATTTAGTATACTCTGTCTCTCCTATTTAGTTTCATTTGGGGCTAAAATTTTCCCCACATTCCCCTTTCCCCTAATCTGTGTTTACGTAGCATATGAGTACATTTACTATAGGCAGCCGCTTGGCTTACCTCCCCTAGTGCTATGGGGAGGAGCAAGGGAAAAAAAGGCAATTGGGAAGTTTCACAGGTGGCGTTAATTCATGTGGATGGGGCCAATACAAATTAGGAGAGGCTAGTAGGATTTTTACGGGCCTGGCAGTGTTGAAGATCTGTTTATGAGTTCATGGTATTTAGGATTACCAAAAGCTAATGCCATGGGCAAAAGTGGTTCCAATTTTCTTAGCTTTCCACATTTCTGTTTCTAGCTTTAAGGGGGAAAAAAAGGCAGTTACCCACAAACACCAGCTCCACTTAACTAATCCATGCTAAGGGCAGCCCAATGTTAGCATGAAGACTAAATTAGAAGTAACTGAGCTTTTCCTCTCCACTTATATATAAATCATACATAATCAGGAAGCAAACAACAACAACAAAACGAAACAAAAAAGCCATTTCTCCTGAATGATTCTAGTATGCAAATCAGATCAAAAGGGAATGTTGTACCAGGGGAGATCTGTAGGAATGGCTCATGACTTACTCCAGCACAGGTACCCTTAAGAATCCCAACAGTGACAAAAACTCCCCTTTATGGTAAATGGTATTGCCTAGTTATTAGCTGTGATTATGCTGAGACCAAGTCAGGCCTCTCTCAAAACATGGGGAGCTCCTCTCAGGTGGGCATCCCACTGTCCTACTATGACAGAGCAATTGACATTTTCAGAGCAGAAAGAAAAGGAATTTCGCGGTGCTCTTGCTTTCCTGACCTAGTCAGGATGCCAGTGGATGGTGAACACTGGGTGCAGGCCCTACACTCTAGTGGAGGCCATGGTTTGATGACTCAGGCCAGACAAAGGAATCTGAATTGCTACCCACCATCCCCAGAGATGAGGATAATGGCATAAGTGTGCCTTTGGGAAGGAATGTGCTTGCCATATCATCAAGTTAGTTCCCCACCAGAGTCATTTGCCTTTAGACTCAGGGCTTTGTCAAATCAAGACAGATTGACACTGAGAAATGAAAGTATCTGCACCTCTAACATCTCTCCCAAACAAAACAGAAGAAGAAACAAGAAAAGGGGGAGGAGAGTAAGGGAGTACAGGAGGAGGAGGTAAGGAAGAGAATAAAAATATTTTGAAAACTGTAAACTACTCTATATATATATAGAGTAGTTTACAGTTTTCAAAATATTTTCATTTCTGTTACTTTATTTGAGCCTGATTTGTTTACAGGCATGCCTCACTCTACGTGATAAATGTGTCCTTTAAAGAGCTGCTAATTAGAGGCATCTAGATGGCACAGTGGATAAAGCACTAGCCTTAGAGTCAGTTGGACCTGAGTTCAAATCTGCCCTCAGACATTTACTAGCTATGTGACCCTGGGCAAGTTACTTGATCCTATTGCCTTAAAAAAAAGGTTGCAAATTAAACTTTTCTAAGTAGACCCATATATCAGGAAAGTTCATTATGTACTGTACATTTTGAAAATGCAAGGGGATCATGGGCAAATCCTAGGTAGGTCAATGGATAAAGTGCTGGGCCTGGAATCAGGAAGACCTGAGTTCAAATCTGGTCCTAGACCTTTTTTCAACTGTGTGACCCTGGGCAAGTCACTTAAGCTCAAGTTTTCTCAAACTGTAAAATGGGGATAATAATAGTACCTATCTGCCAGGATTGTCATGAAAGAAAATAATGAAGTTCTTAGTGCAGTCCCTGCACATAGTAGGCACTTGATAAATGTTTGTGCCCTTCCTTTTCAGCAAAGAACCTTTTTGTAATTTATTCATTCTCTTACTTGCTAACCATTTATTAAGCATCGATACAATATCCAAAGCCTTGGGCTACTTCCTTGAGAAGATGCAAAAATAATTGACACAGTCCTTCCTTTTGTGTGGGCAACTAGATGGCACAATGGATAGAGTGCCAGGCCTGGACTCAGGAAGACTCATCTTCCCAAGTTCAAATCTGGCCTCAGACATTTATTAGCTGTGTGATCCTGGGCAAGTCACTTAACCCTCTTTGCTTCAGTTTCCTCATTTGTAAAACTGAGCCGGAGAAGGAAATGGCAAACCATTCCAGTATCTTTGCCAAGAAAACCCCAAACGGGATTGTGAAGAGTTGGACATGACTAAAAAGACTGAACAACAACAAAAAGAACCCTCCTTTTATGGAGCTTAGAATCTATCCAGAGGAATATGACACATGTATAGTAACTATAATGGATTTTGAAGTCAGAGGATCTGGGTTGAATCCTGGCTTCACTTACTTAATGCTGCTTATTTAAATCCATGATACTGGATTGAAAAGAATATATCACATTAGGTCACAAATCAAAAATAATTCTTATGCTCTACTTCTCCTATTTTGTCTCATTTTTCTTCATTTCCCCAGCCCAATCTGTGTTGATTAGACATAGGAGTTCATTTATTATAATCGGCTGCTTGACTACTTATAAAAAGCTATCTCTGTGAGTTCTAAGAAAGAAAAGGTCATTTCCAAAGGCAAGGTCGAGGAAGACTTCATGGATAAGGTAATATTTATCTAAGTCTTGAAAGATGGATAGGATTCCAACAGGTAGAAATGGTGGGAGATGGAATTCCAAGTATCAGGAAAGTTCAGAATTTTCTAGTCTTCTTATACCTTATCCTTCGCCATGTACTCTATGATTCAGGGACACTGGCCTCCTTGCCATCCCTCACACAGGTCATCTCTCAACTTCTGGCATTTCCCCCGGCCTTCTCCCGTGTCTGAAATATCTCTCTCCTCATCTCCACCTCCTGAACTCCCTGGCTTCCTTCGAGTCTCATCTAAAATCCTACTTTCTGTGGGAAGCCTTTTCTAATCTCCCTTGATTTTTGTTATCTTCCCTCTACTGATCATCTCCAATTTATCTTACATATATCTTCTTGGCACGTAGTTGTTTGCACATTGTCTCCCCCATTAGACTGTGAGCTCTTTAAGAGCAGAGGCTGTTTTTTGCCTTTCTTTGTACCCCAGTACTTGGCACAGTGTCTAACACATAGTAGGCATTTAATAAATGTTTATTGACTAAGGCAAGAGACCAGTGGTTCCAATTTGTGTGGAGCATCCCACAAATGCAGGAGAGTAAGTAGTATAAGATAAGACTAGAAAGGTAAGGCAGCTATAGCTTGGGGAGGGCCTTAAATGATAGGCTAAAGAGTGTGGACTTCATACAATAATCCCATTAGTTTCCATTTATATAACACTGCATGCTTACAAGCACTGTTCCATAGGGATCCTGAAGGGTTTTGAACAGAGGAGTGACATGGTGAGATAGGAACATAAGGAAGATAAATCTGGCATCAGTGTGAAGCATGGATTAGAAAGGAGATGAAAAGGGGGGAGATTAACTGCTAGAGTCCTGAGCAGTAATGAGGATTGGTGGTGACAATGACAATAGAAAGGAAGGAACAGGGTCAAGAAATATTGTGAAGCAGAATGGAGGCTTGATAGGTCATGGCACTTAATTACTTGTGAAGGGTAAGGGAGAGGGAAAGCTCAAAGATGATGAAGTATGAGGCATGGGGAATGGGTGAATGGTGATGCCATTAACAGAAATAAGGAAGTCAAAAGGAGTCAGCCTAGGGGAAAGATGATCAATTCTATTGTGGACATATTGAGTTGGAGGTGCTGCCAACATATCTAAGTACAGCGACAAGGAAACTCAGAGTTAGTGATTTGAGAGTCATTTGCATAGAAATAGTAAATGAGAATCAGGAAGTGTTGAGAAAGAAGAGAGGAAGACTAAAGACAGAAGTTTGGGGAACATCCACTTTAAGGATGTTGGAAAGAAGAAGAGAAAGAGCAGAAAGGAGTCAAGAAGAAATAGAGTAGGAAGAGAACGATTTTATCATAGGATCATGAAAAGTTAGTGCTGGAAAGAATTAAAGGACTTGAGAAATCAACTAGTCAAATCCTCTCATTCTATAAATCAAGAAACTGACTCTCAGAAAAGTGAAATCATTTGCCCAGGTCATGCAAATTATTAGTAACAGAGCCAAGTATATAGAAATATAGATAGATATCCATTTACATATAATACTGTATTAAGTCAATTTTTTTTGTATTTAACTCATTTCTCACCTGTAAACCACCTCTTCTTTTTATTTTGAGGCAATTAGGGTTAAGTGACTTGCCCAGGGTCACACAGCTAGCAAGTGTCTGAGGCTGGATTTGAACTTTGGTTCTCCTGATTCCAGGGCCAGTGTTCTATCCACTGTGCCACTTCACCGTCCCAGCAACATCTCTTCTTACATCTGTCTTCTCTCTCTCACACAGCCATCACCCTGCCTCAGGCCCTCATCAGCTCTTGCCTGGGCTACTGAAATAACTCCCTAATTGGTCTCCCTGCATCATGTCTCTCTATACCGATCCATGCTGCAAATAATATCTAATATGATTTTCCTAAAGCAGGAATCTAACCAGGTCACTCCGCTACTCAATAAACTCCAATGTCTACCTATTGCTTTTAGGATCGATATAAATCCCTCTGGTTGACTTTTAAAGTCCAAGCTACCTTTTTAGTCTTGTTCTACATTACTCTCCTTCCCACATTCTATAGTCCAGTCATACTGACTTACTTGCTGCTTCTCACATGTAACACTCCATCTCCATCTTGGTGCCTTTGCCCTGGCTGTCTCCATGCCTGGAATGCATCCCTTCACCTCTACCTCCCAGAATCCCTTATTTCCTTTGAAACTAAGCTCAAGAATGACTTTCTCTATGAAGCCTTTCTTGATGCACCCCTAACTGATTGGATAGGGCACTGGGCCTAGAATCAAGAAGACCCGAATTCAAAGCCATCCCCAGACCCTTACTAGCTATGCAACCCTGGGCAATTCACTTACACTCTGCCTGCTAAATTTCCTCCTATCATTTGCTTCCTCAATGAGTGGAGGACAGGCAAAAGGTAGAAAATTCAGAATTTTTTTTAAATTGAGCAAATACTTAGAAAACAGATTGTGCCTCCTTCACAAAATTACTTTCTATTATTTTATAAGTAATTATGTATGCACATATCTCCTACAAAAGAATGTAAGCTCCTTGAGGGCCAGGATCATTATATTTTTGTCTTTTTATCCACAGAATCTGATATATATTAAGCATTTAATAAATGCTTATTACAGAACATTGATTTCTACTCCACTGAAATAAGCATTTGCTTGTATAATATTTGTGGCATATTATATTCAACTCCACATTTCAATTGCAAATTACTTATCCTACTTTCACACTCATTGCTGATGCACATACCCCATGCACCATTGGAAAATCCCTCCAACCAAAGGATTTGTTGAGTCTTACTCACAACTATAAATATACAAATGCCCAGGAGCCTGGAGCTGTGTGTTCTGATACTCATGAGGGCAGTGAGCATGGACTGAATGTGCTAGGTCTTCAGTGTCCCATTGTATAAAATGAATCTCAGTAACATAGCCAGCCCGAATTCTAATACCGCAGAACTTATAGCACTCTGGAAGGTACAGTGGAGAAAAGGCTAGAATTTGAGTCAGGAAGACCTGAGTTTAGATCCAAACTCAGACACTTGCTAATTGTGTGGCCCTGGGTAGTCACTCCCAATTTCTGTCAGACTTAGTTTCCTCAAATGCAAAAATGGGATAATAATAGCACCTACTTACAAGGGTTATTGTGAGGATCAAATGAGATAATATTTGTAAAACACTTTGCAAACTACTTAAAGAGCTTTATAAATTCTTGCTGTTATTATTGTTATTCCTCAATGTGCTATTTATTATTACTACTACTAGTACCACTCATCAATATACTGTTTCTCTCTTGACCAAATTTTTCAGAAAATATTTTTTCAAAGAAAGACAGACAATGGTTATTTCGATGGTGAAATTTTTTTAATGTTTATCGGGTACATGTGTTGCTCTTCATACTTCACTGTAATTTTTTGAACTCATCTCTGAGGGTATTACTCCCAACAAAGCAGATCACAAATCATACCTGCCTGTCCATCCTGTACAACTTTCACCCAGGACCTTTCATAAGTGCTCCACAAGGAACTCCACAAAGTGGGAGCACAGAGGCTTTTCACTGGGCATCCTTCCCACTCATGACATGACCAGCCTATCTGGTTTTCCCATCATGCATTTTTATGACATTTTACAAGATTTCTCCAATGGAGGGGCAACTAGGTGGCAAAGTGGATAGAGCACCGGCCCTGAAGTCAGAAGGACCTGAATTCAAATCCAGCCTCAGACCATGTACTTGACACTTATCAGCTATGTGACCCTGGACAAGTCACTTAACCTTAATTGCCAAAAAAAAAAAAGATTTCTCCAATAGAATTCCTTGATTGTAATGAGTCTCACTATGCCCACCATTCATCTCTCTCTATTGCACTTTAAATTGTCTATTTCGCTACAATTTGCTTTTTGTCTTCTAGTTCATAGTTTGATTTGAAGGGTACCTTCAGGAACATGTCTGCTCATTGGCTATTGAGCGAGGATCTCATCTCCAGCAGCTAAATAAATGTTTATAGAAGGCCTAAAAGTTATGTGATTCTTAATACCCTCCACCCCTTTTCTAACATCACTGCAGAAGCATAATGAGGCCACACAGGACTAGAGGTCAATTGCGACATTTCATGAGTATCAGGGCCAAGAAATTCATCACCAAGTAGCCGATCCACTGGTAATGAACTCCTTTGTAATTAGTAAACTGACCCTTGCAAAGTCTATATGGTCCATTCCCAGGACAGCTTGGTAGAATCTGCCAGCACTGTGTTCCAGTGGGATAGCCTTAGAGTCAACAGAGAGTCAACTTTCTGCCACGATGGGGCATCACAGCAGAACTTTATGGAAGGTTATATTTACAAGTCTAGGAAAACCTGCTTTAAGTGTAGGAAGGAGAAAACAGTCTTCAAAGAGGTTGAAAAGCTGATCCAAACTGTAACAAAAAATGCAACAGGTCAAAATGGAAGTAAAATAAATTGGTAATACAATGATAGATGATAATTTTGACTCCTCTACACTAGAGGAGAAATGTGATTTAATAGAAACCTTGCTGGCTGGGATATACATCTACTATTAGCTCATTTTGGGGATTTCAGTGAAGAAGAGAAGCTCACAATGATGTGATGCTTTGAGGTTTACAAAGTGTTTTACTTCTCTAGACCTCAGTCTCCCTATATGTACAAGAGGACTAGATTAGATCAAGGGTGGGAAACCTGCAGACTGGAGACCACATGTGGCTTTGACTGAGTCCAAGTTTTGCAAAACAAACCCTTTTGCTAAAAGGATTTGTTCTGTAAAGTTTGGATTCAGTCAAAGGGCTGCACTTGAGGACCAAGAGGGCCATATGTAGCCTTGAGGCCGCAGCTTCCCCACCCTTGGATTAGATGATTTCTTAAGTCCCATTCTGCTATTATGACTAAGAATAATGATAACTGACATTTGAGGTTTGCAAAGCACTTCAAATATTCTACATTATCTTATTTGATCCTCATGACAACCCCATGTGGTATTAGAAATTTTTATTCTCATTTTACAAATGAAGATAGCGACACATAGCCATGGTCACACAACTAGTAAGTACCTGAGGTAGCATTTGAACCCATATCTTTCGGACACCAAGTCCAGTGCATGATCTGCTAGGCAATACTGCCTCAATATAATAAAATAGTTCACATCTATATAATGCTTTAATATTAACAAAAGGAAAATGAAATTATATTATATACATCTCCTTCTTTATTCAATCATCCTTAGGAGAAACTACTAAATTCCTCTTGCTCTCTGTCCCATACTTCCCTCTTCATCTTTTTTCTTCTGTTTCTTTCTCCCTTTTCTTCACTCCATTTTTCTCTTTCTCCCTCTCTCCCCTCTCTCTTTCTCTCTGTCTCCTCCCCCACCTCTGTCTTTCAAACTCGCCCTGTCTCTGGTTTTGTTTCTCTGTCTCTCTCAGTCTCTATCAATTTCCCTCTCCCCTCTCTCTTTCTTTCTCCCTCTCTTTCCTCCCCCATTTTTCCCCTCACTCTCTTTCCCCTTTCTCCTTTCCTTTCTCTTTCTCCCCTCTCTTCTTCTTTATCTATCTCTCCCTCCTTCCTCCCTCCCTCTCTCTTCTTGCTCACCTTCTCTTTCTCTCTCTTGCCCCTCCCTCCTCCTTTCCTCTCTCTTTCTCCCCTCCCTTCCTCTTTATCTCTCTTTCCTACCTCCCTCCCTCCATCCCTCTTCTTACTCATGTTCCTTTTCTCCCTCTCTCCTCCCTCATCATCCCAGTGGTGAGACCACTTCCCTAGTTAACGAAATTCTTAAGATTATGCTGAAGCTGAATGGAGGTCAGTACCAACTGTCACAGTTCCATCAGGAAGAGGATGAGTCTCAGACAAGGAAAACTGAGACGAAAAGAGTTAACACATCCTAGAAAGAAGGTTCCAAGAACACTTATGGGAAAGAGAACACCTTTTATTCAGGTAAAATGAGGCAGCAATAGTTCTTTAACATTCAATCGTAAACAACTTAATAATGGCAGTAGAAAGAGTCCCACATATGTGAGGCCCTACTGCAATCCTGAAGCCAGAGACAAAAATCATTCTTTTTTCCCTTTTAAAATTGGAATGAGTCATATCGTGCCAGCATATATGCTCACAGATATTAAATATACACAGAGGGGGTGAATATCAAAACTAATCTGTTCAGATACAAAAAGAGGCAATTACTAACTGTCTTATTTTTTAAAACAAGTTAAATTTCTCATTTCTGGTGTCTGTCATAACCAATTGTTCTACTTTTTCCTTGTGAAATGAGTTGTTTCTTTATGCCAAATGCTTAAAAGGAATAAAGAATAGCAGTCTTGGAAAGCTTTTCTAGGGACTCAGGAGACACCACTTGACTTGTGGTCTAATTGGCTCTGGACTCAGAAATCAGTCTATTTTATCCTTTCTTTACCTAAAATCATCCACCGTAGCTCTTTTGTGTTCCAAATGAGGAAACTGAGGCTGTGAGATGTGAAGTGACTAGTCCAAGGTCACAAAATAGGTCAATGGCAGAGCTAGAATAAAAATCATAATATCTCAGAATTTGAGAATTTAAAGAGGCCTAAGCCACCATTTAATTTAAAACATGCCCAAAAGGAATAGCCTTAATACATCTGACAAGTAACCATTCAGCCTCTCTTGAGTACCTCCAAAGATGGAGAACCCACTACATCTTTAGGCAAATTGTTCCACTTTTGGATAAATCTAATTGTTAGGATTTTTTTTTCCTGACATCAAGCCTAAAGGCCTTTATTACCTAGGCCCTTCCTTCCTACCTTTCCAGTCTTCTTACACCTTACTATCCCAACATGGACTCTTCTCTCCAGTGAAACTGACCTCCTCACTGTTGAATAATTGATTAAATTTCCCTCTTTGTAACTTCCACCCATTGCTACTGGTTCCTTTGGTTGGGGTAAAACAAAACTACTCCACACTCCACCTGAGTGTCTTCACATTCATGAATTTATCGTTGTTCAGTTCTGTCTGCTAACTCCGCTTAAGGTTTTCTTGACAAAGATACTGGAGTGCTTTGCCATTCCCCAGCTCATTTCAGAGATGAGGAAACTGAAGCAAACAGGGTTAAATGACTTGCCCACAGTCGCACAGCTAAGTGTCTGAGACCAGATTTGAACTCAGTCTTCCTGAATCCAGGCCCAGCACTCCATCCACCTCGCTACCTAACTGCCCTGCCTTCATGAATGCAGCTATCCTATTGCCCCACCAGTCTTTTCTCCTCCACGCTAAGCAAGCGCATGTCTTTCAACTGCTCTTCATGGATTCAAAGCCCTTCATAATTCAGGTTATTCTCTTCTGAACTCTATTCAGCTCACCAATGTCTTTCTAAACACAATATTCCAGATGAGTTCTGATGAGATTGGAGTAAAGCCTCACCTCTCTCAATGCAGCCAAAAGTAGTATTAACTTTTTTGGTCAATGCATCCCACTGCTTACCTTCATTAAGCTTACATCTACTAAAATTTCCAAATCATTTTCAAACTGTTGACTAACTATGCTTCCCCTTTCTTGAACTTGTGAAGTTGATGTTTCTTTCTACCCAAATGTAAGACTTAACATTTATCCCTCTTAAAATGTATCTTACTAATAAGAAGCTTAGTGTTCTAGACTATCAAAGAGCTTTGGGATCTTGACTTTGTCATCCACTGTATTAGCTAGTCCTCCCAGCTTTGTATCATCTGCATTATTGGATGAGCATGCCATATTTATATGAATGATTAATAAAATATTAAACAGCAAAGGGCCAAGCACAGATCCCTAGGGCACTCCACTGGAGACTTCCAGGCAAGGCTGACATCAAACCACTGATGGTTACTCTTTGAATCCAACCAAACAACCAGTTCTGAACATCCCTAATTGCATCATCATCTAGTCCAGGGTTGGGGAACCTGCAGCCTTGAGGCCCTCTTTGTCCTCAAGTGCAGCCCTGTGACTGAATCCAAACTTCACAGAATCCTTTTATTAAGGGGATTTGTTCCATGTAGTTTGGATTCAATCAAAGGGATGCATTTGAGCACCTAGAGGTGGCCTCGAGGCTGCAGGTTCCCCACCCCTGATCTGGTCCATATCTCTCAGTCTTCTCCAAATAATAGCGTAAGACAGGGGCAGCTAAGTGGTACAGTGGATAGAGCACTGGCCCCCGAGTTAGGAGGACCTGAGTTCAAATCTGGCCTCAGACACTTAACACTAACTATGTAACTCCAATTGCCTTGCCAAAAAAATAATAATAATAATAGCATAAGATACCTAAGCAAATGGTTGGCTAAATTTTGGTAAATTCCACCTACAACATTATCTTCATCTAGTAGTTTCGTTACCCTGTCAGAAAACAAAATAAGGTTAGCCTGATGGTTAACTTGTTCTTGATGAAGTCATACTGGCTTCTTAAATTCACCATTTTCAATAGTAGCACCTACGTCCAAGATTGCTGTGGAGATGAAATGTGATAATAATTGTAAAATGCTTAGCACAGTGTCTGGCACAAAGTAAACACTACATTAGCTCTTGTTGTTAATTGAATTCCCACATCACTACCCTAAGCTTGTGCTCTGTTGTGCTCACCAACTACTTCTTTAATGATTTGTTCTAGAATTTCCAAAGTCAAGCTTATTGAACTATAAATTTCTGAATCTGATCTCTTTATTTTTTTTTAAATTGAGACATTTGCCCATATTCAATTTAGTGGTACCTCCCCTGTTTTCCAATTTTTTTTTCAAATAGTGACAGTGATTCATAACCACATCTGTCAGGTTTCCATAACTGAAAATGTAATTCATCTGATCCAGATGACTTGAATTCATGAAGGGCTCCTCTGTGCTCTCTTAATTTTCATGGGTATTAACTCCCTGTTACCCATTTTTGTTCTGTCATTTTCAGTGCAAAAGTCATCTTCTTGACAGAGAAAACAAAAGCAAACTGAGAATGAGCAGCTGTGCCTTCTTTCTCTGTGGTTAGTTATCTTAGACCTAACCACACTAAGCAAAGGTCTAATCCTTATTTTGATCCTACTTTTTTTTCCTAGTATAATTAAAAAGAAAAAAAATCCATTTTATAATCTTTAGTTTTCCTTGCCAAATTTATTCTGAATGTTAGTGCTGCTGACACTCTTTTTACAGGACTATGCCCCACTCTTCATTCATCTTCTGTTCCCTGGCCTTGTCTTCATATTATATACATAACATAAGATGATTGGTTAACTCCCTATGCTTCTACCTTGGTCTCCTCAAACTACTTCCATTTTTCCTCCTCCTTGGAATTATTTCCCTTTGTGTCTTCAGAGCTTTATTCTTAAGTATTTCCTTCCCTCCTAGACTAACTTCCCTGTAGGATTTTAATCAGTCCACTCCCACCTATCTGTCCTCTGAGTTCTTTGAAATGTGATTTTTTAAAAAAAAATTATCTATTTCAAATTGTGCCCAGATTTCTTCTCCCTCTCTATCCCAACTCCAGGAGGGAGTGTTGACTTCTCCCCAAGGTTCCCATCAATTCTGCCCCAGCAATCAGTACCACCCCAGTAGTAGGGATCAGCTGCAGAATGGAAATTCCCCTTATTCATTCTTCCACCTTTTAAAGGATAAAATTATTGTTAAGGCAAGTCAAGAAGTTATTCTGTTTTGTTTTTAGCAAAGAGAGAGTTCTAAAAGATACCTGGGCACTAGGTCTCATAGTAGACAGAGTGCTAGGCCTGCAGTCAGGACGACTTGAGTTCAAACCCAGCCTCACACACTTACTAGCTGTGTGACCCTGGGCAAGTCACATAATTGCCTCAGTCTCCTCATCTATAAAATGCTGGAAATGGCGGGAGGAATAGCTAAGTGGTGCAGTGGATAGAGCTTCGGCCCTGGATTCAGAAGGACCTGAGTTCAAATCCGGCCTCAGACATATAACACCCACTAGCTGTGTGACCCTGGGCAAGTCACTTAATCCCCACTGCCCAACCAAAAAAAAAAAAAAAACTAAAACGGGGGTAATGATATCACCTACCTTCCAGGGCTGTTATGAAGATCAAATGAAATAATAATTGCAAAGTGCTTTTAGCACAGTATCTGGCACAAAAGTAAATACTATATAAATGTTAGCTTTTAGTACTAATTGAATTCCCATGTCACTACCTATACCCTAGGCGTGTTCTCTGTTTCCCAAACTATTCATCTATTTCCCCATTTTGTCCAAGGAGGATATAGTATATTTTAAAGACAAAATCATTTCTATTTCTCCCGCAACTGACCTTCACCCAAATGCTTTTTGATGTTCTCATGTAAGAATACCTTCTATCCCCTCTGAATTTTATCTATCTTGCTTATTTTGAATAAAGCTTATCCAACCAGAGCCACATTCCTGTTATGAGTTTCATTCCACCAAGTCTCAATGACCCCTGTTAGGTCAAATTTTCCTGTTGCATTGGTACTTCCCGCTTGTTACCTAAACTTTGGCCATTTCAGACCAAGAGTTTTACTGCTGGCTCCTTTCTTGTGTACTATCTCTTGTGAGTTTCAGGGTCCCTCAATTTTGTGTTGCTTCTTCACTATATCTACACTCTCTGGTATTTAGCTTTGGGAATATACACAGGTTGTCTTCTCCTTTTCCACTCTTCTTCATGACAATAATAGGCAAAGAGATGGGGGAAAGGAATAAGCACTTTGTAAAGGTGTAGTACCTTTTACGTGCCAGGCATTTTACAAATATTATCTCATTTGATCCTCACAACAACTCTGGGAGAAGGGTGCTATTTTTATCCCCATTTTACAGTTGAGGAAACTGAGGCAAAGAGAGGTTACATGACTTGCCTAAGGTCACATAACTAGTAAGTGTCTGAGGCCAGATTTGAATTCAAGTCTTCCTGAGTCCAAGCCACTATGCCACCTAGCTAGAGTTTACATATTGTTTTAAGGTTTGCAAAGAACTTCATGTAATTTATCTCATTTTACATCATTTTTATTTTAAAGACCTTTTGATTATATTTTCAAGATACTAAGCAAATATAATTTTACCAGACCTTGGTAAATGTATTCCATTTGTGACCAGAAGTCTATCATACCTACATGTTAACATGTAGTCCAAAAGTCCAAATCCAATTCTTGGACTCCGTTTGCTTAACCATCTGTTCACTTCCCAAATCAGTTTTTTCTTTTTTGCATCCTTTACCTTTAATGGGCAACAGCAATGGAAACATACCACCTATGGTCATTTATTCATTCATTCAATAAACATGTTTTCAGCTCCTACTACGAGCCAGGCACTATACTAAGTACTGGGGATACAAAAAGAGGCAAAAGAAAGTCCCTGCTCTCAAGAAGCTTGCAATCTAATGGGGGAGACAACATCAAGCAAATATATACAAAACAAGCTATGTGCAGAATAAATGGGAAGTAATTAAAAAAGGGAAAGCATTTGAAATAAAAGAAGTTAGGGAAGGCTTCCTGTAGAAGGTGGAATTTTAGTTGGGACTTAAAGGAAGGAAGAGAGATAAGCATTTGGGGTTGAAGAAGGACAGCATTTCAGCCATGGGGGACACTCAGAAAAAATTACCAGAGCAGAGAAATTGAATGCCTTGTTCATGAAACAGCCAGAAGGATGGTGTCATTGGATAAATACCTGCCAGCAAGTAAAGTATAAGAAGACTGGAAAGGTAGGAGAAAGCTAGGTTTATACAGGGTTTTGAATGCCAAATAGAGCATTTTGTATTTGCTCCTGGAAGCAATAGGAAGCCATTGGAGTTTATTGAGTAGGGTGGTGACATGATCAGACCTGCGTTTTAGGAAAATCACTTTAGTAGCTGAATAGAGGATGGATTGGAACGGGGAGAGACTCAAGGCAAGCAGACCCATTAGTAGGCTATTGCAATAATCCAGGTGATGAGCCTACAACACAGTGGTAGCAGTGTCAGAGGAAAGAAAGGGGCATTTCGGAAAGATGTTGCCAAGATGAAATCAGCAGGCCTTGGCCACAATTTGGATATGTGGGTGAGAGATGATGAAGAATACAAGATGGCTCCTAGGTTGCAAGCCTGAAGGCCTAGAAGGATGGTGTTTGTCTTGACAGTAGTAAAGAAGGTAGTGGGGGAGGGTTTGGAGAAAAGATAATGAGTTCTGTTTTGCACATAGTGAGTTTAAGATGTCAGTTTGAGATATCTGAAAGGTAGTTGGAGATGCAAGATTAGAGGTCAGCAGAGAGAACAGGGCAGGAAAGGGATCTTTGAGAATCATCAGCAAGGAGACTGGTAATCAAATCCATGAGAGCTGATGAGATCACTAAGTGAAGAAGTAAAGAGAGAAGAAAAGAGGGCTCCAGACAGAACCCTGAGGGACACCTACAGTTAGAGGGTGTGATCTGGAGGAGGATCCAAAAAAGGAGACAGGGAAGGAGAGGTAAGATAGGTAGGAGGAAACCAGTAAAGAGTGGTGTCCCAAAAACCTAGAGAGAAGAGAGTAAGGAGGAGGAAAAAGTAATCAACAGTGTCAGAGGCTGCAGAGAAGTCAAGGAGAAGGAGGGATGAGAAAAGGCCATTGACCTGACAACTGAGAGACACCTGTAACTTTGAACAGAGCAGTTTGAGTGCAATGACAAGGTTGGAAGCCAAATTGTAAGTAAGAGATTAAGAAAAGTATGAAAGGAGAGAAAAGAGAGGGACCTGTTGTAGACCCTTTTGAGGAGCTTTGCTACAAAAGGCAGAAGAATTATAGGAAAATAGTTTACAGGGAAGGAAACAGTTTTTTTCACAATGAAATAGACACAGGCAAGTTTGCAAGGAGTAGGAAATGTGTCAGTGGAGAGGGAAAGATTGAAAATAAATGAAAGAATGATCTTCAATATCTTGACCCAGTTTTCATAGTCTTTGTAAATAAAATTGTTTGATTCTAAGCCAATTGTTCCTTCTATTTCACCAGACTGCCTCGTTTTCAAGTCCACCATAGAAGTAGCAAACCTTATGCTAAAGTCTAGCGAGTGAACAACTTCACATGATGCTATCCACTCTCTGAAATCTTAATGAATATGGATTGAATCTGTGATTTCACTGATTAAGGGAACTCCCAATGAGGAAACCTCTCCTACAAATGCAGGTCAGCCCCTTCTCTGCAACTTGTCATCTTAGATTATTTGTGGAGGGTTCTGAAAGCTTAAGTGACTGTCCTAGGTCACAGCCAATTATGTATCAGCGGCAAGACTAGAACCTAGGTCTTCCTGGAGTCAAACCAACTATATACCCACTACTCTATGCTGCCTCTGAAGTTATGTAGCAAGGAATAGTGGATGTTTGCCAAACAGCTCAGACTAGTAGATGTTGGCCAAAATCAGGCTTTCCTCTCCTTCCCAATTAAAGCTCCATTGTTTAATATCTTCCCCTACCTAAGTGAAACATTCCAAAAAAGAATGGTAGAACACAATTAGAAAATCTATTTCCCAAATGTTGCTGCTTTTGTTCAGTCGTGTGCCTGGCACATAGCAAGGACTTGTTTTGATTTGACCTGAAAGGAGGAAGGAATACAATGTTTTCTCTGGAGAATCTTAAATCCTAAAGGGATGAAAGTATTAGAATCACAAAACTCACAAATGACAATAATAGGACCTACTACAGTTGTATAGTTAGACTAAAAGTTCAGAGGCATGTTGGCATATTTAAAGCAATGAAAGGCAGTTAATAGTTAAGTCTAAAAATGTTTCATGAAGAAAGTAAGTTTAAGAGGGAAGTAAAAAACAGATACAGTTTATAGTTAGGGGAAAAAATCATGCCCCTCTGACTAAACCTCTAGGGGCTGACTAAACTAAATTAAGTCCCTACAAAAGGATTTGTCTGTATTTCAGTTAGTGGGATGGGGAGGCCAATACCAGAATACAAATAGCCCAATACTTAATTCTGGTATCATGAAACAACCCTACAGTCTCCAAAGAATCAAATGGAGTGTTAATCAAAGAAAAATGAAGCTATGTACATGAAGTTGATTAGAGTAGCTAGATTGTACCATATAAGTAACATGAATCCCCTTTACAATACACACGTGGAATCATCCATATAGAGACAGTGTATTCCACTTAGGGGTAGCTCCAGTGGTTGGAAAAGTTGTCTTTACATCAAACCTAAGTTTTTCTCTGCTACTTCTATGCATTGTTCTTAATTCTGACTTCTAGGGTCAAATGTAACAAGTCTGTTTCTTGTCCATATGATAACCTTTCCAATACATGAAAAAAAGTGTTATATACCTCTTAAGTTTTCTCCTCTCCAGGTCAAAAGTCCCTAATTAATTCAACAGATCCTCATATGGGTTGTTTGTCCTTCATTTCAAAGAGGATCAATAGCATCATGGGGTGATGTCTTGACTTGTACATGAATTGGATATAAGTAAGGCAGAGTTACATAAAGTTGTCAACTTTACTCTCTCTTCCAGAGACATTGTACAAGTCCAAAGGCAAGACAAAAGTCAGGACGACTGGTGATGACTGGATTCAGGATTCAGTGGGTGACCTTGACATCTTCAATATCTGACCAAGCTGTAACTGCTCCACAGAGCCTGCTTCAGCCCCTTCATAGCCATTGGAACAAGTTGTTCTCATATGCCCATTCCACCAGGGGAAGTCTTCACGTGCTTGGGATAGACATCCCACTGACTAACCAATGGCTTTGAGGCCTGTCAGCCCATCTGCTGAGAGTTTTACTAGGATATGGCCACTGAACATGCTACAGCTTCTTTGAGCCACAGGTGAAAGTTGGGTGAAGGTGGACACCAGAGGTGGGTGAACAACCCTGAAAAGGGCTCAGCAAGCCCTCAAATCAGAGACACTAGTCCTCTGAACAGCCCATGCATCCCAGATTGTCATATGACATAATCTCAAGACCTTCCACCATTGTGTTTACTATCTTCTGATCACTCTTCTTATCAATTTATTATTATTATTATTATTATTATGGCATTTCTTATCAATTTCCTCCCTGCAACTTGGAGCACAGAACTGAGCACAATACTTCAAATGTGGTTTGACAAGGATCCAAGAACCATCACCTCATAGTCCTGGACACTATGCTTTCTTCAACATATTCCAAGTTTGCATCAGCTATCTTAGTTTCCATGACACACTCTTTACTTATATGGAGCTTGCTAACCACTAAAACACCCAAATATTTTTCAGTTGAATTGCTACCTGGACACACTTTCTCCTGGTTGGTGCCACTGTAGCTATTTTGTAAACCTAAGTGCATTATTTTTATACTTAGCCCTATTAAATTTCATCTTGTTAGATTATGGCTCAATGTTCTAAGCTTTTAAGAGCTTTTTTTAATCTGGACTTTATCATCCAGTGTATTAGCTATTATTTCAAGCTTTGAATCAATCACCTGCAAATTTGAGAAGCATGCCATTTAAAACTTTATCCAAGTCACTGATAAAAATATTTAATTGTACAAGGCCAAGCACACAAGGCCAAGCACACAAGGCCAAGCACAGACCCACTCCACTAAAGACCTCTCTCCAAGTTAACATCAAATAATTAATGATGGATCTTTAGATATGGCGATTTGGGTCCAAATCTACCTAATTCAGAGTTCTTAACCTGAGATCTGTGAACTTGTTTGTTTTGTTTTAAGATTTTGATAACTGAATTTTAACATAATTGATTTCCTTTGTAATCCCATGTATTTTATCTAAATCACTTAAAGACATTGTTCTGAAGAGGAGGCCACAAATTTCATCAGACTTCCAAAGAGGTCTACAGCACACACAAAAAAGGTTAAGAACCTCTTGTTTCTAAATGTATTTAGATCTAAAGTTATAGTATTTACTCTGCCTTAGTCACTTTTTCTCCTGTCTCTTCCAATCCAAAGATCATTGTCTTTGGCAAAGAAAACATAAGCAAAATAAAAATTGAGCACTTCTGCCTTTTCTCCATCATTGGTAATCGTTGTCCCATTTGCCTTGAGCAGTGGTCCTACCACTGCTTTGATCCTCTTGTAACTAATATAGCTCATTCATAACTTCAATGTTTCAGAGACTATTCTTAAAATACCATGCAATAATTTTGCATTTATCCTCTATTACTTGCCCCAGCTTCCATCTTCTGTATATGCCTTATTAAAGTCTAAGTTGGTCGATGAGTTCCCTGTATATCCACATCACTGTCTTTTGACAATCCTACCCACTTCACACATGCATGCTTGCACATATACATACACACACATATACACATACCTTTCCCCTCCTCATTTGAATTATTTTCTTTGTTTCTTTTTAATTTAATTCTTGAAAGCTTCCCATTCACATTGGGCTACTCTAGCCTTTCTTTGAACCCCTTCAAGTCTGTTGTCTCAAAATCTAGGATACATGTCCCCCATCTAATCAGCTTGCATGGGTTCAATGATAATCTCTATATAGATGATTCCCAGATCTGTATATGCAATTGTAGTCTCTCCTGAGCACCAGTCATTTATTACCAACTGCATCTTAGATATCTCCAACTGGATGTCTCCTATGTATCTCAAACACAAAATGTAAAAAAAAAAACCCACTAATTATCTCCCCCCGCCCCCACCCAATACCCTCTTTCAAACTTCCCTGTTATTTTTTTATGACATTGCCATCCTGCTAGTCATCCTGGTCTACAATCTCAGAGTCATTCTTACCTTCAATCATCCCACATTGTCAGTTTGTTGCCTTTTCTTGTCATTTTTACCTTCACAATATCTCCTCAATACATCTTCTTCTCTAGTAATTATCTCCCTCCGAACTGCTGTAATAGTCTCCTAACTGATTTCCCTACTTTAAGTCTCTCTCAACTCCAATCTCTTCTCCACTCAGCTGCCAAGGTGATTTTCCTAAAGTGTATGTCTAACATGTCATTCCACTTCATCCCAGCTCAATGAGCTCCTTTGGCTTCCTATTACCTCCAAGATCAAATTAAACTCCTCTGTTTGGCATTTAATACTTTTCATAAGCTGGCTCCTTCCTACCTTTCCAGTCTTCATGTACTTTACTCCCCTCCACACAATATCCAGCTATATTGACCTGTTTGCACTTCCTTGAACAGAATGCCCCATTTACCATCTTTTCACTGACTGTGCCCTATTCCTGGAATGTTCTGCTCCATCATCTGTCTCTTGGTTTTCTTAGTTTCCTTCAAGACTTAGCTCAAGTCTTACCTCCTACAGGAGGCCTTTCTCTGTCCACTCTAGCTATAGTTCCTTCCCCTCTCAGACTGGTTTACATTTATATATAAATATGCATATATGTATGTGTATATATAGATGTATCTAGGTATCTCTATGTTGTCTCCATCAGAATGTGAGCTCTTTGAGGACAGGGACTATGTTTTTGCCTTTCTTTATATCCCCAGTGTTAAGTACAGTGCCCGACACGCCATGAGTGATTCTTCAGCGCTTATTTAATGTGGACTATTCCCAACTTCTCTTTCCATCTTTGACACAAATGTTAGGTTAATGACAAGCATCTACTTCCTCCTCAGAGAGTCCAGACCCCTCATATTCAGGAAAGGCCTCAAATCTGTTATCTGATCCTACATTTCTGTGCCATAATACTTTAGTTATGTGTATCACATTTTCCAGAGGGTAGGGCAGGAAGTTGGAAGAGAAAGACAAACAGTAAGAGAAAGGAAACAAGAAAGATGAGAAATAGAGTCAGAAAGACAGACAGACAGACAGACAGAGAGGAAGGAGGAGGAGGAAGAGGAGGAGCCAAGTGCTTCCTAATTTGGGAAATTATACAACTATATGAAAAATCCAAACTTCTCTTTGAAACAAAAACCCATCTTTCTAACATATATTTTTCCACTGATGGTATATGGCTGTGAATTATGGACTACCAAAACCCAGAAGAGCAAAAAATCATGGGTCACCCAAAGAAGAAGCTACGGTTGAGAAAAGCAGGAGGCTGTTGCTTATTAGCAAGGATGAATTGCCTAGGAGAAGAGGTATAAATGATATCAACAAAGATATGTATGGAGGTAGGCCAGTTATGGGGCCAACACGTAGACAGAGCCTTACACATAATAATTGCTTTAAAATGTTTATTGAACTGAATTTAATGTAGTAAGAGGCAAAGATAGCCCACATGCTACATTGGTATCCTTATAATGATAAGCAACCCAAAGGAAGGCTTCAGTACTTGGAGTGGCAAACATGGAGAAGAATAACACAAAATGGAAAGCAATGGTTGTTGTTGTTGTTCAATCTTGTCTGACTCTTTGTGACCCCATTTGGAGTTTTCTTGGCAAAGATACTAGAGTGGTTTATCATTTCCTTCTCCAGTTCATTTTACAGGTGAGGAAACTGAGGCAAACAGGGTTAAGTGACTTGCCCCAGATCACACAACTAGTAAGTGTCTGAGGTCAGACTTGAACTCAGGTCTTCCTGACTCCAAGCTTGGAACTCAATCCACTGTGCCACCTACCTGCCCCAAGCTATGGGTAGGAGGTTGTAATATACAGAGTTGGATTGAGTACTCACAACAATGAGACCACAGATACATTAAGGCCTTTTTCCTTCCTGCTTCTGCTCATCTTCCAAACTAGACCACCAGAGGTCTTACCTGGAAGATGCTAAACCATGAGACCCTATGCTCCCTGGGACATCACCAGTCTCACCCTCACTTCATTCCATTTTTCTGCCTTGCCACTACACTAGTTCCCTACTCTCAATTCTTCTTAGCTCTTTCTCTGAGAACTATTGCCTTCTCTGAGAACCATTGCCACTAGAAAAGGTATGCCAACACACTTCCACTGTTCTGTTTACCATCTCCGTAACTTCCCATGCCATTAATTCCCTTCCCTGGCCATCACTCTGTATTTGTGTAATCTCCAGAATTAGAAGGTAAGCTCCTTGAGGTCAGGAACTATCTTGCTTTTGTATTTGTATTCCTAGTGCTTAGCAAAGTGTTTAGCACATAGTATATGCATAATAAATGATTTTCATACATTTATCAGTTCCTAAAGTGCAGTGGATAAAGCACAGGGCCTGGAGTCAGTAAGACCTGAGTTCGAATTTGACCTCAGACACTTACTAGCTGTGTGGCACTAGGCAAGTCCCTTAACCCTGTTTCCCTCAGTTTCCTTACCTGTAAAATGAACTGGAGAAGGAAATGGCAAACCGCTCCAGTATCTTTGCCAAGAAAATCCCAACGGGGTCGTGAAGAGTAGGACATGACTGAACAATAAAAACTACCTCTAATTCATATTGTTTACCTCTGGCCTAAAGTGGGTGCTCAATAAAAACTTAATTGTTAATTGAGTGATTGATACACAAAACTATGGTTTTAAATTATATGTTTAATGGTGCTTAATAAATGTTTATTGATTTATTATTAGAGTAGCTTCAAAATAAAAATCTAATTTGTCTAAAGGATTTTCTAACTAGTCAATAGCACCATCTGCTGTTTACATGTGAAAATACCCACTCAAATGCTATGATGCTTGTTTTGGATCCTAGATTTTATCTCTGTGCATATGATTATAGGATCGTAGACTTGGAATTAGAAGAGAAGTTCTGTAGAAGTTTTGCATGTAAATCCCCTATCCAGTTACGCAGATCAGGAAACTAAGTCCTAGAAAGGTTAAGTGATTTGTTTAAGCTCATACAAGACAACTAGTCAAGTCAACAAGCATTGATGCTTACTATGTGTCAGGCCCTATGCTAAGCACTGGGGATATAAATACAAGCAGAAAGAAAGACACTGCCTGCCCTCAAAGAATTTAAATTCTAGTAGGGGAAGGAAACACACAAATGGGGGTTTAAAGGGAGTGGGCAGTGTTACCAGGAGCAAGTAGCAGAACCAAGGTCTTTTGGTTCCAAATCCAGTACTCCCTTCGTCAATGCAGCTCATCATCCCTTATCCATGCCTTCTCATCCTTTGTGATTTTTGTCCATGACCATAGAGATCCACCTAGAGGGCTTCCTTTGGTGTTCTTTTTTATCTTGGAGATTACCACTTAGGTGGTAATCCTATCTGCTTTCTTTCATTCTTACTACATGATTAGCTCACTTGCCTCTCCTCTCATATATATGAAGAAATTGAAACTCAGAAAGGTTAAAGTATGTATGACCCATGGTCATACCACTACTAAGCTGAAGCCAACACCTTCTAAATGATATCTTTTATACTGCTTTGTGTCAATTTTTAGTAATGTGTACATCTCTTTAGTTTACTTATCATTTCAATTACTCTTAAAATTTATAAGCTTTGAATCATGGAATATCCAATCAGATCCTTTAGGTTTAAACTTATGCTTATCTATTATCAAAATGGTACTTCTAAGACCCACTCAAAGTCATGCTTCCTCTTATCCTGTATCTCTGATGGAGTCTCAAAATTCATTTTGGTTTGTTTTTTATTCAGGTTTCAGATTTCATTTCAAGTTTAGTACATTCAAGATATGCCCAGGTTTTTAAAAAAATCAAAGGGAGTGGAGTGGGGAAGAGTAATGAGAAGAATGAGAAAGAGATGGGAATCAGTGGTGTGCTGGAGCCAACTCATAAGGGATTCCTAAAGACTGATTGTTAGATTTTCAGTGTGAATAGTTACACCTCAAAAATTAACAAACACTACAAATCAGAGCTAGATTTATTGTTTTGTTGATTGTCTTAAGAAAGAAATGGGGGAAACGTTAATGATGCATATTAAACTTAAAAATATGTCCTTCACACATGCATACATACATACACATAAATGTATGATGAATGTGACATCTTTTTTAGGTGTTATTTCTAGAAGATGTAACCTTCATAAAACTGATCCACTTTGGTCTCCTTCATATTAGTGGTTAGAGTATAGGCTTGTTTTACTGTGATGTTGAATGGTTTGCCTTAGATTCAAACAGATATCATTCGGTCATTTTTGAGATTATGCCCCACCTTTTTGTTGACTATGAGGACTATATTTCTTCTAAGGGATTCTTGCTTATACTAGTATATGTGAAGATCACCTGAATTAAATTCACCAATTTCTGTCCATTTAAGTTCACTGACACCCAAGATGTTGATGTTTAATCTTTCTTTCTCCTGTTTGACCACATCCAGCTTACCTTGGTTCATAGATCTTATGTTCCAGGTTCCTATGCAATATTGCTCTTTACAATATCAGACTTTCCTTTTGTCATCAGATGCATCCAAGGCTAGGTTTCCTTTCAGCTTTGACCCAGCAGTTTCATTAATACTGGAGTTATTTGTAGTTGTCCTCCACTTTTCCCCAGTAGCATATTAGACACCTTCTGCCCTGAGGGGCTCATCTTCCAATGTCATCTCTTTTATCATTTTAATACTGGTCATGGGGTTTTCTTGGCCAAGATACTGGAGTGGTTTGTCATTTGCTTCTCCAGTGGATCACCTTTTATCAGAACTCTCCACTATGACCTGTCCATCTTGAGTAACCCTGCATAGCAGTTTCATTAAGCTACACAAGCCCCTCTACCATGACAAGGCAGTGATCCAGGAGGGGTGTGTGTGTGTGTGTGTGTGTGTGTGTGTGTGTGTGTGTGTGTGTGTGTGTGTGTTAGTTGGTTGGTTGGTTGGTTGTTGTCCTTCATGCTCAAAGAAAACCAAAATGGCATCTCTATGTTGGGGTCCCAAGGAACATTGTGTCCAGTTGTGTGTGTTTGTATATATATGAGAGACAGAAAGATATTAAACTTTTACCAGCAGACCCCTGGATATGCCACTATCATTTACTACTGAAATAGTTTTAAAAAATAGTTTAATTCATTCCAGTAAAATTAGGCTGTGGGAATTTAACTCTGAGACTATACTGGATAAAATTCCATTATGCCTACTTCCTCTTCTTCTGAGATTGATATGTCTTCCAAGCCCCTCCAATGTCACCAGCTTAGAGTGAGGCTGGGTGGTCTCTTAAAAGAATATGTATAAAGCTATGAGTTACTGAAAATAAATTTACCTTTTAGCATTTTGATCAATTTCCAAGATTTCTTATACCTTTTACAATAAATCTATCAATGAGCATTTTATAAGAACTTATAACTTGGCAGACTTCCTATTCCTATGAACATTGGGGAGTCCTTAATGAATTTTCAGAGAGATCCTTCTTAGCCAATTAATTACCTAAAAATTATTCGAAAAGGAAGGGAAATGGCTGAGAATAAATTTGCATTTAAAGCTGCCCTGATTTTGCCTTATCTTTCTTTTTTTTATGCTTTTACTCTACCAGGGTAAATCCAAGAGAAGTGTGAATTTTATTGGTTGGCATTGTCATCCTTGGTGTTATCCTCAATTCCGCACTCTCACTTACCCCACATATGCAATCAGTTGCCAAATCCTATTGCTTCTACTTTCTCATATCCACCCCCCCCTTTTATCAACTCAGGCAGCCACCACCCTCTTCTAAGCTTTATCCCTCCTAACTAGGACTTTCTAATTGTCCTCTCTGCCTCATTTCTCCTCACTTCAGTCCATCCTCCCCTCAGCTGCCAAAGTGAATTTCTAAGGTGTAGGTCAGACTATGTTACTTCCAAATAATAGTCCAATGGGTCTTTATTAACTTATAGAATAAAATATAAAAGTCCTTTGATATCTAAAGCTCCTCACAACCTGGCCTTTTCCCACTTCAGGCTTCTAACAATTTACTTCCCTCAACTCAATCTACACTATACCTATCCTGGCCTACTTTCTATTCATTACACATGATTCTCCATCTCCCACTCCTAAGCCTTTGCCCAGAATCCCTGGCTTGCCTCATCACTCAGTTCAAATGCCTTCTGCCGGAAACCTTTCGTAGTCACCATAACTGCTAATGTCTCTTCCTCTCCAGTTACTTTCTATCTGTTCTCTCTGTGTAGTATATGAATCTACTTATTCACATGTTGTTTCCGCCATTAGAACGCAAGGTCTTTGGGGGCAGGGATTGTTTTTGCCTTGCTTTGTGTCCCCATTACTTAGCATATAGTAGGTAGCTAATAAATGCTTGTTGATTAATTGATTGGAGAGAGTCACATATTCACATGTATGAGAGTTTTGCTTTAGAAACATTTTTAGTGTAGGATTATGAGATGAAATGAATGGTAGTATATTCAAAAGCAAGTTAAAGATTTAATGAGAGGATAAGTTAGTCAGAAGATATATGAAGGGTGTAGAAAGGTAGGTGGTGGGAAAGTAACACTTCCCATGTTAAGTTTTCCTTTAAGAAAAATCTCAATTGGGGAATGGCTGAGCAAGTTGTGGTATATGAATGTAATGTAATACTATTGTTCTATAAGAAATGATGAACAGGCTGACTTCAGAAAAACCTGGGAAGACCTATATGGTCTGATGCTGAGTGAAGTGAGCAGAACCCAGAGGACTTTGTATACAATAGCAGCCACGTTATGCAATGACTAAGAATGTTAAACTGAACCCTTCTCAGAATTACGAGGATCTAAGATATCTCCAGAGGCCTCGGAATGGAAAATGCTGTCCACATCCAAAGAAAGAACTATGGAAGTCGAATCGCTCTCACTTAATTTTACCTTAAGTTGAATTTTGTTCCATCTTTCTGATGGTTCCTCCTATTGGTTTTAATTTTTACTTACAACTTCACTAATGTGAAAATGTTTAATGGTTATGTAAATGTAAAGCCTATGTCAGATTGTGTGCCGTCTTGGGGAGGGTGGGGGGAGAAAAAGGGAGAAAAAAATTTTCAACTCAAAAGCATATGGGGAAATAAATAAATAAATGAATGAATGAATAAATGAATGAATGAATGAATGAATGAATAAAAAAATGAATGAATGAATGAATAAGTAAAAAAATAAATGAATGAATGAATAGATAAATAAATAAATGAATGAATGAATGAATGAATGAATGAATAAAATAAAATTTTAAAAAATCTCAAATTTCTCTCTGCTCTTTCACTGCTAAAGTGTTTGATCATACTCACTGCTTATACTTTCTTACCACCTTCACACTCCTAAATTACCTCTAATCTGGCTTCCATCACCACCATCTACTGTAGACACTTCTCTCTAAGGTTTCTGATGACCTCTTAATTTCCAGATCCAATGGCCTTTTCTTTTTTTACTTTTAAAATGTAAATACTCTTATTTTCTCATCTTCACTGACAGATTATATAAGATATTTTGTTTTAACACAACTTTTCATTAATCAGATTTCTACTATATTTTTCTTTATTTTTAATTCATTTTTTTATTTTTAGTTCCAAATTCTCTTCCTCTCCCCCTCTGCCACTCATTGAGAAGGCAAGAAAAATAAAATTCATGACAAATATGTGTAGACATTTGAAACAAATTTCTGCATTAGTCATGTTTCAAGAAAAAAGAGGGCAAGAAAAAATAAAGAAACAGAAGAAAATACATTTCAATTTGCATCCTGAGACCATTAGTTCTCTTCCTGGAGGTGGATAACATGTTTCTTCATGAGTCCTTTGTAAGTGTGGTGGGTCATTGTGATAATCAGAGTTACTAAATCTTTCAGATTTGATTGTCCTTGTAATATTACTGTTACTGTGTAAATTGTTCCCCTGGTTCTGCTCACTTCACTTTGCATCAGTTCATATAAATCTTCCCAGGTTTTTCTGAAATCATCCCCCTCATCATTTCTTACTGCCTAATAGTATTCCATTACATTCATATGCCATCACTTGTTCAGTCATTCCCCAATTGATGGACATCCTCACAGTTTCCAGTTCTTTGCTACCACACAAAGAGCTCCTATCAATATTTTTGCATATATGGGCCCTTTTCTTCTTTCTTTGATCTCTTTGGGGTATAGACCTCATAGCAATATTACTGGGCCAACAGGTATGCACAGTTTAATAGCTTTTTCGGCATAGTATCAAATTGCTTTCCAGAATGATTGCACTAATTCATAGCTCCACCAACAATGTGCCAATGTACCTATTTTCTCACATTCCCTGCAGCACTTGTCATTTTCCTTCTCTGTTGTCTTAGCCCATCTGATGCATATGAGGTAGTACCTTATAGTTGTTTTAGTTTGCATTTCTCTATTAGTCATTTGGAGCATTTTTCCATTTGATTATTTAAGCATTGCCTTCTTCTTTTGAAAACTGCCTATTCATGTCCTTTGACCATTTATCAGTTGCAGAACAGCTCTTCTGGTAAATGTGACTCAGTTCTCTATATATTGTAGAAATGAAACCTTCATCAGAGAAATATTCTTCAAAGATTTTCCCCCAGTTTCCTACTTTTTTCCTAATTTTAGCTAATTTGGTTTAATTTTGGGGGGAAATGTAATTTTATGTGATCAAAATTATCCATTTTACTTCCTATGAACCTCTCTATCTCTTGTTTGATCATGAATTCTTTCCCTTTACCATATATATGGCAGGTAATTTCTTCCATGCTCCACTAATTGGCTTATGATATCTCCCTTCATGTCTAAATTATGCACCAATTTTGAGCTTATCTTGGTAATATGGTATGAGATGTTGGACTATGTCCAGTTTCAAACAGAGCCTCTATCGTGAGGGATTTCTGCACTTGGAACTTGAGTTACAAACCTACAAATCTTATTGAGCTCACTGTAGTTGATAGCTACCATTGGTGAGTAATTAGGAATTTGGACACAGAATAAGAGGTTTAATTATTAAAGTTCTCCAGTGTTAATTCTTGAGGTTTTTACCTTGTGCACAAGTTCTGTCTCATTATCTTATGGCTTCAGTTATAACTACTCTAGATCTCATACATAATTCATTCCTTTTGGGGTCTGGGGATTAGAGAAGTTTACAGGAAGCAAGTGTTCAGCCATCTTGCAGGTCCCCTGATTATAGTTTAACATTTCCAACTGACTGATGAACATTATCATATGAAAAGTCCACTGGAACCTTAAAGAGAATATATTCAAAAGTTTTCATTCCTCTAAAATCAGTTTATAGAATGTCTGCTAAAAGGGACTTCAGACATAACCCAACCGAACGTAAATCCCCTCTACCATGCCAATTTTTATTCTCCATACAAAGAACTTCACACCATGATGAAGCATTGGATTTGGACTTTTTACTTTGTGCAGTTTGTTACTTTCTCATATCCACCTCCCCCTTTTATCAACTCAGGCAGCCACCGCCCTCTTCTAAACTTTATCACTCCTCACCAGGACTTTCTAATTGTTCTCTCTGCCTCATTAAGTCCTTCCTAAAATTTGGTACCTGCAGCTGAAAACAATATTCCAGATGTGATCTGATCAAGCCAAAGTACAGAAAGATTACTGTTTCCCTAGTTAGTTGTTTCTTAATTAATGGAACCCATGATAAGGTTGCAGCCCACCCAAGCCTCCACATCTTTTTCTTATGAACTTTTGTTTACCTGCAGTTATAGCCTGTATTTGTACAAATGATTTTTTAAAGCTGTATACATGACTATATTTATTGAATTCCTTATTAGAATCAAACCATTGTTCTAGCCTGTAGAGATCATTTGAGACCCTATCATTACATGTGTTAGTTAATTTTATGTCATCTACAAATTAAATTTGTACATTATCGATATCTTCATTGTAGGTAGCTAGGTAGTATAGTGGATAGAGCACTGGACCTGGAGTCAGAAAGTCCTATGTTCAAATTCTGACCTCAGACACTCACTTAGCTATGTGATCCTTGACAAGTCACTCAATCTCTGTCTGTCTCAGTGTCTTCATCTGGAAAATGAGAAGGAAAATAGCACCTATCACCCAAGGTTGTTACTGGATCAAATTGGATATTTACAAAGTGCTTTGCAAACCTACAAGCATGGTATATATGCTGGTTATTATTAATATTGTTATTCATCAAATCCACTGTTGAATAGCACAGGGCCAAGAGGCAGTTTCTTATAACAGTGCACTACAGACCTCCAGGTTGACATCAATCCTTTAATCAATATTCTTGGAACCTGGCCATTCATTTCATTATGTGATCAACCCACATTCATTTCCAGGCATATAACTCTCTAAAAATATCCTTTTCATCACTTTTCTTGTACAATCCTTTCCTGGTAATATGATGCAACCTACTCATGCGCATCATGCACCTTTTTGTTGGCTTTTCAACACCCTGAAACTTTAATTTGTTGGAGGATTTATATGACCTGCTAGACATAAAGGATCACTGGTAGAAAAAAATTGGTGTAAAAAAAAATGGACTGTTGTTTCAAGGAGAAATTTGTCAGGTTGTTGTTGTTGTTTTTTGGGTGGGAGAGTAAATAGATTATAAATACTTTATAATTTCACAAAGCAATCCAGTCTTCTTAATTAATCTATTCCAAGTTCATTTCCATCTTTTGTGTAATATATACATAGTGCCACGTACAGATAGACCAACTCAACAGTTTGTCAACCCAGTTGTTTATTGTAGTCTAGACAAGGGACATTCTTCGTTAACTTGTGTTTTTTTCTTCTCTGTGGATAGTTCATGAATTATGGATCATAAATTTAGCACCGAAAAGGGACCTTGAAGACCATCTAGTCAATCCCTAATTTTACATGTGAGGATTTTGAGGCCCAAGAAGATAAGGAAATTGCTCAACATTATATAGGTAATGACTATATCAAACTCTGTTGAATAATTATTTATGGCATGTAAGTAGCCCAATACCATTTGTAAACAGAAGGATCTTGTCATCTATATGGAGTATCTCTTTGATTCAGACTCTGTCCTGGACATTGTGTGTGACAAAGGCAAATATCTTTGGCATGTATGTTTCCCTATTTTATGCCTTGCTTACTTTTAATAATTAGAGGATCACCAAATTAATCATTACATTAAAAATTTCATGAATATATACAAGTAAAAATATGTTTAGAAATATGTTTAGAAAAGCTTTTAAAGTAGAAATTTGTACTAATGAATAAAGGGCATTTTATAGTCAACAATAAATAAGTAAAATTGGATATTTTATACTCTGTACATTATAATCATTTGGATGACAATAAACATGTCACCTGTAATAGAGCATTATTTGTAAAAAGCTTGCTAATTCCCTTTATAAATATTCATCAAGGATGTTATCAATCACATGTAGATTATTCACAGAAAGATTTTATAGATATGGAAAATAGGCATATGGGTTGGAAATTATTGAAATTTTTTTTATTATTTTTTAGTAAGAATAATAGTATCTGCAATTTTCTTTACAAGTATTTGGTTTCTCACCTCTTGAGAATCCTCTGCCTTGAGAACTGATCCCTTCACACTTTCAAAATTGTGTAGCCCCCAAACACTGACTTCCTTTGTGCAGATTTGATTTAATCTAGTCGTTCTCCCCATCTTCCTTCTTTTTGAGTGCCATTTTTACTTCTTCATGCAGTTTATTGAGGGCTGTGACAGTCAAGTCCAAATGTGGCAGCTTAATGGTCATTGAGGGAGAAAAGTAGGTTATAGAAATCTTAACAGATCTTTTCCATTTTCATATGTTTCTTGTCCTTCTTACAATTTCATCCTTAAATTATCTCAGGATGATCTGTTAACTAGTTCATTCAGCAAGGTTTGTGTAAATTTATTTTTACCTCTACCTCTTCTTACTGTTTTGTGAGGTAAAACCACTTATAATATTCCACCATTTTCCCCACTAAGACCTTAAGAAGTTTGTATTTTGAGCTGGCATTTGTAGGGGTTCCATCTCTCTTGATCTGACAAGAAATCAAGTGTTCAAAAGCTGAAGTAATTTCTAAGTTCTTTAGGTCTCCTCATTGTAGAGATTAATTTGCGCTGGCTAAAATTCCTTATGAAATGGCAATAGTCTTAATCAATGTCTTTCCTTTTATCCATTTCCCATAATTTGGTCAGATTAGAGTTGCCTTAAATGCAGATGATAACTTCTTTGCATTTTACTTTTCTCATTTTCTGTTCATTTTGATCTTTGATTTAACCAATCAATATTCTGACCAGAAATAGGTAGCTGATTTGGGAATGACTCCTAGATCAGTAACCAGAATCACAGAATTTCAGAATTGGAAGTGACCTCAGAAGCCATCTAGTTCAAATGGCATCTAAAAAGTATTGGATGTTCCTTTACAATATGCTTGATTAATTTTTCTCTCCATTAGAATAAAATAATTTTTAGTGATATTATATGACACTTTCTGTGTCCAGAGATTCCCACCACTCTTCTTAAAGAAACTATCCTGCAGAAAGCTTTTTATATACCACAAACCTTGGACTCATCATGTTTCTTATGTTATTAAACCATGTTTGTCAAATACTCTGTTGAAATCCACATATGTCATGTCCCTAGTGTTCTACTGATCTACTCATCTAATCAAGCTACTACTATTATGGAAGAAAGAAAAAGGAAGGAAGGAAGGAAGGAAGGAAGGAAGGAAGGAAGGAAGGAAGGAAGGAAGGAAGGAAGGAAGGAAGGAAGGAAGGAGAAGGAAGGAGGAAGGAAGGAAGGAAGGAAGGAAGGAAGGAAGGAAGGAAGGAAGGAAGGAAGGAAGGAAGGAAGAGGAAGGCAAGGAAGAGAAAGAAAGAAAAAGGAAGGAAGGAAGGAAGGAAAAAAGGAGGGAAGGAAGATTAGCTTAGCATGAACTGTTCTTGATAAATCTTCCTTTATAAATGCTCACAAACCATTCCTTTATTAATATGTTCTAAAAACTTCCCAGGAATCAATATCAAGTTCAACATGCCATAATTTGAAGAATCTGTCCTCCTTCCTGCTTGTAAACCTGAATATTTGCCCTTCTTCAGGCCTTTTGAACCTCTCCCATTCATCAGATTTTTCAAAACTCACTGATACTGTTCATCCCAACTGCCAAAAATACCTCTGAGATAGCTTTTATCTTGGGTCTATGGACATGAAATTATTGAGGGCATCTAAATGCCCCTTTTTTTTTCTATCTCTTTCATTCCAAGCATCCATATCCTTTCCCATAGTCTCATTACCCCATGTCCATGTAGATATCCTCCTCCTAACCCCCTTTGTAGTACCCCCTTGTCTGTTCTTTTCCTCCTTGGGATGTAAATTCCCTGACAGCAGAAACTATTTTGCATTTATTTGTACCCCAGTGCTTAGTAGTAATAGTAATAATGCTTAATAGTAGCAACAACATTAGTAGTGGTAGTAATAGTAGTAGTAGTAGTAGTACTGGTAATTAATAATAGTAATAGTATTTGTATATCACTTTAAAGTTTGCAAAGCACTTTACAGATGTCATTTCATTTCATCCACAGCCCTGGGAAGATGGTACTATATTTTCCCTATTTTACATATGAGGAAACTGAAGCAGACAGAGGTTAAGTGACTTGCCCAGGGTTATATAGCTAATAAGTATTTGAGGCTGAATTTGAACTCAAGCCTTCCTGACTCTAGACCCAGAAGTCTGTCTAATGCTTTATTTCTTTATGCATCTAGCTAGCTAAGACATCTCATCTGTTCATTGTGGCAGGAGGAGTCTCTTAGAAGCCTTTGAGGAAGCATAGGGCAGTGTCTAATGAAATGGCCCTCTCCTTTCTGAGCCAGCAACCAAATTTTATGAAGTTATCAAACAGCCTCTTTCATCTTCTTATTCTGAAATTTATTGCATAGGTCACTTTTAAAAATATAGAAAACTAAAAATGAACACCAAACTCAGGAGACCTAAATGCTGCCTGGCTATGTGACAGGGCAAGTTTCTTCAACTTTCATGTCCATAAAATGAGGAAATTGAGCTAAAAGAGGAAATTAGGCAGCCTGCAATGGAGGAACAAGTACTTAGAGTCAAGAAGACTCAGGTTTGAATCTCATGTCAATCTGTCAGTCAACAAGCATTTATTAAGCACCTACTATGTCCTACAGATGGGAAAAAAAGGCAAAAATGTGTTCTCTGCCTTTAAAGAACTCACATTCTAATGGGGGAGACCACATACAAAGAGCTAGGAACATAATGAGTAGATGGAAGGTATTCTTAACAGGAAGACCCTGGGAAGTAAAGATTGGGTAAGTGGGACTGGGAAAGGCTCTCCTCCAGAAGGTGGAATTCGAGAGAGTCTTGAAATAAGCCAGAAAAGCTGGTAGGCAGAGGTGAGGAGGGTGAGTATTCCCAGAGTGGGAAAGTGCTAGTGAAAAGGTGTACTAAGAATACAGAGTCTGGAAATACATGTGCCTGAGAAACGAACAGCAGAAAGGCAGGCACTGGGATGGTAGCTATGTGAGTGCAGAGAAGGAAACCTATAGGAGAAAGGCTATGAAGGCAGAAATAATAAGACTTGGTAACAGATTCTCATGTCTGAAATGTAATGGCTATGTGGCCAAAAGCAAGTCATTTAGCCTCTTTTGCAGCTCAGTTATGTGGTCTATAAAATAGGATGAATACTGTTTGTGGTATCTATATCGCAAGATGGTTATGAAGAATAAAATGTATATATGATATATGTATATGTTTGTGTGTGTGTGTGTGTGTGTTACTGCAAGCTTTAAAGTCCTATATAAATATTGGCTATTATTAAGTGACCTCTAAATACCTTTTGGTTCCAAAGTGTTATGATTCTATGAAGCTGATACAAATCCTATTAATAACTCCCTATGTATGCATGTCTTCTATCATCAAAACCTCATCAGGGCTCCTGTTATTTGGTCTCTGTTCATGAAAAAGAAATGGAATAGAAATTATTCAGTGAGAATTAGTTGAGGTGGGGGATATCAAAGATGAAAAAAAAAAGGTTATGCCTCAGTCAATCCCTAGGGAAGCTTCTTGGGGGTTGTTATTGTTGACAATTATTCCCTAAGAGAGTAAAGTGTCTTCTTGAGGTGAAACAGAGTTTGTTAGCTAGGCCAAGCAATCAAAGGAGCTACACCTCAGCTGGGCAATTCTTCTAGAATGGGGGAAGGGGCTGGGGTGGGGGGGGGTCTGCTTTTAATGTTTATTATCTTAGTACAGCCTATAAATGCATTGATGATAAAATACTACTGGATCAAACTGAATTTCAGAGCATGGCTCCAGGATCACAGGAGCATTTCTTATTCATATCTAGTCACATATCAGCATTTGATAAATATGACACCTTCTAAATTGCTAGGTTTGCTCTGAATTGAATACAAATCAAAGACTCAGGCTGCACCAGAGAAAATACATAAATATAAATGTATATTGGGTTGAATCCTTTATTTCCAGATTATCTGATGCACCCCACCCCATAACATACATAACATCCCATAACAACAGGTATAATTTGACCATCAGGAGGCTGCTTCCTTACAATGAAATGACCAGGTGCCGGTCCAGCCCTAGGCAAGATTGGAAAACTGGCTCCATCCATCCGGGAGTTGACTTTATTGAATTTTCATGAAAACTGACAGTGAGCATCCTCAGTGGAGTCAAGTTAACAGCATCGTCAGCTTGCTCCACAGATGGGTTTCAGACCTGGATCTCTCTCCAGAGAAGCAAGTCAAGGTTTCTTTCCATCCCGCTAAGGTCGTTATTCGTCTTCCCCTTTTTCCTTGGGGAGGAAAAAACCCAACCCCACCTCCAAGCTCAATTAAAAATCCTGGAGAAGGAAAATTGCTTCTCTCTAGGAAACCTAGCCTTTCTTAGACTTTCCTCACCCCTATTACCTGAATGCAAATGACCAAAGGTTACTATTGAGATTTTGGTCAGCTTGTCATTTCTCCCGAATAAATTGATAAAGTAATACCACTGTTGATCATTTGGGTGCCTTCATGGTACTGCCTGGGGCACAACGTGCTGCACATGACTGACATTTGAAATTAAATCCCCATTAAAATTCAAGCTGTGAACCAAAAAGAGCAATTTAATGGCTGAACAGGGTGCTTCTCAGTATTTATCTTGGATATTCAGCTTAACCCCATTATGTCAGCAAGCCTTTCTAACGAAGCTGGCAGGCCACTGGGAATGCATATAGATAAGGGGGTTGGAGGGAGAAGCAGTTCTAAGCCCACAGAGCACTACCATTCACTCAACATCTTTGCTCTAGGGCTTACTGGGTGATAGAAGCTTGGTTCCATGACTTAGCCAGCTACCATCCAGTAGCTTCTCTCCAGTAGCTATTATCAAGTAGGTGCTATAGGAATCATCAAAACTCAGTTCAGTGGGGCTCATAGATTGGAGAAAACAGAGATGAGCACACTAAAGAGAGATGTCCTGAGGAATGAGATGCAACATCACAGGAAGGGAATTAGGAAGAGAGTTGATGCTATCCCCTGCTGTATTCTAAATTAGAATCGTGATTTTTTTTGGTAATTGATTCTAAATTTAATGTGTAACCAAAGTAATGAGGTTAACACAAGAGTGATATGTTGATTAATCCCAGTCCATGCCAAGCTCCTGGCAGCTAGTCTACTAACCAATTATAATTTTTTGCAATGCAATAGTAAAGGGACAATCTAACAAAAAAAAAAGCAATAGTCCACCTTAGAGATAATGAATCCTTGTACTAATGACTTAGCATCATTAAACCCTGCAGAAGACATCAAGAGGTCAGCCTGGACATGTTCCTAAAGAAATGAGGAAATTTTTGATGAACACATGTTCCTACTTGTTCAGACCAAACTAGCTCTCACTGTTTATGTCTGTGACCCCCCCCGTCGGGTGAATATGGCTTCTGCTGTGCCTAACCCTTCATTTGAAGTTTAAGCGAGCCAGAAAATTTGTTCCAGTGCAAAACTCAGCAGACTTCCTATTACTAAAAAATCCAGTTTGGTCCATCTCAACTAAGAAGCAACCCCCCACATAAAGCATATGGTGTGCATAAAAATACTCACCATCATGAGAGACATAGAGGTCATTCAAAAGAAACTTTTATTCCTTTTTCACCATTTCACTCTTTTAAGTGACGCAAACATATCTGAGCAGCAAAAAACCTTAATTTATTCTTTCTTATGTTTAAGTATGAGACTTCTTTTCTTTTCTTTTCCTGTGAGACAATCGGGATTAAGTGACTTACCCAGGATCACGCAGCTAGTAAGTGTCAAGTGTTTGAGGCCAGATTTGAACTCAGGTTCTCTGCTCTATCCACTATCCATCTAGTTGCCTCCACTGTCATCATCGTCATCATTGTCGTCATCATCTTCTTCTTCTTCTTCTTCTTCTTCTTCTTCTTCTTCTTCTCCTTCTCCTCTACTTTTCTACAAAGAGTAAATGCCCTTTTCAATTACTCCTCTTCCCTCACTCTACAGGATAGGTGATCTGGCCTTCTTGTGATTTCTCCTACCACAACCATCACCTCTTGTCTCTGTGCCTTTAGATGCTGGAAGGCAGTCTCTGCTCACCTCCACCTATTTGAATCCCCAACTTCTGTCGAAGCTCATCTCAGCTATTGTCTTCTACGTGAGACTTTTCCTGAGCCTCCTACCCACCTGCTATCTAGCTCTTGGATATTCTCATCCTTATGAACATGTTGTTCCCCTCACCAGAATGTAAGCTCTGGAGGGAAGGGACTGTGCAAATACTTGTTGATTGATGGGTTGATTAACAAGGTTGTGACTTTGTCTTCAGCCTTTTTTTCCACAGTGCAGGAAACATCCTTTTCCAATACAGACCTGCAATTCTATCTGTAACTTGCACTCTTAGAGAGTTACCCAGGACTGTGAGAGGTAGTGACTTGCCCATCATAACAAAACTGCCATCTATCAGGACAATGTTTGAATATAGGTCTTCCTCAATGCTATTCTGCCTCCCTAAGAGTCATTGTGTCCAGAGTTAGGGAAGTGAGTGCCTTGCTGGACTCCATCCCGATCATATCTATGTTGAAGTATTGTATTCATTTCTGGTAGCACTTTAGAAAGAATGCTGATAAGCAGGTGAGGCAGATGGCGCATCGGATAGAGTGCCAGGCCTGGAGTCAGGAAGACTCATCTTCCTGAGTTCAAATCTGGCCTCAGATAATTACTAGCTGTGTGACCCTGGGCAAGTCACTCGACCCCGTATGTCTCATTTTTCTCCTCTGTAAAATGAGCTGGAGAAGGAAATGGCAAACCATCTAGTATCTCAGCCAAGAAAACTCCAAATGGGGTCATGAAGAGTCAGACACAACTGAATAGCAACAAAAAAGCTGGAAAGGGTCAGAAAAGGACAATCAGACTGGTGGAGGAGTTAGGAATGTTTAGCCAAGAGAAGAGAAGATAGGGAGGGGCAATGAATATGGTACATGAGAGCTTTCTTCAAGTATTTGAAGACCTATTAAGTGGAAGAGGCTTTGGATTTGTTCAATTTGGTCCTAGAGAGCAGAACTTAAAGCATTGGGGGGGGGGAGTTTTAAAGAGGTAAATTTAGGCTTGATGTCAGGAAGAACTTCCTAATAATTGTTGTTCAGTCATTTCAGTCACATCCAACTCTTCGTGGACTTCTGTTCATGAGTTTTTCTTGGCAAAGATACTAAAGTGGTTTGCCATCTTCTCTAACTCATTTTAGAGATGAGTAAACAGAGTTAAGGGACTTGCCCAGGGTCATGCAGCTAATAAGTATCTGAGGCCAGATTTGAGCTCAGGAAGATGATTCTTCAGGCCTGGCACTCTACCCACTGTGTCATCAACTGCCCATCCTAAAGATTAGAGCTATCTGAAAATGGAATACACTGCTGCCTGGGGAGGTTGTGAGTTTGCCCTCACCAGAGTACTCCAGACAAAGGCTGTGATGCTGAGATTCAGACTGTGGAAGGATTAAATGAGCTCTTCTAGCCTTTTGATTATTCATCCTCATTGTTTGCTGATTATTAATTTTGGAAAGAAGCTACTGCCACGCAAGTTAAATTAATGAAAGCAACAGGAGTGAAAAGAGCATGTGCCAGTTTATAAAAAGTATCTAAATCCAGTTGCATTCAGTATCTGAGGTTGCAGATGAGTCCTGAAAAAGTATAGTAGCCAATGTGAGGAATGAAGGATTGGTGCTGTTAAAAAGCCTAACAAACTACTAAATCATAGGAGGGAAGATTTAATTTATTCCTGTAGAAAAATCTCCTCCCTCTGCTATCCTTCCCCCATAAATTAGCTTTCCTCACACTCTGACCTACTTCTACCTTTTTCAGGTTATAGCTCTGCTTCTCTTCCATATCTCTAGCCATGAATAAAAAAAGTGGCTTTCCTGTTCCACCTTCTAATCTAAACCACTTCTATGTTGTTTTTTTTGTCCTTCCTTTTCAAAGACATTATGAAGTGATGACTTACACATGAAATGGATTTAAGTGAGGCAGTTATACAAAGTCATCATACAAGTTCAGTGGCAAGACAAAAATCAGGACAACTGGCGACGGCCCAAGATTGAGTGGATGACCTTGGCATCTTCAATGTCTGGCCAAGCTCTAAGTGCTCCACAGTGCCTGCTTTAGCCACCTTCACAGCCACTGAAACAAATTGTTCTCATCTGTCCATTCCACCCAGGGAAGTCTTCACATGCTTGAGGTAGACATCCCCCTGAGTCACCAATGGGTTTGAGACCTGTCATTTACCTTCAACCTGGTTTAGGGTGTCTGCAAGATGGTTTAGGGCACGGCTGCTGAGCATGCTACAGCTTCTTGGAGCCACAGATGAGAGTTGGGTGACTGGCTGGACACCAAAGGTGGATGAGCAGCCCCAAAAAGGGCTCAGCAAGCCAACACATCAGAGGTGTTCATCCTCCCTTAACAAGGAAGAGAGGGTCACTGAACTGCAGTGTCAGCAGAACAGCAGCTGCTACAAACAGTCCTGAGGACTGCACTGCCCTCTTTCCCATACTAGCTGACTATAGCCCACACATAAAAACAGGAATAAACAAGCTTTTCCTACTGGTATTTAAAGGCTAAGTGAATCATAGCTTTCAGTGCTATCCTCCTCCAAAAAAAATTTCTATTTGCTTTGTGTTTGGGATTTTTTTTGTCTTTACTCTTCTGCATAGACGTTGTTTTTCCCGGGTGGAATGATAAGCTCCTTGAGAGCAGTGACTATTTCATTTTTTTTCTTTGTCTCAATACCTAATGCATAGTAGGTACTTCATGAATGCTTATTGAATTTAACTGAAAATTCTACATACTCCAATAAAACCATTAATATTCAGACTCTGAATTTCAAGGGCACCGTAGTCCCCCAGTCAAATGAAATATACCAGGTGCTTGGTAAATTACAAATTTCACCTGGTTCAACCGTGAGGGATGTTGACAGCTTCAGATTCCTGAGTTGGAAAACTGAAAACTTGCCTCTTCCTCTAAATGGGCTGTATGTAGCACGAATGGCCTGAGGGCATACTATGAGATCCTTCAATCTTTGCCTGACCTAAAACAAAACAAAATAAAATTGTATCTGAAGTCAAGAGCTCATAAATATGTATGGAAGACTGTCCATCAGCTTCCCACTGGCGATTCCCCACCTAACACTCAGGAACCAAAGCAATTTCCACAAATGGATCTTCATTTCCCTCAGGGAATATTATCTGGAGGGAAATTAGTTCTTCTGTCTTTTCAATCAGGTTATTGACTTAGCTTTTTAAAGCACTTGGAAACACAATGTATATACATAAACAGGTTTGACAAGCATTTATAAATTCATGTTCTAAGGTAGCCACAGACTGTTGTTTATTTCCCTGTTACATTTCTAAAAATAAAGGAAGAGAATGCAAAGTGTCAGTGTCACTGGAAAGAAAATAAAAACACTTCTAGTGCCTGGAGGGGAAAGGAAGAGGCAAGACATTCCCAAATACCCTTACTCTCTGCATAGTCCATTCTCAGATTCCTCCTAAATTATTCTAGATGTATTTGGTGCTATTAGCAAACAGAAAAGAAAGGTGTCATAAGTTTAACAGTAGTGTGAAAGGATTATACAAAGGAACAGAATCTGGAGGAAATGCAGAATGGAGGAGGGGGGGGGAAGAAAAATAAAACCTTCCTGGAACCAATTCTAATGAGAGTGAGGTTAAAGCATAGCCCACAACCCTATCTGCATCTTCCCCTCATTATAAAAGTTCTTCCTTTTGAGTCTTTTTTATGTGAGGAAATTTTCCCCATTCTTCCTCTCCCATCCTTCTTCTCCCAGTACATTCTTCTTTCTCACTCCTTAATTTTATTTTTCTAATCATCCCATCATATTCTACTCATACCTGTACTTTCTATGTATGTTCCTTCTCACTGCCCTAATAAGGATAAAGTTCTTCATGGTTACAATTAACATTTTCCCATATAGGAATGTAAACATTTTGACTGTATTTATTCCCTTATTATTCTTCTTTCCTGTTTACCTTTTCTTGGGTCTTTTATTTGAAAGTCAAATTTTCTATTCAGCTCTGGTCTTTTCATTAGGAATGCTTAGAAATCCTCTATTTCATTAAATATTATTTTTTTTCCCTGGAGGATTATACTCAGTTTTGCTAGATATGATATTCTAGGTTGTAATCCTAGCTCCTTTGCCTTCCAGAATATCATATTCCAAGCCCTCCAATCCTTTAATGTGGAAGCCATAAATCTTATGTGGTCCAGGCTGTAGCTCCCTGATACTTGAATTATTTCTTCCCAGCTACTTGCAGTATTTTCTCCTTAACCTGAGAGCTCTGGAATTTGGCTATAATATTCCTGGCAGTTTTCATTTTGGAGTCTTTTTTACCGTCAGATTCTAAGGTAGCGGGGCAGTTTTCCTTGATAATTTCTTGAAATTTGATGTCTAGTTTCTTTTTTGATCATGGCTTTCATGCAGTGCAATAATTCTTAAATTATCACTCCTTAATCTATTTTCTGGGTCAGTTGTTTTTCTAATGAGATAGTTTACATTTTCTTCTATTTTTTCATTCTTTTGATTTTCTTTTAATGTTTTTTAGTGTCTCATGGAGTCATTAGTTTCCAATTGCCCAATTCAAATTTTTAAGAATTATTTTCTGGGGCAGCTAGGTGGCTCAGTGGATAGAGCACTGGCCCTGGATTCAGGAGGGCCTGAGTTCAAATCCAACCTCAAATACATAACACTTACTAGCTGTGTGAAAGAAAACAAAGAGAGAAAGAAAGAAAGAAAGAAAGAAAGAAAGAAAGAAAGAAAGAAAGAAAGAAAGAAGAAAGAAAGAAAGAAAGAAAGAAAGAAAGAAAGAAAGAAAGAAAGATTTTCTTTAATGAACTTCTGTACTTCTTTTCCTATTTGGCCAATTCTGTTTTTCAAGGTATTTTTTTTTCAGTGAGGCAATTGGGGTTAGATGACTTGCTCAGGGTCACACAGCTAGTAAGTATCAAGTGTCTGAGGTCAGATCTGAACTCAGGTCTTCCTGAGTCCAAGACTGGAGCTCTATCCACTGTCCCACCTAACTATCCCAAGGTATTTCCTTTGGTATTTTTTGTGCCTCTTTTACCAAGCTGCTGACTCTTTTTTTCATAGTTTTCTTGCATCATTCTCATTTCTTTTCCCCAATTTTCCTCTACCTCTCTTATTTTATTTTTTAAAATCTTTTTTGAGCTCTTCCAGGAACTCTTTTTGGTCCTGTAACCAGTTCACATTTTTCTTTGAGACTTTGCACATAGCCGCTTTGACTTCACTGTCTTCTTCTGGGTTTTCATCTTGATCTTCCCTGTCAGCATAGTAACTTGTTATGGTCAGGTTGTGTTTTTGTTGTTTGCTCATTTTTCCAAACTATTTCTTGACTTTATATTAACTTTATATTAAACTTTATGTTAACTTTATACTAAACTTCACATTAAACTTTTATATTAACTTTATATTAAAGTTGGGCTCTGTCCCCAGGGTAGAGAGGGCACTGTCCAAAGCTTCAGGCCTTTCTTGCTGCTGTTTTTGGAGCTAACTCTGGGAGTCTACAGATAATTTTCAGTGCTTCCAGTGTGGGTATGACCTAAGGACAGCTGTGGTCACTGCTCTCCTGGCCTGTGCTCTGGTCTTTACCCAGGAGGGACTTTGTTCCCCTGTAGCCACCAGTCCTAGCACTCCTCCTGGCCCTGGGACTATGACCAGGTCCCCTGCTCTTCTGCAGCCTCAATTGCTAGTACTCACTTCTGTCTTAAAATTGAAACCAGGGTCCTTACTCCCCTGTGAGCAGCAACAAGCAGGCCTCTCCACCCTCAGACTGCACTTCGGCCCCTGATCCTCTGCCACCTCGAGTGCTATTACTCCTTTCGGCCCTGAGACTGTGACTAAGGAACTGCACATGGACAATGCAACACACTCCTGAGCCCAGAACTAGCAAAGGGTCCCTCACAATCTCCTTCCAATTAGTTGTTTCACACACACCCCTACAAACGCACACTCACACACACACACACTCACTCACACATGTACCGCCATGTGAGCTTCAGAAGTTGCTGCTGCTGCTACCAATACAACCACTCCCAAGGCACAGCCTGGCTGCCTGCACTGACCTCCAGGGGCCCACTACTACATTCCATTCCTGTCCATCTCCTAGGTTGTCTTAGGTTGGAAAATTGTTTCACCCAACCTTTTGCTACTCCACAATTCTATTTGAGGTGTTATTTTAGAATTTTTTGGAGGGGAATTTGGTTGAGCATTTTTCTACTTTGCCATCTTGGCTCTATCTCCTATCCATTTTCTATTTTTTATATATTTAAAAATATAAATTCTCAGAGAGCAGAATCATCCTATGAATTGATCTTAACATGTTGGGCCTGTTGCTGAACACTTAAAAATGAGAACATAGGATAGCATATGTTTACAATATAAGATGCTACCTTAAAACGGACCCAATCCCCACCTCAAACCCACTGCCACCCAAATTAAAGCATCCTTTCAAAATTGCTATAAATTTTAAAACAAGAGTGTGCCTTTAGTTAGAACTATCACATGAAGACCTTGGAAAGTAGAATTTCTATGTAGCATGCTGTCAGAGAAGAAATGTGAGTTTCTAGTAGTAATCCCAAGTGGGGTAGCATGGAATCCTTAAATATTACAGATTTGTGGAGAAGGGCAATGTCTGTACAACTTTCTGGGCATAGAGAAAAGGAAAGCTTCCATCTCTGTCTATAACTACATATTCTAAGAAGAAATTCTAGGTACCACATGTTACTACTTTGCTATGACTACATATGGGCAAAGAGAAGGGGGCTTGGGAGCCCTCTTCAAAGTAAGTGCAAGTGTACCTTGAGGGAAGTTGGCAGAACTTTTTGAGTCGTGGAACAATTAGTGACAGCTCTTTCTTGGCCCAGTTATGAACTTTTTCAAGGAGATATAAAATGTGTTACTGTGAGAAGAAGAGAATTATAAAGACACATGTACTTCAATCAAGCTATATCACCACTAGTCCTATACCAAAAAAATCAAGAAAGAAAAGGTCCTATATGTACAAAAATAATTAAATATAAATATAATGTATTATTAATTAAATATAAATAAGAATAAATATAAAATAATTAAAACAGTTCCTTTTTCTGGTGACAAAAAAAACCTGGAAACTGAGGGGAAGCCCATCAATTGGAGAATGGCTGAACAAATTATGGTATATGAATGTGATTGAAAACTATTGTGTTATAAGCAACAAGGAAATAGATAACTTCAAAGAAATGTGTAAAGATGTGTATGAATTGTAGGATTGAAATCCAAATTCAGTCAAAGGGCTGCACTTGAGGACCTAGAGGGCCACATGTGGCCTCAAGGCCATAGGTTCCCCACCTTTATAAAAGAGTATACATAAAGGGGCAACACATGTGAATGATTGAAGCAATTTTTTCTTAGGGAAAGAGGAACAGGGTCCAAACTGGGATCCTCCCCATTATTAACCAAAGATCAGAACCAGAGTTTCTTTGCAGCATCAAAATCCAGGGGTCAAAAACAAAAGTAAGAAGCCAGATCGATCAGTCAATAAGCTTTTAATGAACACCTACTTTGTACCAGGCACTGTGCTAGGTGTTGGGGATGCAAAGACAGAAATGAAACAATCTCTGACTTTAGGGAGCTGGAGGATTCAATCTGAAGAGGACCTATCTGAATCAGTAGGCAAGACACAGGGAGCATAGATGAGTTGACCGTTTGTCTGACACAGTATGTTCCCTTGAAATGCACCCCTTTATTGCAATTGTACGCTCTCCACCCTTCCCCTCCATCTCTTATTGTCTTATGAATTGCTTTATAGCATACCTCTTCCATTCCATATTTGTGCTGCTGACACTCAACATGTGCTCACTGAACTCAAGTAGAGGATTTCTATGGTCATTACCATTCAATTTCATCATGTTAGCAGCATCCCTCATTTTTATTCCTAATCCCACATCATTATAAGGACCTTTTTGGACATCAGTTCTGCCATCTAATAACTAATCTTCATAGTTTTATATCATCTGAAAATTTAATAAACATATTTATTCCTCATGTTGTAGGGAAATACTTTGCAAATATTAAATCTCCACATGAATATGAATTATTGTTATGTAAATATGAGTTAGTATTCATCCAAGTCATTGAAAAAATGTAAAACATAAGATCAAAGGTAGATCTCTGGAACACACCACTAGACTGCTCTCCAAGCTGACAACAGTCTATTAAACAATACTTTTGGGGTCTGATCTGTCAACCAGTTCTGAACGCACCTAACCATGCCAACATCAAGCAAATCTTGTTCCACCCTGTCCACAAGCATTCCATGAGATACTCTGTCAAATTCCTTGCTGAAATACAGGAATCTACAACAAACTTACCTGTCTATAGCTTGAAAAATCTGCCTTCTCCTTTTGGAAAATTAGAAAAAAAGCATAACCATCTCCAGTCCAGCTGCCCTCAACCATTTGCCACATTCTCTCAAGGAGCCCTGATAGTCATTCAGCAATCATGCAGCTAGATCATTCGAATAGGCTTAGATACAGTTTATGCTGTAGATAGATAGATAGATAGATAGATAGATAGATAGATAGATAGATAGATTAGACACCATTTTGAATATGTATACATTTATGTATTGTATATATGTACAAACATACACATAAACATGCATGTATAAATAGCTGTATAGCTAACGTAAATATAGCATTTTAAGGTTTGCAAATCACTTTACAAATATTATCTCAATTTATTCATACAACCCTGGGAGACAAGATACCATTATTATCTCCATTTTACAGATGAAGAAACTGAGTGACTTGTCCAGGATCAAACAGCTAGTATATGTGTGAGACTGGATTTGAACTCAGGTCTGCCTGACTCCAGGGTCAGCACTCTATCCACTAAACCACCTCACTGCCTATAGAGAGAGACCTAAAGTGTTGCCTTCCTATTGAGCAGTTAAATAACTTGCCTAAGGGTTATGTGTGTTGGAGTCAGGACTTGACCTGCCCCCCCATCTTTCTGGTAATGTCTCCAGTCACTATGCCATACTGTTTTCATAGCTAAGAAATTCTATCCTGGTAACAGCTCTCCAATACCACCACACCGTTTGCTTCTTCTGACACTGACACCGCCCTCATCACATGACTCTTGTACTAGTAATTTCATTCACAGACTCTACAATACTGCCAAACTGTCCGAACTGCTGTTCCTCACATAGGACCCTCCACCTCCCTCTCCCACCTTTGCACAGACTAAACCTTTGCCCAGAGTAAACACTGTTCCCACTTCTGCCTCCCAGGATCTCAAGCTTCCCTCAAAGCTCAGTTCAGGTGGTATATACTTATATATGTGTTATTTTCTCTGATAAAATGTAAGTTCCTTGAGGACAAGGGTAGTTGCATTTTGCTTTTGTATTAGTACAGTGCCTGGCTTATAGTAGTAGGTACTTAATACACGCTGATTGCTTGATTGACTCATTGATACCAGTGTATCCCTTAGTCTGTCTTTCCATTATTCTAATTCTAACAACAAAAAATAGTGGACATTTATAGAACATAGCAAGGTTCACAAAGTACTTTATATGCATTATGTCATTTGATCTATGCAACAACCCAACAAGGAAAGTGTTATTTTTATTTCCATGGTACAGATGAAGAGTTGTGTCTTACCCACAGTAGTGTAGCTGGTGAATGTCTGAGGTAAGATTTGAACTCAGGTCTTCCTGAGTTCCAAGAGCAGTGCCCTTGCCACATTGCCTCACAACGTGGGCAACTGATCGTCTTTTCTAATCTTAATTTATTCAGGGAGATCCTTTAAGTCACTTCTTTGTAAGGCTCTTCATGAAAAATTGTTGCAGCCTACTTGTACCAACCATGAATCTCCCCACTGTTTTTTTAGGGGGGAGGCACCCACAACTTTGATTCTTCAAAGAGCACGATGTTCCAAGATTCACAATCATACAGCATTACCATAGAGATCTTCGTGCCAGGAAAGATTGCACAGCATCACTGAAATCATTGCACAATTTCCTAGCTACAATCCAGCTCCCTCTTCTTATTATTCACTTTTAGGGCCAGTCCCTTGTCCATATGAAGTGTCTGTCTCAGAAACGTGTACTAACTCAAGCCGGAACGTCCGGAGGGCCTCATCGTCTGTAGGGAATCATTCTTCCACTTACAGAGGCAATGGAATGTGTTGGGAGAGAGAGGATTCAGAGGAAGATAATGAAATTTAAAAAGCCACTTGGACTTCAAAGAGAAACATCAAATGGTCACAAGCCCAAAAAGAGTTCTTGGAAGAAGTATAAAAGCTCTTCAAAATAAATAAGAAAAATTCAAGGAAATTAATAGAATTTTAGATAAGCTAGATATGATAGATATTTGGAGAGAAATGAATGGGAACAGAAGAAATACACCTTTTTCTCAGTGGTACATGATACCTTTACAAAAAATTGACCATATATTAGGGCATAAAAATGTTATAGTTAAATGCAGAAAAGTAGAAATATTAAATGCATCCTTTTTCAGATCACAATGCAATTAAAAAACACTTAATAAGGGACCATGGAAACAGAATAAAAACTAATTGGAGACTAAACAACCTAATTTTTTGGCAAGGCAGTTAGGGTTAAGTGACTTGCCCACAATCACACAGCTAGTAGGTGTGAAGTATCTGAGGCCAGATTTGAACTCAGGTCTTCCTGACTCCAGGGTCAGTACTTTATCCACTGCACCACCTCACTGCCCCTATATAACCTAATTTTAAAGAATGAGTAGGTTAAAGAACAAATCACAGAAACAATCAATAATTTCATTTAAGAGAATGATAATAATGAGACAACATATCAAATGGCATATGTGGCTATGGCATATGACATAAGCTAGATATTAGAGGAAAATTGTATCTCTAAATGCTTATATCAATAAATTAGAGAAAGAGCAGACCAATAAACTGAGTATGCAATTTTAAAAACTAGGAAAAGAACAAACTAAAAATCTCCAATTAAACACTAAATTGGAAATCCTAAAAATTAAAGGTGAGATTAACAGAATTGAGCCTAAGAAAACCATTGGATGAATAAATAAAACTATTGGCTTTATGGGGGAAAAAACCGATAAAATAGATAAACCATTAGTTAATATGATTTTTAAAAAGAAATGCATTATGATAGCATCAAATACCCTTAGCAAAGCTTCCTGTGTTATGCCTGGTATGATGGAGTAATCAAAGAATAATTGGACATCTTTGCCTTTATCAAGGAATCTTATGTGATCTTGCCATATGCGTGAGATTTACTGAAAAAAAAAATCTGGGCAACCTAACTGTTCCTTTTACATATTTTCATCAAAAGTATTATTGATATATAAATCTCTCATTTCCATAAGTATTTTACTATATTTTTTGTTCTGGGGATGAGATTTCATACTATACATGAGATTTCATATTTTCATACTATACTTATATACTTAAAATTTGGAAATGTCAGCTCTTTGAGGGCAGGCTGTTTTCCATTCTAGCTTTGTGTACCCGGCATTTAGTACAGCACCTTGAACATAGTAGGTACTTAATAAATGTTTGTCAAGTTGGAACAACTTTCACTGATATATATTAGCAACTCAGTTATAATATATAGTCTCAGAGAGTTGCCTAAAACACTGAGAGGTTAAATGACTTAAGTCACACAGCTCTTATGAATCAGGAGTGGATTTTCTTGATTCCAAGTCAAATTTTTTAATCCACTAGTTTACACTGCCTCTCAAAAGAGTTTTTAAAGATGAGAAAGCAGACATGTTGGTAGTTATCAGTGAATAAATGAATGAATAAATGAATGAAGCATTTATTGAGCATTTTGTACAAAACACTGTACTAAGCACTGGGGATGCAATTAGGAAAATACTACTGTCCCTGCTTTCAAGGAGCTCACACTCTACCAGGGAAGACAACATATATGGAAGTTTTCAGGAGCAAGTCAGATAGAAAAGACCCATGGTCCTTAGGGTGTTGTGGCAAAGCAGATGTTAATGCCTCTTCTTTATTGTTATTTCTACTGATAAAATAGTAGCATGTTCTGATGCTGACTCATTTGATATTGTCAAGGACTTTGGTGACAAGGATTTTCTTTGGGGGAATCTTCAAAATATGTGGCTGTAGCATCTTTAGCAGCAGCCACCATGCTGCAACTCCACAGAAGCTGCTTTCCAGGATGATGGCTATAGACTCTGGACTGGAAGCAAGGCTTTGGGATCCAAGGTCCTAGGCTGCCTCCATCAGAGTCTGGGGAAAGATGGTGGTCAATATGGTGGTCAAGATGGTGATAGTGGTTTCACCTGCCTGGCACATACTATCTCCTGTCTCTCCATCAGGGTGCCTTGCTGCTTCAGCTAAGCCAGCTTGCCTTCCTTGTGGGTGTGGTTGGTAAGCATTTAGTGAAGGTGATTCTTTCTCTATCACTGTCTGGGTAATAAATAAATTGTGGTTTGTTTGGGGGAGGTCCCCTTTTTTGGTCTCTTTTCCTCCCTTAGATTATCTTGTAAAGTGGTGCCTCAATACTTTCATGATTGTGTCACATCCAGATTTCCTTGCTGTTTTCATTATATGATCTAGTCACTCCAACTTCATGTATATAAATGCTATTCCCACTCCTTGATATATAATGCATCAGGGAATAGCACAATGGGGTTCAAATGTAGGTCTTATTTCACAGAGCCTCAGACTTATAAAGATCTCCAGAATAGCTTGTTCCTAAAACAGAATCCCTTCTACAAGGCCCCGCAAAAAGTAGCCATCTGATCTTTCTTTGAACATCTCCAGTGACAGGAAACTTACCTCCTGAGGCAGCATATTCCACTTTTGATCAGTTCTAGTTGTTAGAAAGTTATTATTTTTCTTATATGGAACCCAAATAGCATTTTCTATACCTCTACTTATTGTACTTATTTGAGCTTTTCTAGGACCAAATAAGAGAAGTCCTTATTCCACATGAGAGTCCTTCACAAAACTACTAACTCTCAGAATTAGAAGGAACTCAAAGAGACATCAAGTCCAACCTGAAAAAAGAATCCCTCCTCTAGCTACTCTACTGCACTCAAGCAGCTTTTCCCTGAAGATCTCCAGTGATTACACTAAAAGAATAATTAAGTTAGAAACACATGTTGTGCAAATACCCCCAGTAAGGAGAAAGATAGGAGGAAAGGTCTCATATTCACAAAAATATTAATAATAATATGTTTTGTGGTGGCAAGAATGCAGAAATGAAGTGAGTTCCCATCAAATGGGGAATGGCTAAACAAATTGTGGCCTGTGAATGTAGAAATGAAATGATAAACATAAAGATTTCAGAGACACTTGAGGAGACATATACTGAGTGATACAAGTAGAGCCCAGAGAAGAGTTTACACCATGACCACTTTACTGTATAGAAAAATACCAGTGAATGAATTTTAAATCCTGTTCAATTCAATAACCAATCTTAACTTCAGAAAGCCACTTTAAGAAAAATGCCTTCCAAATGGGGAAAGGACCAATAAGTACAAAAATATTTATAGCAGTTCTTTTTGTGATGGCAAAGAATTAGAACTTGAGGGGATGCCCATCAATTGGGGAGTGGCTGGACAAGTTGTGGTATATGAATGTAATGGAATACTATTGTGCTATAAGAAATGATAAGCAGGCAGACTTCATAAAAACCTGGAAAGACTTGTATGAACTGATGCTGAGTGAAGTGAGCAGAACCAGGAGAACATTGTACACAGTAACAGCCGCATTATGTGATGACTAACATTGATAGACTTATCTCTTCTTAGCAATGCAAGGATCTAGGACAACTCCAAAAGCCTCATGATGGAAAATGCTATCCACATCCAGCTCTCTCTCTCTCTCTCTCTCTCTCTCTCTCTCTCTCTCTCTCTCTCTCTCTCTCTCTCTCTCTCTCTCTCTCTTTTGTTTTCTCTTTCTTGTGGTTCCTCCCATTGGTTCTGATTCTTCTTTACAACATGACTAATGTGAAAATAGGTTTAATATGAATGTATATTTTGAGCCTATATCAATTTACATGCCATTTTGGGGTGGGGAGAGGGGAGAGATGGGGAGAAAATTTGGAACTCAAAATCTTTTGGGAGTGAATGTTGAAAACTAAAAATAAATAAATAAATTTGTTATTAAAAAAAAGAAAAAAAGAAAAATGCCTTCTTCCTCTGGGAGGAAAAGCAGTAAACTATAGGTGCAGAATAAGGCATTCATAATTTATCACATATGGATGAATGTTCTGATTTATTTTGCCAAACTGTGCCTCCTTGTTACACAGAAAGACTTGGGGGCTGGGAGAAGGACAGGATTGGGAATGAGTAAGAAATTTTTTAAGTATCTATAAAAGCATATCTTTAAAATATTTTCAGTGAGATGAACCCACAACATCATGAGGTAGCCCATCCCACTTGTGGATAGCTCTAATTGTCAGGAAGGTTTTCCTTACATCAGCTAAAATTTGCCCCTTTCCAAAGTCTATCTCTTTTTCCTAATTCTGACTTTTTCTGAGTCCAAACACAAGTCCAATCCCTCTTCTGCATAACAGACCTTCAAATGCTTGAAGGCAGGTCTCTGGTTTTCTTTGAGTCTTCTCTTTTCCCAGATAAAGATCTCCAGTTTCTTTAATCAGTTGTTATACGGAATTATCTGGTGGCCCTTCACCAAACAGGTTGCTCTCTACTCTGTCAATGTAGCACACAAAAAAGAGTAGCAGAACAATGAGGTGGGATTTTTAACCTCGCTGTCTTGGACATTATGCCTCACTGAATGCAGCCCAAGATCCTATTAACTTTCTTGACTCCCTATCACACTTGTAGTATGCTAAAAACTCTCAGATCAATTTCAGACAAACTGCTATCTCACCATTCCTCCACAACTTTGTACTATGAAATGAAGACTTTCCTTTTATCACCATTATACTTTATCTTAATAGATTCAACTCAATATTTTATACTACTGAGCTTTTTAGACCTTGTCTGTATCATCCAGCATTCTGGTATGTACCTCCAGCTTTGTGTTAGACATAAATTTAATAAGGATGACACATGTATCTTATCCATGTTGTTGATAAAAAATGTTTAACATCACAGAGCCAAGCACATATCCTTAGGACACTTCACTGGCACCCTCCTTCCAAGTTGACTTAGAACCACTAATGAGTAATCACTGAGTCTAACAATTCAACCAGTTCTGAATTCACATAGTTATATTATTATCTAGCCCATGTCTCTTCACCTTTTCAACAAGAGTGTCATTAGAAATTTAGAACTAGGTGAGATGCTTTCTTAAATCTGGTTAAAATACATGTGTGTAAGTATAGATATGTAAATATAAGAATACATACACAAATACAAATCTGTATGTATATACAAACACATATATGCACGTGTGTGTGTGTGTGTATATATACGTATATATATACATATATATATATATATATATACATATATATATATATACACATATAGTGTGTATGAGTGAAAGAAAGAGAGAGAGAGAGAGCATTCCCATCAGGTTAATAATTCTTTCCAAAAAAAAAAATAAATAAAATTAGTCTGGTATTACCTCTTCTTCATGGAGCCATAATGGCATCTTATAATCACTACTTTATTTTCTACTTGTTCCCAACCAATTCCTTTCATAACATGATCTAGAATTTTCCCAGAAAGCAAAGATAAGATTGATGGTTTATAGTTTTCAAATTCCAATACCTTCCCTTAAAAAAAACAAAAAACAAGGACAATATTCGACCTTCTCCATTCCTATGGTATCTTTCCCATTCTCCACAGTCTTTCAAGGATCAAAGTGGCCCAGAAAATATTTCTGCCAAATCTTTCAATAATCAAAGATGTAGTTGACCCAGGGCTAGTGACTTAAACTCCTCGATTGTAGCTAGTAGTTTACTGATCTTGGGTTTCAGCTCCCTGCCACATTTTTTGCCCTTTTTCTAATCCAAAGAGAAAATAGAAGTAAAATACGTTTTGAGGAGCTCTGCCTTCTGTGCATTATTATTAATAATGAACATCCCTCTACCTCTATAGTGATTCCATTTCCCTCTTTTTTTAGCTTAACATCCTCTTAATCAGATTAGTCAGTTTCTGGACAAATCAGCAAGTGTCTCTAGGGAGTGGAGAGCTTGGCTAAAGAGTACTTTCCCTCCTCTCAACTGAAAAGATAGTGTCAGTCCTTTCAGGCTACACCTGTCTCCTCCCACTGGGTTGGCTCAGGCATAACTTAACCTTTGTCATCTTCCTATCCACTCTGAGCAGCCATCTTCTTCCTTTTCTGGTCTTCCTCTTTCTCCAATCTAGCTTTAAAAGGAAAGACAGACAGAGTCATTGTTCCCTTGATTTCTCCTACATCATCTGCATCAATTCATACAGATCTTCCCAAGCTTCTCTAAATTCTTTATATTTGTCATTTCATGTGAAACAGTACTTAGGTCAACATCAGTTTATGATAAAAAAGCAGTTGTGAGACATTGTGGAGATATAGATAGAGGTTTGGATATGGCTATAGATATGGACAAATTTTTGTTGTCAGTATTCCTCAATAACCATGGCTCATTTGGGACATTATTTCTCTGAATCAATCAATAATAATAATGAAATATTGACAAACATGAAACATTTTCAAGTCATTGTCCTTATGCTATTTTCATCTTTAAATGCTTTTTGGCGTGATATGACTCTGTTGAGTCTCATACTAATCTTTCTATAGACTTGGTTTTGCTTCCACTGTTGTTTACTGCTTAAAGAAGTAATATTTTTCACAGTCTTCCATCATATTTTCCCTAGTGTTTTACAAATTAGTTTTTTTATCATCAACTGGTGTCAAACTTAACACCATATGAAATGACAAATATAAAGAATTTATAGAAACTTGGGAAGACTTGTATGAATTGATTCAGATGACATAAAAAAGTCTACACAATGCTCACGTTAATGTAAATGAATGACTGCTTCATCAGGTAATGTCCAACTCCCTCCTTTGGAATGAGAAAAATGATTATTCTCTATTAATAACCAATTATTAAATTGGATTGAGGTTTTTCCTTTCTATTTCCTCATTCATAGACCAGCCCTTGCAGGTCATTCAGTCAGCCTCTGAGGGACATTGCTGATAGATGAGATTGCCCAAATTCTCTAGGTACATGCTTTGCCATCTTGGGTAGGATCCCACCCAACTAGAAGACTTTACAAACAGAATCAAATGTAGGTGAATTCTTACCCTTAGGAAATAAGCCATAGGGGTCCATTGCAGGCTTCCTATTGTGATCTCAGGTAATCCAGCTTATGGAGAAAACCAACCAGAGAGGTCTGGGTAGAGATGGATTCATTTGTCCATAATGCTGAGGCGACTGAGCCACATGATCAAGTCACATTCTCAGCAGGAGGAGCTAAAGGCTTTTAGCCCACCTTGTCATTAATGTGTCCATCCCCTCATTAATTGTTCAACAATTGGAGTGGATTTTCACCTGTCAGGAGCACCTCCTTTTCCAAAGGTATTTAAGCATTCAGTGGTTTCTCCATGGTTTTGTTTTTGGTTACCAAGAGAGATCACTGACCATCAACTTATTGATTATTTGCTAGCCTAATTAATAAGTTGATTATTAATTATCCAGAAACTCTGTCTCTCGGGCTTTTCATTTGTCTCAGGAAAGGAGATAAAGTGGTTTCTGATTAATGTTGTTTCAACATTCTTTCGGTCATCTTGTCGTGACAACTGCTTTACATCAACTAAACTTTTACAAAGAAAATGGTGATAGGTAAGTATCACAAATCACAAAAGGTTTCTTCAAATGAGATAATGATTTAAAAATTTTTTTTCATTTTGCACTTTTAAAAATTATCTCCATTTGCATTTGTTGGCTACTAAAGAAATTTCTGCATTGTTAGGGCCAACTTGTGAATATTCATTTAACAATATCTTGTCACATATCTGCATCATTTAAAAGACACCCACAAAATGTACCTCTTCCTACTTAATGTCATATGGTAAAAAACAAAAACATAAAATATTCCATAATAGTTTTTAATTTTCAAATATAATTGTCACATTAAGAAAATAAAATAAACAACAAAATGAGTTGTACACAGGCAAAGTAGAATATCAAAAAAAATTACTAAAGCTTTTAAAATATTTTGCTAAAGATTTAGGGAAGCTAGGTAGCACAGTAGATAGAGCAACTATCTGGAGTCAGGAAAATCTGAGTTCAAATCCAGTCTCAAACACTTACTAGCTGTGTGATCCTGGACAAGTCACATAACCCTGTTGGCCTCAGTTTCCTCATCTGTAAAAGGAGCTGGAGAAGGAAATGACAAACCACTCTATTGTCTTTACTAAGAAAACCCTAAATGAGGTCATGAAGAGTCAAACACAACTGAAACAACTCAACAACAACTAAAGATTTACAGAATTTTCCAAAAAAGTCACACAAAATGCACATAAGCTTTTCTTTTTTTAATAAGCTTTTCTTGAATGGAGAATTGACAGCAGAAATATTATAGTAGTAATGGACATAATATTTATTGCTCCCATATTTATTCAAACAACCAAACCTGTCGATCAAATGTGTCTTCAGATTTAAGCCTGGCTAGAAGATATATTTTAAAGAATAATTTGTTAGCAACTTTAATCAAAGCAATTAGCATCACTGTAAAAAGGGGAAAAGGGCCTAAAACACCTAAAAAAATGGCATATCCCTGTAGCTAATTGACAGCTTAAACCATCAAGGGAGAAATGAATAAAAGCAGAAAAGTGCCACTCATTTTAAACAGCTTCACAACGATCTAGATGAGACTTCTACCCTCTGCAACCGCATTAAAACTGTGAATCAAGACAAGATATAGATTTGCTAATGTTCATTTAATCACCAAAGGACTAAAGGTGGTCTGAGAGTAATTAATTTAATCCATTAAATGCAAACAAAAAAAAAGTCCTGGTAACACAGGAGAAGTAATGCATCCTCAGTGTTGAGAGTGAATTTAAATATTATTCCTGGCATATAACCTAATCTCTATGGTTTTTTTGGCTTGGGCTTTGTACAACGGTGTGCTGGAACCAGCTCATACCAACTGACAAGAGCCAGTTGTGTAATTTTCAGTGTGAGTATTTATACTTCAGAAAGAGGTAAACACTAAAAATCAGGGTTTGGTTTGTTTTCTTCCTTGTCCAGACTCAAGAAAGTTATGACGAAAGTGTTAATAATGTATATTAAACTTTACAATATGTTATGCATACTTTCTTTTGGAAAGCCAGTTGTTAAACATTTACCAGTATACCTTTGGTTTGTTGGTCCTTCACGCTACCTTATTTGCTAATGGACTTAATAAAGCCTGGAATGAGAACAGCACAGGATGGATCTATTTTAGATCATTTATTTTTCAAAATGTCTAAGCATCATCCCAACTGGCCTACATTAGGATGATAAATCTGGTCATGAAACAAACTTAGGAGCTGCCATTTCTTCTTCTGGAATAAATAATTAAAGTTTAAAACTCCCTCCTTTGAAGGAGAAATTCTGTAGCCATGAAACGATTACGTGAAAATAACACCTATTATTTATATGTGTTTGCCTCAATTTCCTCAACTATAAAATGGAGATTATACCAGCACCTACCTTGCAGGGTTGTCATGAGGATCAAATAAGATAATATTCATAAAGTATTTAACATATGCCTGGCATTTCCCTCTTTTCTCCCTCTCTCCATTATTTCCATCTGGTTCTGCCTTTATCCTAGGAACTGACTCTGCCTACAAATTCTGGTTTCCTGAATAATCCAATGGGAAAATCAGCCTATCTTGTCTCATTGAGAATTCAGATGACAGTTTTCATCTCCAGCTCCACTCACCTCACACACAAGTCATTCTGCAAATCTTAAAAGACTATATAAATGTTTTATTGTTGTTATTGTTATTACATTTCCCTTTTTTGATTTATTTGAATGTCAGGTGCAATGGTACAGTGTCAACTTGTCATCTTTGCTCGTTCTTCAGATTTGATGCTGAGCTTGAGCCTTGCTTCAACTAGTCAATGACTGAGCTGCACACAGAGTGCTGACACTGATATGGCTCCCACATGAGCAAACAGTGGCTCCTGTCTGTTAAGATAAAGTACTTTTCATATCTAGTGCTGATGTTCAGCACTCACTATGTGGTCACCCTTGACAATTTACATTTTCAGAAGACATATATACAGAGTAAAAGTAATGGCAGCATACTGAGGATGAATGCAAAAGAGCAGGAGCAGTATATTAGAATAGTGTCAGGACCACTAACACTCAAAATAAGCGAATTATAAATGCTAAAAATAGCCCAAAAAAGTCCATTTAATTGTTTGGAGCAAAAACATAGTATCTAGCATATAGTAAACACTTAATAAGTGCTTATGACTAAATGAATGATTGATAGGACCACTAAGAATGGGTGGGATGATCTTTGGACTGAGAAGTATAAAACAAACATGTTGACAGGGAATGAAAAGATGGTTGGAAGTACCTACCTGCCCTTTGGGTTGTGATAAAAATCTTAAATAAAGAGAAACTGAGGCACAAGCTTTTGAGCATGATCAGTTTATTAGCAAGACTAGCAATTGTCAATAAAAGGAGGTCAATGGGACTTCATTAGCCAGAGACACATCTGACAATCAGAGCAGCTTTTTATACAGTTGGTTACATAAAGTCCAGTGATACAAACTAAACTAAGACTGTGATTGGTCTATAAGAAAGGTGAAAGGCGGGCTATACATTTTGCTTGCAAGAGGAGGTTTCCAGAATCAATAGCCCAAAGAAAACATAGAATTGAACAACATCTTCTGAAAAGTCCTATACCAGGTACTACTCAATACCAGAGAAATCCAATGCTAGGCAAAACATTTCCTGACCAGGTTGACTCATCTTCCATCCATCTTCCTTATCTCCCTCATAAGACAAAACCAGTGTGTAGCCCTTAAAATTAAGGAACCTAAACTCTCACAAACTCTACTACTGAGGACTATACAAGTAAATCCAAATCTAATCAATAGATATTAATTCCAGTTCTAAAACTCTTAATTATTAATCAGTCAATAATGTAAGGCTCACGTTCTCTCCCCTTTGATTCTGTGGAATCATGTCTCCATTATGTCACCATCTGCAGACTAAATTGATATGATCAGGCATGATCAATATCATTGAAATTAAATTAGTAATGGGGTAATAGAAAGCAATAATTACAGGGCTCAAGATTTTATATAAGGCCAGCCACGAGAGGTTTGATTATTGCTGGTGCTGGCTGAGTGTTACAAATGGCCCAGAAAAAGGTGATTTGACAGAAATAGGCTCCCATGACTCGGGAATTGTTTTGGTAGCCAGCATGTTGACAAAATCCATTGGGAGCAGTCCCCTTTGGTAAATTGACCTTACAGAGAAAATGGCACACGGCAAAGGTAAAATTTACATGGCTTCCAGGTAATACAATAATCAAATGCCTTTGTACACCAGTAGCGCACTTCCAACGTCCATTTAATCTCCAACTGTTTCAGATATCTCGGGTATTATGTGGTCCCTGGAAACAGCATCTAATGATCTCATTCTGGAGTAAGTCTCATTGATGGCAAGTCTGAAGGTGGATCTTCATAGAAGGGCTGCTTGTCTGGTGCAGAGGCTCCTGGATATTTCTTCTATAACCCCTTTACAAAACAGATCTTAAAACTCATAAAAGAAAAACAAATTAAGTTTTTAAAATCAGAAAATAGACCAATAGGCCAAATAGTATAGTCCATTAAAGTCATTTGTGTTTGGGAGTCAATGGCATGCAACATATCTTATTGTTCCTCAAAATTGTGTGCTCCATTTGATTTTTTAAAATTTTACGTTCATCTTTATTCATCTCTACCTATCTTTATCTAAATCTGATTCCAGTCCATTCCCCCTTAGGAGAATATTATGATTATGTTAACATAATGAAAGGATTTGTAGTCTTGATCACCCATAAAAAATTTTAAATTTACCATTTAATTAATTACCATCGGCCCTAGATTCAGGAGGACCTAGATTCAGGAGTTCAAATCCAGCCTCAGACATATAATATTTACTAGCTATGTGACCCTGGGCAAGTCACTTAACCCCATTGCCTTACCAAAAATAAAAAATAAAATAAAATAAGCTTTTCTGTCTCTGGGAGCACTTTGGGACTCACCTTCAATGCAGGGGTCCAGTATATTGGTGTCTGCAGGTTGGTTGTATGAGTAGGGAAAATTAGGTGGTACAGTGGATAGAGCACCAGCCCTGGAGTCAGGAGGTCCTGAGTTCAAATCTATCTTCAGACACTTGGCACTTACTAGCTGTGTGACCCTGGTTAAGTCACTTACCCCCGATTGCCTCTCCCCCCCAAAAAAAAATAGCAGAAAGCAACAGAAGGACAAATAAATTCCAACTCTTTTTACTTTTATTGCTTTGGAGAGAGAAAACTGAAGGTTCCTGTTTTCAATCAGGGGCAAAAAATTACATTTACATCCTACAATAAATCTGTCATTCCCTTCAAGCGTAGTTTTTAAGTGTACCTTTTAAAGAATTTGTAATCTACACTAAAGTTAAAACTAATTCTGTAGAGTGACATCCAAAACTTCAGGCTCAGAGAGTGACAAACTAAAACTGCTTTGGGAAAGTGGACTTATTCTGTTGATCAAAAAGTGAGACTGACTGTTCTTGGTGAGTGTTGAATGCTTTTGCTCAAGTGATATTTGAGCAGTTAGAGATTTAATCTCACTCTTTAATCTCCAACATGTTACTTTAATGTTAAATAGCAAACTTTTTCTTAGTTCTTAGCTGCGGAATTGTTGAAACTCACAGAACTTTTACTCTAATTTTTCCTGTACTATTTTTCTAAGTTCTTAACTCCTCTATGAATTTTATTGAATTTCACTTGAACAGATTTCATGACTAATAAAAAACAGTTCTTAAATTTTAAACTACAGCTTTAAAAACAGTCTCAAGCCATCCTAAAATTCTTCCTTTCTGTGAAATAACCTAATAGATCTGCCAATTTTTGTTTGCATCAAACTTTACAAAGTTTACTGGTATAAAAAAAACTCAAAATACTCATAAAAACATTCAAATCATAATTTAGAAGTTTTCAATAGAAGGATTTTTTTTTCTTTTAATCACAAACCTAGTCTAATTAATTTTTGCATCTGTCTTTCATCTCCACAATTTCCAACGTGGCCAGTGTTAGAAATATAAAGAGAAGAGAGAGACTTGCCCTTTCTGAAGACTTTTGAAAGTTTTACTTTTTACAGGTTTTTTTCCTCCTTGGCTGATAAGATAGCACAGATAACACAGACACTTACACCCCCTTTTGTAACAGTAAAACTATACCTATTCTTTGAGGTATTGTGGCAAGGCTAGAAAAAGAGCCAGAGGTATTTGTACAGTGACCAAGATTGCCTGAGAATTCTCCCTAAGTATCCTCTTTTCCTTATCTCTTCCTTCATATTGGTCAGTTTTGGGGATAACAAGATGAAATCTTAACAATATCATATTTCTGGTCTGGGTGACAGCTGTTATAAATCTCTTTTGGAGAGTAAAACCACCAACAGCCAGTCCCTTTTGTCTGAAAGAGGTTAAATCTTTTATCATCCTGGAAGAAGAATTGGGTGGAGTAGCAAAAGAGGAAGGTATAGTCAGAACAGTACAGTCAGAAGCAGGCTCTTTAAAAAGAATTGGCTATGTCCAATCAGGGCTGCCCCATACCATAGTTTCTTTTGGGGGGAGTTGTTCAATGGCCATTCTTAGTTTCTGTAACGTGAAAAAATCAAAAGTGTCAAATTCAGGTTAAAATAATTAATCAGCTGAAATCTCTAGAAGTGTTAGACCAAATGTTACTTAATTTAACAGAGCATTGTGCATCTTCATCATTCCCAGCTGAACTGGCAACTTGTCTTGACTCCAGGATTTAAGCAATTTTCCCAGGGAGTGGTGGGTTCCCATAGGAATATTGTTACCTGCCTACATTGTCACCTTTTGAAGGGATATCAAATGAGAAGCCAACAGCAGTAATCACAAGTGGCTCAGAGGAGGAGAATTAGGAAGCTACCACAGGTGACCCCACAGTGATGCCCTCATGGAAGAGGGCAATGATCAGTACAAAGTATGGAATTCAAGGATTCCTCCTTTCAAACTGCTATAGGTTGCTTATAGCCAATTGTGTAGAAGTACAATTTTCAGGATTGCCTTGGGAGGCAAAACTTCCCACTAAGGTTTTATTCCTCAGAAGTTCCCTTCCAAGGGGTCACATGGTTCAGCTGAATCTCTCATCCCTTGCATTCTACTATAACTTAGTTTACCTGGCTAAGTAGATGCATCCACTTTGGGAGCTTAGTCACAGACCAACTTCTTGGCTCATGGATCTAACAAAGCCCAGGAAATCTTATCAGAGGGTCTCTCCAGCAGATCACAGCACTCCAAGCAGTAGCCCTTGCTTTTGAAACTGCTAACACAGTACCATGCTTAAGACAGCTTTGGGGCAGCTGCCACTAATTACCATGCCGGAGCAGGTATCTGGTTCATGACTAATGGGTTAATAAAGAAGTCCCAAAGACTGATTCTCAATCTTAAATTTTTTAATTTGTCAGTTGGAAAAAAGCTAAATAATCACTTAAAGTTTAAGTGATGTCTTATCAACTGAATGCTATTTTGCCTTGGTGAACTGCCACTTGGAAAAAAAAAGGGAGTTGCTAGATAAATTTTTATTATCTCTCTGTTAAGTTTTCTTTCTTTTCTGAAGTTTTCTGCTAAAAGCCTAGTGCAATCAATTTCCAAGGCCTTTTTTCATTTTGCAATTCTGCTTGTATAATAACTGTCTAAGTGCCTTAAAGCTTTTCCTAGGCGTAGGAGATGATCTTCTATTTGCAAAAGATATTTTTTAGTTTGTTGGAGAAATAAATCTCCTTCCTTCTCTTGTGACAGAGATTGCTCTATCTATGATAGGGCTTCTCATTTCTTTATTGGGGACTGTTCTATGCAAGACAGAAAAGCTTTTGGCTGATTTAAAATGTCTTGTATTCAAGAGTTTACCTTAGCTCAGAGAAAGATTGGCTTGAAGATGAGGGGGACATCCAACCTCCAGAGGGTCCTCCATGAAGGGTCTAGAGGGTGCTCTAGGGTAGAGGTTTCATCACTCAGGTCCTATCCAGGTAGCTAATTGTCATACCAAAAATCTGCAATAAAAAGAAACTGAGGTACAAGTTTCTAAGCATGATCAATTTATTAGCAAGGCTAGCAATTACCAATAAAAGGAGGTCAATGGTCCCTCAGTAGCCAGAGACACATCTGACAGAACAGTTTTTTACTTATTTGGTTATATAAGGTCCAGTGATACAAACTAATCTAAGACTGTGATTGATTTGCTCAGTTATGCTGACTTGCAAGAGGGGGTCTCCAGAATCCATAGCAATGGGGAAAACACAAAGTTGAATAATATCTCTGGAAAGTTCTGTGCCCGAATACCACTCAATACCAGAGAGATCTAATACTAGGCAAAACATCTCCTGACCAGGTTGATTCATCTTCCACCCATCTTTTTTATCTGCCTCATAAGACAAGACTAGTTTGTAACCCTTAAAATTAGGGAACCTAAACTCTTACAAACTCTTCTACTGAGGCCTAAACTCCAAATCTAATCAATAGATATTAATTCCAGTGATTAAAATTTGTAACTATTAAGTAATTAATAATCTAACTTTCACATTTCCCCCTTTGATTCTATGGAGCCATGTTTCCATTAAGTCACTATCTATAAGCCAAAATCAAGAAATACAATGAACCTAAATGCCATGAATTTATATTGGATAAAATCAGCTTCATTTCATGACTTTCTTTCACAGCACTCAGCAGTTTGGAACAATATAGAAGGAAATGTTCTCCACCTCCAGAGAGAGAACTGACATACTCTGAGTGAAGATTGGAGCATACTTTTTTTCACCTTTATATTTCTTGCTTTTTATTATTTTTTGGTTTATTGGATTTGTTTTTGTTTTTGCAGCATGGCTAATATGGAGATATGTTTTGCATGAATCCACATGTACAGTTGATATCGTATGCTTGCCCTCTCAATGGTCAGGGGAAAACTTGAGAATCTGAACTCAATTTAAAAATATATATATATAAATGGAAGAAAGAAACGCAAAGAAAGGAACAAATAAAAGAAAAATATGAAAGTGAAAGGGAATGAATAAACATTTACTAAATACCTACTATGTGTCAGGTACTGTGCTAAGTGTTTCACAAATATTATCTCATTTGATCCTCATACAACTCTGGGAGGTAGGTGCTATTATCCTTACTTTACAGTTGAGGAAACTGAGGCCAACAGAGATTAAATGCCTTGCCTACAGTCATGCAACTAGTAAATTCTGAGGCTGGATTTGAACTCAAGTCTTCCTGACTCCAGGAATGCTGCTCTACCAATGTGTCACCTAGCTTCCTCTAAATACAATATGAAATGGGCAGCTAGATGGCACAGTGGATAGAGCACCAGCCCTGAAGTCAGGAGGACCTGAGTGCAAATCCAGCCTCAGACCAAACACTTGACACTTACTAGCTGTGTGACCCTGGGCAAGTCACTTAACCCCAATTGCCTAAAAAGAAAAAAAACTTGCAAAAAACAAACAAATAAATACAATATGAAAGAAGTTGGATGGTGGGAATTATCCAAGAAAGAGAATGTGTAGGCAGGAATTGGAGAGGTGGCAAGGCATGTTTAAGTAGTAAAACATTAGAGTTACTGAGATAATATAGTAAAGGCTGGGTATAGAGACAAGTAAAGCCAAAGAGGAGGAGATGGACTATGACAATAGGAATGAGAGACAAAGACCCAGAGCTCACAGTAAATGCAAGAAGTAGGTTATATTGATGAAAGAAAGTTGAAAGAGTATAAACTGTTTCCATGTCAGCTTGGTGATCTGTATCAGGGATGTATCATCTGGTTCCTCAAGGTGATAGGATAAACCACAGTCTACATCCACCACTAACTCACCTCTGCTTCTTCTCCCTTTGATCCTTACTCAATCTTTTTTCCCAATATCTCATCCAGGTTCATAGACTTCCAAACAGACATCATCTCATTGATGTACAAAAGTATAGCCTCTGTTAATACGTTTCTTCCTCCTCTTGTACCTAATGTGTTCTTACTGAGCAATATGTTTTCTTCCATTGTAGCATTCCTGTCATGAATCATCTTTTGCCAAGTCTCAGTTGTACTTTGAGGTCCTATTTACCTCCTCACATGAAAGTCTCTAGTTCACCTTACTATTTATAGCATGTGTATGTGCACCTGAGCCAATTTAGAAGCGTTTCTGCCCCATTCCTTTTCTCTACCAATTTCTCTTGTAGATTACTAAGCACCTCTACTACTATTCCTTTTTTGTCTGTCATGCCTATTGTCTTCTACTTCTATAGCTGAAAGCTGTAACTTTCCCTTTGGTCACCTCCTTCTCTATGTCACTTCCTTTCATGTCAAAGGCTGGAAACTGCTTAAGAAACTGACATTTAAAGCCACCCATCCATGGAGATGGACTTGGAAATTGTTCTTTTGAGGAAGAACAGAAAATTACACAGAAATTAGATTTAGACCAACAGTTTATATACCATGTATCACACTAAGCTCAAAATGGATACATGATCTAAATGTAAAAGAGTACATAAATTTGAAAGGGCAAAAAAAAGAGATACCTCTCACAACTGTGCTTAGGGGAATAATTTCATCACCAAACAAGGAAAAGAGAGGATCACAGGAAATAAAATAAATGAATTTGAATGTACATAATTTAAAATCTTTTGACCAAATAAAATTAATACAATTAACATTAGAAAGGAAACAATAAATTAGAGAACATTTTTGCAGTTTCTCTCCTTAAGGCCTAGTATCCAAAGGGAACCAACTCAAGGTTCAAAAGAGTCATTCACCAATAATTAAATGGCCAAAAGTAAGAACTGACCATTCACAAGAGAAGAAAAACAAGCTACTAACATCCATATAAAATGCTCCAAAGATCTAAAAATAAGAGAAACACAAATTAAAACAACTCTGAATTTCTACTTCACAGCTATCAGATTAGCAAAAGTAACAAAAATAAAAAATGGCAATTGTTGGAGGGGCTAAGACTGGGCAAACATACTAATGTACTATTGGTGGTGCTGTAAATTGACCTAGCCATTGTGGAGAGCAATTTGAAATTATACTCTGTCATTAAAATGTGCATAACCTTTGACCCAGCAATATCATTACCAGGTATATACTTCAAATAGATTAATATATATGAATATATATTCATATAGATCAATATATACAAAACATTCATGCCAATACTTTTTGTCACCACAAAGAAATGGAAACTAAAGTGATGCCCATCAATGGGGGAATGGCTAAGTAAATTCTGGTATATGACTATAATGGAATAGCATTATGACATTAAAAAATTACAAAATGGAGGGATTAGAAAAAGCATAGGAAGACTGGCATGAATGGATATGTGATGATGTGAGAGGAACTAAAAGAACAATTTGTACAATTATTACAGCATTGTAAAGAAAAACATCTCTGACTGAAAGACTTAAAAATTCTGATTAACACAATGCCAAACCACTACTCCAACAGACCAACGATGAAGCATTCTCCCACTTCTTGATGGAGAAGTGATGGACTATCAGTGCAAAATGAGACGTGGTTTCTTAACTAGACAACGGGTGGATTTTTGTTTGACTTTAGACTTGTTACAAGAGAAGGCTTGAGGTTCTTGGTAGGTGAGAGTGGTGAAGAGAAATAGGGAGGAAAGGTCTAGTGATTGTATGCCTCCCTAACAAAAAAGAAAAAAAGAGCATGAATGAAGCATTTAAATTCACAGAACAAAGCAGAAAAAAACACAGAGGAAGACAGATAAGCAAGAGAGCTTTGAAATTAATGAGTTGAATTTATCATTGTATTTGAAATTTTATTATATATGATAATAAATAAGCTGTACATTTTTATACGCAATCCTCTTTTTCTATCCTTTGTGTATAGAAATCTAGCACAACAGCTAGCCAGGATCCATACTCCCCTGAGTGTGTTCTCTTAGGCCACAGGAGCAGATTACCGTTGCCATTCCCTCTTTCTTACCTGCCCTCACTGTTTGACCAGGATCCATTGCTCTGGGGCTCCCTCTCTCCTCAATAAGGGTTTTACAATCCCCAGTGCTCCACTTCTACTCCTCACCTCAGATTCCTAAGAAATAATTCTATTTTTGGCTCTAGTCTATGGAATCCTTCCCAGTAAGGAGGAAAGGGGATAGTAGGGAGGTGGGAGGGAGGAGAGAGGAGAGTAAAGGTCTCAAGAATACAAACACTAATCAGGAATAGAACAGACACTTTTATTCCCACACAGAAAGGGAAATGCTAAACAATAAAGAATAACAGAATCATTAGAATCCTCTGAGAAGTTACTATTCAAGAGTCTTTGGGATGTTCACAACATGGCTGTTCATTAGCTATTTTTCAATTCTCCTCTGTTAAGTACAGTGTAATCAATGCCAAGTGAGCTCTTTCTTTCCTGGGTTTCCCTGTCTATGGGTATCTTTCCAACAACTGGTCCCATCTTATTCACCCCAGCCCAGGAGCCCAAGAAAGGCTGAAAGACCAGCTGCCTTCCAAGGATTCACAAGATCTATGTAAACAGAAAAAAAGACACAAATAGAAGGCAGACCCATTCCAGACACATGCTTCCCTCTGAGGCCATGTACTCATGACTTGGGGTATAGTGGATAGTCATCCATTCCTTAAGCCTTGGAGGGCATCCTTACACTTAGAGGTCAATAGGATAATGATACCTTGAGGGACAGGGATTGCCCTTTTAGTAGGTTCCATGGAATTTCAGGTCAGCAGCCAATTAAAAGAATACCCCAAGTGATAGGATGCTTTCTCAGAAGCATAGATTGGGGTGAGGGTTTAATACGGAACATTGATTATTGCTCATCCTTAAAGGAATACCACAAAAATGTTCATGTTTGTTGATCTTTCAAATTCAAAATCTTTGATCTTTTAAATTTAGAATGACAAAAGAATTTAAGTCAAAAAAAAAAAGAAAAGAAAAACTACATAGAACCATAAATGCAAGACCTTCTTCTCTTTGGTATATAATACCACACAGGAAGAAAAATGTAGATTCCAAAGACAGTAAGCAAAAAAAAAAAAATTTTGGAAAATGCAGCCTTCAAGGACGTAAGTAATTTTTCTAAGGAAAGCAGAAATAGTATTATTAAAACTCAGAGACAACTTGTAATTTCAACAGATTTTCAGGGAAAAAAAAACTCTTGACTGTTTTTGTTAGCATCCAGAAGAGTTATGCAGTTGAGATGCAGCGAAAGAAGCGGGTTGACCAAAGATAATGACTTTTCCACCCACACCACAACATTGAGTCTCTAGTATATTTAAGCATGAGAGGCAGTGCCATCATTGCTGGTGCATGTGAGATCAGTGCTTCAGAATCCTGCTACACAACACTGAAGCTCAAGGAGAAGAGGGAGAGAGGGCAGATAGGGCTCTGTCTGTATAGCCAGACAGTGCAGCAGCAGTGAGCTTGGTGCCCCCCACTGCCCTCGCAGTGTACTCTGCTGGTTCACTGACCCTTGTGATAAAGCAAATGTGGAAAATGCTGCCAAATCTCAATATCTAAATCCTACCAATTTTGCAAAGGAAAGATCAAGAGGAAAATGAGATAAGGTTCAGCTGAAAAGAAAAGGCAATGGCCTACACCAATCAATGCTTCAAGAGAAGATACTTGAGGAGTGTGGTTCAGACAAATCGGTGCCTGTGGAGAGTTCCGAGCTATTTGACAAAGTTAAGTGTTCCCATCCCCCTCCCTCCCAACATCTATTTACTTTCCACACAGCCAACCTCTGCTCCCAATACTCATGTCCTGAAGGGAAACAGCCCAAGAAGTCTGATTACTGTGGCACTCTGACTAGCCCTGGCCCAGTACACATGTAATGCTGGGTTACATGAATGTTCCCATTCCTTTCAGGCAATTAGTAGAGAAATAAGCAATTAATAAGCCACCTGAGGAAACAACTTCCAGCATTCGCTAAGGTCCTGGACCTGCTGGACATAGAGAATCCAGGTTATCCATAAGGTATCCACAGATTTTTGGTGGTTGCTGAGCATGTTGCATCAAAAAACTCATGGTAAAGACACATCCTTAAGAATTTCAAGGAATAGAGACAGTTTCTTATAGTAGAACATAAGCTCCTTAATGGCAAAGTCTATTTCAATTTTACTTTGCATGTCCAGCACCTAGCACCTGATGCATAGCAGGTGCTCCACAGGTGCTTGTTAAATTAAATTGAATTGAATTTTCCTAAAGCTTCTGAATCCCATTCTCAGGGGTACCTTTAAACAACTACCACCAGATATGAAATAGAGACTTTTCTCAGCACTCACCAACCCTTGCTTCTGAGGAGGAGAGATCAGTAATAATACTTTCCAAAGAGCATCTCCAAGGGGCAGCTAGGTGGCGCAGTGTCTAGAGCACTGGCCCTGGATTCAGGAGGACCTGAGTTCAAATCTGACCTCAGACACATAACACTTACTAGCTGTGTGACCCTAGGCAAGTCACCTAACCCCATTGCCTAACCCAAAAAAAAAATCAACAAAGAGCATCTCCAAGAGCCACATGGGATGGGCATTACACAGAAAACACCCCATCATAAATGCTGAGCCCCCAAACACTTCCGTTTTCTTTACCTCTTCCTATCTTGCTCACCCTCTAACTTACTCATCATAGAGCCGCTTGCAGGATGACCTCAAGAGTGAAACAAGGACAAAACTGTCCACTTCAGGGATTAAATAATATTGGCCCTGGATTCAGTCCCCATAGCCTCTTTAATAAGCTAGTCCAAAGATTCCTCTATAGCTCATTGAGTTTTGTGAGGCTTTGAAAGAAAATTGCTTTCCTATACATCACTCTAGAATGCTTTGATTATGGTATTCTATTTGACATGGCATTCCACACTCCATATGCATCTCTGTATTTCAATAAATACCCTTTAGGTCTGACAATTAAAAATTCTTTGTAGATAACTCAAAGCCCACAGTACTAGAACAAAAACTATTTGACTTGTTCATACCTTTCCAATAGTATCCTATAATACCTTGTAATGATGCTATAAGCAAGTCTGAAGCATATACTTTTAAAAAAAATAAGTCATTGATGTCTTGATTTTTTTATTTCTCCATCATTTCTCCCAATATCCTTTCCCCCCTTCACTCCCAGAGAGCAATCCCATATAACAAATAGCATCTTTTTAAAGATGAAAGAGGGAGAAAGAGCAACAGACAAAGAGACAGAGAGAGAACAGCATAACTGATCAATACATTTCAAAAATCTAAAAATATGTACAAAATCTATGGACACATCCCACTTCTGCCAAGGGATGGGATGGGGATGTCTTCTCACATTTCTTCTTTCAAACCATGCTTGTTACTTATAATTCTGCAATATTCACTTGTTTTGTGGCTGTTTTTTCTGTTTACATCATTGCAGTCATTTCATGTATCATTTTCTTAGCTCTGCTTTTGCAGCATTTACATCATCCTGCCATCACATAATGAGCCTGTTTCCATTTCAATCCATTTTCTGGTCTTATTTATAAGCACAAAAATATAAAGGTGCATTAGTGATGTCTTGACTTGGTCCATTTTTTATTTTGCTTTCAAAGTTAGGGCCTTCATTCTCAGGACATTATATCTGCATCTACTGTATTCCTTTGGCCTTGTATTTTTTCTTTTCAAATTGATCTCATGTGACATGTAATAAAAAGTGTCCTGTGAGGAAAAGAAACCTATTAACATTAGACCATTTTGACATTTTCATCTCTGAGCAATACCACCTCAGAAATAAAACTTGAGTAAACCCAACCCATGTGTAATCTCTATTATCACCCCCACAGGCTCTACTGGCAGCAAATGAGTTATCTTCTTAAATAATAAACTTTGAGACTGTTATGAAACAAAACAGACCTTAAAGATTCAAATTGTAAAAATGGTTTCTAGATCTGAGGACAATTGAAGTTTCATGCTTTTCATTTGAAAGACAGACTGTCCTTGATACACCCTTTGCAAAGAAACAACCCAGAGCCAGTTCTGTAGGAGAACATGTGTGGGTGGGTCCATTATGTAAGTATGATACCGCAGTGTGAAATTCTTCCAGAGTGCCATCCACAAGAAAAAAGTCTGTTAGGAGAAAGTTTATGTGGCTTTCAATCACTGATAACATATTCATTGAAGGCTTTATTGTATTCAAGGCAACATGGGGATTTGGAGCTATTTTGTGGTTCAGGGGTTTCAGTAGTATCCTACTCTTCACAACCACATTTGGGGTTTTCTTGGCAAAGATACAGGTATGGCTTGCCCTTTCCTTCCCCAGCTCATTTTACAGATGAGGAACTGAGACAAAGAGGGTTAAGTGACTTGTCCAAGGTCACACAGCTCATACATGACTGAGGACAGATTTGAACTCAGGGAGATGTACCTTCCTGGTTGCCAGCCTAATGCTGTATCCACTGCACCACCTAACTGCCTTGTTTGGGGGTGTGCAAGGTCTGATACGGTCTCTGCTCTTAAGGAGCATACAATTCAAATATTCAACTCATTGGTAATTATTTATAGGACTTAGAGCTGGTATGCACTTCTAATTTAACCCATTTACTTAGGCAGTGGTATGTGACACCAGTACAAAATTCCAGTTAATAAAAATTAATTCACATTGCTCAAGATGACTTTGGGAGAGGAGGTCAGTCAGTTAATCAACAAGCGTTTATTATGTGTGAGGCATTAATGTGCTAAGCCCATACACAAAACAGCAAAAGCAAAGTCCCTGACCTCAAGGAGCTCACAAGAGGAGCTCTGTTTATGGGTTTTTCTTGGCAAAGACACTGGAGTGGTTTGCCATTTCCCTCTCCAGATCATCTTACAGATGAGGAAATTGAGGCAAAAGAGATGAAGTGACTTACCCAGGGTCACACAGCTAGCAAGTATCTGAGGCTGGATTTGAACTCAGGAAAATGAGTCTTCTTGAATTCAGACCCAGCCTTCTATCCACTGCACCATTTACCCACCCCAACACACATTTATATAGGGCTTTAAGGCTTGTCTCCCTTGATCTTCACAACTACTCCAGAAGGGAGGTGCTATTATTTATCCCCATGATATATATGGAGATATGGAGAAAAGTTAAATGGCTCAACCAGGGTCACACAGCCAGGAAATGTCAGATATAGGACTGAAACCAAGGTCTTCTGGACTATAAGTCCAGTGCTCTATCCGATGGGGTGGGCCCAAGCCAAGATCTTAGCCCCTTGCACCAAGGGAAATCTGACTCCCATTTGTCTGTAGACCTCAGCCCCTCATCTCTCTTTGAAAGCCTTAGCCTTACCTTTTAATCTTATTCAGATGCGCCTTTTTCCCTGCCCTAAAAAGAATCTGGCTCCCATTTTAGATTCCTTATAGTCTCACCCTGTAGACTCCCCTAATCTCCCTTTGAAAGCCCTAGCCCCACCTTTTTGATCTCATTCAGATGCCTTTCAGTTCCCTTCATTATCTATTCCCATTGTCTATTCAATCTCTCAGACCTTGCAATCGGAATTCTTACCTGGACCCTTTTCCCAGCCCCCTACTCTGGCTACCCAAAGAGAATCTCATGCCCAAAAGGCTGAGAACCTCTCATGCCCACTTGTCCTTACGGGGGTCACCTAGCTTAAGTGTTTTATCACTAATAAATTTTTCCTCTGGCTGGAAAAAGATTTGAGTTGAATTCATTCAGGCAGGGCCCAGCGCTGTTATCTCGGAGGTTCCCAGGAGCACCCCAAAGTCCTAGACCTCTCCATATCTACTATGCCAGTGATCTCCAAAGTGGAATGCACAAACCCAGATGATTGCTGATAAGTGTTTAATAACCTGCTCCCAAGGGAGAAAAAATGTACCCACTATGCAGTTTTAAGCTTATTCTGCATTATTAACATTTTCTCAAGTCTGGATAATCAATAAAACAATAAATCAAGGCCAGCATTAGCTGATTTCCAAGGCTCACTGTGAAAGGTTAACAATCAGCTCTCTAAAGCAGGTTAAAGCTAGCTCCAGCACAGCCCTAGAAGACACCCCAGCAGGGTGCACAGGGCAATCCATTGGAGTATGGGAAAAACTGAGAAGAACAGAGCAGCTATTCTGAGAGCTTGAATCCAGCACCTGCCTCTGGCTGATTCTCTCCCGCCTCACCCAGCAGTGTGGGCTGTGCGGGAGAATCAGCAGCATGCTCTCCTAAGCAAGCCAGCACAGGCAGGTAGGAATTCCTTCCTGTCTCCCCAATGAGAATGTGAGCTCTTTGAAAGCAAGACTACCCTGCTCTTCTAATAAATGCTTCTTCATTCATTCAGAAAGTCACATCTTTACATGACTGTATACACACAGCACTGTTCTAAGGGTGTCCTAGAGTGACCTTTAAAGCCAATTGATAAATTTCCAGCATGAGAATTTAAACCTCAGAAATTGGTCAATGCTCATTTCTCAAATTATACAGCGAACTGAGTGAAATTTATAAAAATAAGAGCCATTCCCCAATTAATAAATGGTGGAAGGATATGAACAAGCAGTTTTCAGAAGAAGAAATCAGAGCTTTCAATAGTCACATTAAAAAAAATGTTCTATCACTACTGATTAGAAAAATGTGAATTAAAACAATTCTGAGATATCACCTCACATCTATCAGATTGGCTAACATGACCAAAAAAGGAAAGGACAAATGTGGAGGAGATATGGAAAAATTGGGACACCAATGCACTGTTGGGGGAGTTATGACCTGGTCTAACTGAAGAGGTCTATGATGGGGTGAGCTCAAACAGAGATCTCCCCCCACACACCTTTAACCCAAAGGGAATCTGGCTCCCATTTGTCTACAGACCCAGCTCCTCATCTCCCTTTGGAAGCCTTAGCCTTCACCTTTTGACCTTACTAAGATGCCTTCCAGCTCCCTCCATTACAGGCCCCATAAAATACTTAAACTACTCCCCTTATCTCCCTTTGACAAATGCCTTCCCATTCCCCCATTAGCTATTCCCATTGTTTATTCAGACCTCCCCAATTAGAATTCTCACCTAGACCCTTTTCCCAGCCCAAAAGGCTGAGACTTTCTCATGCCCACTCTTCCTGGTGGGCATCACTAACATTCAGCTAATACGCTGAGAATCTCTCATGCCCCAAAAGCTGAGCTTTTCCCATGCCCGCTCATCCTTATAGGTGTCACCTGGCCAATGTGATTTATCACTAATAAACTTTTCCTCTGGCTGGAAGATTTGAGTTCATTCAGGCAGGGCCTGGTACCGCTATCTTGGGGTTCCAGCAGCACCCCAAAGTCCTAGACCTCTTTGGTCTAAAGGTTTTGGGGTGCTGGGAACCCCAAGATTTCTGTACCAGGCCCTGCCTAAATGGATTCAACTCAAATCTTCTTCCAGCCAGAGGAAAAGTTTATTAGAGTAAGGATGAGCAGGCATGGGAAAATTTTCAGCCTTTTGGGCATGAGATTCTCAGCCCTGAATGGGGGCCAGGGTAGATCTTACACACTAAAGTGACTTTGGGTGACCAGGGAAGGGTCTGGGAAAGGGGTCTGGGTGAGAATTCCGATTGGAAGGTCTAAGAGATTGAACAGACAATGGGAATAGATAAGGAAGGAACTGAAAGGCGTCAGAATGAGATAAAAAAAGTGGAGGTAGGGCTTTCAAAGGGAAATAAGGGGAGTCGACAAGGGGAGTCGATAAGGAACCTAAAGTGAGAGCCAGATTCCTTTTTAGGGCAAGGGGCAAAGGCGCATCTGAATAAGAATAAAAGGTAGACTAAGACTTTCAAAGGGAGCTGAGGGGCTGAGGCCTGTAGACAAATGGGGCAAGGGGCAAAGACCTCGGCTTGGGCCACACCCCATCATAACCATTCTAGAGAATGTGGAACTATGCAAAAGAATTGTAAAACTCTGCATACCCTTTGACCCAAAAATACAAGTACTAGGTTTATATCTCAAAGAAATCAAAGGAAAGGAAAAAGGACCTATTGGTACAAAGATATTAGAGCAGCTTTTTGCAGTGGCAAAGAATTGGAAATCAAGGCAATGCTCTTCAATTGGGAAATGGCTGAACAAGTTATGGCATATGATTGTGATAGAATACTATTGTACTACTTAAAAAATGATGAGCGAAATGGTTTCAGAAAAACTTGGGAAGGTTACATGAACTCATGCAAAGTGAAGTGAGCAGAACCAAGAGAACATTGTACACACTATTGTAAGGATGATAAACTGTGAAAGACAATGATCTGAGACAATTCCAAAGGACTCATAATGAAAAATACTATCTACCTCCAGAGAAAGAACTAATTAACTCTGGAAACAGATTGAAACACACTTTTTAACTTTATTTTTATTGCTTTGTGTTTTCTTTTGCAACATGACTAATATGTAAGTATATATATGACTGCACATGTATAACCTACATCAAATTGCTTGCCTTCTCAAGGAGGTGGGAGGGTTGGGAGGGAGGGAATTTGTAACTCAAAATTTTTTTAAATGACTGTTAAAAAAAAAAACTTATGTGTTATTGGGAAATAGTTACCAAAATCGGTAAAACTGAAGAAAAAAATAAATTGGCCAATGCTATAAGTCAGGACTAGATTTATCATTTTGTTGATTGTCTAGACTTAAGAAAATGATAAAGAAAATGTTAATAATGCAGATTATACTTAAATATGTGCCATGAATATTTTTTCCAGCTAGTCAGTTGTTAAACATTTACCAACCCACCCTTGATTCTTATGCATTTAACTGGGATAAAAAAATAATGCCATCCATTATGACTTTATCAGCAACAAAGGTAATGCCTATTAAATTGAGAACTTCCTGAAGACAGGGAATGTATCCTAATCATCTTTGTCTCTGTGGTGCCCTATAGAGAAAGCATTTAAATGAATATGTATTGAATTGAAAGAGTTCAGTGCTCTGTATTGAGAGACTGCTGGGCTAGAAACCAGAGACATAGGAGTCAACATTTGGCACCACAGTGTTGGGTCTTGAGACCTTGAGCAGGACTCTGTAGGTTTCCTCACTTATAAATGGAAGGGAAAGGGGGGGGTAAGGGCGCCCTCCGGGGACAACAGATGATGTCTAAGATCTCTTCTGTTGAGGGAGAAGGGTAGGAGATCAGGAATACTGATTTCTTGAATTTTCTGACTGGAAAAGTGCCAAATAATATAGCTTTTACAATAAGTGGGCATACTAGGTGGTCTGTGCATAAGAAAAGTGGCAAGTGGCAAGGATTCTTCATTAGGTTAGGCTGCTCAAATCCATGGAAAGAAGCCTACTATGGGCAAAGTACTGTGCTAAGTGCTTTCCAAATATTTTGTTTGATCTTCACAACAACCTGGGGAGGTAAGTGCTTTATTATCCCATTTTACAATTAAGGAAACTGAGGCAGACAAGGGTTAAATGACTTGCCCAGGATCACACAGGTAGGAAGTATCTGAGGCTGGATTTGAACCCAGGTTCTCTTTATTCCAGTTGTAATGCTCTATCCACTTTGCCACCTAGCTGCCTCTGGACCTCTTCTCAGAATAGTCTTTTTAAATAATTGATGGAAATGCTAAATTTTAGTTAGAGGCTAGTGAAAATTAAGATGTCATTTTTTCCCTCATTCAAACTCACAGACCCCCTAAAATCTGTCCATGAAGGAGGGGTGGGAAGGCTATGTACTCCAGATTAAGAACCTCTGTTTTAAAGGGTTCACATAGTTTAGAGGAATTAGATCAGCTGATCCTGTGACATAATTCTGATTTCTTCTGTTCCATAGTGTCTGACATTGGTAGTTTGAATAGCCTCTAGGTTTTAGATCTGAGCTATTCTTGTGATAGGTCATCTCTACAATAGACATGTGCCTTCCACCTAACGAAAAGACCAGCACCCTAGCCAATCAGTACCAATCTACCTCTGACAAAAGGAGTGGGAACCTCTTTAGTGCCCAAGCACAAGGTATGCCTAAGGAAGACCTCTCTATAAAAATACTTAGCCCTCTTCCACATCCCTGGGCAGTCTTATTGTGTGGGTCACAGGGGTGGGGAACCTGCAGCCTCGAGGCCACCTGTGGCCCTCTAGGTCCACAAGTGAGACCCTTTGAATGCAAACTTCATGGTCCCTACACGTGACATCCCAGATAAGTCTCTATTGAAGTCTTTGAGAGGATTATAACGTGGTATAAACAACTGTTCCAACTGCACTATCTTAGTAAATGCCTTTGCTCAGAGTCAATTTTGTCTACTAGATGATTGTTAATAGGAACCACTAGGGGGTGGGGAAGGACAGTTCATGAGCCACGTTTTTAAGTAGCCACAAACAAAGTTTAGGTAGCAATCACCTTCTGGGGATCTAATCTGTGAATACTGGTGCAAGTCTGGTGGAGGAGTAAAGAGAGAGTATATACATACATATATACATATACGTATGTGTGTATACATATGTACACATACAAATTTATATAATGAGGGAGGAATAAATTTAGTACTTTAGAAATGAAATATACTACAGAAGAAAATTTTGTACTCCATGCTTTAGGCACACACCTACCAAAACTACTTTTGATTAATTTTGATTATTATAATCTAATCATTTCTCTTAGAGAGAGACAACCAAAGACAGAGTGGTCACCTTATGACTCTGAAAATCTCTCTAACAAGCCATTTTTGAGGATACAATTTATAGTGTCCCCAACAAGGAAAATTCACAATAGGATGAACATAGTTACAGAGCTCAGGGTAAGGTAAAAGATCAGATAACAACTTGATTCATCAAACAGAATAATAGTCACTTTTCTTTCAGCATGTCCTTGAAAATCATTTCCCTAAAACCATTCATCTCCTCTTTGACCATCCCTTTTAAGGATTCTCCTTTCCAAATGGTCAAAGGTGAACTCAAGAGATACTTCCATTTACAGAAGTAATCAAAAAGAGGTCTTCCTCCTCTTAGTTTTCTGATTGCCCTAATCCAGTCAAGGTGGATCTATCAAGAGCCCTTTGCCCTTATCTAGTAACCACCTTAATTGGTTCAAGGAGGAGTTCTTCCTGGGTACACTGGAGAGGGATCCAGGATAATTTGAGAAATCTATGCTTCTATCAGTGAGAGAACTCCCTCAACAAATTCATATTACAACCTCTCCATGCCTTAGTGGCCTTCATGAGTTTCTATTCTGTCCTTTCCCTCTTCCTCTCCTTTTCCCTACCACCATCACCTAGTGACCAGCCTTTTTTGGTGATGAGTCTCTCTGAAGTTGGTTTGACTGGTCCTCAGGCAATAAACATGGTTGTTCACTGGCCCTATACTTGAAACTTTTACTTCTTGGTAGAAGCTTCCAGACATTGCCTTTCATAACCTTTTGAAAACCCAGGTTCACTTGCCTAGAGGCAGTTAGGTGGCACAGTGAATAGAGTGCTGAGCCTAGAATTAGGAAGACCTGAGTTCAAATTCAGCCTGACACTAGATGTGTGACACTAGACAAATCACTTAACCTGTTTGCCCCAGTTGCCTTGACTATAAAAATGAGAATAATAAAGCACCTAGCTCACAGAGTTGTTGTAAAGATTAAATGAGATATTTATAAAGCACTTAGCACAGGGCCTGGAACTTATTCCCTTCCCCTCCCCTCTTCCCCACCTCAGCATCACAGGGATAAGTAAAGGACCTTAGATCTAGAGGTAGAAGGGACCTTGCAGATGATTTATTCTTTTGACTCCTTCATTTTCAGGTGAGGAAATTGAGTCCTAGAAAGGAGAATGATTTGCACACGGTCACACAGAAAGTGAGCTGTCGATCAAAATTATGAACTCAGGTCCTATATCTTCAAACTCAGCATTGTTTCCACAGCACTACATGGCCTCCCAACAGAAGAATCTTTGCTAGCAACTTTAAAATAAGCCCATATCTCTTTGTCACTCCAAGTACAACTATTATTGCTGTTGTTCAGTTGTGTCTGACTCTCTTTGACCCCATTTGGGGTTTTCTTGGCAGAGATACTGGAGTGGTTTGCCATTTCCTTCTCCAGCTCACTGTACAGATGAGGAAACTGAGGCAAACAGGGTTAAGTGACTTACCCAGCTAATAAGTGTCCAAGGCCAGATTGAACTCAGGTCTTCCTGATTCCAGGCCTGGCACACTATCTGTTGTACCACCCAGTTGGCCTTACAACTATTAAGAAAGAATATTTGTGGATGGTAAGTTCAGAGAAGGTACCAAACTGCGTTGGTAGAGGGGGAGTTTCCTCACTTGGGAATTCCTTATACCAATGAAACCATAAATCCAATCTCTGTCTCAATCCACTGTTTGAAAGAACCTAAAGGAACTTTTAGCCTGTAGAGGGTGAGAGATGGCAATTTCTGGTCCAGTAGTCTGAAATATAATTCTGCTAGCCATTATGATCACCCAAAGGAGATGATAAGGGTAGATTATGCTTTAGGAGTTAAGAATATGGAGTCACAGAATCTCAGATGTGGCAGAAATTCCTTTGATACATGTGAAGGCAGAAGAGAGATCATGGTGTTAGAAACTTTTTTTTAAGCTTCTAAAATGTGTGCAATAGCATGCCTTGGACCAAGACCAAGTAGAAATTGAGACTGGCAACATATTCACGCCTTCCTCATGAAAAGCTTTTTTTTTTAAGTTTCAAGGTTTTGGTTGATTCTTGCTGTTCTTGTATTGTCATCTCCCAATATTTCCGACAATATCAACCTCTCTCATGACAAAGAAAAAAAATAAGAAAAACAAACCAATAAAGTAACTGTGATTGGTAGCATATTCAGCAATGTAAATCTATAGTCTACCATCTCTTGATCAAAAAGAGTCAAGTATGTGTTTCATCATCATTTCTTTGGAACCAAGAATTAGATGCAGTGGATAATCTGGCTTTTCATGGTTTTTATTATTTTCTAATGTTCTTATTTAGAGTGTTATAGTCATTGTATGTTTTGTTCTTCCATTTCTGCTTGTTTCACTCTCAAACTTCATAAAAGAATTTCTGTAAAAAAAAAAAAAGAAAGAAAGAATATTTGTGAAAGAAAAGACTATTTGCCCATGTTTAACCTGAAGCTCCTTTTCTTGGCAAAGTTATAAAATTTGGAGAATTTGGGCTTATCACTGAAACACACTGGCAGTTTAATTACAACAGGGAAAATGAGCCTCTGCAGTAGAAAGGCCTGTTATTACAGATCCTGTGTTTGCATTTCCAACAGCTTTCTTTCTGTTATTTTTTTGTTGTGGTAAAATGACACGTTCATTATGGTCCTATTTCTTCTATTATTTTGTTAAATTGGCTTTATTTTCAAACACCTTAAATGCCTGCCAAGAAGGAACTCTGTGCTCTTGTTCTCCCATTATTAAACCCTATTTATTTTAAGCAGTCTGTACTTAAATTGATTCTTAAATTTTTCTCTTTTCTTATCACATATGCAATTAATCCTACTGCTATTTTTAAGATAATCACTTTTTCACTTGGTGGGTTTTCCCCTCATTCAGCCTCCTCTGCCTTTTTTCCTACTAATTCTAATCTACCTCTAGTTCATATTCATATTCAGTCCTTTATGGACTAATATGTCAGTTAATACAGATAATGGGTCAGAGCCTAAGGGGTGACCAAACAACTTGTCAAGTATAAGTTGGTAACTGAATTTTTTTTTTAAAAAAGTATATGTACATATGTGTATATATAGTGTATGTGCACATATATATGAATGCATATATTGTATGTGTATATATACATATGTGTATATATATAAAATGTCTATTGTATTAAGTAATGTTATTTTATATTTTATTAGCATATTAATTTTATATATACCTATTTAAGATTAATCCTTTTTTGCCCAATATTTAATGTACATAATGAAAGCTTTAATGTTGTAACAACTCCCTAAGGTGCTTTATTTGTATTAGCATAGAGAAAAAAGCATTGGACTTAGATATCTGAGATTGGACATCTGCCACTCAATTCATTCAATAAGCATTTATTAAGTGTGTGTAGAACCCTGGACCTGGAGACAGGAAGAACTGAGTTCAAGTCCAGCCTCAGACATTTACTAGCCATGTGACCCTGGACAAGTCATTTTATTTCTATCTGCCTCAGTTTCTTCAGCACCTACCTAAAGGGTTGTTTTGAAGATAAAGTGAGATGATATTTATAAAATAGTTTGTCAACTTTAAAGTGCTATATAAATCTTAGTTATTCTTGTTGTTATTGTTCTATGTAAGACACTGTACTTAGTAATGACAATACAAAAACAAAACAAAAACCAGCCTTTCCCTGCACTAGAGGGATAAAATCTGAAGCATTAGTTCTGGAGTCAGATGATGGTGGCAAAGTGGATAAAGTTCTGGGTCTGAAGTCAGGAAAACTCATCTGAGTTCACATCTGGCTTCCAACACTAGCTGTGTGACCCTGGGCAAATTACTTCACTCTGTTTGCCTCAAATTCCTCCTCATCTGTAAAATGATCTGGAGAAGGAAATGGCAAAACCACTCTGGTATCTTTGCCAAGAAAACCCTAAATGGGGTCACAGAAAGTGGGATATGACTGAACAACAGTAATAACAACAGAGGACCTGAGTTCAAATACTACCTCTGACTTTTATTGCTTAGGTGACCTTGAGCAAGGAACTTCAGGTCTCCTCATTTTCTACATCTGTAAAATGTTGGAGAATGGACTAGATGGTCTCTGAAATGCCTTGCTGCTCTAATTATAGCTTATATCTCTATATTACTTACTATGTACCAGGTGCTGTGCTAAACATTTTACAATTATTATCTCATACCTCAAAACAATCCCAGGAGATATAATAATGCTAATATAATAATATAATATAATGCTATAATAATCCCCATTTTCAGATGAGGAAACTAAAGCAGACAGAGATTAAGTGACTTGCCCAGGGTCACACAGCTAGTAAGCATCTGAGGCTAGATTTGAATTACGGTTGTCCTGACTCCAGATATGACACTTTATCTGCTATACCATCAGCAGCCTAGATCTAGGATACTATGGAAGCAAGTAAATCTGCAATAAATTGAGGCAAGGGATGGCATTAACTAGGGTATTTTGAAAGGCAGGGAAAACAGCACGTTAGCTAACCCGTAAAGGAAGCTAAGGATTCTAAAAGGCAGAGGAGAGAAATGAGTACTTGAAGACTCTATAAAGAGAAACAGGGCTTCTAGACCATGCAGTACCAGAAGTTTTGAGTTACATTTACATGTATCCAGCATGTGTGCCTCACTACCATTATATATTACGTTTGAGGCCACTTTTCCCATGGATGCTGGGTGTATTTCTGGAAGAGTGTGCCCCTGCTTTTGGCAGGGAAATGTTTTGTGGCTACTATTTGTGCTGTACTATCTTAGTAAATGCCTTTGCTGAGAGTTAATTTTATCTTCCGGATAATTGTTAGTAGGAATTACTTGGGGGTTTCAGGGGGAAGAAAATGGTTCATAAGCCACAGTTTTAAAAGTAGAAGCAGCCACAGTACCCTGGAAGCTTAGAGAAGAGTCACCTTCTGGGAACCCAATCTGTGAGTGCAAGTCTGGTGGAGGAACATACAGGGGGTGTTATTATATATGTGGGTATATGTATGTATGTATATATGTATACATACACAAATCTGTGTGTATGTAATCGGGAAGGAATAGATTCAGTGCTTTGGAACTGAAAATACATTGCAGAAGAAAATTTTGTATCCCATGCTTTAGACACAAGCTTGCCAAAAGTAGTTTTGGTTATTCCAATCCAAGCATTTCTCTTAGAGAAAGAGACAACCAAAGACACAACCACCTCATGACTGAAAATCTAACAAGCCATTTTTGAGGGCACAACTTATAGTGTCCCCAACAAAGAAAATTCACAATAGGATAAACATAGTTACAGAGCTCAGGGTGAGATAAAAGTTCAGATAACAGTTTCCTTCATCAAACAGAATAATAGTCATTTATCTGTCATTATATCCTTGGAGAATCATTTTCCTAAAACTTTTAGCTCCTCTTTGACCATCTCTTTTAAGGATTCTCCTTTCTTGCTGGTCAAAAGTGAATTTGAAAGATACTTCCATTTACTAAAGTAATCAAAGAGATGTCTTCCTTCTCTTAGCTTTGTGATTAACCTAATCTAGTCAAGGTGGATGGTCAAGGGCCCTCTGCCCTTGTCTAGTCACCATACTAATTGCTTCAAGGAGGAGTTCTTCCTAGGCTAATCTGGAGAGGGGAAGCACATGACACATGCTTTGGTAGTGATGGTTAATGAAAGACTCTGAAAATCTCTCTTTTAGATTAGTCCGAGGGCTCCAGACTAGAATGATTTTTAAGTGCTTTCTTAATAATTGTAAAAGAGGGATCACAGTAGGGGTAGAGGGAGAAGGAAGAAGAACTTAGTCTGCTTCAATAGCAGACATTTGCTACGTATCTTAAGTTGTACTTTAAACTCAAGTTTACATCTTCTGAGGAACCCACCTCTGCTAGGTCCTAACTTTACCTTGACCCCTTCTGAAATAAAGCAAGCATGTGCCACTTTCCCTAAGTTCCTCTGTTGTCATCTCCCCTTAGAGATTTATTTATTCATTCATTCATTCAACAAAGATTTCTTGAGGGGGCAGCTAGGTGATGCAATGGATAGAGCACAGCCCTGGATTCAGGACCTGAGTTCAAATCTGGCCTCAGACACATAATACTTACTAGCTGTGTGACCTTGGGCAAGTCACTTGACCCCATTGCCTGGCCAAAAAAAAAAACCAAAGATTTCTTGTTGAATATAATATACTTTATGTTGGTGTTACAGAAGCCAAAAGAAAAGAGTCCCTTATCTCAAGGAGCTCATATTCTATTAGGGAAACAATGTACAGAAATATAAAATATGCATGTATGTATGTGCAGTATGTATTATATATGTATCACTGTTAACTGGGGAGATGAGGGAGGGGAAAAAGTTTTTTTTTTATAGAAGGAATGGCCCTTGAGCTGAGTCTTAAAGAAAGTTTGAGCTTTGCAGAGGAAAGAGTGAGAAAAGACCATATAATAAGCACGGAGGAAGCCTGTGCAAAGGCAGAGACCAGAGATGGATGGTCATTCTTAAAGAATGTCATCTGGAAGTAAATGGTAAAACTTAGAAAAAGAATACTATCTTTTGACCAATTCCCAATAACGTTATTGGGAACATACCCTGACAGAGTGCATTAAAACTGTATCTTGTTCTGGTCCCCCTGACCACCATACCCCTTTCTAGTTAGTACTGTAAGTTTAGAAGTAACCAGTATTAAAGGGAAATATCATGAAATAAGACTGCAAAAGTGAACCTTGAAATCATGCATGACCTATCCCAAAGATCAAAGAAGCATAATTTATAAGTTTTGTCATATATTAACCACAATTAACATCCTGGTAATATGTGCTGAACCAGGGGATGCCATCACGGAACTGATGTCAAGGTCTCTGATCCTCTGATATGTAAATTCCGAACAAAATCCAGACCTCCACAGTTCCAGACCAGCAGAATATCAAAAAGATGCTGATAACTTTAAGATGTAACTTTGAAGGTTTGGCAATAACTTTGAAAAGATTTGGATATGTTAATAAAATCACCCTAAGGTGGCACAGGGTGGGGGTGGGGGTGACCTTGCCAGACCTTCACCTTAAAAATACCATTTTGTCAGCTGAGTAGAACATTAATTGAAGCAGAGAGAGATTTGAGGTGGGAAAAACAAATAGAAGGCAAAAGCCTGTTCTGCTGTGGAAACTGTGTGAACTGAGAGAAGGGGATGTCAAGATTGAAATCTGTGATAAAGATAAACTGAGGCAACCAAGTTCTGAGCACAATCAATTTATTAGCAAAGCTGGCAAGTGCCAATAAATAGGATCCAAGGTTCCTCAGTAGTCAAGGACACCCATAGCAAGTTTACATACTCTTGGGCAACATGGATGTTGCTTCTTTCTGATTGACTGATCAATCAGAACAGGGAAACTGAGGTTAGAACAAAGAAATTGCAGTTAGGAATATTTGGAGGCTGTGGATAGGACAAGGAACCTTGTTGGAATTTTCTGAGCATGTTCTGCCCCCAAGCCTACTGCCTCAACTTTGTGGTGGGAGCACTCAGAGGAGAGGGAGCTCTATGGTTTGTGCCCTCTAGTCCACCAAAATGCACATTATTTACAAGAAGCTTAGCACAAATGGAACCCAATAATTAATTTGGTTCACAAGGGAGTCCAATTATAATTACAATTCAAAAGGACATATGCTAGAGATGTGAAGATCTGACAACAGATTGGATACATGAAATGAGAGAGAGTTGAGAGTCAAGGATGACAATGAGGTTGCAAGCCTGGCAGACTTGGAGGATCATGGTTCTCTCGACAGTCATAGGAAAGTTGTGAACAGGTGAGGGTTTGCATGAAGCTCAGGAGAGAAATTAGGGTTAGAAACATAAACCTGGAAATCATCTGCATAAAAGTAATTCCCACAGGAACTTAAGGAGGTCACCAAATAACATAGTATAGAAAGAAAAGAGAAGGCACAGGAGAGATCCTTAGGACACACCGGCTTTGACCTGAATAACTATCTAACAAGGAATGGTCAAACAAATAAGAGACAAATCAGGAACAAGTAGTGTATGCTAGGGATAGGGAGTAGTTTTATTTAGCTAGAAACATGTTATGTGGTGACTTCATGTCACAAGGTCAATGACAGCTGCTTTCTTAGCAACACTTTCACAGCCCTTCAAGTGGTAAATGAACAAATGCATAACACTGACCTACCAACTTAGGCATAATGACTACATAAGCAATCCCTGTAAAACTTAGAATCCAGGAGCCTGAAGAGGTCTAACAGTCCTGAAACCAGAAGTCAGAGAAGAGGGCTCCTCCTTCTTAATTGCAGTCCCACAAAACCCTTCTTTGTATTACCTACCTTCTCAAAGCTGTAGTCACTACCTCTTAAGGTTTCTCTACTTTCTAGTTCACTAACCAATTTCACTAGCCAATTCTCCAAAAATTAGGTTCAGAATAAGTTCCTCCTTGTCACTCTTTTACTTTATGAAGGATGAAATTTAATTAGTGGTTCAGCTTTCAACAGAAAAGACCCTACAGTAGATGTCTGAATGATGGAAGCTCTCGAACACAGTTATTATACTCTCCCTCCGGACCAGCTTTGTGATTACTCTCTGATGCTTCAGTGAGAATGAAAGTAGAAGCTAGACATTCTTTTTCATATCATTATAGGCAATATTCAGTGACTTTGTGATATAGGGGAAAATGAATAGAGTAGTGGCCCTGGAGTCAGGAACACCTGAGTTCAAATCAGGTCTCAGACGGTTGGCACTTAATAGCTGTGTGACCCTGGGCAAGTCACTTAACCCCTATTGTCTCACAAAAAAATAAAAAAAATTTAAAAATGGATATAGGGGAAACTATTAAATCTGGTAGAAGATTATGAAGTGGTTATCAGGATTACCCAGGAGAAATATACTTCTTCCAGACACTTGGCATTAGCTACTTCCATACTCAAACGGTTCTGTTATCTCATCAATGTGGGTACTCCCTCCAGTGACAGAGATCACAACTTCTCCAAGCCTCCTGAGTGATTCTTCTATAAATCTTTCATAGGAGAGCTGGAGCTATCTTTGGAATCTCTTGACATTGCATGGGTACCAGTGGTACAAAAATAAATAACATTTAAGTAGTGACTGGGAGTATTCCCTTCACAACTCACAGCAAACAGGTTCAAGGTATCTTACAGAACTGTACCACTAAATGATAGCTCACAAGCCTCCACCAGCATGTAATCAACAAGAGGATACAATTTGTTCAAAGCAAAGACATTTAATGGAATAGCTCGCTAAGGAAGGTAGCAACAAAACAGATCCCTCCATAAACCCTGGGCACAGCTACCCACAAAAACAGGTAGCATCAATGGGATGCATGTGAAGAGGCATATCACGTAAGGACCATGTGCAGAGAGGCAACTCATACCACCAGTGCTGTAGGACCACTAAGAACTTCTAGTACGGTCATTACTCCTCTTCCACAGACTCATATTCTCTGCTGGAAGAGCCTGCTTCACCTGCACAGATACATTGTTTCTTTAGGATGTTACTCCTTTGATTTCCACAGGATGATGATCTGCTTAACACACATGCTTTCTACCAGGCATTGCTTCTGATGTAACAAAAAAAAAAATGGCTACTACTATGCTTTCAAGTTTAAAGCCTGCACAAAGACTATTCCCAGTTCTTTTAGAAAAGACTGGAAAAACCCTGGCCCCAGGACCAGCAGAAACCCTTACCTGTTTTATTCCCTTGGAGCTTCAGTTGGTGCGGAGCCTTTCTTCTCCCTTGCAGTAGATAAGGACATCCAGCTGCCAAAAGTTTTCAAACAAAGAGCGTGGCCATCATAGCTGGCTAATGCTCTTAGGCTTCATCTTTCTTTGGGATTTTGGTTCCTCTGCGATAAACCTTACCCTAACCCATGGTGATTATACGATATACTACCCAAATCAACATCTCTGACAGCAAAGCTATAAGCTAGGTCATTGTTATTTGTCTGATAACTACCAACCAGCTCTGAGGTTTGCCATTCCCAGTTTTTCAGACCTTGAGCATCTTCTCTTCTCCCATATACATGAAAGGGCAGAGAAAAGCCAGAGAAAGAAACAATAACAACCACAGCTCTCTACCACTAGTGGAATCACCATTCCTGACCTAATGCAGACAAGGCCAATCAAACTCTGGAAGAGGTTTTTGTGTCAGTTCTTACATTTAGATAGGTTTACAATGCCTTTCACAACTATTATTCAATCTGAGCCTCAAACCAATTTATGAGGTAGACATTAAGTGTGTATTTCCCCCATTTTACTGATAAGAAAACAGAAATAGTAACTTGTCTATGGTCACATAGCTAATAAGTATTAGAGGCAGGATTTGAACCCACGCCTTGTACACTCCAAGTCTGGCTCTCTATTAACTACAATAATTATCCTTCATTCTTGTTATATAACTCTGTTTGTAACATGTCACAGAGTATTCAAGCACTCTGTACTCCTCTGTGTGCTCTTTGGTGATCTTTTGCTGTAATTCTTTAGAATCTGCAATGTTCCACAGCTTTATTCAATCAAAAAATAACAAGGAAGGAAGGAAGAGAAGAAAGGAAAAAGGGAGGGAGGGAGGGAGGAAGGAAGGAAGAAGCATAGAGACTATTCACCAAGGAATAGTGCAGACTCCAAGAGCTATAAAGTATCTTGGGAATTCAACTCTCTTGTTTTATAAATGAAGAAACTGTAACCCAGACATTTCAAGAGTGATATAACGAGCTTTTCTTTATTCTCACAATTCCTATACATGTAAAAGAAACTACAATGAAAGTTGTATGTAATAATTAATGGTGCTGTGTTTTAAGAATCAATTCTCCTCTTCTCCTTAGGGTTAGCTCTGTGTAATCTGATTGAATTACTTTTCTAATCCTTTCCCTTAAATCCTCTTAATGTGAGTTTCCCAATCTGTGGTTTTACTAAATCCATTTAGGCTCAATGTGGGAGGCAGTGAAAAGAACACTAAACTAGCAGAAAGAAAACCTCAGTTTAAGTTATGCCACTAACTAGCTGTGTGACTTTAGGCAAGTCATTTTACCTCTCTAAACCTCAGTTTTCTAATCTGTACATTGGAGGAGGGATAGAATAGATGGCCTTCAAGGTTCATTCCAGATTTAACGTTCTATAGTAATTCTATGATCCCATACCTAGAACCATGTCTATAAGCTTTTAAAGTTGTTAAAGGCTTATGACTGCACTACTTTTGGGACACCCTGTTTAGTTTTTATGGCCTCCATCTAGAGCATATCTATTTGACCTAGTATTTCATGCAGAGAGAACGTGCCTATCACAAAAGTGAAATCCAGCTGAGATCTAGTGAAGAAAATATACCATGAACCTATGTGGCTAGAGTTACTGCCCCCTTTAAAAAAAAAAAAGCTAAATTCTAAGCCAATCTAATGAAAATTATCTTGCCTGTTGGAAATGGGTTCATCTGTTTCGGATTTTTAAGGTTGGCTTTTTGAGGCAAAAAGAAAATTGAGCATAATATTTTAGTAGATAGTATCTAAGATACCCTGAGACTCATAAGGGAGAAGTGCTACTGATGAGCTTCCAGCTAAATCATCAGTGCATCCCTAAAGCTCTCTTCAGTCATCTAGATGGCACAATGGATAGAGCACTGGGTTTGGAATCAGAAAGACTCAGCTTCATGAATTCAAATCCTACCTCAGATTTTATTAGCTGTGTGATACTGAGCAAGTCATTTAACCTTAAGCTGGAGAAGGAAATGGCAAACCACTCCAATATCTTTGCCAAGAAAACCTCAAATGGGGTCACAAAGAGTCAAATACTATTGAAGCAACTGAACAACAACAAAAACTCTTTGCAGAGAAACTAAGTCATTCTAACACAATTCTAGCCATAACCATTGGGGAGAGAGAAAGAGCCTATTCCAACTGAAATCATTTCAGAGAAGTCTTTTCTTATAGGTCATCTTGTGGCATCTCATATCCTTATGACAAAACAGTAGAACCCCTTGTACTATCTATTGTTTAAAGAATCAATTTGGGTAACGAGCTGCAATAAACGTATGCTTCTCTAGAGGAGCCAGAAGTGTGGAAAATTTTTATCTGCAGTTGCATTACTCTTGGCTTCAAATATCCAAAAGGCCAAAAGGCAATCTTTGATACATATCAGAGATGGAGGAACAAAAGAAAGAAGAAAGCATAAAAAGAAGAAAGCAAAGAAGAGTCATGGTACTGTGCACCCAAGGTCTTAAATAACTGCCTAAGCATAGCTCATAAAACACATTCCAAGTACCCAAGGTAAAAGTTGTACCAGCATCGATGCCTGCTCCTCAGTCCTCCCTTTCATTCAGTGTCTTCCAGGAAAAGTAAATTGGTAACAACCGTGTTATTAGACTTGTTGATTTTCCTCCAAAACACATTATCTTTCAACCCACTTTCAGATAGTTTGTATAAAGGGTCCAGATTTTTCAGCATTTTACTTGCCTAGAAAACTTATTAGTGAATAGGACAGCCATTCTATCTGGCAGTAAAAGATTAAAAAAAAAAACAGTTCAACTACATATGCAATCTTTTAAATTATTTAGATCTTTTACAAGTGATATCACCAGTTTCTAAACCACTCTTCTATCCAAGTACTCAAAATTTCCTTCATAATCTTGAGAACTAAGGGTATCTTCCTGAGAAAGAATGGGAAGAGAAAAGACTGGAGCATGGAGGGGAGATCAACCTTTTTTTGCAAAGATGTTAGCTTCAAGATTCAATTCAATAAACATTTATTAGATACCTACTGTGTATGGGGACCTGTGCTAGACAGGCATGAAGATAAAAAGAAAACAATCTCCACTCTGCAAGGAGCTAAGGTTTATATAGAAGAAAATAATATAAGGGTTAGGGTTGTTCTTTGTTTTTATTATTGTTGTTGATCTGGAACTGTGATTTCATTGGTGTAGAAAACTTCCAGTATGGAAACTCCCTCTAAGAAGGAGTCTTAAATAGAAGCCATGAAAAGTTAAGAGATTTGCCCAGATTCTCAAAGAAAGTCTGTGTTAGTCAGGATTTGAAATTCAGTCTTCCAGATTCTGAGGCCAGCTCAATCTAGCAACACAGTTTCCACAGGATGCTCAACTCACACTTACCATAGGACTGATTATCAAGTATAGATTCAGAGACTCTGGAATTGGTCCAAATCTGGATAAAATCGGATACGGATTTTTTTTTAAGAATACAAGTCATTCCTCAATTGATAAGTGGTCAAAGGATATGAACAGGCAGTTCTCAGAGGAAGAAATTAAAGTTATCTATAGTCACATGAAAAAAAATTCTAAATCACTATTGATTAGATAATGCAAATCAAAATGACTCTGAGGTACCACATCACACCTATCAGATTGTCTAACATGACAAAACAGGACAATGACAAATGTTGGAGAAGATGTGGGAAAATTGGAACACTAATGCTTTGCTGGTGGAGTTGTGAACTGATCCAACCATTTTGGATAGCAATTTGAAACTATGCCCAAAGGACTATAAAAATGTGCATACCCTTTGACCCCACAATACCGCTTCTAGGGCTGTATCCCAAAGAAATCATAAAAATGGGAAAAGGACCCACATGTATAAATATACTTATAGCAGCTCTTACTGTGGTGGCAAAGAATTGGAAATTGAGGGGATGCCCATCAATTGGGGAATGGCTGAACAAGTTATGGTATATAAATGTAATGGAATACTATTGTGCTATAAGAAATGATGAGCAGGCAAACTTCAGAAACTGATGCTGAGTGAAATGAGCAGAACCAGGAGAACAGTGTACCCAGTAACAGTCACATTATGTGATGACTGACTTTGATAGACTTTGCTCTTCTCAGCAATGCAAGGGTCTAAGACCACTCCAAAAGACTCACAATGGAAAATGCTATCCACATCCAGAGAAAGAAATATGGAGTCTGAATGCAGATGCAAGCATACTATTTGCTCTCCTTTTCCTTTGTTGTTTTGTTTTATTGCTTCATTCTCATGATTCCTCCCATTAATTCTAAATGTTCTTTACATCATGACCAATGGGAAAATATGCTTAATATGAATGTATAAGTAGAGCCTATATCAGATTGGATGCCATCTTGGGGCAGGGAGGAGAAAGAAGCAGAGAAAATTTAAAACTCAAAATCTTATGGAAGTGAATCTTGAAAATTAAAAATAAATTAATTATTTTTTAAAAATCTAATAGGGATCAATGAAATATCTTATATTTGGATTCAAATTTTAAGACTGGAGAGGCAGGGCTAGAGACTAGTTTTGTCTGAAAAATAAATGGAATTTTTACCGTACTGCAAGTTCCATAAATCAACCATATATTATGGTAGTCAAAATAGCTAGGGTTATACTAATCTGCAATAAGACATAACCCAGAGTTAGGGAGATGATAATTCTAATATGCGCCAATCTAGTCAGATCATAGCTGGAGTTTTGTGTTCAGTTCTGAGTGCCACAGATTAGGTAAGACTTGTTTTTTAAATTAATATTTTTTCAATTTATAAGCATTTTTTCCTGTCCTTCCCACTGTGATAATAATTTTTCACCTTTGATTTCCTTTTGTTAATTCATATTATTTGGGGAGAGGTTAGGGCTTTTCCTCTTAGGCAGGTTATTGAGCTGGCTGAAACCTGTCTCATGGGATGTGAAAATTTACTAAAGGCCTTGTGAACATTCCTCAGTCAAGAAGTCAAAAAGGGAGACAAGGCTTCCCAAGTAATTTAACCTGCCTTATTTGAGGAAAGGATTCTACTGATGTTGACTTTATAAGAATGTAAATCTCTCCCCTCACTAAGACCATGGTGATCCCTGGAAATGGAGTTTAATCTGTAGCCTGACTTAGTTTACCTATAGTGTCTGTTTGATTGGATATGTTTCCTTAAGGGATGTACAAGATAATAATTCTGTTTAACTAAATTTGCTAAAATTTTAGGACATTGAAAATAGCATGGAATTATGAACCTGTCTCTTTTTTCTTAACTTTTATAGCCTAAAAGAATGTACAAGATCATAATTTTAAAAAGAATTATTTCTCTGTCACTGACATGATTTTATCTATAAGAAGCCTTGTGAGAATCTTGATCCTGGCCCCAAACCTGTGCTTAAGCATGATAAAACCTAGGTTTTCAACCTGTATAATTTCTGTGTTGTAGTAGATTTATTTCAGCCCCAATAACCTACCACGTGAACTCAAAAAGGAGACATTTCTCCCATAATACCACCTACCTAACCCCCCCCCAAAAAAGAAAGAAAAATAAAATGCTTGTAACAAATATGTAACCTGAGGCTCAAGACCATTTGCCTAAGACTCTCCAAATTGATAACAGAATCTTTACTCAATACTTCATACTTAGATAAGGGGTGGAGTTGGTGATAGTTTGGGAAAGTCAAGATCCCAAGATTCTTGCTTTGGGAAAGGCTAAGCAAGTTCCAGGCTGTCTTCTGGGAAAATCCCCCTGAAAGGAAATAAAGACTCTAAGAAAAAAACTTCTCCATAGAGGAGCCAGAACCTGAAACATATCCCTGGTCCCAACTTACCACTCCAGAAATTTAGAAATTGAGGGAATTTCCCTTTGGTTGAGATCAGATCCTCTCTCTCTCTCTTTTCTCTCTCTCTCTCTCTCTCTCTCTCCCCCTCTCCCCCCCCCAAGATATCTTACTCCCTGTGAGAGAGCTCATTCACTTCGCATTGTCTGCTATAGTCTTATTTGTATAACCTCTTTAACTTCTATTTGATATAATTTTGAATAAATAAGTTTATTTACTGATTACCATGTGTAATGATCTTTGTGTAACTGGCATTTGGTGGGAATGTAGTCAAGTCTTCTAGATATGACTTGGGACATTCTTTCCTCATTAAAGGGAGAGGGTCTAGGAGTGTAGCTTGAACTTAAATATTATTCCCTCTAGATTAGCAATATTTAGCGGGACAAGGAAATAGATATAATTCTGGCTCCATAGCCTAGCTTCTTTCTGAAAAAAGAGCAACTAACCTTGGGGCAGCTAGGTGGCACAGTGAATACAGCACCGGTCCTGGAGTCAGAAGGACCTGAGTTCAAATCCAGCCTCAGACACATAACACTTACTAGTTGTGTGACTCTGGGCAAGTCACTTAACCCCAACTACCTCACCAAAAAAAAAAAAGAAAAGAAAACAGAGAGCAGCTAACCTCCTGCCCTTGTTGGGGCTCAGGGGCACCCCAAAATGTTGGAGTACAGAATGATGAGAAATAGATGAGTGGGCAAAACACATACACATACAACATGTAGTCCCCCATAAACAAGTATATATATTAATAATTAGTAATCATTTATTTTTGCAAAAATTCAAGGGGTTGGTTGGGGGTTTTTTTTGTCTTGGATTTTTTTTTAATGTCATGGTTTTGCAATATTTTTGCTTTGGGATCAGCTTATTGTTGTTTTTATATATTTTTTTTAATTTATTTATTTTTAGTTTTTAACATTCACTTCTGTAAGATTTTGAGTTTTAAATTTTCTCCGCCTCCCATTTTTCCCCCCCCCACCCACCCAGAGATAGTATACATTCCAATATAGGCTCTACATACACATTCATATTAAGCATATTTTCCCATTAGTCATGATGTAAAGGACAATTAGAATTAATGGGAGGAACCACAAGAATGAAGCAATAAAACAAAACCACAAAGAATAAGGAGAGCAAACAGTATACTTCCATCTGCATTCAGACTCCATATTTCTTTCTCTGGGTGTGGATAGCAATTTCCATCATGAATCTTTTGGAGTTGTCTTAGATTCTTGCATTGCTGAGAAGAGCCAAGTCTATCAAAGTCAGTCATCCCATAATGTGGCTGTTACTGTGCACAACGTTCTACTGGTTCTGCTCATTTCACTCAGCATCAGTTCATGTAAGTCTTTCCAAGTGTTTTTGAATTCTGCCTGCTCATCATTTCTTATAGCACAATAGTATTCCATTACATTCATATACCACAACTTGTTCAGCCGTTCCCCAATTGATGGGCATCCCCTCAATTTCCAATTCTTTGCCACCACAGTAAGAGCTGCTATAAATATTTTTATATATGTTGGTCCTTTTCCCATTTTTATGATCTCTTTGGGATACAGCCCTAGAAGCGGTATTGTGGGGTCAAAGGGTAGGCACAATTTTGCCACATTTTCTCCTCTGATGCTGATACATTTTTTGTAGGTTTGTAATAAAGAGAGCTTTACTGATCACTTCTACCACCTGCTGGAAAGTACAGACCCCATGGTACACCCAAAAATTCCCTAGTAACCACCACCATCTATGAAAGACTTCCTTGCTCCCCCTTTGCTTTCCAACTACCAGGGGGTAAGAGCAGGAACTGGCCCTGGGGAGGAAGGGAGGAAGGAAGGAGCTCTATAAAGCTCTTTAGGCTGGAAGAGCCCTAAAACCCTGCCTTAGCATCAAAGTCCTCCAGTTTTATGAGCAGGAGGTTTAATTGTGAACAAATCAAACAAATAAAACTAAGGCTGAGCAGCAGAAATACCTACTATCTTTTTTAAGCCTTCCACTTTAACCATTTCTTGGGCTAGCCTCTAGTCTTTGTTTCCTTTGGGGCTAAGCCTAAAGGGCATAACCCCAAATTGCTCTCCAAAATGGTTGGATCAGTTTACAACTCCACCAGCAAAGCACTAGTGTTCCAATTTTCCCACATCTTCTCCAACATTTGTCATTGTCCTGTTTTGTCATGTTAGCCAATCTGACAGGTGTAATGTGGTACCTCAGAGTCATTCTGATTTGCATTTCTCTAATTTTCTTGCATAAATTTAATTTAAATTTCTTGCATAATCTTCTAAGCACTTTTTTTAGTTTTCTTCTTCCCTCCTAATCTTAGATGCATTGGCTTTACTTGTGCAAAAACTTTTCAATTTAATGTAATCAAATTGTTCACTTTGCATTTCATAATGTTCTCTATCTCTTGCTTGGTCATAAATTCTTTCCTTCTCCATAGATCTGAAAGGTAAACTATTCCATAGCATCAAGTCTTTATATCTAAATCATGTATCCATTTTGACCTTACCTTGATATAATGTGTAAGATGTTGATCTATGCCCAGTTTCTGCCATACATTTTTCCAGTTTTCCCAGCAGTTGTTACTAAATAGTGATTTCTTATCTCAGAAGGTGGAGTCTTTGGATTTATCTATCAAATAGTAGATTAGTATAGTCATTGACTGTTGTGTCTTGCTTACCTAACCTATTCTACTGATTAGCCAGAACCAAGTACTTTTGATGATTACTGCTTTATAATACAATTTAAGATCAGGTCACCTTCACTTGCATTTCTTTTCATTAGTTACTTTGATGTTCTGGACTTTTTATTCTTTCAGATGAATTTTGTTATTTGTTTTCTAGCTCTATAAAACATTGTTTGGTAGTTTGATCCTATTGTTGTTTTAATGGAAATACTTAAGTAAGCCTTTAATCTGAATAGGTCTAGCCAAGTCACACTATCAGAATTGAATGGCCCAAAGCCCTATTCTTAAATTCTAGGAGGACACTGTTTTAGGTGTGTTATGGATGTATGGGGTGTCCAGTGAGTTTTTACTAGGGGTGTTTGGGGTCTTCAGGCATGCCTAGCACTTAGCATACCTAGCCCTTTTCAGGATTGCTTATTTACCTGTCCACCTTTCACCCAACTCTTACCTGAGGCTCCCAGAAGCTGTAGCATGCTCCACAGGCCACACCCCAGTAAAACCATCTCAGCAGACAGGCTGAGGATAATAGACAAGTCTCAAAATCCATTGATGAGTTAGGGGGATGTCTACCCCAGGCATGTAAAGACTTCCCTGAGCAGACCGGGCAGATGAGAACAATTTGTTCAAATGGTCATGAAGGCAGCTAAAGCAGGTGCTGTGGAGCACTTAGAGCTTGGTCAGACACTGAAGAAGCCAAAGTAATCAACTACATTCTGGGCCATCGCCAGTCATCTTGACTTTTGTCTTGTTCCTGGACTTTTATATTCACTCTGGAAAAGAGAGTAAGGCTGATGAATTTATGCAACTCTGCCTCACTGAAATCCAATTCAGTTTAGAGTCAAAATTGGTCCTCTTTGAAAACAAAGGATGAACAACTTATACTAGCTTTGAATAAGTTTAAATTGGAATTTTTTGGTTTTGTTTTTTTTTCCTAAAAACTGTGGTCCTTATACAAGGATCTAAGCCCACTCCAAAAGACTCATGATGGAAAATGCTATCCACATCTAGAGAAAAAAATTATGGAGTCTGAATGCAGATGGAAACATACTATTTGCTCTCCTTTTCTTTTGTTATTTTGTTTCATTTCTTCTTTCTCATGGTTCCTCCCATTAGTTCTAATTCTTCTATACATCATGACTAATGGGAAAATATGCTTAATATGAATGTATAAGTAAAGCCTGTATCAGATTACATGCCAGGGGCATGGGGCAGGGAGGAGAGGGAAGGGGAGAAAATTTAAAACTCAAAATCTTATGGAAGTGAATGTTGAAAACTAAATATGAATTTATTTATTATTTAAAAAAAGAGAAAAAAACTGATGCTTACAATTTAATTTTGCTTACTATTTTTCTAGAGCAACTTTGAAGAAAGGATTTTTTTTCAGACTTCTCCTCCTCTTATGGTGAATCCTATTGGTGTCTCCTTTGCCTCCATTCCCTACCTATGCACTGGAATTGGTGTTGCCTCAGGCAGGAAATTTAGTGAGTAGAAGTAAGCTTCTTTGAATTAGAAAATTTCAGACATTTTTACTGTGATTACTTTTATCTCAGAATGAGATTTTGTCTTCCTATTCTGGAAAACACATTTTGTTCACATCTTTTTTCTTTCTTTTCCCTTTATGAAAAGTAGATTTTTCCTTAGAGGCATAGACCATTTTGTTTCTTCCTGCTTTTTTACATAATTTTAATTTTTGTTTTATTGTTATTTTTGGAGGTATAATAAGCTTATCCAAATTAGCTTGACTTCATCATCACCTAGCTAATTTCACATAACTTAAAACTAACTCTCCACTTTCCATCAGCAGGTCTGCTCAGTTTTTTTTCCAAGGAACATGATATCTACCAAGGATAAGCTGATCACCTGAAATCAGAACACTTTCCCAACTGCTTCAGCCACCTTTCTCCCCCAATTGGAGAGCTGGAGGATGGAGCACTAAACTTCTCCCAAAGCTTACCTTTACAGAGGGCTACATTTAGACTCTCCAGCCATACTCTCCACTTTCCATCAGCAGCTCTGCTTGGCTTAAACTCCAAGGAACACGATGCCCCTGAACAGGTACCCCTTGACGGTCCCTTAACCTCTGCTTTCCAGTTTCCTTTTGTGTCCTGTGTCTGTCAAGAACAAAACCCCAAAACTGAAAATGTTTTTAGAAAGAATTGGTATTAAGTGGGTTTGGACTCCCCTTTCAAGTCTCTGAGTTTTGCATAGTATAGAGTTCAAACAAGCCTACAAGGTGCCTGTATGCAGACAGTTTCCAAAAAGGGCAGTTCCCAGATGTTGCTTGAGTTATAGACATCTACAGGTAAATGTAAACTGTCAATAAAATTTGGGCTAAGCCAAAACACAAGCTATTTGGATGTATCCAAAACAAAACCTAGATGCGATCTAAGCATTCCTTGCAGCAATCTCTGGGGTCTCTGGTGTCAACCAGAACAAATTGGCCTCTAACCTGTGGGTGGCCAGAGCCAGACAGAGCATGCTAGAGACAGGAGAGTCAGGAATCAAACAGAAGTTTAATTTCAAAGTGAGGGAACAGATTGTGAGCAAAGTTCTTCCCAAGAAAGAGGGCTCACCTGTTTATGGTAGAGGTAGGGTTTTTAAGTGTGAAAACCACAAATGGCTAGATTATAACACAGGCAGTCTTAGGTCTTGAGTAAAAGCAATCTCCAAGTCCACAGCTAGACCACAACAAACAGTCTCCAAGCCCTTAGGATCATTGAGCCTTGTGGTTGTTCTGCAGGGCACAGAACCAGGGTTCACTTGGTGGTTACAAGCACAGAGGATTGTTGTTATCCCAAGCTTAGAGCACAGCTTGCTTGCTGGACCTTAGCACTGAAAAACAGGGTGTCCCCTAATAGTATCTTGACATTTCTCTCTTCTGGCCAAAGGGAGGATTCTGAAGGAGTAGGGACAATATAAACCAAGATGCCACAAGAGGCCAGTTGGGCCAGGACAAGATATTGCCCAGGGGTTAGTTCTTCAAAGGGACCTACTAGAGAAGTGTATACCATATCATTATAAAACTCCCAATAGGGCGAAGAGCATAAACAGACAGAGTGGTAGGTCTTGTCTAGACATTGTTTGTTATAAGTAGAAAAGAGAGGAAGGCCAAGAATGTGGAGGCAAAAAATGCCAACACATGCTTGAATCAGGACCTTTGGTGGTTGGGCACATAACAAAAGGAAAGAGGGGGAACAAACTAGGATAGTATACTCAGCCCTTGTCTGGAGTCTTGGGATAGCTGTGTACTCTGGATGTCTTGATGAGCCTTGAGGTACCTGGTTGGTTCTGCCATCACTCAGGAGCAAGGGCTTTTGTCAATGATCCAGGAGTACACACCCACAAGTTTGGCAGCTGTGGCAGTAGTCAGAAGGATCTGGTAAGGGCCCTTAGAAACAATAATTGATTGACAGTTTTCAGATAAGACATTTGGGTTGGTTGAGACATACAATTGTGAGAAAATTCCTTACATCAGTCTTTGAATCTGAGTTTCTGGTCAACATCTCTAACAGGCACATAGAGATGGTCCAGTTTCCTCGCCATGCAGGGCTAGGTTCAAACAATGCAATAAGGTTTTTTCATAAATTCCCATAATTACATTGTCACATTACATTGATGTCAGGTTGTAGACCAAACTACTTAGAGGGCTCACAATGGACTAGTTTTGAGAGGAGAAACTTACATGTCACCAAGGTAACCAAGAAAACTTAAACATAAACATATTAATTATCATCAATACTAACTAACATCAAGTCTCCTTTTACCTTAGTGACCCATTCTTTATATCCATTTAATTGGCACATTCTGAGTCTCAGATGTCTCATGTAGTTATCTGGTCTTTAGATATCTTCTCTTGGACAATAGGCTTTATTCTCAGGACTGGCTCTAAAAAAGGCTCTGCTTCTCTGGTTCCAAATCTAGCAGTTCCTAGATAATTCTGAATTCATATAATTGAGTACAATCACTTAAGTTTGTTCTTCCATTTTTGAAACTTCAGAGAATTTCAGTGTATATACCATTTGCTGTTTCTAGCCTTATCTAAATCCTGTACCTGATACAAGAATATTTTGTATGAAGGCCCAACCATAAAATGAGCTTTTCTGCCTTTTAAGATTATCAGACAGATACTTTAAAAATGGGAAGTAATTTCAATTTCTTTACCATTAGTAATACAATTTATGTGTAAAATCCTTAATCAAATTTTGAGAACTAATTACTAAAATATACTCAAAGCCTGAATTTCTGTGATACAAAAATTTGGCAGTTAATCATAAACATCTGTATATAGTTCTTAGAGAAAACAGGCTAATCCTGTTGCTTTCTCAAAATTTACTGTTCCATTTATTTAGAAAACTTTTTGCATTACACCTTTGTCTAATAATTTCCCAAATTGTAAGACATTCATACTTGTATCCTATTATAATAACTCAGAGATGTTCCAGCATATATCTATTATTTAATGGATTTATATTGTACTTACAAAATTTCTTGATTATAGAAATTTGCTATAAAATGAAAGCAGGATATTGTTATAACAATGTCATATATGATCATGCGGGTGAGGGGAACTCCCTTAGCTCTGTTTGATTCTAGGCATGATTCATGTAGTCACAGGATGTTAAAAGCATGGTTCAGGATTAGCCAAGTGGGAATTTTCCTTTTCAGAAAGGAAGTAGCATGATGGGGAAATAAAGTCAGAATGATCCTACCTTGGGCCATGACAAAGTCAACCCCAAAACTTTTCCCAAGAACAGACATCCCCCTTTAACAGTTCCCAGACCGCAGTATGTGCCATTTTCTACTATTGGCTTTATGACAATTGAGACAACTATCCCTGTTATCAAAGCTCAAAACAATAGTAAATTATAGTCCCAGGAATTTTTACCTTAAATAGCAAAGTTTCACCAACCACAACTTAGGGCTTGGATATCTTTCCTGATGTTTCCCTAACAGTTAACATTTCATTTCTCCTTTACTTATAAATTAAAAGTACTTATATTCTGGGGCTTCAGACAAACAGCAAATACCTGATAGTTGATTCATCATTAATATATTGTAGCTACATCTTTAAACCATCCTATACACTTTCATAATAGCCAAGAATTTCAAGTGAAAATTTGCTATTATATATTATTATCTGCTTAAAACAAAATATATCTCATTAAATATTTAAGTTTTCAAATTTTTTTTTATCACATCATTTTAAAAGCCCAATTCATGTGTAACAGCATCCAAATGAAAAAGTTGTTTTGTCTAACAGCATTCTGTTACAATGGTCTCTCAAATTTCACAGTAGAAGAGAATTTAGAAATACAACAATAATACAAACAATATAATGTATTTAAAACATCAAACAAAACCTCAGATGATGTCAATTGCATTTCCAAATTATCACATATAAAAATCATTGATCTTATTACCTTTGGCATTTTAAAACCACTGTAGAGCTATCAGGTATGGAACAATTACAATCAATTAAATAATAATAATAGTGTGGTGCTTAGCATATGCCAGTCACTGTGTTAAACCCTTTGCAATCACTATATCATTTTGATCCACACAACAACCCCGGGTGGGTACCATTATTATTTTTCTCTTTTCAGATCAGGAAACTGGGGTAAACAGAGATAATATAACTTACTTAAGATTACTCAGCTAATAAATTCTTCAACCCTAATGTAATTCAATTTTCCTATATTTTTGGAGCATTTTTTCAAAACCTGTATTTGGAGAGGAGGGAGGCTCTGCAAGGTCAAGCAAGGGTTAACAAGAGGTGGCTGTAAGGTGCAAACAGTTTCCCTGTGTTTTTTTCCTTCACTGTGAAATTAATTCCAAACCAGCTGCCTTCCTTCCTTGCCCTAGGACAATGAGGTTATTAATCTTGCCATTTACTTTTAAAACTTTTATAGAATTTATTCTTTGTTTTTCCTTAAAACAAATTCTACAGAGTGGTACACCAAAAATTACTAAGATATTTCAGAAGGGAATGAGTTCCTGGAACTACTCAAAGTCTTAGGATTTTTCCCCTGCAATCTTAAAATGATTAATCTCCAAACCTCTAAAACCTACCAAGATGTTTTTAGCAGTTTTACAACTTTGATTATCTGACTTTATTTCTGTAATTCCAACTTGGTCATTGTTGAAATGAGAGGAAAAAAGTGTTTTACAGCTTTTTTTTCTTTTTCTCTTTTCTTAAAACCTAATCTGCAGAAAGTTTAAAATGGGAGTTAGTCCTGCTTAGTGGGACAATTGCTTTAAGTATGAAAGTTTATTCATCTTTCCCAGTGTTCTAAACTCTTTAGCTACAGACCTTAGAAGTTTTTCTAGCGCCTGCATTTTAATCTTTCAAGGTAATAGAATCTACAAACAACATAAACATGACTTGGACATTTTACAAAGACACAAATACAGATAAAATGACAATAGAGATACAAACAAATACAAACAATTCTAACGAAGTGTGCAGCTACAATCTGTAGCCAGTTTTAACAGAGGCACACAGCTACAGAGGCATGTAGTTTAAGAAATAATAGAAGCACACAGTTATAATTTTACAGAGGCATGCAGTTTTAAAACACAGAGGCACACAGAGGAACCAATTGAAAGAAGTGCACAATTTGAGAAAGGATATCCTTATCAGAGTGATTTGAGATGAATCAGATCACCAAAGGACCCTGGAATTTTCCTCACAAAGAATGGCAAGCTTCAATGGGGTATAGAAATCTATCCTGCCCTACAGGAAAATAGAAGGGGAAGAGGATAAGAGAAGGGAGGGGGAAATAGAAGGGAGGGAAGATTAGGGGAAGAGGTATTCAGAATGCATACCATCTTGGGATGGGGGGAGGGATGAGATGGGGAGAAAATTTGGAACTCAAAATGTTGAAAACTAAAAATAAATAAATAGAGAAAAAATAAAAGAAAAAATATTAAAAAAAAAAAAAAGGTTGACCAAGGCAGGAGTTCAGAGATTGGAGCAAGAAGAAAGGCATAGGACTCACCAGACAAGGAAGACTGGACTCTGAAGAAATAAATCTCCAGTGCTGTCCATTCTCTCTGGTACTGGAGAGTCCAATGGCCTGATTCTGTGTCCAATCCCACTTCTAACACCAATTAATGTCAACTGAATCAAACCAGCCTCTAAGCTGTGGATGGTCGGAGCCAGACAGAGCAGACTAGAGACAGGAGAGTCAAGAATCAAACAGAAGTTAATTTCAAAGTGAGGGAAGCAGCTTGCAAGCAAAACCCTACTTCTTAAGCAGGATTGTTAGTGGTTACAAGCTCTGGGGATTGTTGTTATGCCATACTCAGGACACATCTGGCTTGCTGGTCCTTAGCTCTAGAAAAGAGGGTGCCTCCTAATAGTATCTTGACATTGGGATCAGCATGAGCCATGCCTCACATTCTGGGTTAAACAATATCTACCCACATAAAGCTAGGTTCAAATAATATTAATAAATAAAAATGTTTTCTCCATAGTTGTCTTCCCTCTTTAGACTGTAAGCTCCTTGAAAGCAGGAACTGTCTTTCCTTTTCTCATTGTATTCCCAGTGCTCAGCACAGTGTCTGGTACATAGTAGGAGCTTATTGAATTGAATTGAACCAAATTGAGCCTGTTATTATGAGTGTCAATGAGAATATCGTTATACAATTGCTTCATTGATTGATATGGTCTTAAAAGTCTGAATATTACTATATGCATAATTAACTCATATATCCTAACTGGGGAGAAAACTTCATTGTAACAACTTTTCATATTATTTGTGTCTTTTTAAAATGTAGGAAAATCTTTGTCTTGCATGATGTTTGTGTTGTTTATAGATTCTATTACCTTGAAAGATTAAAAGGCAGCCAGCCAGGAAAACTGTAGAGGCTGCAAGACACTTTTTTCTGTTGTTTCAACTTTGGCCACATTGGAATTATAGAAATAAAGTCAGATAATTGAAGTTTGTAGAACTGCTAAAAACATCTTAGTAGATTTTAGAGGTTTGGAGATTAATCATTAAGGAATTTGGAGATTAAACATTTTAAAATTGCAAGGAAGAACTCCCAGGACTTTAGGTAATTCCAGGAACTCAATTCCTTCTGAAATACCTTAGTAAGTCTTGGAGTACCACTCCACAGAATTTATTTTAAGGAAACATAAGAATTAAATTATATAAAAGTTAGGGGAAGGAAATGTAATAAAACAATTCTAACAATAAGATTCTACTTGTTAATGGGCTAATGCACCTGAGGACCAGCCCAGGTAAATTCAGAGAACTTCCTCCCCAAAGGCCAGCCACAAACTAATATATTTTTTTTCAGGCACAGCACCTCATAAGGACTGTCTACTAAAGTGTGGAAAAGTTGTAATGCATCTGCATGGGTGGATAGAGCATCCACATTAGTGAAATCACAGCTCCTGCAAGCAAGGAGTAAACCCATTAACAAGTAGAATCTTACTGTTAGAATTGTTTTATTACATTTCCTTCCCCCGGAAGACTGATACAGAAAGTAATCACTGACACAAACTCAACTGGAATGATTCAAGTGGCTATAGCTAAAGACAAGTGAAACTGAAATCTGCAACACTCAAATTCAAATGATCACTCAAATACATAGCAAAAAACTGCATTGGCCCAAATTGCTAAGTACAATCTAAAGAGAAGCAATTTCTAAGCTGCAAATACTGTTGATGTTGTTAATTGAAACAGGTAAAACCAAATCTCTTGCAGCATTAGCTACAGTCATTAACTGACTTAAAATATTTGTGTTTCCCTTAGGCAATTCCCATGTTAATTTGATACTCAGCACTTGATTAAATTTACTTTACACTTAAATACAGACTTTTAATTTTACTCTAGATACTTTCTGTGCCTATACAGGAATGCAATAAACATTGCTATTACCATTTCAGAGTAATTTTTTAATTGTTTGAGATTTCTATCTCTTCGCATTGTCACACAGTTATTACAACCATTTTGGGGGGGGGGGGTTGAGAACCCCAGGGGAAGGCAAACAGCTATGCAGGGAAGAAGTAGCTTTGGTACAGCTGTCTAAAATTATTAATTACATCACTTTTCCCCCAGCTACTAAAGAATATCAAGATGTTATTGTGTTGTGGTCTAGGGGTGCTAGGAACCCCAAAATTCAAGGGTAAAATCACGGGACCTGCGTTGAAAGAATTCAACTCAAACCTTTTTTCAGTCAGAGATAAGGTTTATTAAAACACTGGTTGGGGTGGGTGAAATTCCTACTGAGTCTGTACTATTGGCCGGATTTTAAGAATGAGGAATTTGGTAGAGGAGACTGAACTTTCTTATTGCGTGATTAATAGTTTAGAGTGACTGGGAGGTAACAAAGAAAGTGCCTAATGGGATTAAGGGTGAGAAGTGTCTCGGGGCAGTCCAGACAATAAAGGGCTGGGGTAGGTTAGAGGTAACTAGAGGAGATTGGGGCAGAGTCAAAACCAAGATGCAAGGACAGTTGAAGGGATTATACTGGGACCTAGCTTCAGGTGAATGCCAGGGCCCTGTGGGAAAGTTCAGGGGAAGTTGGAGGGTGGGGGCAGGAGGGAGGTTTCCAGGGCCAATACCCCACCACTTGTGACATTTGTTTGGTACAAGTGACATTAAATCTAACCCCTGAGTGTGTCTGTGACAGAGTATAGAGTGGTGAGTGAATGAATGAGAGAAATACAATGATTGTGTGAGCCTGAGAGAAAGAGAATAGATAGTGAACAGTTGCCTGGGTGTAGAATGTTAGGGAGCAAGAGTAAACACTGTAATCAATTCCGTGTTCTTAATGAGTGACCTAAAGATGTCCACATGCAGAACCTCAAAGCCAATTCTGCATTCACAGGGAGTTATGGATGCTTAGGGAGTGTAGATTAGACATTTAGGAAGAAGCAAGTACTACTTGCCTATGTAATTTTCTGGAGATGTGGTATGGCCCTGGGTCCTAGTGTTGAAATTTAGGGTATTAGGGGTGCAGGTGTTGAGGTTTAGGAGTGCTGGGACCCAAAAATCATGATACATGGGTCCTGCCCAAATGAATTTGATCCAAGCCTTCTTTCAGCTAAAGAGAAGGTTTTTTAAAGATTCACCATATTGGCCAGACTCTTAAGGAATCTGAACATTTGTGACAGTCGTATTGACAAATGGGATAGATTGAACCTGGATTTTAAGAATCTGAGCACCTTAATGGAGACAAGATGGATCTTATATACAGAAAGACTGTGGGAGGGATCTAGGAGTGGCCAAGTCGTTTGGGGTGACAGGAGGAGGGGTCTAGGAGAAGGGATCTAGGGAGGATCTTGATGGGAGTGATAAGTGATGAGAAGTCATGGGGTCTAGATGGGATCAAAGGTGGGAAGTAGCCAGGGGCCATCCAGAGGTGACAAACTGTGCAGGGCTGGGCTAGGTTAAGAGTAACAGAGAATTAGGAGACTGGGCATAATGGATAATGAAAGGCCAGTTGAGGGGATTATAGCCTCCAACAAATGCTAGAGACTGATCAAGGGGAAAAATTCAAACAGTTCAAGGTCGGGGTTTCCAGAGCCTGTACCCCATCATTAGCACTGATAAAATTGTATCTGAGAATTGGAATGACACACAGTGGTGGAAGTGAGGTGTCTGAATGGCACATGAATGGTTCATTTCTGAGCCCTTAGTTGTCTCCACTCAGTAGAGAATGCTCTGAGGGAAATCAAAAGGACACAACTTATTTGGAAGTATAATTGGTAACAAGAGGTGTAATGCTTGGGAATGTGTGTGAGTGAATATGTAACACAGTTGTTGTTTCACTCAAAGTCATGAGCTTCTTAGAATGGAACATTAATTGTACAACACAAAATGCATGGTTCCCTTAAAAGATCAGCCAGCTGTGGAAAGAACAGCCTAGCATGGTAGAAGGAGCACTGGATATGGAGTGAGAAGACTGAGTTCAAATACTGGTTCTGCTATTTACTACTCTTGTGTACTTGGACAACTCACTTTACATGTCTAGGACTCAGTTTCCTCATCTGCAAAATTAGGGTGCTGGCTTAGATGATCTCAAGGTCTATTCCAGGTCCAAATCTATGAATCTATGAATCTATGAGTAGGCGACAGCTCAGTTCCCTGGTTCTTCTACTAAATGTGGCCTTGGACTGAATTAGTAATAGCTGGTAGCACTTAGACCTTTTCATTATACCAAGTATTTCATATGCAATTTTTGATCTTCATAATAACCCTTCAAAGTAGGTAATATCAGGGTTTTTTTTTTTACCCATTTTATACATGAGGAACCTGAGGGCCTGCTATATGGGCATGACAACCTTCTTCAAACAGCACTTTTAGCTTATCACTGGTCTACACAAGGATCTATAGTGACACCTTTTGTCTAAGGTCTCAGTAAACTCTGAAGTAAACCCTAAATGCTGAAGGATTTATCCAATCTAATCTGTTGTTCAGTTGTTGTTGTTATTGTTTTTCAGTCCAATCCAACTCTTCTTGACCCTATTTCTCATGGCAAAGATACTGGTGTGGTTTGCCATTTCCTTCTTCAGTTCCTTAGAAAACTGAGGTGAACAGGGTTAAGTGATTTGCCCAGGGTCACAGAGCTAATAAGTGTCTGAGGCCAGATTTGAACTCAGGAAGAGGAGTCTTCGGGGCTTCAGTCCCAGCACTCTTATCTACTGTACTACATAGCTGCCCACTAATCTAATCTATTGTTTCATTAAAGACAAAACATCTCAATCAGCAACCAATGGCCTGTTCTAGCCAAGTCAATCATACCTGTTAATTTTGCCTCAATAGCTTCGCATATGCTCTTCTGTGCACCTAGTCTCTCCCCAATCCATCAAAATACTTCTCTTTCAAGAAGTTATATAAAATATTTCTGAGGGGCAGTTAAGTGGTGCAGTAGATAGAGCACCGGCCCTGGAGTCAGGAAAGCCTGAGTTCAAAACTGGCCTCAGACCAAATACTTGACATTTACTAGCTGTGTGACCCTGGGCAAGCCAGTTAAAACCAATTGCCTAAAAAAATAAAGTAAAAATAACGACCTTCATAACTTGGCCCCTTCCTTCTTTTGGGGCAGCTAGATGGTGCAGTGGATAGAGCTAGTGAGTGTTATGTGTCTGAGGCCACATTTGAATTCAATCATGTTGTGAAAGAAGAATCAGAACAAAAGGGGAAGACAACAAGAAAGAAAAATAAGAGAGAGAGAAAATAGTATGCTTCAATTTGCATTCAGACTCCATAGTTCCTTTCTGGATCTGGATGGCATTTTTCATCATCAGTCTTTTGGAATTGTCTTCAATTGTATTACCGAGAAGAGCTAAGTCTATCAAAGTTGATCATCCCACCATGTTGCTGTTACTGTATACATTTTCTTGATTCTGCTCACTTTACTCAGCATCAACTCATGTAAGTCTTTACAGATTTTTTCTGAAATCTGTCTGCTCATCATCTCTTAGAGCGTAATAGTATTCCATGACATTCATATACCACAACTTGTTCAGCCATTCCTCAATTGGTGGGCACCCCCACAATTTCCAATTCTTGGCCACCACAAAAAAAAAAGCTGCTATAAATATTTTTGTACATGTGGGTCCTTTTCCCTTTTTTATGATCTCTTTGGGATACAGACCTAAAAGTGCTATTGCTGGATCAAAGGGTATGCACAGTTTTATAGCCCTTTGGGCATAGTTCCAAATTGCCCTCCAAAATGGTTAGATCAGTTCACAACTCCACAAACAATGCATTAGTGTTCCAATTTTCCCACATCTTCTCCAGCATTTATCATATTCCTTTTTTGTCATATTAGCCAATTGGATAGGTATGAAGTGGTATATCAGAGTTGTTTTAATTTTCATTTCTCTGATCAATAGTGATTTTAAGCATTTTTTTATATAGCTATAGATAGTCTTAATTTCTTCATCTGAAGACTGCTTGTTCATATCCTTTGATCATTTATCAACTAGGGAAGGAAGACCTATTTTTCTGAGTTCAAATCTAGCATCAGACACTTACCAGGTATGTGACCCTGAGCAAGTCTCTTAACCCTATTTGCCTCAGTTTCCTCATCTGTAAAATGAGCAGAAGAAGGAAAAGGCAAACCCCTCCAGTATCTTTGCCAAGAAAACCCCAAATGAGGGTCACAAAGAGTAGGACACAACTGAGAAACAACTGAACAATAACAAAAGAGGGAAAAAGATGTTAGCCCATGTGTCAGTTGTTAGCCCACATCAGAAAGCTTATCTATCCACTTAGCATCTTATCAATCTTAGCAGATGGGAGCCAGAAGCTCAGCAGAAGGCCTTGAAGAGCTGAAGTCCCAAACCAACAATAATCAGTCAGTCAATAAACATTTATTAAGCACCTACCATGTGACAGGCACTGTATAGCCAGGGGAAGATAATACCCAAAAGAAAGCTTAAAAGGGAGAAGGGAAGGGGAAAAAGTACCCAGTAAGAGGGAGAGCAGGGGCCATGGTAGAGTCCAGTTCAAGTGCAGCTAGTGAGAAATGAAGAGTTGGCTGATCTGGAAGCCCTTTTAAATAGAGGCTTTGGGAGGAGTTCCACCTTCCAGCCCTGTAATCAGAGGGGCAAAGCTTGAGTACCAAAACTGATGCAATCTCTCAGGATGATGAGTTTCTTAGTGATGATATTTCCTGGGAGCACAACCATAGTGAAGTCCAGTCCAAGGAGTGTAGCTGGTAGGAAATGGACACATTGGGAAGAGTTCTTTGCTCCACTCTCCAGCCACCCACATCAGAAGAGTTGAGGTTACTGAGGGTGCTGATAAGGTGTGGGTACCAAAGCTGGTGCGATCTCACAGGATGATGAGTTTCCTGGGAACATGACCCTGGTAGAGTCCAGTTGCCTCAAGTTGATTGCAGAAACTCAAGCAAGCCTGCTAAGAAATGGAACAAGGCGAAACAATTTCTGAACGGATCATGAAACCAAAAATCAAAATAACCTGATACAAAAACTTTACCAGCACACTTCAACTGGAAAAGCAGACTTGCACTTTGTTAGAACACGGGTCTAGATGGACATATGCTTACCGGATGCCCAAGAAAGATGAAATGGAGACCTGGTTCAGCAGAAGCTGATGTCCACCAAACCAATGTAAAAAAATAGTGATGGGTCAGGTGAAATCCAGTACCCAAAACACTTAATCTGTGCCTCCTGGGTGACCATACCTGAAACTTTTTCCATTTGGACTCAGAGGAGAATAATGATTGAATATGTGGCATGTCATGCTATACTGGATAATGGATTTCAAGTAGCAATGGTATTTGTCATTTTTGAAAGGTATCTATAAAAATAATATATATATATATATATATATATACACACATATATGTGTATATGTGCATGTATGTATATCTATGTATCTGTATCTATATTTATCTATCTACCTTTAAACCCTATACAGGGACTAAGGGAGTTGCTATTTGGCTGTATAACTTGGTATATCAAGATCCAGCAAATATCTCTGTTGCGTTAGTATTGATTGGGACAAGTATTACATTCTTTTCAAAGTATCACAGATGTGGGCCTCAATATATGACATCCATAACTCCTGGGCAGCAGTATATAGGAAGGAGTAGCTAGGTGGTACAGTGCATAGAGCACTGGCCTTGAAGTCAGGAGGACCTGAGTTCAAATCCAGCCTCAGATACATAACGCTTACTAGCTATGTGACCCTGGGCAAGTCACTTAACCCCAATTGCCTCACCAAAAAAAAAAAAATTTTTAATTTAAAAATTAGAAGTATATAGGAAGATGGAAACCAAAATGACCTTATCCGGGGCCTGAAAGACGTTATGTCCAGGCCCCCAGGGCATTCTCCCTCTTTTCTCTAGGAGTTCAGTGTCTGACTCCCAGTCTTCTTCATTCTAATCTTGACCCTTATAGTGCTGGAAATTTAATCTACAAGATGTCCCCTTAAATACTACTGTTTTTCTGTGAATTATGGCCATTTAAATGAATTTTAACAAGGGCAATTTGTACAAATTTATGGGTTAAAAATTAGAAGGCCTATTCAGTTTCTCCTCCCAATTTCAGTTTCTACATTGCATGGCAAAGGCTTCTTCAAATCAATGATTAGCGAGGTAAACCAGAATCTTTACTAAGAAGGGGGGAAATTGCAAATACATTCCCAAGGCTTGTGTCCACATGAGATTTATTAAAGGATACTGATGACTGCAAATGAGAGGGTCGTCTGAGTCCGCCCAGATATTGGGGAGGTGGTGTGGCAGCTCCCAAAATGGCTGCACTAGCTTTCCCCTTTTGTATGGGAAAAGGTCCTGCTCTGACATGTCAGGGCTGCTTCCTCACTTTTGGGTAGCTTGAGAGTGGTGATTGGTGGAAAAGCAGAGTGTTACATATTACCTCAATTCCACTTCTGTGCTTTGGAATCTTTGAGTATTATAAGTGATTGCAGAGGTTGAGAGGCATAAGACTGGATTGCCTTGCCCCCATTTACTCAGGTGTGGACACAAGGTGGGTTGTGAAAGGTCTTGTCTACAGTCCCAAGTGCTATGGGGTTCTTTGCACTGCTATTGACCCTTATGGACACTTACCTCTGAAGTTACAACTGGGAAGTCAGTAGGAAACCTTCTAAGTCAAAGTAAAGGGTAAAGCTAGGGGTAAAAGCAAAGAAAAGTGCAAAGCATTTAGGGCTACTTAGGCATACAGAACTGTGACTAATTTACAGAAAACAAAACTTCTCAGGGAGTCTTGTTTCTAAATGGTTTGATCTTTGCCAGGAGGGTGGTTTTGGATTGTTCTCTCAAGTGAGAGATCAAAGCCCTTCTGATGAAGATGCTTACAGCTTTTCCTCTCAGATTCTACATTTGGGATACTGACTTAGATTTCAATAGGGGAGGAGGAAATAAACTTGGGGGAGGCTATATTAATAAGCAATTATTAATATAGCTCTGTGTAATTGTTTATATGTGTGTATATATTTTCTAGCAAGCATTATCAATTTATCTGCATTACTTACAGGAAGGATGACACTTGGTACAAAATTCTAAGTAAATATATCCTTGTACAGAAGCCACAAACCAGATACTGTGAAATTAATCGAGGTACTCATAGTTGAACAGGCTCTAAAACATCCTGTTTAGCAAACTTCAACACCTATGACCTATAGCCTTCAGTTCAACTCAGCCACATACTGGATGATCATATCCTTTACCTAAGATCAACCGCCATCCTCAGTGTGTTGCCTCCATGACACATAACTCAGAAATACCTGAATCTAACCATGATCCTCTATTTTTACATTTTCCCTGTGTTTCCTCCAGTCACTCTATCCTTCTTTGCTTCCCAATACTATCACCTTTGCTCTGGCCTCACTTTCCTCCCTTCAAAACCTCAGCCCATTTGTTGACCAGTCTCATCTTTTATTATTCTCTATCTATGAGTCCCTCACCCCATTGTCCTATTACTATTCATCCCTCTCCAAAACCTAATCCTGGATTAATCCCACTACATGCTTCCTCCAATCCTGTTTCCATGCTACTGAATGCCTATGGAAGAAGTCACACCACCCTGCTGATCAGGTCCTCTATAATTTGTTATCACTGCTCAACAAGATGCATTCACTGCTGCAAACCTAATCCTAATACTCTTTTCTGAGGAAATGTCTATCCACGTTCCCTATAGGAGGTATTTCAATCTTTCTGTTTTTAATCCAGCCCCTTACCATCCATCACCAACTTGGGTCTCTCTCAGCAGAATACTTTCCCCATAATTCATTGAAAAAATAAAAGCCATCTGTTCCAAACTCCTTCTCATCCATAATTTCACACTTCAACTCACCTCAGTTTCATTCTCCATTCTTTCCTCTTTTATCTCATTTCAGAGGCTTAAGTTGCCCTTCTCCACACTAACTTCAACACCAACCTTGTTTCTTGTGTCCCTGATTCCATCCTCTCCCTTCCATTTGGGGAGGCTCGCTATTCCCCCCCCCAATTTTCAAACTGTTCTTCTTTACTTTTACACTGCCATAAACATGCCCATATTTCCACCATCCTTAAAACAAAACAAAACCTTGAGTTGGCTATGCCCTCACTCTCACCTCTCTTTCATGGCCAAATTTCCAGAAAAAACAACTTCTTATTTCCTATTTACCTCTCAACCCCTTTGAAATCTGGCTTCCATTTCCACTACTCTACTGAAATCATTCTCTCAAAAGACATCAGTGATCTCTTTGTTGCAAAGTGCAATGGCTTTTTTTTTAGTTCTCATCCTTCTTAATTGACTTCTGTGATGACCACCTTTGCTTCCTAATTACTTCTTTCCTGAGTCTTCATGACACTGCCCTATCATAGTCATCTTCTTACTTGCCTGACTAATCCTCTTCAGTCTCCTTTGCGGGATCATCATCTCTGTCCCACCCCCTAATTTAGGATGTACCCAAGACTCTGTCATGAACCTTCTACTCCACTCTGTGTTCTCTCTGTCTCTGTCTCTTTCTGCCTTTCTCTGTCTCTCTGCCTCTGTCTCTCTGTCTCTGTCTCACTCTCTGTCTCTCTCTCTCTGTCTGCCTGTCTGTCTCTCTCTTTCTCTTTCTCTCTCTCCCCCTCTACCTCTGCCTCTGTCTCTCAATTATCCAACAGTTCCCATGGATTAAACTGTTAGTTCCACACACATTACAAAGAATTATGTAGCAGCATAGAATGTTGAAGTTTCAAGGGACCTCAACAGCCATCTAATCAAACACATACCACATAGGAATCCCCACCATGAGACAACTGACAAATGGTCATTCAGCCTCTGCTTGAATATCTCCAAATGAAGAATGACCTGCTACCTCTCCAGGAAGTCCATTTTTGGACAACTCAAATTATCAGGAAGTTTTTCTGACATTAAGCTTAAATTCTCCCCCTTTGCAACTTCTGCCTGTTTCTCCTGCTTCTACCCTCAGAGAGCAAAGAGAACAAGTCCAATCCTGCTATCACATAATATCCTTTCAAATACATGACAACATCTACCATTCCCTCCCCACCCCAACTTTCTCTCAGGCAAACCATCTCCATTAGCTTTAATCTATTTTTATCTGACAAGGGCTTGATGCCCTTCACCACCCTGTTTGCTATCCAACTAATCAGTGTCCTTAAACTATGGCACCAAGAACTGAGCTCATTATTACAAATGTCTTCTAAACAGGGTAGTATAAATACACACACACATACTCATATATATAGATATAGATATATAGATATAGATATAGATATCTTTGTACATATAGCACATAGCATCACCTTATTATTCCTGGGGAGCTATACCTCTCTTCTCTTAATGCAATAGGATTTTTTGGCTGTCATATCACATTTAACCTACTTGAAGTACATTTTAAAAATGTAAATTTTTACAGGCAAACATTTATTTAAATATCTAACCTCATCTTATAAAGTTGACTTTTTAAACCCAAGTATTCAAACTTTACATTTATCTGTATTGAATTTCATCTTAGATTCAGCCCAATGTCCTTTCAAGTCTGTCAAAATCTTTTGAATACTGACTCTGTCATACAATATGTTAACTATGAATGAATAAAAAAAAGTGTTAATCACCTAGTATATATCATGCAGTGTGCTAATGACTAGGAGCACAAACAAATAGTTCTTAACCTGAAGGAGATTACATTTGAATACAGAAAGATAACACATAAAAAGGACCTAGAATTGAAAAGAAGGGGGAACAAAGGTACCAGGGGAGGGAATCTGAATTCTGGTGGGAGAAGAAGAGCAGAATGTAGACTAATCACATGGCTTGGAGATATCAGGAAAGTGGTATGATGGGTAAGTCTAAAATAGGTAAAGATGAGGTGAAAGCTCATGTAGGAAAAAATGATTTGTTATATTGTTCAGAAAAAAAAATTGTGATTCTGTTTAAATCCAATGCTATGTAATTAAAGGTGGTCTACACCCAAAATGTCACCTGATCTCAGTAGCTCTCTAGGAATACTGAGATGGCTATAAGGCATTTTGGGTTTTCCCAGGTCCTTTATCTGCCTAAAGCATTCTTGTTTCGGCCTAAGATACCCAAGATTTGCAATGGGTCCACCCAAGCTTGTACTTTGGCTTCACCCAAACTTTATTGGATGTTTACAGTTACTAATATCTATCTTAATTCAATATTGCTTTCAAGTTGTTCTCTTAGCGACTTCCTTAACTGTGCATGAGTGGCTGTTTTGTGTGTGGGTACCCTTGTCTAAATTTTATGTAATATAAATCTTCAAGAGCCTGGACAAGAGCCGTACTTCCTTTCTGGCTTGTTCTCTTATACCAAATGACCTAATAAATCTCTTTCTAAAACTATTTCAGATCTTGGGATCTCTTTTCATGAACAACATTCAATAATCAGGCCCCAAGGTCCCTGGGGCAATGGTCCAGGTTCTACTGGGAGGAGGAGGCTTAGAGATGACCTGAAGCTAGGCTTCCCTGAGTATCATCTGCATCTTACTAGGCATATTGTTGTTGTTCTTGATGAGGCATCTTATTATCTGACTCTCTCTGACCCCATTTGGGTTTTCTTGGCAAAGATATTGGCGTGGTTTGTCGGTTCTTTCTCTGGCTCATTTTCCAGATGAAGAAACTGAGGCAAACAGGGTTAAGTGACTTACCCAGAGTCACACAGCTAGTAAGTGTCTGTGGCCAGATTTGAACTCAAGGCCTCCTGACTGCATGCCTGGCACTCTATCCACTACACCACCAGGCTGCCCAAAAAGCATGTTACTAATGCCTTATCTGAGTCATTGATAATTTTTTAAAGCATAAAATCATTGAAGCATTAACAACTGTTCTCTTCTAGTCTGACTAGATAGCCAATTCTGGCTCTTCTCAATTTTATTATCCTCTAGTCTAGAGGTGTCAAACACACTGCCAGGGCATTGACCCACAACAATTGCGGGTACTGCCCTAATCTAAATTTAAAATTTAATAGGGAGAAAGTAGAGTCAAGGTGAGGGATGAGAGCTAGCAATTTTGCCTTAACTCCTTATCCTCCCCTACAAAGAATGATAAAGAGCAACAGACCAAATTCTGATTGGGAAAACTAAGAAAAATCACAATGAGTCATTTTTCTAGCATAGGGAAGCTTAGGAAGTCAGAAAGGTCTGTAAACAGGAGGGTAGTGCCTGGCCAGAAGTGCAGTACAGCAGGCAGAAGCAGCAGCAGCCTGTGGAAGTAGCAGCAGCAGCCAACAGAGAACTGCCCAGAGCCCAAGGACTGATTGCCTGGATAGAAGGAGATTCTCCAGGACCCCTAGAATGGGTACCATCAGGCAGCTCCATTGCTCCATTACCCAGTTCCAGTTTACAAATCCTGGGTAGAGAGGAGCAATTGTGGTCATGAGGAAGAAGGGACCTTACCTGAATAAGGAACAAGTTCCAAAAATTAGGTGACTCTTAATCCAGTAACAGAGAGGGATATAGATCTAAACATAAACCTACAGTGGAGTAGACCAGGACAGAAGACCAAAACCAAGGGAGAGCCAGCAGTTTAGCTGCTCTGAACCTACAGAAACTTCCAGTGGTCTGTTACTGATTCCAGCATCACTTTACAGAAATTCAACCACACACAAGTCAACAGATCCAAACTGGTTCAGCAATTTGCAAACTAGGAGTGAATGAGCAATGAACACACCTATCACCAGATCACAACATTTTGGAAACTTATAAGCCCCCCAGATTGAGTTTTTAAAGCTGTAGAAAGGCATAAAAGACAGAGTCTTGGGTTGGAAAGTCTCCCCAGAAATGAGCATGGACCAACACTAACACAAAGTTAAAAGTCTTGAAGCATGAGCAAACAAAAAAAGAATATGACCATTAAAACTACTATGGTGACAGGGAAGCTCAGGACACAAACACAGAAGACAATGACTTGAAAATTTCTACAAGCAAAACCTCAAAGAAAAAAGGAGATAGGGCCCAATCAATAAACATTTATTAAAGACCGACTGTGTGCTAGAACCAACAATAATTCCTTGAAGAATCAAAGAAAGAGATTGGGGGGAAAAAAGAACAAAACATTGTTTTAAAATCAAATAAGATCAGTAGAGGAAAAACTGGGGAAAGAAATAAGAGCTATGCAAGAAAATTATGATAGAAGAATTAACTGCTTTATAAAGGTGATACAAAACCTTGCTGAAGAAAATAACTCATTAAAAACTAAAATTGGCCAAGTGGAATCTAATGACTCCATGAGACATCAAGAAACAGTAAAACAAAGTCAAAAGGCTGAAAAATTAAAGAAAATGTGAACTATCTCATAGAAATACAACTACCCTACAAAATAGATTGAGGAGAAATATTTAAAGAATCATTAGACTACCTGAAAGCCATTATCAGAAAAAAAAAAAAGAGTCTAGACATCATATCTCAAAAAAATTTTAAAGGAAAACTGCTCAGATACCTTAGAACCAAAGTGCAAAGTAGAAATTGAAAGTATTCCCTGGTCACTTTGTGAAAGAAATCCCAAAATGAAAACTCCCAGGAACATTCAGCCAAAATCTGGAACTCCCAGGTCAAGGAGAAAGTATCATAAGGAGCCAGAGAGAAATAATTCAACTAGTGTGGAGCCATAGCCAAGATCACACAAGATTTAGCAGCTCCCAATATAAAGGAGTAGACTGCTTGGAATATGATCCCACCCCACAAAACTAAGTATAATCCCACGAGGGGAAAATAGATATTTAATTAAATAGAAGACTTTCAAGCATTTCTCATAAAAAGACTAGAGCTGAATAGAAAATCTGACATTCAACATAAGATTCAAGAGAAGCATAAAAAGGTAAACAAGAATGAAAAATCATAAGAGGCTAAACTTACACTGTATTCATGCTTTTATGAGAAGATGATATATGTAGCCCCTCAGAATTGCATTATTACTAGAGCTGTTGGAGTCTATTTGACAGAGGGCATGGGTGTTATTCTATTACATTGGAATGATCTCAAAAGAAAAATAGAAAGGTTAGAAAAATGGACATACTTGGAGAGGAAGAATAGGGAAAATTATCTCATATAAATGGGGCATGAAATGAGTTTATACAAAAAAAGGGAAAGGGGTGTGGGAGTACAGGCAACATTTGGATCTCACTCTAATCTGAATTGATTTAAGTAGGGAAGAATATACATACACATAGTTGGGTATAGAAATTGATCTTACCCAACAGGAAAGTAGGAGGGGAGAGGATTAAAAGAAAGGGGAAGAGATGAGAGGGAGAGTAGATTAAGGAAAGCAGTCATCAGAAGCAAAACAGATTCTTGAGGAGAGAGGGTAAAAAAGAGACATATAAGAGAAAGTATACATATAAGAGAAAAGGATGCAGGGAAATACACATTTAGTAATGATAACTGTAAATGTGAATAGGATGGCTTCACCCATATAACAGAAGATAGTAGAATAGATTAGAAAGAAACCATAATCCAACGATATGTTATTTGCAAGAAATACATTTGAAACAGAAAGATACACACAGAGTTATGATAAGAGACTGGAGTAGAATCTATTATGCTTAAACTGAAGTGAAAAAAAAAAGGCAGAGATAGCAATCATGATCTCAGACAAAGAAAAGTAAATATAGATATAATTAAAAGATAATCAGGAGAAACTACATCTTGCTAAAAGGTACCATAAACAATGAATTAATAGCAATATTTAATATATATGCACCAAATGGCAGAGCATCTAAATTCTTGAAGGAAAAGTTTAATGAGATACAGGAGAAAACAGATAGTAAAATTATAATAGAAGGGGACTCGATTTATGCCCTCTCAGATCAAGAGAAATCTAACCATAGCAATGAACAAGAAAGAAGTTAAGAAGATGAATAGAATTTTGGGAAAAGTCAGATATGATAACCCTCTGGAGAATATTGAATGGGACTAGAAAGGAGTATAACTATTTCTGACCTGGATATGGCATTTTTACAAAAATTGACTGTGTATTTGGGCATAAAAAGCTTGTAAACAAATGCAAAAAGGCAGAAATAGTAAATGCATTTTTTTCTGATCATAATAAAGATTTCATTCAATAAAGGGACTAAAAAGCATAAATTAAAATTAATTGAAAACTAAGTAAGCTAATTCTAAAGAAAAGTGAGTCAAAGAACAAATCATAAAAACAATCAATAATGTCGTTAAAAATTATGACAACAATGAGACAGCATCCCAAAATTTGTGGGATGAAGACAAAGCAGTACTTAGGGGAAATTTTATATCTGTAAATGTTTATATTAATAAAAGAGAGAAACAGCAGATCAACAAACTGAAGATGCAACAACAATAACAACAAAAACTAGAATAACAACAAGCTAACAACCCCCAATTAAACATCAAAATTTAAATCCTGAAAATCAAAGGATGGATTAAGAAGACTGAAAGTAAAAAAAATTTTTTGAACTAATAAAACTAGAAGCTGTTTTTTTTAAAAGGAATAAGATAGATAAACTATTTGCCAATTGATTTTTTAAAAGAAAGCATAAAAGTATATTAACAGTATCTAAAGTGAAAAATGGTCAATTCACAACCAATGGAGATGAAATAAAAGCAATTATTAGGAGTTATTTGGTCTGACTATATGCCAATAAAAACTTACAATCTAAATGCAGTAGATGAATATTTTTTTAAATATCAAAATTGCCCAGATTAACAAAAGAGAAAACATATACTTAAATAACCCTATCTTATAAAAAGAAAATGAATAAGCCATGCATGAATGAGCTCTGTAAAAAAAAAATGTAACTTAGAAAAATTTAGTAAAATAAATTAAAAATAAATAAAACATAGATAATGTTAATATATGGCTTTCCAAGTTAATATACAGCCCACAGAGATCCTTATGTATAGTGTAGTGACCCCCATTTCTATGTGTGTTTGACATCACTGCTCTAGTCCATCTCTCCCCATGTTTTCCACAAGAATCATGAGATATTTTACCAAATGCTTTCCAAAAATTTACATAAAACATGCCTATAACATTCCCCTGATCTACTAGTTTCTTAGTCTTCTCTTAAAAGAAATAAGGTTAGCTTGGAATGATTTATCTTTAGTGAAGCATGCTGTTTCTTTGTTACTTTGTCACTTTCCTTGTTAGACATTCACTAACAATCTCTTTAAAGATATGTTCTAGAATTTTCCCAGAAATTGAAGTGAAGTTCCATGTCCTGTGGTTCGGAGATTCTGTTCCTTTCCTTTTTTTGAAAATCAGGACAATATTTGCTACTCTCTAGTCTTAAATAAGCAGATAGGTGGTATAGTGGATAGAGCACCAGGCCTGGAGTCAGGAAAACTTGATTCCAAATCTGGCCTCAGATACTTATTAGCTGTGTGACCCTGGGTAAGTCACTTAAGCCTGTTTGCCTCAGTTTCCTCATCTGCAAAAGGAAATGGCAAACCACTCCAGTATCTTTGACAAGAAAACCCCAAATGAAGGGTCAAACACAACTGAACAACAACAACAAAGTTCTATATAATTTCTCCTGTTTTCCATTGTTTTTTCAAATAATACTGACAGTGACTTAGAAATCACATATTTAGAGTCTAGGGATGTTACTCAGCTGAGCCTAGTAGTTCTAATTCATTAAGGGCAGATAGGTGTTCTCTCATTATCTCTTTACTTAATTTGAAATGTCAATTCCCTTTTATCCACTCTTATTCAGTCATTTCTAGTGTGAAAATCATTGTCCTCGAAAGATAAACCAAAAGAAAAATTAAAACAGAGCAGTGACTGTAAGGAAAATATTTTATAATTCATTATTTATTAATATTATCTGAACCTAGATTTATATGGCTAGATGTTATTTAATTGAGAATGTGAAGTGTTAGTCATGCTCACCAGAGATTAATGGGGTTAATTAATTAATTCCACCCAGATCTTGCTTTCGATATTTTGACTTTGAGCAAACTTTAATGTTTATACCTACCTGCTGATGTATATCTCAAGCAACACCTGGAAATCACCCTTTTTGGAAACTGCCTATGTGCAGGTCCCTTAGTTTGTACTCTCCTTTGAACTCTATATAATGTGAAATATATTTTTTCCAGCTTTCTTGTCTGACAAACTGACAAAATCCTTTCTAGAAACTGTTTTAGATTTTGGGGATTTGTTCTTAACTGACACTATGGCTTCTCTCTTTTGTCAATTATCATCCTCCCATTCACCCCAAACCCTGGTCTTATACTCTCTTTGACCCTTCTTCTCCTCCAGTATAGTTTACTAAAAAAAATAAACACAATAAAATATCATTTTTATGGACCTTAACTTCTCTTGCCTCAAGCTCATTCTGAGCTTTAGCACTCTTCAAAACATTTTTGTGATATATTCATATTCCTCCTCGGTTACCTACTCTTGTCCCCTAATTCTGTACATTCTTTTTAAAATCTGTGTTGGTTAGGGGCAGCTAGGTGACACAGTGGATAGAGCACTGTCCTTGGAGTCAGGAGGACCTGAGTTCAAATTCAGCCTCAGATGCTTGCCACTTACTAGCTATGTGACCCTGGGCAAATCACATAACCCAATTGCCTCACCCAAAAAGAAATCTGTGTTGGTTAGTGAATTCCTTGGAAATATCCATTGGTCTTTTTAGACAACTTCTATTCCTCCTCACTAGAATTGTCTCCCTTCTTGTCTTCAGAATTTCATTCTTAAGAGTTTCCCATCCCTCCTGGCCTGATTCACCCTGTAGATTTTTTATTCCATAGGATCCTGCTAAGCCTTTCTCTGAACACTTTGAAATCTGTTTTCCTGCAATCTAGGGAATATTTAAGACTATGCCTGGATTTCCTATCCTTCTCTGGCAAAAGCCCTTAGAAATAAGGGATCACTGTCCCCCCAAGGTTCTTACGTTTCCACCCCAATAGCCCATTCCTAGATGTTAGCAAGAAGCAGATATGGTACAGCATGTCTAGACTTAAGATCTCTTTCCCAGACCTTTCATCTAATTTCTCTTTCTTTCTCAGTGCCCTTAAGAGAAGAAAGGAAGAAAGGAAAAAGGAAGGAAGGAAGGAAGGAAGGAAGGAAGGAAGGAAGGAAGGAAGGAAGGAAGGAAGGAAGGAAGGAAGGAAGGAAAATACTAAGAGCTAGGCAAGTACTATTTTACATATTATATATGCACATATTTACATACATTTTACATATTATAAAGCTGACCACTGCCCAGAGAATGCCAAGACTTTCTAAGACGTTTTGTAAGGTCAAAAACTATTTTCACAATAATATTAAGACATTTTGATTTCTAATACAATAAGTATTGATAGATATGACCCACATAAACATAAGTTCTTTGGGGGAGTCTTCAATAATTTTTCAAGGTGTAACCAAAATCTTTTTGAGACCAAAAAGTCTGAGAACCAGTGAATGTTTCAAAGACAAAATTACTTCTCTTTCCCCATTCCGCTGATCTTTCTCGAATGCTTTCCACCATGCTTCTTCTGATTCCTGTCTTCTCACTACACATTATTTGTTACACATCGCACCCTCTCTTATCTACCTTATTTCTTTGAATAAGGTATACCCTTCCAGAGCCATTATGCTAGTAACAGGTTTCATTCCACTAAGTCTCAATTATACTTATGAACTCAAGTTTGCCTCCATGCATTATTAGTACTTGTAGGCATTTGTATACAAATACTTGAGATAAGAAGTTTTACTATTGACCTCTTTCTTAGATTTTGTCTCTTGTGAATTTCTGAGTGTTTCCACTGCTATTGCTGAGTATATGTTTTGCCTTTCCCAACTAGATTCCTTAGCTTCTCAGGAAATAGAGTGTTTATTCTAATTATTTTATATTCCTTATTCCCATTCTTCCAAATGTTTAGGCACTCAATAAATGCTTGTTAATTAAGTACTTAACTATAATAGCCTCTCTTTCTGGTAGGGTCAAGACTGAAGATAAAGGCTGAAAACCAGAAACTACAGAAAGGCTTTCCCAAAATGAGATCACAGGATCACAACTCTAGAGCTGAATGCCAGATTCAGCTCATAGATCTACAACTTGAAGTGACTTAAAACACTATCTAGTCCAATTTCCTTATTTTCCAGAAAATGAGAGTGGCCTAGAGAATTGATTGTCCAGTCTCACAAAGGCAAGAAAGTAGAAGAGCCACAATTCAGATGCAGACTCCAAATCCAACACCGCTTCCACTGGATCTCAAACAAAGCCACTGGACAAATGTTTCTTTAAAACTATTCTAGTGCTGCTTGGTCTATTATTTGTGCGATTGCAAGATGGTCTGGTTCTTTTCCTTATATTCTACTATTTAGAACCATAGCGGTTTTTCTTAGATAGATAATTTTCCCCACTCCGCCTTTATCATTTCTCATCAGTCATTGGCTAAGTGGCTTATTCTTAGCCTGTTTCTTAAAAGTTAAAAGTGCTTCCTCAGGAGTCTCAGTGGTATTTGTCTTCGGCAGTGCTTTCAAGTTTTTGAATGAAACATAGATTTAAAAACTGGAAGCTACTATTAGGTCACACAAGTCTTCTCATGAACAAAAAGAAAAGTTATCTTCAATTCCAGAAAAGATAATAGAACACATCAAAGATTCAACTTTCACCCACCCAGAAGAGCACAGGTAGGATGTGATCACCAAAATGGCTTTATAAAACACAAATTGTGTGGGTCAAATTTAATTTCTTTCTAAGATGAAATGGCAGGTCTAGTTGATGGGGATGCCCAGGTGAAATTGTGAAGTATGCAAACTCTGTAAACAGCACCACATCACTAACCCCTTTCTGTTCTTTTTCTCCCCACTCTCCACTCACATTCTGCCTCCACCAATCTTCCAATGCTCTCATTGCTACTTTGTATCTTTTCTATCGGAGAGGAAATCAACCTGATAAATTAATTCAAACTATTATAATGTGTCACACCTAGAAATATTTACATTTTAAATATGTTTTGGCTTGGGTTCTTGGGTAGTGAAGAAGGGAAACTTCATGGTTTCCCTCAAATCATACTACAAATGTAATCAATAAATATAGTACATATTGACATTTATAAAGCTTTTTATTCAATCCAACAAGACGTATACTCATAAACTATAGTGGAAACTATGATGGAAGTGTAGCAAGAGACTGGTCCCCTCTCATCTAGAGCCAGCATAAATAGAAGACTTGATGGCAAATGTTAACTGGAGGTTGGCCAATGAGCACAGTCCTTAGAAACATGTGCAGAGGACCTGCTATGAAATTCTGTACATGAAGAGTCTGGTAAGTCTGCTTCCTGGAGAGTCATGAGGAGATCTAATAGAAACTCCTTGGAAAGATTTGAAACATGGGCAGATGTTCTGAACTGGTTCCAGTCTGCTAACCTTGTGGTGAACAGGAATCTCTTTGATTAGTTACAGTTGTGTACCCAGAACTGAGGATGCCTTCAAAAGGCATTAGTCGACCTCGTTCATCCACTCTTAGTTTAACTACTCCCTGGCTGGTAGCCTTCTGGTAAGAGAAGAAGCAATGCCATAAGGGGACAAGCTTAGGCCTTCCCCATCCAAAACCAACAGATAGTGCCTTCTATTTCTTGCTGTGAGTAGCATGTCCACTGAGGAAAGGCTTCTTGGGCCCAGGCCAGGCATCTTCCATCTGGCCCAAAGCAACTAATTCCATCTGTGCCAGCAAAAGACCACTTCCATTTGCTGCTGCCAAACCAGTCTCCCACCTGGGATACAGAGAGCCTCCAGTACAAAAAAGAGCAACCCTCCTTTGGCTTCAGGCCTCTCATTTTCTGTTGTGCTTGTCCTTTGAGATTAAAGGAACGGCACCCTCCACTCAATGATGAACATTCTCACACCTAGTCATACCTTTCACATCCCAGTGACTCTGAACCCCTGTAGAGCATAATCCAAGCCCCATTCCCCACTCCCTCCACCTGGTGCCTCATTCTTATCCCTCCCATTCCAAAGTTTCAACCTAACTCCACCCAGCCCTTTAATGCGTCCTTTGGAAAGCTTGTTCCATAGGCATTCATTCTTCTTAAATCTTTTCCTCTCTCACTTCTTTCATCTATTAGCTCTTTCTGAAAACTGCCTTCCCCCTGATGATAAAGCCTCCCTGGTCCCTCCTTCCAATATTTGTTGCACCTTCATTCATTTTCCTCAGCTCACTGGTCAAGGTAGGGGAGTTGGGACATTCCTTGCTTCCCATTGCCATTTCCAGGTTCTTCCCCTTCTTCTATCATTCAGTAAATCTCTTCCTTTGAGGTTCACACTATTCATATCCACCATCCTATCAAAATCCTGGTAACCATTGTCTACAGACCACAAGATCACTCTCCTTCCTTCTTCAATGAGTTCAATACATGGCTCACAATTTTTCTCTCCTCCCCAATTCCTGCCCTCATATTAGGGGACTTCAACATACATATTGACTCTACCTCAAATACCCCACTACTTGGTTCCCCAACCTACTCATTTCCCATGAGCTAGTCCTCCATCCCACCTCAGTCACATACAATGGTGGTCACTTCATCTTGCTATCAATTACAAATATACCACCTCCATGTTCTAGAATTCTGAAAGGCTTTTTAATTCTCTTTTTGCCTTCCCTCTTCAAAACCCTACTCTTTGTCCATACCATAACCTCTAATCTATTGACCCATCAATTCTCTCCCAGGTCATCTCTCCTGCTCCCTCTTCTTCTCCTTAATTGGTTAACCAATTCAACTCTACACTGTCCTCCTCTCTTGAATCTCTAGCCCCCTTATTGTATTGCTGATTATACCCAATCAAGTGTCAACCTTGTATTACTCCTACCATTTGTCACCTTCTGTCTGAAAAAATGTGCTGCTGAGAAAAGGTGGGGAAAATCATGCAGCCATTTGTATTGGGTCCACTACAAATTTATCACAATGCCTCAACTTGGCCCTCACTGCCACCAGGAAATTCTACCATACCTCCTTTATCAACTTATTATCCCACTCTGCACATTGACTCTTCTAAACTTTTTCTTCCCTCCTCAAAACTTCCATGGCTCCCCCTCCCTAGATTCTTGGCTGAGAACCTTGCCCCTTATTTTACAGAAAAAAAAGAGTCCATTCACTGTGAAGTCTTTCTTCTTCCCCCTCCTTCTCATGATGAAGTGGCCTTATTCCTCACCAAGGAATTCCTTTACCCTCTACTTGTTCAAGTGATCCCATTCCATCTCATTTTCTCCAACAAATTGGCCCTCTGCCATCCCCACTCTTTCACATATTTTGTTTCTCTTTCTCTACTGGCTCATTTTCTGCTGCCAACAAATATACTCATGTCTCCACTGTTCTGAAAAAATCCTCAGTTCCACTCCCGCTATCACCTTATAGCTCTTCAATTCTCTGTAGCTAAACTCAAAAGAGGCCATCTATAATAGGCTTTCCCATGTTTTCTCCTCTCAATCTCCTCTTAATCCCTTACAATCTGGCTTCTGACCTTATCATTCTCCCAAAATTGCTCTCTCCAAAGTTACTAATGATCTCTTAGTTGCCAAATCCAATGGTCTTTTTTTCAATCATCATTTCCTTGACCTTTCTGCAGCCTGTGATACTATTGATAACTCTCTTCTCCTTGATAATCTCTTCTCCCTAGGCTTTCAAGACACCACTCTCTTCTGGTTCTCTTCCTAACTATCTCACTCATTCTCTGTCTCCTTTGCTGGATCCTTGTCCAGATCATGCCTTCTAATGATGGGTGTCCTTCAGGGTTCTATATTGGGCCCTCTTCTTTTCTCTCTCTATACTACTTCAGTTAGTGTTCTCAGCTCCCCATGGATTTAATTACCATCTCTATGCTGATGATTCTCAGATATACAAATCCTGCCCCAAACTCTCTGCTCATCTCCAATCTGGTACCTCCTACTTCCTTTCAGGCATCTTGAACTGGATGCCCAGTAGACATCTTAAACTCAACATCTTTCCAAATGGCCCCTCTTTCCAGTATTGAAACTCACATCTTTCCCTCTAAACCCTCCCCATCCTACCTTCCCTATTACCATCAAAAGCAACACCATCCTCTCAATACATCCAGTTTACAACCTAGGAGTCATCTTGGATTCCTCACTATCTCTCACCCCCTACATCCAATTTGTTGCCATGGCCAGTTGATTTCACTTCTACAACATCTCTTGAATACACCCCCTTATCTCCTCTGGTGCTGCCCCAACACTCTAGGGCAGGTCCTTATCATTTCACAACTTGAGTACTGCAATAGCCTGCTGGTTGGTCTGCCTGCCTGCCTCAAGTCTCTCTCTCCACTTCAATCCATCCTCTGTTCAGCCACTTAAGTGATTTTCCTAAAATTCAGGTTGGATGATATCACCCCACTCCCATGCACATACATACACACACACTCAATAAATTCCAGTGGCTTCCTGAGAGAGAGGGGGGGAGTCACTGGGGGAGTCACAGAAGGATCGCTACACCAGTATAGGGGTTTGAGCCAATAGCATTAAAGAAAGATACCTCTAACTTCCAAAAGGTATCCCTAAAACTCTCTGGGGGATATGGAGCTGGCCTTGCTTTGGGAGAATAAGGCCAGATTACTCACTATAGAAGCATATAACACTAAGCTTTAGCTGTGTTACGAAATATGAAGAAATAATACCAAAACAATGTCCTGAAAGTCCTTTGACTCATGTAACTCAAAGACCTAATTAATCTTTCTTGAATAGAAGACAATAAATCCAGAAACAAATTTTAATTCCCTACAACCAAGAGATTAATATAATTGATGACAACCAAACTAAAAGTAAAAGTATCTCTTTGTTCACCTTTGACCAGATTGAAAGGGGAATCATTAACTTTAGGAATACATTTCTCTTCAGTGTGTCAATATTAATATTATGATTGCTCTATGTAACGTAACCAAAAAACCCTAAATTTAATCTATGTAGTTTTACTTTGCTGTGGAATTCTGTCTTTTGTTTTACTATTACTGTAAAATGGAAGAGGGAATTGCTTGGAAGAGCAAGAATTCCAGTTAGCTGAGAAAATGTCTCCAGTTTGGATCTCTTTCTCCAAGCAAAAACACTTATCACTAAATTATTTCTGGCAGACTTTGGCTAAAACTCAGTCTAGATTTTTTTTCACAATGTGCTAAATAATTTCTCTAACTTTTAAGGTGGCAAAAACCTTTGGTGGTGATTTTCATGTGTTGAAATCTCAGTGCTTGAGCACAGTTGAGATGGGTTCTACATGTGATGGAGCAGATAAAATAAAACAAGACTGCTCTGATCAGACTTTCAGAGAACCCTAGGAATTATGTGAAGCAAGAAACTACATTCAATCATAGCAGCAGTGGCGGCATATTGTTGTTTAGTCATGTCTTTGTGACCCTACGAACCATAGCACACTAGGTCCTTCTATCCTCTGCTGTCTTCCATAGTCTGTCCAAGCTCATAGTAGTAGTATACAGCTGCTTAAACATTCTACAAAAGGTAGAATTAATATTAAAAGTACCTATTATATACAAGGCACTATGCTAGGGGCTAGGGATACAAAAGCAAAAATGATGTAGTTCCTGCCCTAAAGTAACTCACATTTGACTGTGCAGACACAGAACAGAAATATAAGACATGGGGAAACTAATAAAAATCCAACATTTTGGTTGTACTTAATTTGTTTTAACTCTGGGTGTATCTCTCTCTCTCTCTCTCTCTCTCTCTCTCTCTCTCTCTCTCTCTCTCAAAGGTTTTTAAGTAAGGAAGAAGAAATGCTGTGGGTCATCTCCCTGCAGCTGCAGGAAGGACTACAAGCCATGTGGTCATGAACACATGGCACTACTGTTCTGTTGTAATCATACTTTCCTGATCTTATGAGAATGAGTTTTGGAAACAAAATGGACCAGATAACAACAACCTTGTAAACTTTGAAAGTTTAGAAAAGCCACCAGAGGTATAACAACTGGAGTCCATAGCCAAGACTACTGGTAGTCACTGTAGCCAAATCCAGTAAAGAATCTTCCTTAAGGAGAACCAGCCCAGTAGCCACAGGTTGGCCAATCTAGCCAAGACAGTACATTCAGAGGCTCTCCTAGTTCTTCCTCAGGTTAAAAACAAGTGGACTATGGGATAGAATGTGAGGAGTGGTTGGAGGTGTTGAAGAAGATTGTTTCACCACCCACTTACCCATTATAGCTACAATGCCTTCTAACCTCCCTGACTACTAATCTCTTTCCCTAAACACAGCTTTCCATTCCATCCGAGTCATTTGGATTCCTGAACTTAATTGACTGGGAAAAAAAATGAGGTCTTTAATTTGGCCTGACTTTTGAGTTACATTCACTTGGACTCACTCAGAAGTGGGCTGCTGCCCACTATCCCTGATTGCACTAATTACTGGCACATATAAGATGCTTTGGGGGGAGGTACATCAAGGAAACTCTATGGAAGATGATGAATTCCTAACAGACATTATGTGTTTGGTTAATGTTCATCATACTTTGCTTTGACTGTGTGAGTCAAGAGTTGGTTTGAAAAATTCAACAAATAAAACAGGTTTTTATTAAGTTACTCTGTTCTAGGCACTGGGTTCACAAAAAATAAAATGTCCTCTTGTCTTCAAGGAGCTTACATTCTATATATGGAATACAATATACACATGAATGGATATAGTACAAAGGAAAATGGAAAAAAGAAAGACTATCAACATCTCTAAGGGAGTCAGGGAAGGCTTCAGAGGAAGAAAGTGACAGAGTTGACCCTCAGAGGAAGACAACGATTCAGAAGGTTAGGCATGAGGAATGGCTTTTGGGAGTGAAGAGAGGCAGAAGGTGAATTATTCCAGTTTAATTCCAAGGCAATGTCCTTGAAATAAGTATTGAAAGTTAAGCTTACCCAAGGCATAAATAACTGAGAGGAGGGGGGAGAAAAGAATTTAGCAAAATTGGCAAGAATTGTCAATTGGACTTTTTTCCACTTAAAAAATGTAATTCCTTATTAAAATAACAAAAATGCCAACTTATCTCTAAATTACTAGGTTTTTAAGAACATAGGCCTACATATGATAAAGAACAATTCAGTACAAAGACTATTGTCTAGAACCTTCATTACTAAATTTCAACTGCTTTTTTTAATTGTTTTTTTCCAACTGTTTCCTATCACTGATTACTTTAACCTTTATTTTTCCTATCAAAACTAAGTAGAAAACAACTTGAGCTCCTACTGGATCTTTTCTTGGGGGTCAAAAGTCCTCTGTTTACCACTTTTGTATTTCACTTTGCTTTGTGGTTTGTGAATTACATTAAAGTTTGCCCCTTCAAGCACTCTTAATTATCTACTTCCTCTAATTATCCTAAGATTTCTTCAGTACTGTATCTTACCTTCTTTTCCAGAATGAATTACCTTTTCTCTACGTGACTTTCCCCTAGCTCAAGATCCTACATGGTCTTTCCCTTCTGGCTATGTATCAGAAAGACAGAGGAAGTATGTACCATTGCTGACATCTGCAGCCTGGCTTTCCCATGAATCTAGATTTCTTTCAGTAGGCACGTTCGGTGTCATTTTCTCCTAACTCCTCCCCATCAATGTCCATTTTCCACTATATTACTTAACATTCCACTTCAAATTATCATTTTATTTTCAACTTGATTTCTTTCCAAAGGCTTCTTAAGAAAGTCATCCATTTTTTCCTATAAATCTTTTCCACACTGACATAAAACAGAACAATTTGCAAGTTTTAATTTTTTAACACAATTATTTTGCAGTGTCCTAAAAATAACCATAGAAACCAAACAATACTAAGGATTCTTACATATTGTGCTCTCTGTGCCCAGTTCTTAGAGAAAGGAGATGAGTATTTGTCTATTCTTGTCCCAGCACCAAAAGAAAAGGGAAATGATACTTTTCCCCATAAGATTTGGAGGTATAAAGGGACAGAATGCATATCACTATAACAATTCCTCAAAGAAACATCTGGTCAACCTACAAACAAGTAACATGCATTGATCATTTTAGCAGGGAGATGAAAATATGATACATGTTTCATCCTTCCTAAAATCACTAAGGAAATAGCTTTTAAATTGTATGCTATATTTGAAGTATTTTTAATTTAAGTACTTTTAATTTGTGAATGATATTTAGAATCCAGAGGCTTTGTTCATATCATATAAACTTTATTCCATGTGCATAATTTTAATACCTAATGAAAGGGTTCTTTATGTACAACATAAAATTAAATCTTCCTTTCTAAAGAATTGAAAGAAGCAAACAAGGAAACCAGAAGAGGCTTCCTTTCATTTCTGCTGTTCACATATGTTCATCTGGGGTGTTATTCATTTTTCCATGTGTTCCTACAACATATATAAACATCTAAATATATATGTATATACACACATGTATTCAGTGAAAAAATCTACACTCTGTATGTAGAAATTCATAGAGGATTTAGGGTCAGATTTTTTTTTATTAGATATTTTGAGTGATATGTTTAATAATCAGAAGTTTTGACAAGCATGTAGTTTTCTTTCAGATTAGATATTTTGAGTGCATGTTTAATAATCAGGAAGTGCTGCTGGACTCTGATGGACTCGGGCCTTGCACCTGATCCCACTTCCTAAGATGCTTGTTTGCTTTGGACCCAAATACACAGTCAAAACTTGAGTTCATTCCTAGGGGAGCCTGGACTTTAATGGAAGGGATTAGGGGCTCTTTTCTCAAATTCTTCAATAACTTAAACCCCAACCCCTTGACTCTAGAGATTATTTAATTATAGTTTAGGTTTGGCTCACATCTAGATCTCCCAAAATGGTGGAGCTAAAAAGGTATTTGATGTACAATGCAAATAAGGCATGGGAGAGGTTTTGTTTTTTTTTCCCTACACACAAAAAAAATCCTAAAACACAAAAGGGTCTCCCAAATTGACACAATGACTTAAGATATGATTAAGTAACTTAACCTGTAACTACTATTATAATCAGTCAGTTAACTTATATTTATTAAGCACTCACTCTAAGCCAGTCAGTGTAAGAAGTACTGGGGATACAAAGAAAAGTAAAAAATGGTCCCTACTCTTAAGAAACTCACAGTCTAATGGAGGAGACAACATGCAAACAATTTTGTACAAACAAGACATGCGCAGGATAAATTGAGGGTGGCCTCAAGAGGGAAAGCACTAGGAATGAGGAGGAATAGGAAAGGCTTTTTGCAGAAGTTAAGACTTTAGCTGACATTTGAAGGAAGTTAGAAAAGCTAGGAGGCAAAGATAAGGATGAAGAACATGCCAGAAATGGGGGAGAGTTGATGAAAACACCTGGAGTTGTTATGTGTTAGGAACAGCAAAGAAGCCATCGTCACGGGAGTTCTGGGGATATGATGTTGAATAAGGCATAATAAGATTAGAAAAGTAGGAAGGGGCAAGATTATGAATTTAAAAGACAAACACATGATTTTATATTTGATCCAAGAGGCAACAAGAGCTAGTGGAGTTTATTGAATAAGAGGATGAAATAGTCAGATCTGTGCATTAGGAAGTTCAATTAGACAGTTGAGTAGACGATGGACTAAAATGGTAAGAGACATGAGGCAGGAAGACCAACCAGCCATTTACTGCAGTAGTCCAGGAGTAATGTGCTGAGGGACTACATTACACTGGGTTGGGGGGCAGCGTCAGAGAATAGAAGGGACGATAGGAAAGATGTTAGAAAGATAGAAACAAAACTTGACAACTGATTGGACATGAAGAGTAAGAGTGAGGATGACATATAGGTTGTAAACCTGGGCAACTGGGAAGGTGGTACCTCAACCCACTGCATCCTGGGCCATCATAAGTCATTGTAACCTTTGTCTTGCCACTGGACTTCAGTGACTGGAGGCAAGAGTGAGGCTGATGACTTGGCACAGCTCTGCTTCACTTAAATCCAATTCACTGCAAGTCAAGATACCACCCTTCTGGTGCCATGGGTCCTCTTTGAGAATGAAAGACAAACAATAACAAAAACAACCCTCAACCATAATATGGAAGTTAGGGGGAGGTTTGGTGAGGAAAGACAACAATTTTGGTTTTAGACACGTTAGGTTTAAGATATCTATAGGACATTCATTTCAAGATGTCTAATAGGCAGTTCGTTATACAAGACTAGAGGTCAGGAGAAAGGTTAGGGTTACAATCTCTCAGGATACTGATATTTGAACTTTATCAGAACAAAAAGCAATTTGTAAGCTCGCTGGTTAGTTATTTTACATTTCGCCTCAGTTGTCCAAATTACTACAGGTATATGTCTTCTGTAGTAAAAAACAAACATAACAAACAAAAAAACAAGCAGGTCTTGGGCCCATCCTCTTGTTGGTGTTCATTTTCTCCAGAAGCACAAAAGTAATTGTCAAGGTCTCCTCCCCCCATTGCTAGTCAGGTCCAATCCCAGGATCCAGGGCATTTCGAATTCACTAAATTCCTTCCAAGCCTTGAAATGTCAGTCTTGAGACAGATATTTATTCACCTAAGATCAAAAAAAGAAAATAAAAAACAGAAGAGACAACCACAGACCAAGACAAAATTGCATATAGTTGAGTCAGGGATATCCCCTGCTCTAGCTTCTCTTTAGGCATCATCACCATGATGCTAGGGGTACAAAAGGGCCAGTCCTCCCTCACCCTTCATCAAGTAACTGGAGTTACTTGATGGCACCTGGAGGGTCAAAAAAAGGGAGCGAGCCAGAGCTGTCTCTTATTTTCACTGATGCAGCAGCATCCTTATCCCCTGCCATGTCATGGGGTGCGAGAGGACCAAGGGACCATTAAGAGTATGCCACATCATACCAGGTCATTTCCTTTCAATACTGGATCACCACATAAACAGAAGCATGCAAGGAGTTTGTCAGCTTCAATTCTCCTAAATGCTGAATCGTACACATGTTGGCTCAAAGCAAGCAGGGAATATCTGTGAATGTTCTACTCAACCTTTGTTATACATGTCAGATATATTTGTTCACATAACACCCTGTAAAGTACCATGACATAGCAAATAGAGAGATAGCTTGGAAGTCAAGAAGATCTGGGTTCAAATCCTGCCTCTGACATCTTAGGCATGTGACTTAGACTCTCCATGTCTTGAGTAACCTTCTAAAACTATTAGCTGAAGAATAATTCTTTTTATTCATTAGAAAAAGGGATTTCCTCATTGAAAGTTTCCTACATTGATGAAATCACATATCTAGAGCTCTCCCCCCAAAAAAATACACACTACCTAGCCTAGCATTTTACATATAGAAGATGCTCAATAAATAAATATTATTGATTATAGTACAGTAGTATGTTTATGAACATAACAAGTGTTGGAGGGTTTTTTAGTGGTTCTATACAAAATGATGCCAAACCTAGACATCATTCTCTCTCCTTAGAAGTACAGTATTGGGGCGGCTAGGTGGCGCAGTGGATAGAGCACCAGCCCTGAAATCAGGAAGGCCTGAGTTCAAATACGGCCTCCGACCAAACACTTGATACTTACTAGCTGTGTGACCCTGGGCAAGTCACTTAACCCCAATTGCCCCCAAAAAGACAAAAGTACAGTATAGTGTTCACAAGAACAACACAAAGAATACAGCCTATTGGCAGAGCAACAACAACAGCAAAAGGGTTTTTGCACAAAAGATATTTTCATTCTTTAAAAACTGAACCCTACTATTCATGATTTAGATATAAAGGCTAATACTGTAAGCAAACTGGGAGAGCAAGGAATAGTTTACCTGTCAGATCTATGGAGAACAGAAGAAGTCATGACCAAACAGAAGATAGAGAACATTACGAAAAGCAAAATGGGTAATTTTGATTACATTAAATTGAAAAGTTTTTGCACAAACAAAGCCAATGCAACTAAGATTAGAAGGAACACAGAAAATTGGGAAAGAATTTTTACAACCAGTCTCTGATAAGGGCCTCTTTTCTAATATATAGAGAGAATTAAGTCAAATTTATAAGAATATAAGTCATTCTCCAACTGATAAATGGTCAAAGTATATGAACAGGTAGTTTTCAGATGAAGAAATTAAAGCCATCTTTAGTCATATGAAAAAAATGCTTTAAATCACTACTGATTAGAAAAATGCAAATCAAAACAACTCTGAGGTACCACATCACACCTATCAGATTGGCCAACATGACAAAACAGGAAAACACAATAAATGTTGGAGAAGACGTGGGAAAATTGCAACACTAATGCATTGTTGGTGGAGTTGTGAAATGATCCAACCATTTTGGAGAGCAATTTGGAACTATACCCAAAGGGCTATAAAAATGTTCATACCCTTTGACCCAGCAATACCACTTCTAGGGCTGTATCCCAAAGAGATCATACAAATGGGAAGAGGACCCACATGTACAAAAATATTCATAGCAGCTCTTTGTGGTGGCAAAGAACTAGAAATTGAGAGGATGCCCATCAATTGAGGAATGGCTGAGCAAGTTGCGGTATATGAATATAATGGAATACTACTGTGCTATAAGAAATGGTGAACAGGCTGACTTCAGAAATACCTGGAAAGACTTATATGGTCTGATGCTGAGTGAAGTGAGCAGAACCAAGAGAACATTGTACGCACTAACAGCCACGTTGTGCGATGACTAATATTGATAAACTTAACCCTTCCCAGCAATACAAGGATCTAAGACAACTCCAAAGGCCTCATGATGGAAAATGCTATCCACATCCAAAGAAAGAACTATGGAATTTGAATGCAGATCGAAGCATACTATTTGCTATTTTTTTTCTCTTCTGTTGAGTTTTGTTTCCTCTTTCTGGTGGTTCCTCCTATTGGTTCTAATTTTTACTTACAACATCACTAATGTGAAAATATGTTTAATAAGAATGTATATATATAGCCTATATCAGATTGTGCACCGTCTTGGGGAGAGTGATGGGAAGGAAGGGGGAGAAAAATTTTAAACTCAAAAGCATATGGAAGTGATTGTTGATAAATCAAAATTAATTAATTTTTAAAAATTGAACCCCACTTACATTTTCCCTTCTCCTAAAGAAGCAATGCATCAGATACAGTTTCTCCTTTTCCAAAATTATTAACCTGATTTTAGAGACTTGGGAACTTTTTAATCTTTTTCTTTCCATAAAATACAAATAATAACAGGATGCTACCATCTAGTGGAAGTTTTCAGTTACGCAGAAATAATTTAGGCATGCCTTGTAGAACCAATCTAATCCAAGATGCTTCACATTTACAAGGTGTCAAGCTTAAGAGGAGGATAAAACAGCCAATGAAATCATAGAATCCAAATTTTTGATATGGAAGGGAACTTGGACAAGTCACTTAATCTTTTAGGGCCTCAATTTCTTCATCTGTACAATGAGGAGGTTGAATTAGATGTTTTCTAAAGTCACTTACAGCTCAAAATCCTGTGGTCCCATGGCCTCATGATCTTACAGCTATAGTCCAACAACCTCATTTTACAGATAACGAAACTGAGGTTTGTATTTTACTTAAGTTTGTACAGCCAGCAAACCCAAGACTTGGACAGCAGAAAAGCCACCTTAATCAGTCAGCCAATGAATCAACAAGCATTTATCAAAATGTCTATGACTCTATGTCTACAAATACTCAGTCCCAGCCCTCAGTGACTGAGGGGAAAGAACATGTTCACAAATAAGTAAGTACAAGCTATATGAAAAATGCAGAGTTTCTGGTGAGGTGTGTGGAGGAGATTGACAATTGGAACAATTGGGAAAGAAGTCCTTCAGAGGTGTCACATAAGCTGAGTCTCAAAAGGACCTAGGAGTTGCAAAAGGAAGAGGTTAAGAGGGAGTTCATTCCAGGCACTGCAAAAACACAGACAGGAGAAGAAATCTGTACAGAGAATAACAAGCAGGATAGTTGCCAGGACGATAGAGTTAGTGAAGAGAAGTGATGTGTAATCCACTTGGAACAATAGGCTGGAGGCAGACTTCACAAAGAGCGAGTTCAAGGGGAAAGGTAAATAGCATAGTTTTGGAAATGTTGAGTTTGAGATGCCTATGAGATATTCAGGTGGATTGGGGAGTCATCTGTAAAGAGGAGACAGATGAGTCCATTGATGCTAGTGTGTGAGATGGGGAGAGAGAGAGAGACAAACAGACAGACAGACAGACAGACAGACAGAGAGACAGAGAGAGACAGAGAGAGAGACAGAGAGTACATAGATCTGTCGCTTCCTTTAAAAAATGCATGGGAAAGTATGAAGTGCTAAGAAATAAGATGTGTAGAAATGTGCTGTTGTGTCATTTCCCTTTCCTCTAGGAACTTGCCCCATCATCTTTTCTCTCTCCCTGATTTTCAGTCTGTCATTTGGGCTGAGATTGCTTTCATCCTTAAAAAAATCTTTACTTGACCTTGGTCTTCTGGGCCTGAACGGGTGTGAGGTTGAAGGGGAAGTTGAAAGGGGGAAAGTACTCACTTCTTTCTCTTGCCCCTACTCTTGAAATATTGCTAGCCAAGTTCAGGTACATCTTTTCTCTTCCCATCAGGCATTCCTACTTACTGCTCACCAGCCTTGACTCTATCCACGTAGGGAGCTTTCTCAGCACAACTGTGAAGGGATGTTGGAAAGAATGAATAAGGCAATGTGACCCAACAATACCACCTTGCCCCAAAGAGCAAAAATGGTACTCTCACTCTCTTTTGTCTGAGGGCAGTAAAACCCCAAACCCAGATTAGCTGGGCCTTCTGGAAAGTATGTTTGTTAAAAACCCATAAGATTCTCTCATTTTTAGCATGGCACTCCCAGTTAGGATAAAAGAAAAAAGGAACCAAATTATAACTTTTTTTCCTTACTAGTATTTTATTTTTTTCCAGTTACATGTAAAGATTGTTTTCAACATTCATTTTTGTAAAATTTTGAGTTCCAAATGTTTTTCCCTCCCTCCCTTCCCTCCCCCTCCCCAAGACAATAAGCAATCTGATATAGGTTATACACGTACAATTATGTTAAATATATTTCCACATTAGTCATGTTGTGAAAGAAGAATTAGAACAAAAGGGGAAAACCATAAGAAAGGGGAAAAAGTGAAAATAGTATGTTTCAATCTCCATAGTATGCATTCAGACTCCATAGTTCTTTCTCTGGATCTGGACAGCATTGTCCATAAGGAGTCCTTTGGAATTGTCTTGGATCATTGTATTGCTGAGAAGAACTAAGTCTATCAAAGATGATCATCACACCATGTTGCTGTTACTGTTTCAATGTTCTCCTGGTTCTGCTCACTTCACTCAGCATCAGATCATGTAAGTCTTTCCAGGCTTTTTCTGAAATCCATCTGCTCATCATTTCTTATAGCTCAATACTATTCCATTACATTCATATACCACAACTTGATCAGCCGTTCCCCAATTAATGGGCATCCCCTAAATGTCTAATTCTTTGCCACTACAAAAAGAACTGCTAGAAATATTTTTTGTACATGTCGCTCCTTCTCCCTTTTTGATGAACTTTTTGGGATGCAGACCTAGCAGTGGTATTGCTGGATCAAAGGGTATACACAGTTTGGTTGCCCCTTGGGCATACAAACTATAACATTTTAGACAGAGGCTTCAAATTTTTGTCTTTCTACATGCCAATGCCAACACTATAAATCTTTCCTTGAAACCCCTTTGTTCACAATTAAGGACAAACATTATTCCAAGAGTAGTAAAAATTTATCTTAATTTTTTTTTTTTGGCTAGGCAATGGGGTCAAGTAACTTGCCCAGGGTCACACAGCCAATAAGTGTCAAGTGTCTGAGGCCGGATTTGAACTCAGGTCCTCCGGACTCCAGGGCCAGTGCTCTATCCACTCCACCACCTAGCTGTCCCTTATTTGTTTTTCTCGAAAAAGATATCCTTATCACAAATTAAAACAGAAACAGAACTTCAAGGGACAGAAAAACTTAGTTTTAAATGTCTACCATCTCAGGCAGCAAGAAGGGGAGCTGGGAAACAGTCACTTTTGTGTCTAGAACCTTTTCCCTTAAATGGAAAGTAAGCAACTATCAGTGGCTCCATTCTGCCCCCAGAAAGGGGAGAGAGCTGCTGCACCCAGAGCCCAGGCATCAGCCTTCACAGGCAGTTTTGGCACCTCAGTGCTTGCCTTCCCAAGCTTTTAGTCTTTTCTTCCACCTGCGTTGCCATTTCCTAACTTGCTTAGAACATCCCCCCACAACCTCTTCTTCTGACTATGACTCAACTGCCCCATTGGACATTGAGGGTTGAAGTGGACTAGGAACTGCAGTGATGTCTATATCTCAGCATCTTCTCAAACTACCAGCCTGCCATCTATCCGCATTCATTTTGTTTCCATCTTTTTTCCAGTGTCTACCATACTCTGCCAATGAAGACTGGTAATTGACATGCAATTTTTAATCTTAAAAAGTAGTCTGGGAAACTGAGGACAACTGATGATTTGCCTACAGTCACTAGATAGTATGAGGTGTTCTGGGCAGCCTAGCACCTCTGGTGTGAGGGTTTGCTGAGCCCTTTTCAGGACTGCTCATCCACCTTTGGTATCCATGTTTCACCCAACTCTGACCTGAGGCTCCAAGAAGCTGTAGCATGCCCAGTGACCACACCCCAGTAAAACTGTCTCAGCAGACAAGCTAAACCCGATTGAGGGTAACTGATAGGCCTCAAACCCACTGGTAAGTTAGGAGGATGTCTACTCCAAGCATGTTAAGACTTCCCCCAGCAGAAAGGTGGATGAGAACAATTTGTTCCAAGGGCCATGAAGCAGGCACTGTGAAGAGCATAGAGCTTGATCAGACTTTGAAAATGCCAGGGTCATCCATTGCATCCTGGGCCATCAACAGTCATCCTGACTTTTGTCTTGCCACTGGACTACTATGACTCTGGAAGAGAGAGTGAGGCTGATGACTTTATGCAGCTCTGCCTCACTTAAATCTAATCCACACATGAGTCAAAACATCACCCCATGATGTCATTGGTCCTCTTTGAAACAAAGGAAGAACAACAATTTATCAAAGGCAGAATTTGGTCTTCCTGGCTCTGAAGTATGACTTCTATCTACCACACCACAATCCTCACGTATTTTAATGTTATAATTTATATAATAATATATTATTGTAACACATTATGACCTTATTGTAGTAATATAAAATTATATTCAAATTTATGTAATAGTTGTCCTGAACTATGTCAACTATGACTAACTTCTAAGCTCCCTGAAGTCAGAGATTTTATACATTTTATATATTTACTTTTACATCTCCTCTGTTGCCATGCACAATGCTTTATCTATAGTAAGCACTTAGAAAATGTTGGTTCAGTGAATGGGTGAATGGATGAGTGAATGAATGAATGAATCTAGTTCAGCGGTCAAATTTCAGTAAATTTGAGGTGGCCAATCAATAGTTGCAAAGGTAAACTTGATAGGCCTTGGCATAGGGGCATTAAGAAATAGTGGAGAAATGAGAATGACACCTAGGTTTAGAGCCTGAAGATGAGAGAGACTGGTATTGCCTAAGAGAATGGTGTTGCCTTTTGACAGCCATATGGAAGTTAGGAGAGGAGGTTTTAGGGGGCAAGATAATGAGTTCAGTTTTGCACATGCTGAGTTTAACATATCTACTGGACACCCAGTTTGAGATGTCTAAAAGGTAGTTGGAGATGCAATATTGGAAGTCAGCAGGGAGATTAGACAAGGATACTTAGATTTAAGCATCATCAGAATGGAGCTAGTAATTAAATCCATGGAAGCTGATGAGGTCACCAAATGAAGTAGTAGAGAGGGAAAAGAAAATAAGGCCCAGGACAGAATTGTAGGAGATACCTACAGATAGAGGGGGTGACCTGGATGAGGATCCAGCAAAGGACACAAGTAGTAGGAAGAGAGTCAGAAGAGAATTAGTGGCATCCTGAAAACTTATAGACAAGAGAATATCAAAGAGAAGAGGGTGATTAATAGTGTTAAAAGTTGTAGAGAGGTCAAAAAGAAAGAGGATTAAGAAGAGACCACTGGATTTGCCAATTAAGAGATCATTGGTAACTTTGGAGAGATCAGTTAAGTTGGAATGATGAGCTCAGAAGCCAGATTGTAAAGGGTTAAGAAATGACTGAGAAAGTGGAGGCAACTATTATATTTTCAAGGAGTTTGGCCACCAAAAAAGCAGAATAGATATAGGACAATAATTAGCAAGGATGGAAGGGTCAAGTGAGGGGGTTTTTTGAGGATGGAGGAGACCTGGGCATGTTTGTAGTTAGTAGGGAAAGAGCCAGTAGACAAGAAGATATTGAAAATAAATGATAGAGTGGAGGTGACAGAGGGGTCAAGCTGTTGGAGGAGATGAGATGTAATGAGATTGCTTATGCAGGTGGAGAGGTGAGCCTTGGTAAGGAGTAAGGCCGTTTCTTCATGGGAGACAGAGATGAAGAGGAGGAGAGAGTGGCAAAAGGTATCTGAATAATATGAGATGAGGAAGAGGTGGAGAAGGAGCTCACAGCAAATGGCCTCAATTTTTTCTGTAAAATAGGAGGCAAAGTACTCAGCTGAGAGAGTAGAAGGAAGTAGAGCCATGGGACATCTGAAGAGCCTCAGTGAAATATGGTACAGGAGTTTAATAAGGGAGGCATAATAGAATTATCTGGCAGCCACAAGGGCCCAGTTGAGGTTGTGCAACATAAATCTGTAGCAGATCCAGTCAAAAGGGTTGTGTGGTTTTTTTCCCCACCTACATTCAGCAACATCTGTGTAAGGGTTGAGTGATCCAATAGTAAGACTCATCTAAGGCTGAGGCTTGACAGGACATAGTCAGCCAGGGATTCAAGAGAAGAGGACAGAGTAGAAATTAAACGTTTCACAAAGGAGTCAGGGAAAAGAAGTGAGAGTGGCTAATGCAGAGGAGATGGCCTGAGGGAGAACTGAGTTAAAGAATCAAGAGACTGAAGGTCAAAATTTGGTCAAAATACCAGCCCTGGAGTCAGGAGGACCTGAGTTCAAATCCAGCCTCAGACACTTACTGGGCAAGTCATTTAACCCCAGTTGCCTCCAACAAAAAAAAAAATGGACTGAGTAGGATTTTGTAAGAGAAAGAAAAAAAGGTAAAAAGCCGAGAGGTTATGGAGAAGGGGATTTCTGAATCCTTGAAATATGGAGATGGTTCATTTGCAGGTAATGACAATCTTTTTGTGTGGCTAAGGTGGTGGGATATTAATAGCACAGACCTGATCCATAGGCAACAAACTTCCCTTTGCCCTACATCTTTTCTTCTCCCATTCCTTCCATTTTTGAGCAGTCACTAATCCCTAGCTTCTCTCTGATGACACAGCCTCCCCGGTCACCCTTTCCAGTACCGGCTGCACCTTCATTCATTTTCCTTGGCTCAAGGCAGAGGAATTGTTCCCCTTTGCCACTTCCAGGGTCTCCCCCTAGCTCCATCACTTAGGTGTTCTAGAGGGCACAGTGGAAGGGGCTGGTGGCTTTCGACTAGGATGGTTAAAGGGAACGGGAATAAGGAATAAGGAGGTGGGGGCGATGGGGAATAGGGTTTGGATGATGGTCTACAGGAGTTCAGAGTCACTGGGATGTGAAGAGTATGACCAGATGTGAGAATGTTCAAGCCACCCCTTTTCCCAGAGGAGGCTGAAATTAGGCAGGAGACTGACTAAGTAGGAAATGGAAGTCAAACCTTTACAGCAGATGAAAAATCTGCTCTCCAGCTACTTCCCCCCTTCCTCTAAGCTCAAAAGACAAGCGCAATAGGACACAGAGGTCAAAGGGAAGGTTCCTTTTCTCACTTGAGGCTAGAGAGATGCAACAGGAGGCAGAAGGTTCATGTTAACAGTGAAAGGAAAATCTGGTGCCTCTTTCTACCCAAGGCTGGCATCCACAGAGGCATATGGATTGAAGCCTGGTAAGAAATAAGGGCAGAGTGACAGAGCCCTGGCACAGTCGGGTCTCTGCTTCCGCAGATTGGCCTTCTATCTTTAATGATTATGGATTTGTTAATATGACTTGTTAACGTGACTAGATAACGACATTATCTAAAACCTGGGAATGCTAAAAGAGTGAGATACCCAAGACATAGACTGTCCACACAGTTGCACTAGTGGTGTGCTCTGGTGTTGCACACGCGGACAAAAAAAGTGAGTTACACAATATGTTGAAGTCACTTCAGACACACCCACACCCACACAGGATGATATACTGATTTCCTGAGGGTAGATTCCAAAAAAGTCAGAGTAGAGATTTTTTTTGGGGGGGGGAGGTTAAGAGAGAGTTTGGCATCCAAAGTCCATTGGGAAGAAGCTCATAACCCGTCACAGAAGGGAACCTAGCCACACACAGAAAAGACATCCAGAGGTCCTATGTTGTTTGGATATATCAGGTATCTAAGTGAGAAAAAGAGAAATGTGGGAGGAAAAAAAAAGGATAGCCTGAGGCATGAACAGAATGTGATAGGTCAAGATAAGCAAAAGATGAGGTGAGGCAAACAGAAACAGAGGAGCAGTTTTAAAAAGAAACTACCCAGCCAATAAACAGAGGATTTTTAGATATATAGAAAATAGAAGGGCATTAAGCATTTGACGATCATTATGCAGTGAGGGGGTGGGCAGGAGTTCAAAGGGAAATAGCAGAGGTGTGAGTGCTATTGGGGAAGCTAGGTGGTACAGTGAATAGAGTCCAGGCCTGGAATCAGGAAGAGTTTAAATCTGCCCCAGACACTAGCTGTGGGGCCCTGGGCAAGTCACTTAACCCTGTTTGCCTCAGTTTCTTCATCTGTAAAATGAGCTGGAGACAGAAATGGCAAACTACTCCAGTATCTTTGCCCAGAAAACTCCAAATGGGGTCACAGAGAGTCAGGCATGACTGAACAACAACATGAGTGCTGTTGTGGATATTTTACAGATAAAGAAATTATAGTGAGGGGAAGAGAAGTTGAGAAAGAAAGGAATTATTTAAATTGGTCAGTAGCTACTATGGGTCATTTGTGGTTTTGCATTCTGTCTGTGGTGTCGTAATTAAGGCTGCCATGTTTCCAATAGCAAGAGTGTGCTGGAGGCAGGTCTACCAGACAGCTGATTGTTAAATGTTCAGTGTGAGCATTTACACCTCAGAAAATCACCAGTCACTACAACTCAGGTCTTGATTTATTGTTTTCTTGGTTGTTTTCTAGAATTAAGAAAATGTTAATAATATGGATTAAACTTAAAAATGTGTGCATATATGTCTTCCTCCCTCCCCCCCCAGCCCTTTAGTTAAACATTTACCAGCATACCCCTGTATTTCCCTATAAACATTGCTCCACCTCAACAGAATTGCAGTAGAAGGCTCAGGGAATGAGGTCTTCAGCAGACTGGAGTCCTAGTGGGGATGAGTTAATAATTAATAACAATATTAATAACTGGCATTTATATAGTGCTTTAAGGTTTGCAAAGTGCTTTACATCCATTTTCTTGTTTGAGCCTCACACCACCCCTTCCTGATAGGTATTGTCACCTTAAAGAGTTTATGAACAATCTGAGGACCCTTGTACACACACACACACACACACATACATGGAAAGCTAAACATGAGCTTCTGAGGTTCTCAGAGAAAATGGGGGGCAAGGGAAGGGTGGGCAAAACAAGTCAAAGAGATAATAACTATCAGGCTGCCCCCATGATTGAAGTTGGCCTTTTGAGCCTGGGATTATGGATCATAAGTTATAATTACTATCCTAGTTTGACTGATGAACCAGCCAATAGAGTGCTATCCAGTAAATAAGAGCCAGGAGTCAAACTCAGGTCTCCTGACTCCAGTTCCAACAATTTCCTACAACATCAAGACTAGAAGGAAATCATAAGCCTGTATTCCCCTGGAATTGCAGGAATATTCCTGGAATTTTATTTCCTAGGAAGGAGGACACTAGCCTAAGGCAATTCCTCACATCCTGATGGCAATTCCTGGGAAAATTCTAGAACAAATTGAACAAATCATTAAAGGAATACTTAGTGAAAATTTAGAAAATGGTGATCACTATAAGATAAATAGAGGTCACCTTCCTAGAACCTACTAGGTATGCCCTGAAAGGAGGAAACCACCTCAGAAGGTCTGGCTACCACTGGATCTGAGTCATAGAACCACCTCTCAGATTGACTTGGAGAGACCAACTCCACGGTAGTGCTAACCATGGTAAGATGTCAAAACAGTTCAGTAACATCTACAATGGGGCAGCTACCTGGTGCAGTGGATAGAGTGCCAAGTCTGAAGTCATGAAGACTCATCTTCCTGAGTTCAAATTCAGTCTCAGACACTTACTAGCTGTGTGACCTGGGCAAGTCACTTAATCCTGTTGGCCTTGGTTTCCTCATCTGTAAAATGAGCTGAGAAGGAAATGGCAAACTACTCCTTCATCTTTGCCAAGAAAGCCCCAAAAGGGGTCACAAAGAGCTGGACGTGACTGAAACAACTAAACAATAACAACATATTCAAAGTTGCACAAAATATCGGTGGGGAAACATGCACAATATGTACATAAGGGAGAAGACATCAGGTATTCCAAGCTAACACAGCCATGCTACCTTACCACTTTCTTTGTGCTTTGTGTCTACAAAATAGCAGGGTCCCAGCCTCAATAAGGCAGGAATGATTTCATTACTTATCTCAGTTAAAAATACTAGCAACAGGGCAGCTAAGTGGCGCAGTGAATAGAGCTCTGGCCTTGGAGTCAGGAAAACCTGGGTTCAAATCCAGCCTCAGACACTTAACACTTACTAGTTGTGCGACCTTGAGCAAGTCACTTAAGCCTGATTACCTCACAAAAAGAAAAAAAAATATATATATATATATATATATAATTATAATAATATCAGCTCAGGTATTGGCCTTTGTACCTACCATTTTATGTTGTAATTGGGGGCAGGGCAAGAGGTGGGGCCAGGGAGGAGACAAAACACTGGATTTGGAATCAGAAGGCATGGGGTTCAAATCTCAATTCTGTTACTTACTACCTGTGTGACTTTGAAGAATTCACTTAACCTCTCTGGACCTCAGTTTTCACTTTTTTTTCAAATGAGAGAGTTGAATTAGATGACCTCCATGGCTCCTTTTCCAGCTCTAAATCTATGCTGCCATGAACCCCAGTGCTGACGTATTGCCTTCCAGATTGTACTAACAATAAAGTCATTGAAAACAAGTGTCTGGAAGACGAACTTCATTTCCTTTTTCTATAGGCTAGATAAAGTTAAAATTACAAACATGATTTAGCTAGATTTCAGCAGGCATCTGACCAAAGACTCTCATAAAATTCTTGTAGATAATACAGAGAGATATGTACTGGGTGATAGCAGTTAATTGGATTTAGGATTGATTTAAAAAGAGAACCCAGAGAATACTGATTAGTAGAAGTAGCTCTCCAATGAAAGATACCAGGGATCTGTCCTTGGTCTTCTTTTGTGTGATATTTTAATTAATAACTTATATGAAGACATAGAGCTGGCATACTTTGTATATTTTACAATGACATACAGCCTACATGGACTCAGAGGGTAGTTCTAGGACCCATGACTAGAAGATAGAGTAAAAATGGTTTTGGAACAATTAAGAAAAGACTCCTAACAACTTGGCATCCAAAAAGATCTCAACAATCTTAGCTGAATCTAACAACATGATATTTAATAAGAATAAATAGAGCTATTGGGCTAAGGACTACTATTTCATAACAAGCTGCTAGAAAAACTGGACAGCAGTAGTATGATAGAAATTAGGTTTAGACCAACACCTCACACCTTATACCAAGAGAAGCTACAAATGTATGATATAAATATAGAAAGTCACACCATAAACAGAGGAACTAGGAAGAAATTATCTCTTAGACCCATAGATAGGGAATAATCAAACAAGGTTCATAACCAAACAAGGGACAGAGGTTCACAGAAGATAAAATGGGCAATATAGATTATGTAAAATTAAGAAGTGATTACATAACTTCATAACAAATCCAACACAGCTAAGATTAGAAGAGGAACAGTTAACTTGGGAAGAAATCTTTGCAGAAAATGTCTCCAATAAAGTTCTCATTTCCAAGGCATATAAGAAACTGATTGAAATGTATACGAATAAGCACCATTTCACAATTGATAAATGGTCTAAGGTTATGAACAGGCAATTCTCAAGGGAAGAAGCCCAAGCCATGTGAAAAAATCCTGCAAATGACTAATAATTTGATAAATGAAAATTAAAGCAATTTTGAAGTTCTCACCTCACACCCCTCAAATTGGCAAAGTCAACAAAAATTGAAAATTACAAATGTTAAAGGACATGCAGGAAAACAGGTACATTGCTGCACTTTTGGGATAGTTGTGAATTCTGAAGAGCATTCTGAAAAGTAATTTGGAATTATGCCCAAAGAGTTACTAAACAATGTACGTCCTTTGACCAATTATACACTGCTAGATCCATATACCAAAGAAATCAAAGAAAGAGGAAAGGGTCCTATATGTACAAAAATATCTGTAGCAAATCTTTTTGTGTTACCAAAAACCCCTCAAAACTAAAGGGGTGCTGGGGCAGTTAGGCGGCACAATGGAATCAGGAAGGAGTCATCTTCCTGAGTTCAAATCTGGCCTCAGACACTCCTCATTTGCAAAACGAGCTGGTGAAGGAAGTGGCAAACCACTCCAGTATCTGTCAGGAAAACCCCAAATGGGGTCACAAAGCATCAGACATGACTGAACAACAGGAAGAAGGGTGCCCATCAATTGAGGAATGGACTGAACAAATTTTGGTATATAAATGTAATAGAATAGTACTGTGCTATAAAAAAAAGTGAAGAAAAAGGCAATTTCAAAGAGATTTGCAAAGAACTGGTGCAGAGGGTACTGAGGAAAACCAGAACAGTTTATATTATAGCACAGATGTCGTAAAAATGAATAATTCTGAAAGACTTAAGAAGTCTGACCAACTAAAATGATCAATCATGATTCCAATAGAGTGATGAAGAAAAAAGGTGCTCACCATACAACAGAGGATGGACTAATGTGCAAAATAAAAAATACATTTTTAAACATGGCCAAATGGGAATTTATTTGTTTTGATAATGTTTATATAATACAAGAGGTCATCCTTCCTCCTCCATTCCTTCTTTCTTTCCTTCCTTCCTTCTTCCCTCTCTCTTTTTCCTTTATTATTTCCTTCCTTTTTCTTTTTTTCTTTCTTTTTAATAGTTAGGGGAAGATAAAAGGGAGAAAAAATAAATTTTTGATAAATGAAAAAAATTTTAAGCTATCTAAAAAAATAAATAAATGAAGATTCTTTCCCTCTGGCTCAAAAAAAAATCAATTAAATAACTATAAGATAAGACATACCTACAGAGCAATTAATGTGAAAAAGACCAGAGAATTATAGTGAACTACATGTTCTACTTGAGTCAGTGGTGTGATACAGCAACCAAAAATCCAATAAATGTATAAAATGCAAAATATAATATATGCATAATAAAATGCGTAAAAATGCAAAATGTTCTTCCAGGGGTTATTTAACAACAGAACCATTAAAAGCACCTACTTTGGAGTCAACTGGTGTTAGTCACTATTTTCCCTCCTAAACTCAACCCTTATCCAGACCTCACTATTTCTGTCCATAGCCTATATAGGCTCTGGGGGTACTGTTCACAACTTCTACTCACACTGGCAAGCTCGATCCCCAGAAGGCAGCTACATTTCCACTTCAGTATTCCAGGAGGGCCTATGAGGAGTTATGGGATTTTTATAATGCTATCAGTTCATGCCTCCATTCTGGTGGCAGCTAGGTGGCACAGTGGTTTATAAAGCATTAGACCTGAAGTCAGGAAAACCTCCAAATCAAATCTGACCTCTGACACTATTGCTATGTGATCCTGGGCAAGTCACCTACCTTCTGTCTACCTCAGTTTCCTCATCTGTAAACTAGGCATAATAATAACACCTTCCTCCTAGGATTCTTTTGTAGATAAAATAAGATATTTATAAAGTGCTTTGGCAAACCTTCAAACACTACATAAATGCTTCCTTTTTTTCCTGCTGGTCACGAGGGGTAAGAGCATCTCTGAGTTTTGGAGAGCTCACAAATGTGGGGTGCTCTTCCTCTCTTCCCTTGCTCTTCACTGAGCTGGTTCATGAGCACACGGCCTGAGGCAAGCCTATATCTGGGATGGAGTCACTGCCTGTTTCTGTCTCCTTCAGAGCTTTATGAGACTTAGAAAGGTTAAAGGAACAGTGGTCCAGAGATGGGAGTCCCTACCAGAGTCTGCTAGCCTGATGCTTTAGGGCAGCCCAGAGGAGAGATGTAATCTTTATCCTCCCCAATACAAATTGCCAATTATCTCTTCATTATTATAGATGCCATTGATTAGCACCCTACTATCAATTTAACTGGGCACCTAGGTGGAGCAGTAGATAGAGCTGGCTCTGGAGTTAGGACCTGAATTGAAAATCCAGCCTCAGACACTTACCAGCTGTGTGACCCTGGGCAAGTCACTTGATCCTGTTTGTTTGCTTCAGTTCCTCATCTGTAAAATGAGCTGGAAAAGGAAATGGCCAACCACTCCACTATCTTTGCCAAGAAAACCCCAAATGGGGTCACGGAGAGTAGGACACAACTGAAACAACATCAATTTAATGAGGACAGCTAGATGACTCAGCAGAGTGAGGAACATTCATCTTCCTAAATTCGTATCTGGCCTCAGACACTTCCTAGCTGCGTGACCCTGGACAAGTCACTTAGCCTCAGTTTCTTCATCTGTAAAACAAGTTGGAGAAGGAAATGGCAAACCACTCCAGTATCTTTGCCAAGCATCTTTGTTCAAATGGGGTCATGAAGAGTCACACACAACTGAACAACAAATTAATTTAACTAATTAACATTAATTAGTTTTTACAAAAGGCTATTTACTGAAAAGATATAGAAGAAACAGAAGTACAAAAGCATCCCCTTTCAAATGAAGACACACTGTCCCTTTTACTACTTCAGTCCCTGGGGAGAGTGGGTTTAACCTCAGATCAGTTTCTACAAAGTGCTTGTCCCACCAAATTCATTTCTGAATGCAGCATACACACCTTGCTTCAAGATATGGTGTTTGAGCTCCCAGATTATCTACAGCTGGACTGAGTAAAGCACATCTCTCCTCTGGGCTGCCCTAAAGCATCAGGCTAGCAAACTCTGGTAGGGACTCCCGTCTCTGGACCACCGTTCCTTTAACCTTTCTAAGTCTCATAAAGCTCTGAAGGAGACAGAAATAGGCAGTGACTCCATCCCAGATATAGGCTTGCCTCAGGCCGTGTGCTCATGAACCAGTTCAGTGAGGAGCAAGGGAAGAGAGGAAGAGCACCCCACATATGTGAGCTCTCCAAAACTCAGAGATGCTCTTACCCCTCGTGACCAGCAGGAAAAAAAGGAAGCAAGTTTCTCCTTTGGGGCCTTTTGTGTGCACTCTTATTTCCAACTCAGAAGCCTACAAAAAGGCCCTTTCTTCACCATGTATGAAGAGAACAAGAAAAAAAATCATTCTATGCCTGTGCCTGCGCTGAAATAGCCAAATTCCTCCATTCCATGTCATCACACACTTCCAGAAGCAGTCTCATGAAACAGCCATGTGAGCTCCCTGCATGTGCTCCCAGGACTGGACCCTCAGTGAATCCCATATTACATGTCAAGAGTACCACCATCTTGGGGCAGCTAGGTGGCTCAATGGATAGAGCAATGGCCCTGGATTCAGCAGGACCTGAGTTCAAATTCAGCCTCAGACACATAACACTTACTAGCTGGGTGACCCTGGGCAAGTCACTTGACCCATTGCCTAACCAAAAAAACAAAACAACAAAAACAAAAAAAAAAGAGTACTACCATCTTTCCAATCATTGAGGCTTGCAAAAAAAAAAAAGTATCCTCAACTCTTTACTTTCCCTCACTTCCTATATCCAATTGGACACTACATGTCGTGGTTTCCACTTCCACAACACCTCTTATCTGGCTCCTTATCTCCACTCAAGCCACCATCCTAGTTCAGGCCCTCATCACCTCTCACCTGGATTTACTGCCATAGCTTCCTAATTGGACTCCCAGCTTCTATTTTCTCCCCTCTCCAATTCTCCGCATAATAATAATAATAATGATACCCTAAATATAATAAATTAAAATAATAATACCCTAAAGCATGTCTGAACATGTCACTCCCCTGTTCATGAAAACATCAATAGTTCACTATTGCCTCTAAGATAAAATACAAACCCTTCTGCTTGTCATTCAAAGTGTTTCAAGGTCTAGTTCCAACAAACTTTCCAGGCTTATTGTATATCACTTCCATTCATGTATTTTATGTTCTAGCCACCTTTCTATCCCTCCTTAACTCTCTCTTGGCTCCCTCTTCCCCCACTCTTCCAGCTAAAACCCTGCCTCATGCTTCACTGACAAAATTGAGGTCATTTACCAAAGGCTCCCTCTTCTCCCTGTCTCCACATCTCACATCACTCAGATGTTTTCTGCCAACCTCTTACCTTTCTCTCACATAAAGTGTTGGCCCTCCTCCTTGCCAAGGCAAAACTCCTTTAAATGTGATCTCATTCCATCCCATCTTCTCCAGCTGATTGCCCTCTCCATCAGCCCCACTCTCTTCAATCTCTTGCTCCCTAGTGGCTGCTTCCCTATGGCCTACAAACATGTCTGTGTCTCCCCCACCCTTGAAAAACCCTCATTTTATTCATCTATCCCTGCTAGCTATCATTCTATATCTCTCCTCCCTACTATGACTAAAATTCTTCTTTTTTGGTGAGGCAATCAGGATTAGGGATTTGCCCAGGGTCACACAGCTAATAAATGTCAAGTGTCTGAGAACAGATTTGAACTCAGGTCCTCCTGACTCCAAAGCCAGAGCTTATCCATTGTGCCACCTAGCTGCCCCTTGTGACTAAAATTCTTAAGAAGGCTGTCCATAATAAGTGCCTCCACTTTCTCTTACTTTCTTCTTAACTCTCTGCAATTTGGCTTCCCACTTCATCACTCCACCAATTTTTTTCTTAATTGCTTTAATTTCTTAATTCTTAATCTAATGACCTTTTCTCATATCTCAGCCTTCTTGACCTCTCTGCTGCCTTCGACACCATCAATCAGCCTCTTTTCCTTGATACTCCAGGTTTTTGTCATACTGATCTCTTCTGGTTTTTCTCTTACCAGTCTGACCCCTCTTTCTCAGTCTCTTTGGCTGGACCTTCATACATGTTAGGCTCATTAACTATGGCTGACCCCCAAGGCTCTGTCCTGGGTTCTCTTTTCTCTACATATTACTTACCTTGGTGATCTTATTGGTTCCCATGGATTCAACTGCCATCTCTATTCAGATGATTCTTAGATCTGTGTATTCATCCCTCACCTTCTTCCTGACCTCAAATCGTATATCTCCAACTACCTATTAGACATCTGACACTGAATGTTCCATCTTAACTTCAACGTGTCCAAAGCTGAACTCACTGTTTTCCCTTCTTCAAACCCTTCCCTCTTCCTAACTTCCCAATTACTATTGGTACTACCTTTCACCTCCCTCTGTGTCACCCAGACTTGCACTTAGACACCTTGACTTCTCACTCTCTCTCATCCCCAATATCCAATCAGTTGCCAAGTCCTGTTGTTTCTAGCTTTGCAGTATCCCTTGTATATTCCCCCTTCTCTCCTCTCCTCTCACACTGTCACCATCTCAATGCAGGCGCTTGCCACCTCACTCATGTGCTATTGCAATAGGCTGCTGGTTGGTCTCACCGGCTCAAGCGTCCCCCCACTCCAACTCATCCTCCAATAAACTATAAAATTGACCTTTCAAAAACACAAGTTTGGCCCTCTATTCAAGAAACTCCAGTAGTTCTCTATGACCTGTTGGATCAAATATAAAATCTTCTGTGTATCTTTTAAAACTCTTCATAACCTGGCCCCTTCCTACATTTCCAGTCATCTTCCATTCTATCCCCCTTCATGTACTCTGCGATCCAATGTCATTGTCTCCCTGTACAAGATACCCCATCTCATGACTGTGTTACTACTTCCCTGCCTAGAATTTTCTCTCTCCTTGTCTCCATCTGTGGGTTTCCTTGTCTTCCTTCAGGTCCCAGCTAAAATCCTACCTTCTGCAAGAAGCCTTTCCTAGTCTCTAAATGTGAGGCTAGCCCCTTCCTTCTCTGGATTATCTCCCAGTTTATCCTTTCTATATCTTGCTCATACACAGTTGTTTACACGTTATCTTACTCATTGAGCTCATCATCATTCCTCCTGAGCTCAAGAGCAGGGACTGTTTTTGGTTTTCTTTGTATCCCTGGTGCTAGCATAGTACCTGACACATAGTAGGTACTTTAATAAATGCTTGTTGACTTCTAGCCAAACTAGCTTACTTGCTGATACCCAAACTTGTCTTGCCATCTCATTAAATTGTATGAAGGAAATTCAGGGACGAGACAGAGCTTGCCAGAGGTGAAGGCTCAAGATATTATTTCGGATAAAGTCAATCCACAATAATCCACATCCCTGGATAATGACTTGTTATCATCACCAACAAACCTTTATAGAAAGATAGTGTTAATTAGTGAGAGGACATGCAATATCTGAGTTGCCCACCAGGTGGCAGCCTACTTAAGCCAGCAGTCTAATAACTCAAATTACTTTCTAGTAATTCTAGAAATTCTAGTATCTCTAATTCTAGTAATTCTAGTTCCTCTAAAAGATAGCCCCTTCCTAAAGGTAATAGCATATCACCACTAGCCACTATATTACCCTTGGCTAACAAAGTCTGAAATTAATCTGGGAGACTGAATGCAATATTGCTCAAAATATTACTAAAATCAGCTATCTGTAACCTAGTTCATGAACCTCTACCCTATCTACAATCTACTTTGTCTGTTCACTATTCCCTGCTTTCAAAGATTCAGAATATTAGCAGGCTGTAATCATATAGCTTATTGTATATAGAATAAAGAAAAAAGAGAATAAATAATAAAATACAGAATAAAGGGAAAAGAACTAGACCAAATGTTCCTGCACAGCAAGCTTCACCTCCCGTCGTCTCCTGGCTCACCTTTTAGTTGCCCTCCCAGACCTTTGGGGGCAGGGAGAATCAATTCCTACAACATTCATTGATGACTCATGGAAAAGGAATCATAGATTAGTAATAAGAGAAAACTGAGAAGACAGTGTTTCACTCAGTTCATCCTCCTGCAGACCAGACACATGGGAGTTATGCTGGCTGCTAGACTTTGGTTATTTCTAGATGGTACTTACTGTCCAATAACTCCTTCTCACCATTATGCCACATATACTTAGTCTCTGCCTCTGACACTGCCATCTAGAATGATATTCTCACAAGGTCTGAGAAAGAAGACTGTGAAAGAAGCAGCAGGGGGAAAAAAAGGAAAAGAGTTGAAAAATACAAAAAGGGACCTATTATACATTATTTGCCCCCCTTTTAATCTGTCCCTGGCTTTCTGCTCTAGAGCTCCCTCAAAGCGAGCTACTCCTACTGGCCCTTCCTCTAACTATAGTAGTCTTACTTTGGATGGTGTCTCAAAAATTATCAACCATTTCCCTCTGTGTAAAATTTTCTGGTTCCAAGGATATCCACAAAAATGGGGGGGGGGAATACAGAGGCACCAGCTACAGAAATAAGGAAACTAGAATCCATCAATTAAGTGACTTGATCAAGTTCACACTAATTCTTTTAATTCACTTCTCCCATCTGACTTAGGGATCTAAGAATTAAATACACATTAAGTCAAATCAAGCATGTATTAAGTAACTATGACACAAGGCACTGTGCTAAACACTGGAGATACAAAGAAAGGCAAAAGACAGTCTCTGCCCTTGAAGAGGTCACAGTCTAGTGGGGGATACAACATGCAAACAGCCAAGTACAAAAAAGCTCAATACAGAAACATCAGAAGGAAGGCACTAGCATTAAAGGGACTAGGAAAGACTTCTTACATAAGGTGAGACTTTAAGCCATGCAGTGCCTAGATAGACAGACAGACAGACAGACAGACAGACAGACAGATAGATAGATAGATAGATAGATAGATAGATAGAAATGATTGATAGATGATTGATAAAGATGAGAGAGAGAGAGAGAGAGAGAGAGAGAGAGAGAGAGAGAGAGAGAGAGAGAGAGAGAGCATTTATTATATGCCAAGCACTGTGCTAAGAAACTAGGAATATAATTTCAAGCAAACAAGACAGACCCTGACTTCAAATACTTTATATTCAAAAGGGGGAAACTATGAGACTACGTATGTTGATCATCAAATAGATCTTCAATAACTATTTGCTGAAAAAATGCTATGTTACTACTCTCAATTTTGGATTTTAAGAGAAATTAATGTCTAATTCAGAGAGTAAGTCAGGCAAATGGAGAAAATACTATTAGTAGGGGAGTCTTCCTGGAGTCTTTCAAATCACCCCATCTAGATGACTACTTACTTCACATACACATATGACCAAGGCCATAAACATTTTTTTGAGCCAATCGCTGTTAAGTGACTTGCTTAGTGCCACACAGCTAGTAAAGGCCTGAAGCTGGATTTTAACTTGAGTCCTTCTGATTCCAAGGCCCGTCCACTGTGCCACCTAGCTGCCCCAAGATCATAAACTTATGAAGAAATTTAGACATTTAACTAGCATAAGAGGGAAACTGGAGTATCAGATATAAGGAACATGAAGAAGGCCATTTTGGCCAGATTATAGATGTATTGGGGAGGAGGGAAGGAACATATAATAAGGCTGGAAAGGTAGACTGAGGCCAAATGTTCTCTCCTGCCTCTAAATTAAATAGAAAATTTTGCATGTAGATAGATAGATAGATGAACACAATCTATGTGTGTGCATGTGTGCAAGTGTGTGTGTATGTGTGTGTTAAAAAAGGCAGCATGCCCATTGCAGAAAGACAGGTTCAAGTCTTGTCTCTGACAAACACAGGCCATGTGACTCTGGACTAGGGCTCAGCAGACTGGTCAGCTTTCTAAGGCTCTATGGATGCAGAGGAGGTATCATCCTACATTGCTGGTCAGAGTTTTCTCATTCAGAAGTTCTCTATTAATGAAATCACAAGTCCAGTCCCTATGTCTGTGACCATGTGTATACACACACACACACACATTTTAAATTCTCCTACTGTTATATTCCAGCCACCCCCTTTCATCATGAGCTCAAAAAATGACTGGCCATTCTAGGTTCCCTAGCTAGACTGTACAAAAGGAAGGGATCCCATCTTAGCCATCTTCCACCCTCCCCACTCACACATATAGTAAATATATGGCAACTATACGGCACTTAATATGGATTGATGGATGGAGCGCTTAGTTCTAGGTCACAGCAATGTGGCAGTTAAGGGGAACCGCCAGAATGGAATCAGAGAGAAGCTCAGAGTTCCGACTCTATCTCTGTTTCCCCGGTGACACTTATGGGATGGCAAGGTCAGCCTTGGTCTGAGAGGCTCCACTGAGCACTGGGGATTAACCAACCACTGATGCTAAAAGGATCACTTGTTTTTTGAGACAAGTGGAAGAGTACGGAGGCAGAACTGTCCACAGGGCTAAACCTCCTCCTGGGGGATTCCCAAACATTGATTCAGGCCCAGGTCCAGACTCTTTCTACTGAAGCCAGCGTCAACACCCAGTGGACACCCTGGAGCACCGAAACCGCCATCGAGGAACCGGTCTAGGCCGAGCTCCTGGACACCAGAACCGACCTCCCAGATCCCCACTCCCTCTCCATGTTGAACCGGAAGCAAGGGAGGGACAGGAGTGGGAGCGGGAACGAGAACGAGAACGTGAGCTCCAGCACCAGAGAGCCCCTGTCTGCGGGACTCATGAGACTGAGGAATTATCTGAAAGCATCTTTGGTAAGAATCTATAATTATTGTGTTCAGACTCCTAGGAACCTTTTCTACGCCCCCTTCCTCCTGACCCTTCAAAAACATTCAGCTTCTGAACATAGACCAGGAAGGGGCAAAAGAAGACAGATATTGGGTAGTACCTGGGAACCTTTAGGCCAGGGATGAATTTAGAAGGGATGGTATCTAGATAATTTATGTAAATTAGTATGCAAATATAACAGACCAGTAGTATAGCCTTGAATTAAAAGCTGGAAGGGACCTTAGATATTGTTGAGCTCATATTTAGGAGAGCAGTTCTGGTATGAAAGAATTCACTTAGACCTTCTCTGTAGCCATTAGTGATGAGTTCAGGGTGGACCCCAAGAATGTTGGAGTGCTACCTGAAATTATGAGGAATAGACACCCAGGTCCTAGTGTCCTGAAAGAATTCACTCAGACAGTCTCCAAGCTAAAGAAAGATATTTATTGGGGTCATACACCCAAGCAGACCTGCTCCCCTTGAGGCAGAGCCCCAACGGGCTCTGCTCCACGTGGGAGGCAGAGCATAGGCCAAAGGCTCTGCTTCCTGTAGGAGGCAAAGGCTGTTAGCTAGGTCAAAGGTATGGTTTAAATACAATTTTATGGAATGGGGGAAGGGGATAAGAGAGTGGGAGGAACAAGCATGGCTCCAAAATGCCTGGGATATCAGGTAGTCCAGAGGTGATAAACAAAGAGAACAGGAAAGGGGAGGGGAAAAGTTGTTCTGGAATTGGGGGTGCTTTGTGAAAGTACACAGATTAGTCCACAGTGGGGCTTCAATGCATAGTCTTCTTTGATCATTTTTCTGGCTGGTCACATCTTACATCTTATCTCCTATCTCATGTTGTGCTTGCTCCATCTGTCTCAAGCACTCTTTTCTACCTCATCAGCACCATCAGAGATGCTGCAACATGCCAGGCACTGCAGGAGCAGAAGCTAGGGAGACAAAAATAAAAATAGAACAGTCCCTGCCCTCAAGGAACTTACATTCCACTGGGGATGCCTGCGCACCTTAAACAAATACAAAGCATTTACAAAGAAATTTTGATAGGGAGAGAATGCTAATTTGTGGGGGAGTAGGAAAGTGGAGAAACTGGGAAGCCTTGAGTAGGGGGCACCTGAAATACACTGTGTGAATGAAATGGAGGAGGCTTGTTTGTGTAGTACCTGCCATTCTGAGGAAAGGGTGGCTATGAAAAGATAGCTATTTAAGTCATTTAGCAAACATTTATTAAGCACCTACAGTTAGCAGGGAGGTGTGTTAGACATTGAGGGGGTTATAAAGTTTAAATTAACGACAGTCCCTTGCCTTCAGTCTAGCTGACACGGATCTTACAATCCAGAAGCTCATGCAGAGCATAATTATTCTCCTTAACAACAGCAAGAAAAAAGTGCCTTAGAATTCACTATTCCTCAAGACAAGGGAAATGTTGATACAGGCATACAAAGTTTGTTTTCTGAGCCCTACTTATCCTACTTTCCCTTTCTGAAATCTCTTCTGGCCTTTCAAGGATCCCCATTCCCCCACCTCCCACGCAGAACTTTCCTCAGGAAAGAGGAAGAACATTTCTGAAAAAATAAATCCTTCCAGTCAGAGAAGCAATGTTCTGATAAACTGATTCACACCAATGTATTAACAACAATCTGTCTTCAAATTAAAAAAAAATTTAATAAGATAAGGCAATTTCTAACACAAAGGAATGAGATTAGAATGGTATCATTTCAATTATCGACCACCAGAAAAATGGGGTTAAGTTTATTTTGGAAAAGGACTTTAAAATCACATCACAAAAGACATCCCCCATTCTGCCCAGGCCAGCACTGGCCCACTTATATGACCCATCTGACAACCCTGAAATAAAATGATATAATATAAGGTACTTGGTAAATGGTAAAGCTGTAAACCTAGGCAATTGGTGGGACTCATGCAAATCAAGGTATCTATTTTCACAAAGCACTAGTAAAAGTCAGCCAACATTAATAGTTGGAAAGGTAGATGCAAAGTGGAGCCAAACTTGATTATGGGACCTGAAATACACAGAACTCTTGGCTCCACAAGGGAAAGAGTAAGGAAAACACTGGGACAGTTTTTCTCAGAGGAATCTTTTCTATCTCATTAGGTGTCTTCCATCAGTTCATGTTAAATGGTTTTTTTCCATGTATTTATGATTTTGTATCATTAGGCATTTGTACTTCTCTTAAAAGCTCTCACTGGAAATGAAGAAATATCTCTCTCTGAAATCAGGGACTGGGCTTGAATAGAACAGCTAGGTGATGCACTGGATAGAGTACTAGACCTGGAGTAAGGAAACTTTAGACGTTCCCCGGCAATGTGAGTCATTTAACCCTTGACCCAGTTTCCTCAGCTGTGAGGATAACAGCACCTACCTTCCAGCGCTGAAGAACAAATGAAATGTTGGTAAAGCACTTGCCAACCTTATAATGCTATATAAATGCTATAAATGCTAACTATTATTAGTAGTACAAATTCCACCTCTAAAGTCCTGACCTGTCTGGCCCGAGGCTAGTCAGTTAAATTTCTCTATCCGTTTGAGGTGCTCCGTAAAATAAACAGGTTGGGCATGATGGCCTCTGCCAGCTTTGGCTCTGCCCTGTGAATAAGAAAACAAAGCCAGGAAAAGGATGGCAAAAGATCAGTCGCATCTGTCCCCCCGGGCAGAGGAAAGCCACTGATACAGAGTTATTGTTTAAAACAGAATCAATTCACAGGTATTTATTTATGCGCCTCCTACGTGCCAAGCACTGTCCCCGTACAAAGAACCGAAGGATCCCATTCCCAGGTAGCATGACCGCAGGACCCCTGAAGCTACCAATTAGTCACTAGTCAATAAGCGATTAAGCGCCTCGTTACTAATAGGTACCAAGATAGGCTAGGCGCCTGGGACCAGCGCCTTTTGCCTTCCCTGGTCCAGACCCTAGGCGCCCACGTTATGGGGATGGGAAAGAGCCGTTGGGAAGCGGGTCCGGGAACGCGCCTTCCAGGCTCTGACACGTCGCTCAGACGCCGTGGCCGTGCAGAGCTCCCCGCCCCTCTTGTATCCCTTCCCGCGCCGCCCGGCCAGTAGCAGCCATCCAGAGCCAGAGCCCGGGTCCTGCGCTTGCTGCCCCCCGCCCCCCCACACACACTAGGGCCCGCCCGGCTGCGCGCGCACCCTGAGCGCGCGGGCGGACGGACGCGGACGTGCGGAGCCGCTTCCCCTGCGTGGCCATGGAGGAGTTGGGCCGGCCCTGGGGGCTGCGCGGCCGCGGGCGGGGGGAAGCCTCGGGCCCGGCCGCGCTGCCAGTGCCGGCGCTGCCGCTGGTGCTGCTGCTGCTGGTGCTGCAGGCCGCGCCCGTGCGGGGCAAGGTGGCTGAGGAGCCCGGCGAGCAGCAGCGGCCCCGGGCCCCCGACGGCCAGTGCCACTTCTACGCTGGAGGCCAGGTGTACCCGGGCGAGGCGGCCCGCGTGCCGGTGTCGGACCACTCCCTGCACCTCAGCCAGGCCAAGAGTAGGTGCTGCCCGGCGGGGGCGGGGCGGGGGGCCGGGCCGACAGCGAGGACCCAGCGGGAGCCGGTGGCCGGGGGACATCTGCAAAATTGGGGGACCGGCCTAGAATCGGGGGGAGGGACCCCGATGCTAAAAGGATTTGTTCTGTGAAGTCTGGGTTCAGGGGCTGCACTTGAGGACCTAGAGGGCCACACGTGGCCTCAAGGCCGCAGGTTCCCCACCCCTGGACGAGATGGCCTCCGAATTCCCTTCCAGCTCCAAATCTGTGATAGTGGGAATGGGAGAAGGATTAGTAGTAGTGCCATAGGGCTGCTGCTACCACTATTAAGGGTGAGATGAAATGGTAGACTGAAAGCTTACCTCAGTTTCCCCATCTGCAGAATGAGGGGATTGGACTGTGGCCTTTAGTTTCCCTTCAAGCTCCGAATCTGTGGTCCTGATATTCACAGTGCAATGAAATGATCCCTTTCTAGACCAATAAGTTAATGTTTCTTACTGCTTTTTTTGTTTCCCAAAACTATATAATAGGAATGGGGGAACTGGAATTAACAAATTTAGGTTCATAAACCTTTGTACCCAGAGAGTTTGAATTCACAACTATTTGCCTTTCCAGCCTGTTTAGAGAAGGACACGTCAGTGAAATCGTGCCAGATTCAAGTGCTGAAAAAAGATTATGCCCCTGTGAAGAGTTTAGGACTATTAACGCCAGGGGGAAAGACTAAGGACAGTTTTCAGTGTTTTTGATAAAATCAGTTTTACATCATTTGTATCCCCAACACAGCACAGCGCTGAAGAGACCTAACAAATGCTTATGGATTAATTGAAAATCCTGATTAAATCCACAAAAACTGTAGCTGAGAGGCACCCTTTTAGTTTAGAAAAGTCATATGTTTTGTAATTGGAGACAAATGCTTGAGACAGTTTGCAAACCTTGAAATCCAGTATAAATGTGAGCTGTTATTATTACCAACACCAAGTGGCTACATTGCCAAATTGTGGAATAAATGTAATGAGAGACAAATCTTCCACAACTGAATCAACTCCAAGAGTTTACATTGATCCTACCATTTTGGTTTCTAAAAAAACTTTTATTTTCAGGTTATCATATATAATTTGATATGTTTGCATACTTCCAATAAAATCATAATCTGATGGTGTATCATGGTATAGAAGTGACTCTTGATTCTCAAGAGCTATGACTACAACCTGGTAATTTTTCCAAGTTCAGATAAATTCATCATCAGTTTTGCTGAATGATAAGATTTTTTCAGCCTCAGTAAATTTCAAAGATAATATATAATATTATTTGAGGGATTGCTATCTGCACTGAAGGGAGTTCCCACAACAGAATTAAAGATCCCAGAAATATATAGACATATACACACTTAAACTTTAAGAAATTTTTATAAGACTGCTGTAATATCAGATTCCATCTTATTCAGTGAACAAAATGAACATGTATTTATAATTAGGGATTTTATTTTGAAAAAATTACCTTGTCACTTCTGAACTATTATTTCCAAATCTAACTGATTTTCTCTAGTCTAGCAAAGTACCTTGAAATGTTTGTGGGAACTAGGCATTTACTAAAAAAATTACAGCAACTCATGATTTCTCATGAAAACAAAAAAAAGTTTCCTCTTTGCCTAAAAGCACATTTTTACTTTTACATATTTGCTTCATTTCTGTATAGCCACTTAGCAATTTATGCTTTAGAGAACTGTAGCTGAGTTCAATTCCAATACGATCAATATAACTTTGCCTCAGAATGCCTAGGTGGTTTTTCCAGGTACTTATATTTAAAGTGATGATAAAATCAGAACCCTGACTTTGCAAAAATCAAAACCTGCTGAACAAAAGTTAACAGGTTTTTTTTTCTTTTTTCTTTCATTACTTAGGTAACTTGCATTAATCATTTATGAGCATCCCCATATTTTGATCCCTAATGACTCCTTATTTTGATCATTTATAACAGTATTTGATCATTTATTATAGTAATCCTTTTGATACTCAGAAATCTTTCTGAGCAAAAAACATAAAATTTAATTCAAATCTCCTGTTTGGTTCTCCTTACCTATCCTTGAAACTTGACACTTTTGGAAATTTTGTAAATAGATATTAGCTTTGTTTTTTGGTTAGGCAGTGGGGTTAAGTGACTTGCCCAGGGTCACATGGCTAGTAAATGTTATTTGTCTGAGGCCGGATTTGAACTCATGTCCTCCTGAATTCAAGGCCAGTGCTCTATCCACTGTGCCACCTAGCTGCCCCGATATTAGCTTTGGAAAGAAAGAATGGGTGAAAAATTAGTTTTCTAGCTAAGCTCTCCTTCCTACTCACAGCATCGGTTTATGGATATTTGCTGAATACCTGTCATGATGGATGCTGTATTGGAAACAATCTCTGCTTTCCAGAAATTTCAGGGAAACATCATTGTCTTATTGATCTTCAAAAACCAAACAGCTGCCTGATTTATGCTTTATTATTAATTTTAGTCAAGTCTTCACATGCTGATAAGGGGCATCAAGATATAACACTGATAACAGGTTGAGTTAAGCAGACACAGAAATCTCTCATGGACCTAGGAGCCATCTTCCTAAAAACAGAAGCATTTGAAACCTGTCATCAAGTCTTCAGTAACTCTGTGGGTCTTGTTTTCTGTTAAAGAGTTCATTATCTTCAAAGATGATTTCCTAAGAAACAGCCTCCAGCAGTTCCTCCAGCAATTCAATAGTTTCTCTATATGACATAACCCGTCAGATTAACTATGTGCAATCTCTTTTTTTTTTAAAGTTTCTAAGTCAGCACCTTATTGGGAAGGAACAGCTGTGATAAATGGAGAATTTAAGGAGCTCAAATTAACCGATTATCGAGGAAAATATTTGGTTTTCTTCTTCTATCCACTTGACTTGTAAGTAAGACTCTCCAAACTACTATACTTTAAACCTCAATTAATTAGTATCCAGCTAAGCAGACCTCCCAGTTAAGCAGAGATTTTTCTCAACATTCAGCTTCTAGAAATGATGCAAGCTCAAACAAGAAATTTTGTCCAAAAAAATAGCTTTTAGAATATATGCCAGAGTTGGTACACAGTATTTCCAGTCTCCTACAGTTTCTTTAACTATAGCAGTTGTATTCATAATTACTAAAACACCTTGTGGTGTAGAGAAAAGAGAGTGGGGCTTCAGGAGGAGGTTTGGTTTTACATCTCATTTGTGATAAGTCCTGGGACCATGAGCACATCACTTAGCTGAGTGGCTTCAACAGAGCTTTAGTTTTCTCCCAGGAGTATGCTCAAGTGTGACATTTTCAAACTACATGAAAATAAGAGTATGCAAAAATAATCCCAAGTTTCCTGTTTGAATACAGTAACTTTCTAATCCTCCATTAAAATGCTTCATTATGGTATGGAGATGACTCTGGGTTCTTGGAAGACCACTCCAGGGGAGCATAAGCTCTGACAGATGCCATTAAGCTGAAAAGGATTTGAGTTCAGGCTTAGTGATGGATTGCATGTTGTCAAAGACTAGCTGAGCTAACTTCTGATAAGATCATCACTGTGTAGGCTCCAGGATGATGTATTTTTCAGCTCCAGCAATTTGAAAGACCACACTATAGAGAGGGATTCTTAACATTATCCATAGAGGAAGTATTCACATTAATAAAATTACAATTTGTTGACATTTTTATGATGCCAAAAAAAGGAAATAGGAAAATGTTTCCTGGTTTCTCTGCCACAAATTAGTGTCACTATTTCGTTAGAATTGGCTTGGAACTTCTTCAGTATGATTTAAGCTTACTGGGAGACTACGTAAGCCCTTTCCATCAGTTCCTTCTTAGATTTCTCCAAATTGGGAGGATTTTAGTATTTCACTTCATGAATTCTACCAAATCAACTTTACTGAGACCGAGCATGAGTATGTGTAATAAGCTAGTCAGCTTTAGATCTGTAAGAAAAATATTTCTAATCTAATATTTGGACAGCTGCATTTTGTAACATGACAATCTCTAGTAAAAGCCCAAGCTGAAAACTCTATGTGAACATAACATACACAGTAGATAGGAGTGTGCTGGTAAATGTTTAGCAACCAGGCTGTCTTGTATTACACACTTTTAAGTGTAATCTGCATTATTAATACTTTTTAAAGCAGCAAAGCAGTAAATCAAGCCTTGAATTTTAGCAGTTGCCAGTTTTTGCAGTATAGATGCTTACCCTGAAAATTTAGCAATCAATCAAAATTTAGCAATCAAAATTTAGCAATCAAAAATTTAGAGCTAATTGTGGCATACCCTTGCCTATAGATAAAAAAAGATTGAACTTTTGGAATTCCCTAGAGTGAAAAGACCAGGCTGCTTTCACTGTAATGGCAAATTTTTTAAAAAAAATGGATTGATAAGTAGTCTAATGGAATTGGAAAACATTTTTTTTTTGCAATTCTGATTTGTTTAAAAAAAACTCACTAGGAAACAAGAAATAAATAGTATTCTATAAGTACAAAATAGTGTCAATTTTCCTGTCCTGGGCACATTTCTAAGAAAGATTCCTGAGATTGTGTCCCAACAGCTAAATTGTATGCCTTTCAACAAAGGGATGAAATGTGAGGGTACCCAACAATCCATCAAGAACAGAACAACTGATGTAGGCCTTTTTTTCTGCCACTATTTTTATTTATCTCCTTTAAGTCAGTTGAGAAAATTTGCCTGAGAAATCAAAGTGTTGGAGAACCTGAATTGAGCAAAGGAAACAACTGTATCATCCCCCCCATCCTGCTCCCTGCCTCTCAGTATACCCAGTATTTCTCCCAGGTTGGGGAAAAGTAGCTTTTGGGGAAGATACAGAGGTGTAAAAACTCTTAATTACCTGGAAATTAGATAACTTCCTTTCAGTAATCAGCCAATAAACATTAAGTTCCAAGCACTGGTCTAATCACCAGAATACAAAGAAAAGGAAAAGACTCCTTCTCTAGGAGCAGCATAATCTAATAGTGGACTTGGTTTGCAAATAACCATGTACAAACAAGCTATATACAAGATAAACTGGGAAATAATGAGCAGAGAAGGACTGGCATTAAGAGGGATTGAGAAAGGCTTCCTGTAGAAGGTGGGATTTGAGGAAAGCCGGGAGGCAAAGTTGGCATCGGGGACAGTGGTGAAAATGCCCCATCAGGATATGGAGTGTCTTGTTCAGAGAACATTAAGGAGGCTAGTGTTGTCACTGGGTCATAGAGCAATGCACAGGGGCACAGTAAAGGATATTAAAATGAATTTTAGGGTTTTTGAAAGAAACAGGTCAGTTGATGGTCTGTGATAAGTTCTAGTACATATAAGTTTTCAATACAACGAGGAATCATCTATTACTACATTTGATGAAAAGTATCTCTTTTAAATTGATTAGTGTACCATAGTTTCATTTGCAAAACTGCTATTTTAATGTATATTATACCTATTAGAATCTAAAGAATGTTCTGGTGGGGGGGATGGAAATTATTTTGGTACTAAACAAATATGAATAACCTAAAAAAACTGAATTGCTTTTTCTTTTCTTTTTCCTGACTTTCAGCACTTTTGTGTGTCCTACTGAAATTATCGCTTTTGGTGACAGAATTGAAGAATTCAAAGCTATAAATACTGAAGTCGTTGCATGCTCTGTTGATTCACAGTTTACCCATTTAGCATGGTATGTAACTTGCCTTTACATGTTTTTTACTTTAAAAAAATACATATTAAATTATAGGTTGAATTTCCTATGACAGTAAAAATGTACTTAAGGTTCTATATCAGAATATTCAGTAATAGGTTTATAAAGTGGAAAATTAACTACTGGTCCAATCAAATTAAAATTTGAATGCTTGGGGCAGCTAGGTGGTGCAATGGATAGAGGACCAGCCCTGGAGTCAGGAAGACCTGAATTCAAATCCAGCCTCAAACATATGATTACTCACTAGCTTTGTGACCCTGGGCAAGTCACTTAACCCCAATTGCCTCACCAAAAAAAAATATATATATATATATATTATATATATATTATATATATACACACACACACATAATATATATTATATAATATATATATATATATAATATATATATATATATATATATATCCAAATATATATATATATTTGGATGTAGCCAATGTGGGGTGAGTCAAACTCCCCCTAAGGGGAGGGAAAAGTCAGTGATAAGAGAGCCATTCATTGCCAGGAGAGAAAGCTTAGGGAACAGGAAAGGACAAAAAGCTTAATACAAGTGCAACAGAAATGACTCCTGTTTTGTTTGACTGTGCTTGTTTATTACAAGTACTTACTTTTTTTTTTCCCAGTAGAAGTGGGGAGAGATGGGAGGAAAAGAAAATTGTTCAATTAAACTGAATTTTTTAAAAAGGGAGAAGTATGATATTGACAGGGAGAACTGTGCCTGTATTTGATTTGTGACCTTGAGCTGAGAAAAAGTAAAATCTTTCAAATTTATTATTTTATTGGTAAACTTTTTAGGGAGGCAGCATGGTACAGTTGAAAATGCTGAAGTTGGGGTCTCATAGAACTTGAGTTGAAATCCCAGTTCTTCCTTTGTGAGCTTGGCAAATTTCCTGACCTCTCAAAACCTCATTTTTGCTAAAATTAAGGGGTTGGACTAGAAGACCTCCAAATCCTTTTCACCTTTGGATAGATGACCCTGTGATTATCTAGTAGAAGCAGCATGGTGTTGGGTAAAAATATCTTGACCTTTAAAATATTCATTCTTGTTTAAGCCATCACTCTCCCTACTTCCACTTCAGTTTTATATAAAGAAGAGACTAGAGATCAGTAATCTCTTTAGCCCTCAGTGCCACCTGTGGGTCTAAGCAAGGCCCATAGATGCCAAAACTGAAGACTAAAGTGGGAGTGAGGAAACCTGGACTTAATTAGGCAAGTCATTTCCCTTCTCCAGGCCTGCTCATCTTTAACTGAAAATGATAACGGTACTTGAGTTACCTTGTACTTGAGTTAACTAACCTACCCTATGTTTGTTAGAAAATCGATTTTGTAAACTAAAGATGCCACACAAAGGAGCTAGGTTTGCTAGAAGATATTGGATAGGTCAAGATATAAGTATACAGCAGTTTTCAATTAAAGGTGAGCAGAAGGCATTACTCTACTAAATCTTCAAGTGTCAGGCTTCAATTTTTAACAGTAAAGATATAGGAAATGAGGGGTGATCAAGTTCAATTAGTCTTGTATGTGTTGCTTTCTACTTTGTATATAAAATGGAGATGATTCTAAACACAAATGCTGTGTAGATTTAACTGTTTTTAGCTAGTAAGAATCATATTCTCTAAGAAATATATATTTGATTTTTTTTAAAGGATTAATACCCCTCGGAAGCAAGGAGGCCTTGGGCCAATGAAAATTCCACTTCTTTCAGATTTGACACACCAAATTTCAAAGGATTATGGAGTTTATCTGGAGGACTCAGGTCACACTCTTAGGTACTTCTTTCCAAATGTATTTCCCACTCTACTTTTCCTAAAATGAATTTTCTTTGGTTTAGTAGATTACAAAGTTTGTTCAAAAAACAATTATTTAGATCTGTAAGGGTGCTGTGAATGCTCTAGGAATGCTAAATGAATGTAATATTGATAAATATCTCTATTTTTACATGTTAATATATTATACCCATATAAATATATATAAGAAATGAATTATTTTAGTACATGATATATATATGCATATATAATATGCATATGCCATACACTGAAATATGCTATATGTACACACACATGATGTACTGAAAACCAGCTCATCATTGGCATGGATGAAAATTAAAGAGATATTTCACTGAACAATTTTCACTAGGTCTGTAATGTTAAATAAGAGAATTTTATAAAAATTTGGTTGAAACTTAGCATTAGATGAATAATGATGTTCTGAAGAATTTAATTGGGATTTGTAGGTAGAAAATATTTTTTGAGCTATGCTTTTCAGTGCCAGTAATCTCTAGAAGTCAGTAACTAACTTTGCTGGGAAGGGTTGTGCCAGCTACCTGATGTAAGCTGCTTTGAGCCAGTGGTGTCCTCCACATATAGGAAGATGATAATAATTCTATCACATTTTAATAACATTAATAGTATGAGTTAATTTTTCCAATACAGGTGATAGATTTTATCGCATTTGTCCTGCCCCATGGGTGTTCTAGATTGCTCTTCAGGGTATAGGCTTTACTATACCAGTGTTTATCACATGACCTTGTCCTTTTTCGTACTATCTTCTATCCAAATGAGTTAATCTAAGTAAGTCACATAATCTCTGTTTCCTCATCTGTAGAATAGGGATAATAATAGCACCTACTTCCCAGGGTTGTTGTAAGGATAAAAAGAGATTCATATTTGCAGAACTTAAAATGCTACATATATTCTAGTTATTGTTATTGTTGTTGTTGTTATTATTATTATTATTATTATTATTATAACTAATGATTCTTCATTCCTATATCCTATATGCCTTATCCTGGTGTAAAAGGGACCCTGGGTCCCTTTTACTATCACAGCAGAGACAGGCTTTTGCACAAAAGGTTTTGAATGCAGGCCCACTGATGGACTGGGTGTCTGTCTGAGGATTATCCTAGCTAAGGTCAGCCATGTAGTATTGAATATTTTAGCCACAGAAACTCCTAAACACTCTCCTGAGTTACAGAGGAGTTGAAATTCTGCTTCCTTGGAAGGAAAACCTTTACTGATAAAATTTCACATCCTTGAAGAACTGAAATTAGTAGGAAACTGTTTTAAATAGAAAGAAAAATACTAATTGGGCAGATTGAGAAAATGGAGTGGTGCCCAGAACTTATTCTTAACTTCACTGGGTACCATGATTTCACTGCATTCTGCAAGCCTTTGCATTGACTGTCTCCCATGCCTGGAAGGCGCTCCTGCTTGATATCTCTGACTCCCTTCAAGACTCAGCTCAAATTGAGTCTTTCTCCCTAAACTTCCTTCTCTTCTGTATGTATCTTAATATTTATATCCTATTTTTATGGTTTGTCCCCTGTTGGAAAGCAGGGACTACATAGTGTCTTAGCCTTTCCTTGTATCTCCAGTGCTTAGGACAGTGCCTAATAGTAATTGCTTAATAAATGGTTTGTTGATTAATAATTGATTTGCATAGAGATAATTATTAAATATAGGCAAGTTGCTGAGGCCACTGAGAGTGTAAAGAGAAAGGTTGCCCAGGAGAAAAGTCTTTGGGAACACTCATTTGGACAAAGTGCTATGGTTGATGAGCTGGCAAAGGAGATGGAGAGGGACCATACAGATAGAAAGAGAACCAAGAGAGAATGTTGTCATAAAATCTTGGAAAGGATAGAGTATCCAGGAAGAGAAGGTAATCATCACTGGCAGGTGCTCCAGAAAGGTCACATTAGATGAGGACTGAGAAAAGACTATCACATCTGCTCATTATAAGATTATAGTGAACTCTAGAGAGAGCAGTTTCAGTTGAGAAATGAAGTTGGAGTCAAGATTGCAAAGGGGTGATTGGTAAGTGAGGGAAGGAAGTTAGAGGCAATGAGTAGACAGATTTTCTAGGAGTTTGGCTGAGAGAAAGAGAGAAATGAGACCATAGCTTGAAGGAAGAGAGAGTCTGGTGGAGGGTTGGGAGAGACCCAGTAGATAAGGAAAGTTGCTGAAGAAGTAGGAAGAAAGGGAGAGAAGGACCACCTCTGTCAGAGACTGAGAAGACATAATCTGGGGATTATCTTGAATCACTCCAAAGTAAATATCACTTTTAGATTCTTATGATATAATTGAGTAAAACAGGTGATAAAAGTTCTTGGGTGACAAGTGTTTTTTATTATTTACTATTTCCCCAGTGATATTTATCTTGTCTATATAATTACTTGTCCCCTCCTACAGATGTAAGCTCCTTAAGGGCAGGAAATGTTTGATTTTTGTCCTTGTACTTGGCAGTGCCTTGCACACAACTGATGTATAACAGAAGCTTGTTGATTAATTGCTTAGCAGACGTTAAAAAATGGTAGGATATTTGTGTACTATTGAAAAAGAAAGGTCCTAAGGATTTTATGTCAGAGTCATTAGAGAGAGTAGAATAACATTACGTTCACTGAAAATGAATTTCATTTGTCTTAACTGTTCTTCAATTTTCAGAGGCCTTTTCATTATTGATGATAAAGGGATCCTCCGACAGATTACAATGAATGACCTTCCTGTTGGCAGATCAGTCGATGAAACACTGCGTTTAGTCCAAGCATTCCAGTACACTGACAAACATGGAGAAGGTACCCTTCTTTTCTTTGTTGCTTTAGAGTTAACAGCTACCGCAGGCCTTTTCTCTTATTAGTCTAAAAAGTAGTAATGCAGCTTCCTTTGTGTTGAAATAAATTTAGATACAGGAACTCCAGTCTTCTGATTAAGCTGTAGCTTAAATTGAGAACTCATCTCTACTATTTGAAAACATTTGAATTTGTTTATAAAATACATTTAAGAGATTGTTACTAATACATTCTTACATACCAAATTAGGGGAGGAAATAAACAAAATCAAAAAATGTTATAAAAACATAAGAATCCAAGTCCTTAAATCCCACAAATTTAAAATTGGGTTACTCTCAAAATTTACTGAAAGTAGTCATACATTTGTGACAGTATTTTTTTTTCACATCAGGTTTCTCTAATTAAAGTATGACAGATCCTTACTGTTTTAATGCAGCACTCATTTGTATTTGCCTATTCCACTTTTTAAAAATATGGTAATTTCATTGAGTCTCCTTGTTGTGACAGTTAATGGAGACCTATCATTGGCTTTTTTTTCTAGGGAGTTTTAATGATGACCAAGCTAAATGAAAATTTCAGGTTGTACAACTTGTGGTATTGGTCATAATTTCCTTAGAAGTACAACTCAGGTGTCTGGGTCAATACGCACTTTTGTTAAAGGGTTTGTTTGTCTTTCAAATAGTCTTTTTTGATAGACTAGTGAGTGAACTATGCCATTGGATACAAAGTGCTAACTTTTTATGTGGCTTGCATTTTGGTAAGAATTCTGTATAACTACCTAAGCTCAAGTCTCTTCAGATTTTTACTTGAACAAACTTTCTAACTAATATTTGAGAAGCATTTAAATCTGTCAGTTTTTTCATTATAAATTTAACTAAACATAAATTGGCAGTGGTGAAAGTGGGCAAGTTTTCTGCTGGCCAATTCAGCATCTTAAATTCCTTGCTAAGGGAAAACAATCTCACTTAAAAATAGAAAGCTCAGCCCCCTAGAAGAATTCTTCTCTAATTGTGTAGCAGTAACATTCAGTTCCAGTAATTAAAAAGGCACTTTAAGAAGAAAAAAAAAAGGACTCAGTTTTTAAAAAATTATGCTTGTTTGTTTTTTCCTTCTCTTTAGTCTGCCCTGCTGGTTGGAAACCTGGTAGTGAAACGGTAAGTTTAACTGATTTGGTTTGGGACTGGAAACAAGGTTGATGGAGAGGTAAAAACCAGCTTAGCTTAGAAGATTGTTTTTCATGGTGGTACCATCTTAATTTTGTTAATAATAAAACAAGCCTCCTTTGATGGGCAAAAATGTTAGAGGGCAAAACTTCTTAGGCCTCTAAGGAGGGTAGCTGGAGCTAGAGGAAACAGAAAGCCAGTTTTTGTATGGTAAATTTTAAAGCCAAGCATTAGGAGAAATGTGCTCTTTAGAAGGGAAAAAAATTATGGAGATGTTGGGGTAAGTTAGAGACTCCCTCAGGCTTCAAATGTGGACCCTTAACTTAGTAGATTTAACACTTAGAGAAATTGTTTTCTGTTGTCCAAAACAATAAATAGTCTTAACAAACAGTTCCAAAAATGGGGGAAAAAAGTGAGTAAACCTGACTTAGGATACATCTAGGCAAAAGCTTTGTGGCCTTGTTCTCTTGTCACCTTTTAAGGAAGGAGTTAGTGGAACCAGAGGAAGTCCTTTAGGTTAGAGCTACCTTGTAAATTTTAGGATAAGTCTTTGGACAAAAGAAAAAAGTTGAGAGTCACTGCTTTGAGCCAGTTCTACCATTTTGCTGTTAAATTTTGACAATATCTTAGAGCTTGTTTACATCCAGTATCATTTCCCTGTGGAGTGGAACTTTGTGCTTGTTTATTATAGAAAATACCAATTTGCTAAGGTGCCACAGCTAGTTAGTAGCAGAGCTGGGACTACAAATCCAATCTCCTGACACCCAGTCAGCACTGCTAGTCAAAATTCACATTTATACACCTCTTTACAATGCACAAAGTACTTCTTAACAGAACCATAGGAGGCCAGTTCCCATTACACCAAATTCCTCTTTCAATAGTAAAGCCCTATGGAGTCAGTAAAAATTCCTAATGAAATGAAAAGGGCACATTTTAGTGTGCTTTAAGGTGCAAAACTAATGACGTGGACTTGGATTTGACTAACTTAATTATGGAGAAATACAGTTAGTTACATGCACATTGTAAACTAACAAAGGCAAAAGACTCCTTAAACAACATATTAGTATTAAGGGAAATTTTTATGGTGTGTTGGTGTTTTTTTAATTACAAGATTTTTAATTGTTCACTTTGCATGCAACTTATCAGAAACTGATACGGTGAGGTGTAACATTATATCAGAAACCTGGGTTTCTAGCGACTAAGCCAGCTATCAATCACTCACAATACTCTTTTTTCTTCTTGAATATACTTCAACAAGTATTTATTTACCGAACAACAACTGTGTCCAAGATATTCTGCTAGGTGTTAACATTTTTTTAGTTTGGCAGCAATTTCATATTTTAAGAATCACTGATATTTCTCACCCCCCAAAAATTATAAATTAGAAGAACTCTAATGCTCCCATTAAAATTGAGATTAACTCAGATCACTTAACCAGAAATTTTGTCTGGGAGGAAATTACTTTTAAAATACATTAACATCTGTAGACATTCTCTTTCAATGTGCTTGACTTAATTAGATCAAACCTGAAGAAGCTATGAAAGCCTGGTGGCCAAAAGAAGAATTGTAAGTATATTGAAGGGATTTGTGTACAGATGTTATTAAATGAATTTTGAATTTGTCACTGGAGCATTTCAAATGGATTGATATAAAGAAATGAGTTTTACTCACTCTATGCTAAATGCACCCATCTGCTGACAGTGTCTCTGTGATGCTGGGCAAGCCTTTTTACTTCCCTCGGTCTCAGTTTCTTCATCATTAAAACAACAGAGTTTACCTCTCAGATCTCTCCCAGCTCTAGACCTATGATCCCTTGATCGTATATGAAAATACAGTTTAAGTTATAGGAATAAGCATCATTTTCTACAAACAAGTGACTGTCCACTCAAGTGGTTTTCAGATGTGAAGACATAAATAAATGTACAGATAATTCTCACTTTACATAAATTTGTATTATACAAAAAATCACCTATGTTAACTTTACTGTACAGTACTATGCTCTCTCTCCCTGCTCCTGTCCCTCAGCTCAACACTCTTCAGCCTTCCACACATCACCACCCCCAACCAAAAAGCCAAAAATCCTGCCAGTGAAAGCAGATCGGTGGAGAGATTGCTGCCGCCACCACCCTAGGATGGCAGTTTGGCTTAAGACCTTTGCCCCACTCTGCCCACCTGCCCTCATGTCTAGCCCCCATTTGTCTCTTCCATCTGTCCACATGTCTGTGTCTGTTCCCCACATATTTGGCTCCCCTGTGTTCTTCCTCTTGGTCCTGGCCATGCCCCAATGTGGCTTTCCCCAGCCTCTGCATCTTTCTTCTTCTGTTCTCACTTCTCTGTTCCCAGCACCCACATGTCTTTAAACCTTGTACTGGCCCCCTCCCTCTGCTGGCACAAGGACCCCCATCCTGCCTCCTTTCCCCACATGCAGGCAAATTCGTACTATGTAAAAATTGCTTTACATAGATGTCTGAAGAATGGTCCACTTAGGTAAAGCGAGAATATCTGTACTTTGGATATAGTAATGTACTTTCTGAATAAATTAATGACTTTCTTCTTTCTTATACAGATAATTCCAGATCCAGCTGGAAAACTGAAGTATTTCGATAAACAAAATTGAAATGTTTGCTCAGGTCACATCTAGCTGAAAGGTTACAAATAAAAATTTAGTTGTTTTGATACTACTTTGTGTTTGTAGTGATTGGGATGCAGCTTAGTAAGAGGAAAAAGAAGGGGACATGATGTTATAGCACCAAGAAACACACTGTTCCCCATAGCCCATAGGTATTTATTTCTTGATGAATTATACATGGTACAATGAAAGCTCAAAGTGGACAGTAACATATCTTGGAGGACTCATGACAAGGAAGGAAAATCTACTGAGAATTCTTTTGTCTTTCACTGGGAACATGAAAGGGACAAGTATTCAAGTTTTCAGACCCTGCTGAGAAGAGGCAAGCAAAGATACTCTGCTTTAAAAAAAAAATCCTATCAAAAGGCACTGTAATGGTGAAGTTGTGTGACAGACAGGAATTCTTGTAGAATTTGTTTAGCATATGCAAATGAATATTCAACTGAGCAGCATAATTCTCTATTGTATCACATATACCTCAAAAAGTTACTGATACATGTAACAGCCTTTAAATACTTAATCATTCATCATCTGAATATATATCTATATACTCAATTCTTTCAGTTCATATATCTCTTAGGTTCACAAGTTATTTAAATTTAGTGCCCTTTGAATGCCCTTGTACTTGCCCTAAGACATTTCTTCATACTTCAAGTATCGTGAATCTCAACAAATATTTATTAAAGCACTTAAGTGCCAAGCACTGTGCTAGGTGCTAGGGATACAAAGATAAGACCAAAATAGTCTGTCTTCAAGGAGCTTACATTCTAATAAAAAGAACACATACACTTATATACACATACACATATACAGAATATATACAAAGTGAGTCCAAAGTGTTCTAGGAGGTCAAATGGATTAGCAGCTGAGCCAGGGGGATCAGGAAAGACTTCATATGGAAGTTGGCTCTTGAGCAGAGTGTTGAAGGGATTTCAAAAGGCAGAGATGAGGGAGTTCATTCCAGGCCTGAGAGACTGTCAATTCAAAGGCACATGTAGGAGATGGAATGGCATGTGTGGAACAGTCAATAGGCCAATATGGCCAGATGTTAAGATATATGAACTAGAGTAACAAGATTTGGAAAGATGGAGGCAGAGCCAAGATAGTAGAGAAGAGCCAAGTTGCCTGAATGCTCCCATTTCCCTCAGAAACAATGTTAAGTCTCTAAATGGATTCTGGAATGAGAGAACCTACAGAAAGACAGAGTGAAACAATTTTCAAGCTTAAGATAATTTAGAAGGACTTCAGGAAAGGTTTATCTCATGGGTAAAAGGAGAGTACAGCCCGGCACAGACAGTGTCCAAGTAAGCCAGCAGGCAAACTGCCACCACCTCAGGCCTCAGCCCAGAAAGCCAGTGACAAGGCCCCTGGCCTCCTATGCAAGAAGCTTGAGACAGTGTCCCCTGTGCCCCAGGAGCACAGCTAAACTTTTAAAAGTCATGAAATAGGCTAAAAAATGAGTAAAAAAACAAAAAAAGAGCACTGATCACAGAAAGCTACTAGAGTGACAAGGAAGATCAAAACACTCGGAAAAGGGCAACAATGCCTACACATGAAGCCCCAAGAAGATGAATTAGTCTGAAGACCAAAAGTCCTTGGAAGAGCTCAAAAGGGATTTTAAAAATCAAACGAGAGGTAGAAGAAAAATTAGGAAAAGAAATGCGAGTTATGAAAGAGAGTCAACAGCTTGGAAAAGGAAAGGACAAAAAGCGATTGAAAAAAAATAACTGGCCAAATGGTAAAAAAGTTCACTGAAGAAAACAACTCCTTAAAAAGTAGAACTGGCCAAACATGACAAAACAGGAAAATGATAAATGTCGGAGAGGATGTGGGAAAACTGGAACGCTAATACATTGTTGGTGGAGTGGTGAAATGATCCAACCATTTTGGAGAACAATTTGGAACTATGCCCAAAGGGCTACAAAAATGTGCATATCCTTTGATCCAGCAATAGCACTTCTAGGGCTATATCCCAAAGAGATCAAACAAATGGGAAAAGGATCCATATGTACAAAAATATACATAGCAGCTCTGTTTGTGGTGGCAAAGAATTTGAAATTGAGAGGATGCCCATCAATTGAGGAATGGCTGAGCAAGTTGTGGTATATGAATGTAATGGAATACTGTTGTGCTATAAGAAATGATGAACAGACTGACTTCAGAAAAACCTGGAAAGACTTATATGGTCTGATGCTGAGTGAAGTGAGCAGAACCAAGAGGACTTTGTACACAATAACAGCCATGTTATGCAATGATTAAGATTGTTAAACTGAACCTTTCTCAGCATTATGAGGATCTAAGACATTTCCAGAGGCCTCGGGATGGATAATGCTGTCCACATCCAAAGAACGAACTATGGAAGTCGAATCACTATCACTTATTTTTACCTTCTGTTGAGTTTTGTTTCATCTTTCTGATGGTTCCTCGTATTTGTTTTAATTTTTACTTACAACTTCACTAATGTGAAAATATGTTCAATGGGTATGTAAATATAGAGCCTATATCAGATTGTGTGCCATCTTGGGGAGGGTGGGGGGAGGAAAAGGGAGAAAAATTTTCAACTCAAAAGCATATGGAAAAAATAAAAAAAATTAAATTTCCAAAAAATAAAGAGGAAAAAAAAAAGTAGAACTGGCCAAATGGAAAAGGAGGTATAAAAGCTAACTGAAGAAATAATTCCTTAAAAATTAGAACTGGGCAAGTGAAAGCTAATGACTCTATGAGATATCAAGAATCAAAATCAAAAGACTGAAAAAAGTAGAAGAAAATGTAAAATACCTCACTGGAAAAACAACTAACCTAGAAAACAGATCCAAGAGAGATAATTTTAAGAATTATTGAACTACCTGAAAGCCATGATCAAAAAAACAGCCTGGACAGTATCTTGCAAGAAATCATCAAGGAATAATAGAAGCAAACTGGGAGAGCAAGGAATAGTTTACCAGTCAGATTTATGGAGAATAGAAGAATTCATGACCAAACAGGAGAATAGAGAACATTACAAAATGCAAAATGGATAATTTTGATTACATTAAATTGAAAAGTTTTTGCACAAACAAAGCCAACACAACCAAGATTAGAAGGAAAGTAGAAAATTGGGGGAAAATAATTTTACAACCAGTGTCTCTGATAAGGGCCTCATTTCTCAAATATATAGAGAATTAAGTCAGATCTATAAGAATGTAAGTCATTCCTCAATTGATAAATGGTCAAAGGATATGAGCAGGCAGTTTTCAGATGAAGAAATTAAAGCCATCTATAGTCATATGAACAAATGCTCTAAATCACTACTGATTAGAGAAATGCAAATCAAAACAACTCTGAGGTACCACATCACACCTATCAGATTGGCCAACATGACGAAACAGGAAAATGATAAATGTTGGAGAAGACGTGGGAAAATTGGAACACTAATGCATTGTTGGTGGAGTTGTGAAATGATCCAACCATTTTGGAGAGCAATTTGGACTATGCCCAAAGGGCTATAAAAATGAGTGTACCCTTTGACCCAGTGATACCACTTCTAGGGCTGTATCCCTAAGAGATCAAACAAATGGGAAAAGGACCCACACGAACAAAAATATTTATAGCAGCTCTCTTTGTGGTGGCAAAAAATTGAGAGAATGCCCATCAATTGGGGAATGGCTGAACAAGTTGTGGTATATGAATGTCCTGGAAATACTATTGTGCTATAAGAAATTATAAGCAGGGTGACTTCAGAAAAACTTGGAAAGACTTGCATGGACTGATGATAAGTAAAGTGAACAGAACCAGGAGAACGTTGTACACAGTAACAGCCATGTTGTGTGATGACTAACTTTAATAGACTTAGCCCTTCTCAGCAATGCAAGGATCTAAGACATCTCCAAATGTCCCATGATGGAAAATGCTATCCACATCCAAAGAAAGAACTATGGAGTTTGAATGCAGATCAAAGCATACTATTTGCTTTTTGTTTCTTCTGTTTTGTTTTGTTTCTCTTTCCTGTGGTTCCTCCTATTGGTTCTAATTCTTCCTTACAACATCACTAATGTGAAAATATGTTTAATAGGAATGTATATGTATAGCCTATATCAGATTATGCACCACCTCGGGGAGGGTGAGAAAAAATTTAAAACTCAAAAGCTTATGGAAGTGATTGTTGATAAATCAAAATAAATTAATTAAAAAAAATTATCAGGGAAAACTGTCTTGATATCCTACAACCAAAGGGTAAAATAGTCATCACCACCTGAAAGAGATCCCAAAATGAAAACCCCAAATTCCAGCATTATCAGATCAAGGAGAAAATACTGCAAGCAGCCAGAAAGCAACAATTTAAATATCAAGGTGCCCTAGTCAGGATTACACAGAACTTAGCAACTTCAAAATTAAAGGATCAGAGGGCTTGGTATATGATATTACAGAAGGCAAAGGAGCTTGGATTACAACCAAGAAACTGCCCAGCAAAATTGAGCATAATCTTTCAGGGGAAAGATGGATATTCAATGAAATAGTGGATTTTTAAACCTTCCTAATGAAAAGATCAGAGCTGAATAGAAAATTAGATCTTAAAAATACAAGACTCAAGAGAAACATAAAAAGGTAAATGGGAAAAAATGTTATTCAGTAAGGTTAAACTATTTACATTCCTACATGGGAAGATAATATTTGTAGTTCTTTAGAACTATATCTCTGTTAGGGCAGTTAGAAGGAGTATACATAGACAGAGTGTGAGTATAAGTTGACTTTGATGATATTTTTAAAAGGGATAAAAAAAGGATTGTACTGGCAGAAGAGGAAAGTGGGTGGTGGGGGGCAGAATAGGGTAAATTATATCACATGAAGAGGCACAAAAGACCTGTTACAGTAGAGAGAAAAAAAGGAAGGGGTGAGCATTGTTTGAATCTTACTCTCATAAAATTTGGCTCAAAGAGGGAATAACATACAGACTCAGTTGGGTATAGAAATTTATCTTATCCTATAAGGAAGTAGGAGAGGAAAGACAGCAGGGGGGGAAGGCTGATAGAAGGGAGGGCTGAAGTAAGAGGGGAAAGGGGAAAGAAAAGGGAGGGAACATTGAGGGAAGTAGTGGTCTGAAGCAAAACACTGGTGAAGGACAGAGTGAGAGAGAAAAAAGTATATAGGGGGAAAACAGGATGGAGAGAAAGACATAATTCGTAATCATAACTGTGAATGTGAATGGGATGAACTCTCCCATAAAACACAAGTGGATAGCAGAGTGGATTAAAAACCCGAATCCTTAACTGTGTGACTCTGGGCAAGTCACTTAACCCCAACTGCCTCACCAAAAAACAACAACAAAAAAAAAAAACCAGGATCCTACAAATAAGTTTACAAGAAACACATCTAAAGCAGAGAGATACACACAGAATAAAGGTAAAAGGCTGGAACAGAATATACTATGCTTCAGTGATGTAAAAAAAGTAGGAGTAGCGATTCTGATCTCAGACAAAGCAAAAGCAAAAATACATCTAATTGAAAGAAATGAGAGGAAACTACATCCTGCTAAAAGGTACCATAGACAGTGAAGTGATATCAATACTAAACATATATACACCAAGTGGTATAGCATCCAAATTCTTAGAGAAGTTAAGTGAGTTATAGGAAAATGGACAGCAGAACTATTTAAGTGGGGGACCTCAACCTTTCCTTCTCAGAAATAGACAAATCTAACTATAAAAGAAGTTAAGGAAGTGAACAGAATTTTGGAAAAGTTAGGTAAAATAGACCTCTAGAGGAAACTGAAGGGGATAGAAAGGAATATACCTTTTCTCGGTGGTACATGGCACCTACACAAAAATTGACCACACATCAGGGCATAAAAACATCATGATCAAATGCAGAAAGGCAGAAACATTAAATGCATCCTTTTTAGATCATGAGGTAATAAAAATTACATGTAATAAAGGGCTATGGAAAGACAGATTAAAAATTAATTGGAAACTAAGTAATCAAATCTTAAAGAATAAGTGGGTCAAACAAATCATAGAAACAATAATTTCATCAAAGAAAACAACAACAATGAGATAACACACCCAATTTTGGGGATGCAGCCAAAGTAGTTCTTAGGGAAAATTTTATATCTTTAAATCCTTACATGAATAAAATAGAGAAAGAAGAGATCAATGAATTGAGCATGCAACTAAAAAAGCTAGGGAAAGAACAAATTAAAAATCCCCAATTAAATGCAAACTAGAAATTCTGAAAATCAAAGGAGAGATTAATAAAACTAAAAGTAAGACAACTACTGAACTAATAAATAAAATTAAGAGCTGGTTTTATGGAAAAAAAAACAATAAATTTGGTTAATTTGATTTAAAAAACCATATTATCAGTATCAAAAATTAAATGGGTGAATTCACCACCAATGAAGAGGAAATTAAAGCAATAATTAGGAACTATTTTGCCCAGCTGTATGCCAATAAATCTGACAATCTAAGTGAAATGGATGAATATTTACAAAAAACATAAACTGCCCAGATTAACAGAAGAGGAAACAAAATACTTAACTCCATTTTAGAAAAAGTAATTGAACATGCCATCAGTGAACTCCCTAAGAAAAAATCTCCAGGACCAGAAGGATTTACAAGTGAATTCTACCAAACATTTAAAGAACAATTAATTCTAATACTATATAAACTATATGGGAAAAATAAGCAAAGAAAGAGTCCTACCAAATTCCTTTTATGACACAAATATGGTGCTTATACCTAAACCAGGAAGAGCCAAAACACAAAGAAAATTATAGACCAATTTCCCTAATGAATATTGATGCAAAAATGTTAAATAAAATATTAACAAAGAGATTACAGCAATCCACCACCAGGATAATACACTATGACTAGGTGGGACTTATACCAGGAATGCAGGGCTGGTTCAATATTAGGAAAACTTATCACCATAATTGACCATATCAATAAAAAAAAACCTACCAACTCATATGATTATCTCAAAAGATGCAGAAAAAGTTTTTTACAAAATACAGCACCCATTCCTATTAAAAATAATAGAGAGCACAGAAATAAATGGAGTTTTCCTTAAAATTTTAAGTAGTATGTATCTAAAATCAATAGCAAGTATATGTAATGGGGATAAGCTAGAAGCTTTCCCAATAAGATCCGGAGTAAAACAAGGATGGCCATCATCACCACTATTACTGAATATTACAATAGAAATGTTAGCTTTAGCAATAACAGAAGAAAAAGAATTGAAGGAATTAAAATCAGCAATAAGAAAACAAAACTATCACTCTTTGCAGATGATATGATGGTATACTTAAAGAATCCTAGAGAATCAACTTAAAAACTACCTGAAATAATCAACAACTTAATAAAGTTGCAGGATTATAAAATAAATCCACATAAATCATCAGCATTTCTATATATTACCAACAAAGTCAAACAGTAAGAGATAAGAGAAATCCCGTCTACAATAACTCTAGACAATATAAAATATATGGGAGTCTACCTGCCAAAGCAAACCCAGAAACTATATGAACACAATTGCAAATACTTTTTTTTTTACTTTTTGGTGAGGCAATCGGGGTTAAGTGACTTGCCTAGGGTCACACAGCTAGTAAGTGTTAAGTGTCTAAAGCTGGATTTGAACTCAGGTCCTCCTGACTCCAAGGCCAGAGCTCTATTTGCTGCACCACCGAGCTGCCCCAGCAAAACACTTTTCACACAAATAAAGTCAGATCTAAATAACTAGAAAAATATCAATTGCTCATGGGTAGGCCAAGCTAATATAACAAAAATGAAAATTCTACCCAAATTAATTTACTTATTCAGTGCCATACCAATCAAAACTACCAAAAAATGATTTGATAGAGTCAGAAAAAATAAGAACAAAATTACACAGGAACTCTACATACAAATAATACAGCCTTTATTTCATCCCACAAAAAAAAGGCCAAAGTCTATTCGCCAGAGTCCCTACACAGTTTCCCCAGACTTGTCAGACCACTTTGTGGTTCAGACTCCCACCAGAAAGTTTTGTTTTGAAACTTACTGAACTAAAACAGCCCCTTCTGGACCTGCACTGTCCAAGAAACTCACTGGCTTTGTTTTCCAAGCAGGATCTTGCTCAGGAACTGTGTGGACTATCTTTCTCCTTCTGCAAAGTGTAGGATGCATCAGGAAATCTTTCCTCTCTAGAAGGTGCCAATGCCCAAACTCAACACAGGAACTCCTGAACTTGGAATTACCCATGAGGCAACTCTCAAAGCTGAAGCAGCCCAAGAAATCTCCTTTCTCTGCTATAAGGGTTAAATTCTAAGATTGTGACTCCTGGAAAATTCAAATTCTGCCCCCACTCCCCCAAATGCAAGAGGTTGGGCTTAAGGAATAGTCCTTTTCCTCCTCTCTTTTGAGGACACTTTTGAGCTCCTCCTTTCTGCCATCTATTTTCACTGCAAGTCACCACTGCTGCTTCTCACTGAGTTAGACAGAGGGACTGAGAGGAGAGGAGTGATATCCTCTCTAGCTACAACTTGCTTTAGTAAAAGTACTATTTCTCTTCCGGGGGATATTAGGTCACCCTCAGTTATTCCTACCTCAGCTTAGATTTTGTGGCTTACACAAGTTTCTATCTTGAGATTCATAATCAGGCCCAACCTAAATTTGCCACATCAGACTTAACAGCAAGGCACTGTAGAGTAGTGTAAGGAACCCTAGGGCTGAGTTGGCAGACACTGATTCTAGCCCCAAATCTTCCACTCGCTAGCTGTGTCTAAAGTCTGTTCCTGGTCCAACAATTAACAAACACTTATTAAATCCCAGGCACCATGCACTAGGGATAAAGATGCAGAAGTGAGACAGTCTCTGTCCTCAAGGAGTTTATACCTTAACAGAATGAGTTTTCAAAGAAGTAGATACAGAATATATACAAAATAAAATGTTTGATGTGGGCATGAGAAGTAATAACTGGAGGAATCCAGAAAGGCTTCTTGAAAAAGGTTACAACTGAACACAGCCCTGCAGAGAGCTAGGAGTTACAAAAGGTAGAAGTAGGGAGGGAGATTCTGTCTCAGTTTCCTACAAATCTTCAAGAATGCTAACAAGAAGCTACCACTTAGAGCATTCCCTAACCCCAATATGTTATTCATCTACCTTATATGTTAGAAAACTAAGGGGAAGATAATAATAAAAGCTAACATTTACATTTGCAAAGCACTTTATGTATTTTATCCCATTTGAGTCTAACAACAATCCTGAGGTAGGTGCTGTTATTATCCCCATTTTACAAATAAGGAAACTGAGCCACAGAAAGGTTAAGTCACTTGCCCAGAATCACACAACTGATAAAAGTCTGAGGCTAACTCCAAATCCAGCACTGTGCCAAGCTGCCTGGGGTGGGAGCAGAACTGAAGAAGAACAAAACCCCACCAGACTTTTAGATAAAAAGCAGGGACAATGCAACAAAGGTTTAAGAAATGGTAAAATGATACAGTGAATCTTTAATGTTGATATGTAAGACATGTGCAGCAAAATAATGTGTCACAAATGTTTAGAAAAACCAACTTGTCCTGCTTCTTTGGCAGAGAAGAAAATGGAAGCAATATAGTACTAAATTAGGTTATGAACACAATTTAAATTATTTTAAGAGTTTGTTGGGGTTTTTTTTTATCAAAAACTCTCTCTGGCAGTTTGACAGGTGCGATCCTTCTCCATGAAGACAAGAATGCTTTTTTAGCATTTAGTATAATTCTTTTCCTACCCTTCTTAAATACCATATGTTCTCTCATCCTCAGTTTCCAAAAGGTAGCATTTTTTTAGGGTGTCACTGGATAATAGCTGTTCCACCAGCTTTTTCATGCATTGTGCCCATGAAATGTCGCTGACCATCCAAATATAACATGGAATCTGAAACGAAAGATTGCTACTTGAGAAACTTACCACATCTCAGAAAATCAGGACATGAGTAGATAATGGAAAACAAGTGAACCAATGACAGTGATATGCCACCAAAATTTTCTAAGAGGCTTCTCTGACAATCATTTGCTAGATGGAAGAATCACCTGGATTATACCTATCTCCAATTTGTCACCCAACTCATAAGTATGAAATGAAGGGGAAATAATAATAATAGCTAATAATATAAATATGTTCTCTTCCCCTGATCAAATATAAGCTCCTTGATCATTTGCTATATGGAAGGTTAGGAGACTTTAAAGAGTGGTATAAGAAGATTCCCACTCTTTTGCTCACAGGCTAGAGGTGTTGACTGTGGAACAGGCTCTGGTTGCTACCACCAATCAACTAATAGTAGGAATGAGTGTCTCCTATGGGTCCTCATAGACTGCAGAAGCTATTCACAAGCAACAGGCAATATACTTCCCCTCTTTCTTTGCAGAACTAGGAGACTATATACCAAAAAATGAAAAACGACATATACCACCAGACCTGCGTTCATGTGTTTCATGTGTTAATTTTAGAAACTACTTTTATTTTACTTCTGTGTTAGAAAAGATGACTTACACTGGAAAGTAGGGAGGGAAAGGAAAATGAAGACAATATGAAAACAAAGGTGAAAAACAATAGCAGGAAAGGGCATATGCTAATGCAACTGCTCACATGTCTTTTTTGACAGGGGCTCTCAAGCCCAAACTGGGAGCTGAGAAGTAGGGATCCTAAGAATTTACTATACAAAATACTGTGTCCAGGAATCAGAACAGAGAGAGCTATGTGAGTGAGAGTTTGTGTGTGTGTGTGTGTGTGTGTGTGTGTGTGTGTGTATTTAAATATAACAAGTAAAAAGGACACAAAATTCCAACAATGTTTTCCCCTTCCTTAAAAATATCCATCATTGTTGCTTACCTCCATAAGTTTTGGGAATCACTGCTGGCACTTCTTTTTCAACCAAAAATGTGAAATGGAAGACATTGGTAGTCTTGTGCTCTTTAGTGCCAGGGACACTTACTTCACTGTGTACTCTAACTTGAATGTGATTCTTTTCAGTAAAACAAACCTGAGAATATTTTTAAAAAGAAAGAGGAATTTAGTCAACCACATTACTAAGAATTAGAAAAAAAGACAATTATAAGAGAAAAAATAACTCTAAGATATAGAAACATATCTTCTCTTTCTTTACTGCCAAAATAAACAAAGAAAACATTATTTAATTTCTCATTTCACACTTACCTGGGAAGCAAAGAATAGCAGTGATCCAATTTCAACAGGCCTCTGAAACATGATATCATCTACAGCAACCAGAAAAGGTCTGGAACCACTATTGATGGAAGAGAGAATTGTGTTTCAAGGGTCTACACAGAGTAAAGAGTATTTCTATTTCTCTTTTGTACTGGGACCACCACAGTCTTGATTGTGATGACCTTTCCAGGACTATTATTTCAGGAAATCCCCAGTAAATGCTTCACTTCATTCCTTAATGCCAAGTCATCTTGATAGTCTCACCAAATAACTTGCATTCTAAAGTGTACCCCTTCCAACTCAGCCTCCCCTACTCTCCAATTCTGAAATCATGATCAAAATCAACTCTTCCATTATTCTACTCCCATAAGGCCCCACTCACCATTCCCATAGCTTTTAGGAGCAAAGTACCTCGCCTCAAGCCACAACTTTCCTACGTATGTTGGTTTCCCTATTAGAATGTAAGCTCTTCCAAGGCAAGGACTGTCTTTGCTTTTGTATTTGTATTTCCAGACCTTAGCACAGTGCCTAGTACATAGAAAGCATTTAATAAATGCTTTTTTGTTCATTCTTTCTTTCTTATACCAACTAGACAAAATAGGAAACAAAAATCAATTTTAAAAAAAGAAAGAAATTATTATCATGTTGGAAAGACAAGAGGAGCCACTCTGACACCAGACCCAAGTCAAAAAGCACCCTTCTCTCAGCAGGTGTAAAATTTGAGGATTAAGAGAGATACTTTTCTTAAATGAAAATTCAATTCAAGCATGTAAACTAGTAACCTCTCATTATTTTTAGGAAAAGCACATCTAGACCTCATCAAAATATTTAGAATTACTATCAATGTATACATCACAACTTACGCAAAGTGACAAGCAGTAGCCCAACCAAGTTCAAATGCTTTTCTCATAAGGAAACCTCCAAAGATTCTATTGAAAATGTTCCGTTCCTATGTTTAAAATACACAAAATTATATGTAACACATAAAGAAAGAACTATACTAAGGAAACAGAAGAAATCAAGCCTTAAGAAGGATTCTCATGTGAATAACTCACCAGCAGGCATTCTATTTCTTTACTGTTCTTCTTCCTCTCTAACATACAAGCACAGACCAAAACAATTACAATACCTCAGGCTGGCATATGTGCAGGCTCTTCAATTTTGTATCTTCCATCCACACTGAATCTGGAGGTAAAACTCGACTTTGAAAACTTATAGTCCTGTGCAAATTAAGATTTGTTCAATTATTTTATTATAAGAATTTTATTAAGACACAAACATCATTAAGCTACTTATGGCACAATCAAGGAATAAGAAAATTGCCTTATTTTTCCAAATACAGGTTGCATAGGTTTATTTATTTATTTTTTACAAATTCTGCCTCGTGCAAAACCTATCTGTGGTATATAAAACATAAAGCTAAGTGTTATTTTTTGACCTATGCCCTGGCAGGTTTTTTTTTTCCTTTCAGAGAACTCACTTTAAGGAAGCATCCTTAGATCAATACAATAAATCATTTAGTTCTAAGGTTGACAAATGTGAAAACAGAACAAAAAAAAGAGGCTACCAATATCTTCCACTTCACATTTTTGGTTGAAAAAGAAGCGCCATCAGTGATTCCCAAAACTTACGGAGGTAAGCAACAATGGTGAATGTTTTTAAGGAAGGGGAAAACATTGTCAGAATTTTGTGTCCTTGTTACATTTAAACACACACACTCATTCACTCACTCATATAGTTATATATCCCAAAAGAGATTTAAAAAAAAGGACCTATAAAAAAGTATTTTCAGCAGCCCTTTTCTGGAGTAAAGGGTTGGAAATTAAGAGGATGTTCATCAGTTGGGGAATGGCTGAACAAGTTGTACCATGTGATTATGATGGAATAATATTGTACCATAAGAAACGATGAGCAGGATGCTCTGAGAAAATCCTGAAAAGACTTGCATGGGCTGATGCAAAGTGAAATGTACTGTGTGCAAAGTAACAGCAATATTATGTGATGATCAGATATGAATGACTTAGCTATTCTCAGCAATAAAATGATCCAAGACAACTCCAAAGGACTTATGATGAAAAATGCTACCCATCCCCAGAGAAAGAACTGATGGTGTCTGAATACAGACTGAAGCATACTTTTTTTTACTTCACTTTTCTTGAGGAGTTTTGTTTTGTTTTTAGTCTATGTTTTCTTTCACAACATGACTATTCTGAATGTGTTTTGCATGACAACACATGTATAACCTATATTGAAATGCTTGCCTTATCAAGGCCTAGGGCGGGGAGGAAGGCAGAGAATTTGGAACTCAAGGTTTTAAAAACAAATGTTAGAAGCTATTTTTACATGTAAGGGGAAAGCAAAATACTAAATAAAAAAATAAATAAAAATAAAATGAAATATGTATGCCAATTTGAAATACATTCAACTTAGCTCATCAAAAAGTTCATATTCAACAGATACTCTCCCTCTCTTCAAGTTGTCTGCCCCAACTTGCCTTGGGTCCAGCGTACTAAGGAACATGTTATGAACTGCAAGCCTTTCTTCTGCAGTGGGAGCCATCTTCAATAAGGATGCAGTGGTGGAGGCAATCCTCTTCCCCTTATTCACTAGAAAAGGGAAATTCAAAAAGCTCATAATGCACCACAATTAGAGTAACAAGCAGTATCTAAGAAATCTATACTATACTCTTTCAATCACTTGCAACTAATATAATCTTGTCTCTCTAAATGTCTACATCCTTACAGCATTATGTAGTGTCGAGAGTAATAACTGGATCCAAATGAAATACAGGTTCAGCAGCACTGATATTTTTGTTATATTCTAGACTGGTAGTTTAAGGAAGCATAGAGGATAGACTTTATTTTAAAAGTTGAATTATCCTTTTTTGTTTTTTTTAAGGAGGCAATCAGGGTTAAGTGACTTGCCCAGGATCACACAGCTAGTAAATGTCTGAGGCCAGATTTGAACTCAGGTTCTCCTGACTCTAGGACCAGTGCTCTATCCACTTTGCCACCTAGCTGCCCTTGATTTATTAATTCTTTATAGTAAAATAAACTGAATTATTTTCTCCCTGCCAAAGAATACTTTCACATGAAGTACAGGAATGCTTCATTCAGTCAAAAGCATTATGTGGGCAATTTCATGCAAAAGGGGCCCAGTTCAAATACCACCTCTTCTAAGTAGCCTTCTCAGCTTCTCCCAGCCAGAAATGAACTCTCTTACCTCCAACAGCCCAAAGCTCTTAGTACCTCTCATAGGTTGCCATATTCTGTTTTGTGTTGTTTGTATCATTGTTGTTCTTTCCCTATCTCCCAACCTCTACCCCACTCCATGATCCCCACCCCATCCCTCTCCCACCCACTAGCCTTGGTCTCCTAGAAGGCAGGGGTTGTGTGTTGTACTCATATTTTGCTGCCTTTCATGCCTTACATCTCAAAAGTCATTCAATAAGTTTGATGAATTTATTAGAACACATTAAGTAGTCCTTGGGGGGAAAGATTTTGGTTTAGTTTACGAATCAGTAAAAATGTATTAGCATTTGAATTTGGGATTCAGCAAATTAATACTGTTCATTCTGGTTTGGTTTACAGTTTACAATCCAATCCAAGTCCCTGGTCAAAATGGGTGAGGCTTCTGGAGGCTTCTAAAAAGCAAACCTGAAAAATTAGCAATATCCCATATGAAGGGAACATTTGATTAGCACATATTTCCTGTAATAATCTTAAAACCTCCCCAGGATTCAATTTAGTATGTTTTCTTAGGCTATTATATACAAATTGGCATACATTCTCCTTGCTTGAAGAGTTCCTCTTCCTCTGGACTTTCAAGGACTAGCGGATTTATAAAAGCTGGCCTGAGGAGGAGAGAAAAAAAATACACTCATATTTATACATATACATACAGATATACATATATAATAAATATATGTGCGTATATGTCTGCATATCAAAATATGGTATTATTTAGTGAAAGCTGAGATCATATAATTGTCCTTTCAGTTTTCCAAGTCTTCTATCTTTTTCTCTGTGTGGCTGACAGAATGGAACAAACTTTTGAAGGTCTTATGATACAGGTGTTAGTTGTATCTTGAGGTGTGCTTATTCATATTAAAAAAAAGATTCTTTGGGGGCAGCGAGGTGGTGCAGTTGATAGAGCACCAGCCCTGGAGTCAGGAGGATCTGAGTTCAAATCCAGCCTCAGACACATAACACTCACTAGCTGTGTGACTGTGGGCAAGTCACTTACCCCCAACTGCCTCACCAAAAAAAAAAAAGATTCTTCATTTTGTCAAAGGCACAAGCACTTAGACAATAAAAAGCTAAAAGGTGTAAAAATGAAACTAAGGTAAGTTCTCTCCCTGAAGCAATCAAGGGCATTTTGAGTATTTACATACACATTTATTTTTAAGCATTTATACACATTTATTATAGATTTAGTTAATTATATAAGCAATATTATATATTTTGACAATCTTACCAAAAAATCCGAATATCAACACCAAATAACAAGCAATTTGATGACTGTGATTTCAACAGTATGAAGAGCTGCTCTGCCACAGAATTCACTGATTCAGATTTTCAACTTGCTCTTTCTTGTAGTTTTAAAGAACTGCCAAAGTCATATGACTTCCTTACGACCCCAAAAATAGTCAGAGGCAGAATCTGAATCTAGATCTCCCTTCTGCTAAAATGGAAATGGGGACTGAGGAAAAGGCAAGTCTGGTCTGGAAGGGGTCATTTGGAAGTAATCAAATATGGACAGGGACAGGGACTAAACTTGGGATCTCACTAGTACAATGCACTCCCAGGTGAAAAAACCCCTTCTACCACTTTTCTGCTATTTATACACTGAGAAAGTTGCCTAAAGTACTAAGAGATTAGAAGTGACTTGTCCATTTACTACACAGGTCAGGGTCAGGGTTTGGCCCCATGTCTCCATGTCTCTGAAACACTTGCTGTCCACGAGGCCCACACTTCTCAAAGTGTGGTCCTCACTGAGGATCACTGAGACCTTTTCAGAGGGTCCTCATGGTCAAAACCATTTTCATAATAGTACTAAATTATCATTTTCTTATTAAAATACCCTTGCCTTTTCCAATTACATAGGTGTGTAGCCAAATTTTCTTCATATACTTCAACAAAAAACAACATATCACAATAGATTGGATAGAGAAGCATATAGGAGAATCAAGCTGTCTTCTAGTAAGCCAAGCATTAAAGTAATTGCAAAAATATGTAAAGCAATGCCACTCTTCTCACTAATTTTTGTTTTGGAAAATAAAAGTTATTTTTCATAAAACTGTCATTTATATTAATATTTAATAAGCTTATTTGTTATGAATTAATATTTAATTACTTCTCATCTTTAATTTCTAATATGGCAAATGCCAATGTGGATATATGTGTGTATATATGTATATACACATATACATATATATACATAATATACATATATACACATACACATAAACAATAAGCTCTTTAGGGTCCTCAGAGGCAGCTAAGTGGCGCATTGGATAGACCACTGGGCCTAGAGTCAGGAAGACCCGAGTTCAAATCTGGCCTCAGACACTTACTAGCTGTGTGATCCTGAGCAAGTCACTTCACTGTGTCTGTCTCAGTTTCTTCATCTATAAAATGGGCTAGAAAAGGAAATGGCAAACCACTTCAGTATCTTTGCCAAGAAAACCCCAAATGGGATCATGAAGACTCAGACATGACTGAAAAACAACTTTGGGGTCTTTAACCATTTTCGAGTCTTGTAAAGGAGACCTGAGACCAAAAAGTCTGAGAATTGCTACACTAGACCACACTGCCTTTCAACCAAATATGACATGCTTTAAAAGTCTGGTATAGGTAGCACACATCTTTGAAAATATATGGATTAATTATCCTAGACTATGTATGTTAGTTGGATAAAGTAAGGGTTCTGCTTTAACTTAGTCACATGGTATTTGGTATCTATTTGTCTATTCAACAGTAATTTTTTTAAAGAATTTAACTGATTTTGTTCAAAGCTAGTACACAACTAAAGGATGTCAAGATAGAACTCAAATTTGATTTGTGGTTCACTCTACTGCTGTGAACAAAATACTGGTAACAAATATTCTCAAATGTGAATTTGAGAACAGCCAAAATATGTCTAAAGTGAATTTAAGGAGGAAGGAGCAGGAAGAGTGTATAAGTAAGGAGATTATAGAATCTAACTTTTTCTTAACCAACTAAATTAACTTAGTCAATTCCACTAGAAATAATTAAGTCAATTAACTTGGAAATACAATTTAGAATTTGGAATAAAAATAGAAAACACTGGGGACATATTGCACAGTTCCAGAGTTCTAAATCAATAATTACCCTTTGTTTTCAGGATCACGAGCCACCATTACAAATGTTGCATTCAACACAGGATGGTAAACTGTATCATATAACTAAAATAAAAAAGGACAGAGTTCAGGTAGAACAGATATTGACTATAAATAACACCACAATTCTAAACAAGTACTATGGCATTAAGAAATAATCATGTGAAAATAACTCTGAACATCTACGTCACCCTTATTTACTCATCTGACTCTGACGTGCTGGCAGACAACAGGAGATAATGGATAGAGAGCCCTAGAGTCAGAAAGACCTGAATTCCAGTACTGCCTCTGGCACATACTGGCTAAGAGACCCTAGCAAGTCCTTTAACCTTTCAGTGCACCAGGCAACTCTCTGAAATTATAAATTACATACCAGGTATTAAAATTCATCAGTGGGCAGAGTTTCCTCACGGGAAATTCTCTATACCAGCAAAATCACAGGTTCCATCCAAAAAAAAAAAAACAATAACACAAAAATAAACTCTCACATACAATGCTCCAAATTTTTTCGCAAAGGTTAAATTAATCTTACCAATAAACTCCCACAGGCCCATGGCCAGATAAACCTTATGAAGTTGAGTCTTTTACTGTCTTTATTGAGACTTATCTAAAAAGTTGGTGACAATGAAAAATGGAAAAGATAAAAAGTAAATACTGACATAGACTATCACCAGCTAGGTAGTACAATGGATAAAATGCTGGACTTGGAGTCAAGAAAATCCAAATTCAAAATCTGCCTCAGATATTTATTAGCTACATGACCCTAGACAACTCACTTAGCCTTTCTAGGCCTAAATTTCTTCATGTATAAAATAAGAGATTTGGACCCAATGGCTTCAGAAATCCCTTCCAACTCTAAATCTATGATCTTATGCTCCTTTACCAGCTCCTAAGAAAGTTTAATTTATGTAAATCAATTGTATTTAAAAAGATAAACATATTCACAGTGCTTTGTAAACCAAAAGGCACTACATAAAAACTGCTAAATTGCCAAAATGAAGAAACTAAAAAAGCCTAAGAATCCACATCAGTCACCAAATGCTTGCACACTTTACCATGTAGAGAGATACAGCAGACCACAGCAACACCAATTTTAAAAAGAACATAATTATTTTAAATCTTAAAAGGAAGATAGTGGGCAATAATGTGCATGTGATACAGCCTAAAAAACAAGTCTGCCTGAGCCGGGCTTCAAACATCTACACTCTTACTCCAAGTTCAATACTCTTTCCACTCTATCATACTGGTATTCACATTTAGGGTCAAATGAAGTTGGAGAGGTAAGACTGGTGGCTATGTCAGGATTAAATGAGGTAACATATTTAAAGCCTTTTATCAACCTTAACATACCATATATACGTCAACTGTAATTATTACTGTACACGTGGCTATTTCTATTTATTCTTAGTACATTTCGGTTTTGTGTAATTCTTCAAGCAAAACTAGAAAAATGTTTTAACAAGAAGCTGCTGTCTGTGATTTCAAAAGGGTGAAAAGGCACTAAACAACCTCAGAGGTCATACAGTCCACCCATCCCCCTCCTTTTACCAGATTCACATAAACCAGGCATTCAGAAACAAAGCAGCTACTCACTCACCTGACACATTTGCATCTTGACTTCCATCGATGTCTTTCCGACCCAACTCACATGTCCAATGAACTTAATATCATTTTCTGGACTTATGACCTTCTTACATAAGTCTGAAAAAATACACAGAGAAACTTGACTGAATAGGTCCCAGACCCCTTTTCCCTACTCTGAAGTTGGATTGCTAGATGGAATGTTTAGGGAATAAGGTGAGGAAGGAAGTAAAGCCGTTAAATTTAGATCTAATAGTGCTTAACAAATACTTGTTACAAAGTGAATTGAATAGAGGCTACATAGCTGTCCTCCTATCTGGCTTATCCTTGGAGGAGAAAGAAGCCTGGGCAAGGTCTCCAAAAAAAGTACGTTACAAACTCAGTATAGGAACTGGGAAGGATAAGTCTTTTTCCTAGCAACAAGGCTTCCCTACTGCTTTCCCCTTACACTCTCTAGAGCAGGAATTCTTAACCTTTTTTTCATGGGACCCCTTGATGAAATTCCTTTAAGGACCCCTTCTCAAACTGATGTCTTTAGATGCACAAAATAAAATACATGGGATTATGAAACCAAAGATTAGTAAAAAGAAAGATATCACTTTTTTCCCTATCTAATTCATGGATTTCCCTGAAATCTACCCCAGTTTAAGAATCCCTACTCTATTGGGCAGAAAAATGCAGAGGCACATGTGTTTAAAAGAACCCACTTCTACTTCTCCTAGTTCATACTTGGTTTCAATTTAAGTTAATTGCCCTCATTTATGTGAGAGGCCTATGTCTTCAAGAGCTCTAAATATTTTATAGGGAATATTATACACCAGTGAGAGGCAGCATTTGACTCAGTATAATAATATATTATTATGTTATGACATGGATAAGAGCCATCCAAGATGAGAAGGCTTGGAAGGGTTTTACAATCTGGCCCAGTTAAGTTCCTATGAAATCACTGATCCATCATAGTATGAAAAGAATCTATGACAACTCATAGAATGCCTTAAGGTTTACAGAATGCTTTCATCCTAACAGCCCTAGGAGGGGGATAGTGCAAGAATTATTACAGATGAGGAATTAAGAGAAATGATGTGACTTGCCCAAAGTCATGCAGCTAATAAGTGTCAGAGCCATGATTTGAATCTGGGCTGCCTGATTCCAAGTCCAGAGTTCTTTCCACTACACCAAGCTGTCTAAGGAAAATCTTTTTTTAAAAAAACAAAGAATAATATGGATAATAGCTAGCATTTATATCATGCCTTAAAGTTTGCGAAGTGCTTTACAAATATTATCTCATTTTACCCTCCCAACAACCCTGAAAGATAGATACTCTTATTATCCCCATTTTACTGATAAAGAAACTGAGGCACAGGTTAAGTGACTTGCCCAGGGTCACATTATCTAGTAAGTGTCTAGAAGGATTTAAATGCAGGTCTTCCTGAATCCAGGACCAGCACTTAATCCACCGTGCCACCGTGCCACCTGCTATGTACAAATGGAGTGAATTACCTCGTTAGATAGTAAGCCTGCCTTCACTGAGTATGTGCAAGCACAAACTGGGTGGTTTGGTGTTTGGTATTTAGTGTTATCTTCATTTACCAAGCATCATGGACACTATAGCAGGGATTCCTGTATGGAGCAAGAGATTGAACTAGACAACCTCTAAAGTCTTCCAAACCGAAGACTGCTTTTTTATGCTCAGGTTTCTCATAAAAAGTTTCTTTTTAAAAAGCATACATCTCTTAGGAGAGTTTCTATATAACTCAGGTAACTAACTGATGAAGAAGACAACTAGAGAAGCTTTGCTTTGCTATTGCTCTCTTCACCTGATCTCATCTTGGTACCAGATCTAGGCCAAGGGCTCTGGAAAGACAGACTGAGGCACTAACTTCTAGAAAACTGACACAATGAAATTTTAAGTCAATTCCAAATAGCCAGACATGAAGAGCTAATCGTATCTTGAAAATGATCTATTAATAAGTTAGGAAGAAACTGAAATATAATAGAATTCCATATGAAAGGAAATTATTTTTGCTGAAATCAAGCAACATCTATTGAATATTTCAATAATACTGAAATTGAATTCAATTGAAGCACAGACTGATGACATCACTTACCAATTTTGTCAACCAAGGCTGTCACGATAGAGAAAGGTGACATCTTGCCAGAATCTATTTTGGTGTGAGTATAGCAAATAAGAACTAAGGAGAAATGAGAGAGTTTGTCAGTGATAGGAAGAGCACAAGTATTTCTCAATATTCAGCTCTCTTACTCACAACATATAAACACTAGATAACATCTTGTGAAGTTCTGGGCCCTCATCTCCCACTACTTTATGGAAGGTGCTCATCTCATCTTAGAATCATAGGCTGTTTTGACTGAAAGAGAAGGTTGGTTCAACTATCTTGTTTCACCGGTAAGGAAAGAAAGGCTGGGAGAGTGGAAGGGCCTTGTCCACAGTCACATATATAGGTAGCGGCAAAATCCTTGAACCATGGATTCATGGTTTCCAGTCCAATCTTCTTTCCAACCTATTATGTTGCTGTTATTTTATAAAGTTTTGAAAATTAAAGGAGCTGATATTTTCAAAGTGAGACATCTCTTTTGCTCCTTGTTCTCAGGTACTGGCCCATGAAGTAACTCCCTGATCCAGATCTGTCTCTTGTTCTCTAAGACACAAATCCTTACGCCTATCTTCCCCAGCTTAAGCCCTCTCACCCTGTCTGCAATAATACTGTATCCCACTCACCTGGGCAACCCCCTACCCATAGCCTGAATCTTCTGATTCTCATCTTCCTTTTAAGCAGGAACTGATCTTCCACTTTCTAAAAATCAAACAAAAAACCCTGACTTTTAACCAACTACTTTCTTTCCTGCCATTCACAACTGAGGCCAGTAAATACACTTATCTATGCATGTTATCTATGATTATTATCTCCAAATCTTTCATTGGTCCCCTCTGACCTGGTTTCCAATTTTGTCTGTTGAATATAGGATGCCAACAGTACCACTGTATGTCCTTTGAGGGCAGAGCCAAACATCATGCACTTAAATAAATACCAGATACAAACATTTGGGAAGGAACATACGTGGGATATGACCAAGAACCTCCAAGGCCCATTAAACCTGACAGTGACAACTCACTTCTGGTTATTTGTCTAAGAATGAACAAGACTCTTGGAAGGAATCTAGAAAACTGCTCTAGCATTATGATATTCTAGAAAAGAAAATCAGGACCTCTGGAACTGAGGTAATATTTCCAACAATGCCGACAAAAGAACATAAAGACTTTAGAAGAGAAAGGAAGACGTAGCAAGGATACACAGTGAACTCAACTATCAACTCAGATTTTTTAAAGACATACAAAAATTCACATGAGGGCACAACTGAGGATGAATACAAAAACATTCTCTTAGAATGCCAAGAACAACAACAACAACAAAAAGAATGTCAGGAACATCAAAGTACAAAATGGGCTGAAGCTTTTGAGAAAAGACCAAGGTAAAAGAAAAATACAGAGGACACTACCAGTCAGTAAGTCAGGTTCACAACCTGAGCTTCATCTTTGACTCTCTTCTCTCTCCCTCATCTCCTACATCCAATTAGCTGCCAAGATTTACCACTTCTACTTCTATAACATCTCTTTCCTCTGTCCTCTCCTCTCTACTCACAGCCACCAACCGTGCTCAGACCCTTATCACCTCTCACCTAGATTATCCCAATAGTCTCTTACTAGATCTTCCTGTTTCCAATCCTATCTCCAATCTACCTCCCACATAGTTGCCAAAGTAATCTTCCCAAAATATAAGTCTAACCATTTTATTCCTCTAGTCAAATATCTTCAGTGATTCCCTATTACCTGTAGGATAAAACACAAGCTACTCAGGCTGACATTGAAAGCCCCCTACCATGTGGCTCTGAGTGAACTTTCCAGATAGTTCACATCAATCTTCTGCACATGTTCTATGTTCCAGACATAGCCTAGTTGCTGTTCTATCTCCCATTTATGTGCCTTTGCACAGGCTGTTTCCCATATGCGGAATATAGTTTGTCAAATTGTATCAGAGGAAAAGAACTAGCCTCTTATAATTCTCAGCTTCCTGTAAGGCTCAGATCAGTGACTATCAGAGTGATTCCAATTCCGACTATTAGCATTTTCTCCTTTCTCACCTAATTTTATATATGTATATATTACATACATATGTGTGTGTGTATACACACATACGCATATATGTATGTGCATGTATACATGTATATATGTGTGTATACATATGTATATGTATGTGCATAGACACATAGAAACAGACATGTGTATTGATGTTTTGATATATATATAGTCTATGTAGAGACATATCTGTGTATCTATAACTACACATAATTATAGATATATGTGTACATGTTTTACGCCCTAGCAGAATATAAGTAAGCACCTTGCAGTTACACACTGTTTTTCATTTTTGTTACTGTGTCCTCAGTTTCTAACACAATGATCAATAAGTCAGTCAGTCAACTATGTGCCAGGGATTGTGCTAAATTCTAGGTCCTTGCTCTCCAGAGGTTCACAATTTAATGATAAACACTACATGCAAAGAACTATGTACAAACAAGATATATACAGGATAAATTGGGGAGTCTCAGAAGGAAAGCACTAAAATTAAAATTAATTAAGATTAAGGTTAATAAATGTTTGCATAATTAAGTCAAATTAAAGAAAAGCTCAGATCACTATTGGGAATGAATCAGATAATAGCAGAAAACTAAGGGAAGACAGAACTACTCGATTTTGTTTTACTTTTGTTTTTTCTACCAAAAAGAACGACCTTCAGTTGAAAAACCACAGAACAAAAATTGCCAACAGGGAAATGATAAAGTGAGAAAATGGGAAGAGAATTACCTTCAATAAAGTTCTTAGTCCCAGACAAATTGCATCAAAGTTAAAGAACTTGCTAATAAGACAGGTGGATCACTGTCAGTAAAATCTAAAAAATTATGAAAAATGGGAGAGGCACCACAGGATTGGTGAGAGGCACTAATGAGAATAATTTGGTAGATGTCAAACTGGTTGAAGCATGAGACTCAGAAGTGACTAATGGATTAACATCATTCTAGATGAAGGGCTCTAGTGCAGCAACAAATGGCTTTGTTTGGCATTGTTCATACAATTTAGGACTTGAAGGGAGTAGAGTATCTTCCAATGGAAGTTTCAAGACCACTTGTGAGAGATATCGTTAGGTATGGGTTGGATCACGTAACTTCTAAGGTGCCTCTCAACTCTGATTCATGACTTTATGAAAAATGACCTCAAAATTTGCATCTTTTTCAACTTTTCTTCAGTGTTTCATGTGAATAATGTACATGCTTTGATTTTATAGTGCTGTCCAATGTTAGCTCTTCTAATACCTCTCTTTGTTCTTTTAGCATTTCATTCTTAGTTCATTCGGCAAACATTTATCAAGCACCTCCTCTACGAAAAATATTAAACAGAGCTGCTTAGTTCCCATCCAACCCTTCAGTCTGTATATAATCACAACTGCTGATGAACCACTTGCTAGACTCTGTTAATATTCTATTTTCACCTTAACAAACTGGTTGATTGATTCAACTGCCAATCTCCTCCTAAGTTTTTACCAACATCTGGTGGTACTAGAATGTACATGTGTTTAAATCAGCCTTGGCAACAAAAGGGTAGACATAAGTACAAAGTATTACTTTGTAAGGCTCAAATACTGTTTTTGCATGCTAAGACAAACATGCTAAGACTAACAAAGACAAGCAGATTTTAATTCAAGAAATGTTTGGTTTAAAAACAGAAGCGTCAATACAGGAAAAATCTACTAATTTGCAGAAAGCTGATAAAGCTTCATTAGCCCAGCATGTTCATCTTACAGACATTTTTCCGAGGCACAACAAACAGCATTTTTAAAATAAAATATATAAAACACAAATTACTGATTTCAAAGAATTCAATTAACTTAAATAAAACTGCCAAGATACTAAAATCTAGACCTTTGATAAAAGTCGGATATATCAGGACTGTAATGCCAATGAAGAAAGACTAAAAAGAAACTGGCTTGTCTGGTTTAAGGAAAGGAAGCCTGGGTTACATCAAAAATGGTTTTCAAATTCTCAAGGGTGTCCCTCCAAATCTTAATGCAGTTTTAAGCCTTAATAGCTTCAAATAATAATTTAATTTTATGATAATTATTACTACTACTAATAATAACAACAGCAACTTTTGGAACATCCCATATATTAGGACTAGACCCTAAGCTTCTTGAAACTAAGGATTGTATCTTATTTACTCTATTCCTCTCTCAGGACTTAGCACAATACTGTACACAGACTTAATAAATATTTGAGGCATTTAAGGGTCAACAGCGGAAGTCTAAATTAGGGAATAATATTTAAGAACAAACTTTTCAATACAGTGGGTGGTCAACTCATCAATGGTCTCCTTGCCTTGAGTCTCTCCTCACCCTGTATAGTCACATACATAGGGTGGATCATATGAAGGAAGGGAAAATGGATTACATAACTTCTGATGGTTCCTTTAACCACAGAGTTCCCTGATTCTAGCCAAACAGTGATAATTACAATTGTACACAAATGCTGGCATGCTTTAGTACCTCCTAAGCTGTCAAGATCCTCAAGAATTCTGCCAAATCTGTGAAATAAAGGAAAGTAGGATTTAACAAGTGGAAACCACAGTGCATTCATTTCCTTTTAAAATTTAAACCATAGATGAAAACCAACCCTGTTACCTTACACAATTGTATACGGTCAAATATTTCTCCCGTAACATAGGCTGAGTTCCTAAAGGCAAAATGACTTCAGTATAACTGTCTTTCATCCTCCTTGGAGGTAACTCCTTCTGGCTCTTAGGCAATAGAGCATGAAGTAACTTTCTCTCCTCCATAACTTTCACATGGTCACTGGGAAGAAAGAAGCAAGATGCCCATTACATAGAATCAGGACTATTGTCAACCCACCCTTGCAAACCAGGTTCCCCATTGTCCTTTGTACTAAGGTGCCCTGTTTCTTATGCCCCCTCCTTTCCCAGTCTTCCCTCCTCCACCAGTCCCCCACCACCCCACCCTATGAGGAAAAAAAATAGAGCCGCTCTAGGAAAAGATCCTAAGACAATTAGTTAAAAGCACTTTAAAGTTAATACTTTACCTTAAAGTATGCTAAAATATCTTTAAAGTACTTTAAAAAATAAAAGGAAATAAGAGAAAGAGTTTCATACAAATGGGATGACTAAATAGCTACTCTAGCCATGAATAATATCTGACACATATAGAGCACTTTAAGGTTTACAAAGTGCTTTACTCACAATTTCTCGCCTCTCACCCATAAAGAAAGAAATGAAAGGATTATTATTCCCATTTTACAGGTCAGAAAACAGGCTCAGAAAGGTTGAGTGACTTGCCCTGTGGTCATGTATCTAGTATGTATAGATCACCATCATAACAATAATAATAACAGCAGCTAGCATTTACATAGCACTTTATGGTCTGCAAAGTGCTTTACGTGTTAATTAATTTGATCCTCACAACAACCCTATAGGGCAGATGGTATTAGCTCCACTTTATAGATAGGGAAACTCAGAGCATTTTCTCATGTTAGCCTCAAAATGAGGAAGGGCAAGTACGATGATATTCATTTTACAGGTAAGAAAACAAATCAATGAGAGGGCAAGGTCACAAAAAGAGATCACCTGGAATGTGAATTAACAAGTGAAGACGGTTAATTATCAATGACTAAGTGTGTGCATGTAAGGAGTCAGTTTCCCCGGGAAGAACACAGCATTTACATAGCACTTTAAGATTTATACAGAATCATAACAACTGAACCTGGAAGGAACCTCAGAAATCTGGCTCAACCCCTTCATTTGACAAGTGAGCTGACTGCAGGTCTAAAGAATTTTTCCAGGGTCACACAGGTAGTAAGAGGTCAGGTCCTCCAGTGTTCTTTCCACTCTTCCACAGTTTACAGTCTTGCCACAACCTTGTCATATAAGTGGTAGCAGTACCTTTTTTAGTCCTGATCTGATGTCACACACATAGGGAACTCCTGGTATGGAAACTCTCTCCACTAATTCGTATCACTAACTCATAATCTTGTCTGGGGCACTGAGAGTCAAAGACACTTGATAGCTTGTCACATGCTTGTTTGTGTCAGAGACAGAACTTAAATATGGGCCTTCCTGACTCCAATGTCAGCCCTCCAGCCAGTAGGCCATGCTAACTCTTTGATAATGTTACAGGGATTATCATTCTCACTTTACATGACTGTCAATGGTCACCTTCTGGTTGGCCTCCCTGCCTCAAGTCTCTCCGCACTCCAGGCCATCCTCCATTCTGCTACCAAAAGCCTTCCCCAACCCTCTTAATTTCAAGACCTTCCCTCCATTAATTATCTATTTATCTTGAATATAGCTTGCTTTGTAAATATTTGTTTGCATCTCATCTCTCCCGTTAGATTATAAACTCCTTAAGGACAGGAACTGTTCTTTGCTGTTCTTTGCTTTTCTTTGTTAACCCCAGGGCTTTAGGTACATGTTGTCATTCAGTCATGTCCGACTCTTCATGACCCCATGGACCACAGCACATCTACGCTCGTCCATGAAGTTTTCTTGGCAAAGATACTGGAGTAGTTTACCATTTCCTTCTTCAGTAGACTAAGGCAAACAGAGTGAACAAGTGACTTGCCCACAGTCACATAGCTATTAAGTGTCTTCAGGCCAGTTTTGAACTCAGGTCTTCCTAACTCCAGGCCCAGGGCTCTATCCACTGAGCTGCCCAGATGCCTCAATAGAGATGCTTAATAAACATTTATTGATTAATTAGTTGATTGCTATTACTCCCCTCCTACTCAATAAATTCCAGTGATTTGCTTTCATATCTAAGATCAAATATAAAATATTGCATTGGGGATTTAAGACCTTTTACAACATAGTCCCTTCCTACATTTCCAGTCTTTTTACACTTTACTCCCCTCTATGATCCAGTGACATGGCCTTCTTGCTGTTCCTCAAACACAACACTCCATTTCCTGTCTTTTCACTGCCTGTCCCCTATGACTGGAATGCTCACCTTCTTCACCTCCACCTCTGTGTTTCTCTGGCTACCTTCAAGAATTGGCTCAAAGTCTTTGTTCTGCAGAAAGCCCTTCCCTTCCTAGCACCTGCCCTCAGAGATTACCTCTCCTTTAACACAATACATAACTTACACATACGTGGCTATTTGCATGTTATGTCCCCCCCATCAGAATATGAGCTCCCTGAGCTACGTTTTGCCTTTCTTTGTAATTCCAGTGCTCAGCACCAGGCCTGGCACATTGTAAATACTTAAATGAATGGCTGATGACTGACCACCACAGTAAGAATATGTCAGAGATGAGATTCCAATGTAGGCCTCTCCTGACTCTCAGCACAGCACACTTTCCACAGCACTGCATGCTGCCTCTGCTGAACCCACTATCTCTTCCTAGAACAAAAAAGCCATGAACACCCTCCTTCTCTTCTTCGTACAAGGTTCATTGATGCTACCAGGAACCCAACCAACCAAGGCCTCAGTAATCACGAACATACCTCCAGCGTTTGGATATTCCTACTATCTCCCGAAGTTTATGCCGAACTGAAAGAAATAAAGATCAGCTGGTGAAACTTACAAAAGTAAATTAGGAAAATATGAAAGGATTAAGCCATTAAGCTCAAGCTCCACGCAAAAAGAGTCATGCACTTAGCAGATGGTAAAGACAGAGATCCAAATTAATAAGAACCAAGATTAATTTTAAGGCTACCATTTAAAGTCAAACAATAGGTCTAGAATCTTCAAAACCCCCCAAGAACTGAAATACCCAAAAGAATGTGTGTGTTAATCATTAGGCTTTATATAAACAAATATAATACAGCAGGATAGGGAAGGGAAATAAGCATTTATGCAGCACCTACTATATGCTAAGCACTTTACAAATATTATTTCATTTGATCTTTACAACACTCTTGCAAGTCAGGTGCTATTATTAACCCCATTTTATAGATGAGAAAACTTAGGAGAAAGGTTAAGTGATTTGTTCAAGGTCATATAGCTGAGAAGAGTCTGAGGCCAGATCTGAATCTAGGTCTTCCTGACTCCAGTGTTCTATCTACTGCATTAATAATAATGATGATGATGATAATAGCTAACATTTATATTGGGCCTAGCAGGCACTGTCCTAAGCACTTTACAAACATTGTCTCATTTGATCCTCATAACAACCCTGGAAGGTACGTGTTTTTTAATCCCCATTTTATAGACAGGAAAACTGAAGCAAACAAACATGAAGTGACTTACCGGAGATCACACATCTAATAAGTGTCTAGGACCAGATTTTAACTCAGGTGTTCCTGACTCCAGGTCCAGTGCTCTATCTACTGCACAATCTAGCTACCTCTAATTATAATACAATTATAATAGTTCAATTTAGACTATTCATCTAATATACCTTTGTATGATGGGAACCCTTACAATAGGACACTATGGACAGAACTAACACCTATTGCAAAGGCAAAATTATAGCAAAGATAAAACTATCTATTTTCCAACTTTCAAGGTCACCTCAGGGCCCCTCTGTGGCATAAACGTCACCCTGGATTCTTGAAGCCTGTCATACTTGTTCTAGCAGGTCCTGCCAACCTAGAAAGACTTCAAATGCATTCCCAGCAGCAGTTTAATTCTCTTTTTTTTTTTAATTTAAGTTCCAGCCCAGCTAAGTTCAGAGAAGCCTCATTACCAGGGTTTCTAAAGGTTAATGGATTCTTCAGTCCCATCAGTTCATGAAGGCTATCCATGAAGCTACTGAATGGCTGTAATTTGTGTTGGTGAAGGTAGTACATATGCCAGGGAAATCATGGATCCTTGAAGGATTGGATTAAAAGTTCTGTTTTAGAGAATATTATTTGATCCACAAAAATATCCCAATCTGTATAATAACAAGCTGATTTGCAACAAGGCTGAACAAGCTTAAGCAAGAAAGCCAAAAAATTCAAGCAAGGCAAGGCAATTTTTTAAAATTATTTTATTTCAGTATCCCCCACCACCACCTCCATCACAAAAAGCAAGAGAATATTAATGCTAAAAACTGAAAGTGAAAAAAAAAACATTCACACAGATTATCACATACCATCAGTCATAGCAATAGGTGGGCCTGCTATAAGAATGGAGGAAAAGTATGTTAGATAATCAAATTACACAATTCCAAATAATGGGTTGATTTGTCATTTAACTTTCTAATGGTATTTCACACTCTATATGTCAGTACTGTGAACTAGAATGAAAGTAAAATCCTTGCTCCCTCAGTTTAATTTGGTTGAAGACATTTGTACCTGGATTAACATGAATTTTCACTTTTGGTACAAAACATAGGTGATTATTCTACCCAAAGACTTCATGGACATTTCAGGGGGTACCACCAATTAACGTCATAAGGATTTCAAATTATAATAATATCAAAAAATTACTCTAATTAATCCAAGTAACTAAGAGAAACACGTGAAAAGACAAAGACCCAGAAAAGTAAGCTACAATTAAATAACAACTATAATATGAGCATGAAATAATAATAATGATGACAATAACAAGCATTCATATTGTACTTTACAGCTTACCAAACATTTCTTCCCAAAAGTACAAGGTGATTATCTCAATGGATAGATTATTAAAGTGAGCCACATAGAAATTAAGGAAGTTGCCTCAGAACATAAATGACATAGTCAGAGCTTGAACCAAGGTCCAAGGCTCTTTCCACATTGCACCACTGCACATCTTAATCTATTATATCACAGGCCCACAAGCAAGGAAGCAAAGTGCCAACAAATGTTCACTACTAAGATGTTACTGAGTGAACAAAGTTGGTTTAAAAAATATTGAGATCTATGTGTGTAAGTTGTGTATACACACACATACACATATATTTATAGTTGTTCAGCCATCTCAGTCATGTCATACTCTTTGTGACTCCATCTGGGGTTTTCTTGGCAAAGATTTGCTATTTCCTTCTCCAGCTCATTTTATAGATGAGGAAACTGAGACAAACAGGGTTAAGTGACTAGCCCAGGGTCACACATCTAGTAAGTGTCTGAGGCCAGATTTGAACTCAGGAAGATGAGTCTTCTCAAATCCAGCACCACCTAGCTACCCACATACATGCATACATATAATATAACACATAAATACATATATATAAACACACAGAGATAATATACTTTAATTTCAATATATGAGGTGTCCCAAAAAGTCTCAGCACAGTTTTAAGTTTTGTTTTGTTCCTTTTAAATAGCTTAAATGGCTTTATAACAGCTTTCCTTTAATACCTTAAAATTGCACTAAGACTTTTGGGGCATCTTTTATGTATTTATTTACATCTTAGTTGAGACAGCTGAAAGACCAGCCTGTTAGCCACAAGTCTGTATCTTTTTTCCAAGGCTTCCCCTTCAGTTCCCACACATCTAACAAGAGAACACGGAAGGTGGACGTCACTCAAGTAAAGTGCTCCAAAGAGCCTGAATGATAGCATTCCTCACAACCCAAATGAAGCTTTCCCTCAGGGCAACTACAGCTCTCTGCAGGTCAAGCCACTAGTGGTTTATGCTTGGCACACAATAGGCAGTTAATAAATTCTTACTGACCAAAAATGTCTTTAACACACTCACACAAATGTTTGATAAGCCAAGTGATGTACAACAGAATTCTAACTCAGATAATTGAGGCATATCAGAGGTAGAAGTGACATTTTAGGCACATCATCACCAAAGGTCCATCCAGCACCACTCACCTCCTTCCATATTGAGGGTTCCCTTGGTTCTATTATTAAATGTCTCTTGGCCAGGTGACCTGCCAAGAATTGGCCATCCCTTGTTTAATGCACGAAATCTGCAGGTGAAAATAAACTGAATTCAGAATTAAGCTTAAAATGCAGGGAAGCCCTTTCTCCACTACTAAACAAGAATCTTTTCTTTCTATCCCAGTATTCTTCTGGCATCACACTAATTAGATACCATCTTGTATTGTTCTATTGTTGTCTCACCTCCCCGGCTAGACCATAAGTTCCCAAAGTCTGAACTCTCAATATTTTGTATGTCATAAAGCCTTTTGACAATTTGGTGAAACCTGTGGACCCCTTCTCAGGATGATGTTTCTAAATGTGCAAAATAAAATCCATAGTATTACAAGTTGTTCAGTTGTTTTTCAGTCATGTCTGATTTTCTGTGACCCTATTTGGGGTTTTCTTGGCAAAGATACTAGAGTGGTTTGCCATTTTCTTCTCCAGCTCATTTATAGATGAGGAACTGAGGCAAACAGGGTTAAATGACTTGTCCAGGGTCACACAACTAGGAAGTGTCTGAGACCAGATTTGAACTCAGGAAGATGTATTTTCCTGGCTTCAGACCAGACATTTATTATCCACTTAGCCACCTAGCTGCCCCAAAGGATTACAAAAGAAACCAATTACATTGAAATACAATTATCAAAACATTTTTTTAAAGAGCTAGTTCACAAACCTCAGGTTAGGAACCCTTCTTCCTAAACAGAACAGAAGCTATATCTTCCACAATTAGCTCTACTAGGTTTGTTGAATGAATGATAATTGTGACCTATCATATAAATGTTTGTATATTTGGTCTTGCCCTCTCCAGTTTCTCAGTTCCATGAGTACTAAATCTATCTGGTAGAGTTTAGATCACATTAGATGAGATGGTCTTAGTAGATAAGCTAATTTTTCTTCATTATTGGACCACATCTTCCCAGTATTTAAGCCACTCCCTCAAAAGGCATATCTGATGCTGAGTAAAGTGAGCAGAACCAGGAGAACATTGTACACAGTAACAGCCACATTGGGTGAAGATCAACTTTAACAGACTTAGCTCTTATCAGCAATACAATGATCTAGTACAATTCCAAAAGACTCACAATGGAAAATGCTATCCACATCTACAGAAAAAACTATGGAGTCTAAATGCAAATCGAAGCATATTATTTTCTTTTGGTTGTTTTTTTCTCTTTCTCATGGTTTTTTCCTTTTGTTCTGATTCTTCTTTCACAATATAACTAATGTGGAAGTATGTTTAATATGACTGTACATGTATAGCCTATATCAGATTGCATGCTGTCTGGGGTGGGGATGGGATTTTGGAACTCAAAATCCTATAAAAGTGAACATTGAAAACTAAATTTTTAAAAAAGGAAAACAAAGAAAGGCACATCTGAAAGCATTAAGTCAAAGATCATGGATTGAGAAGTCTGGAAGGTAAGGAGGGATGCAGAATCCCAGTGACGTTGGTTAAGTGACTTACCTAGGGTCATATACCTGTAGCATAGCAGAACTGGGATTTGAAGCCAGATTTTCTGACTTCAAATCCACTGCAGGAGGGGGAGGGGTGTTTCCTACTACACCACCTCTTTCAAGTCAAAAGAATGAAGTGAAAGAATAATTTATTAAATGGTGTCATAGTTGCCCCCAAAAAATGCAACACAGCTTCAGAAAGATTCCTAGCATTCTCAATAAATAATTAACTTTTAGACTAAGTAAACTGTTACTTGCTATTATAAAGATCTGTGATCTTTACCAACAAGTGTACCATATCACCACCAATATATGTCATACAATCCCACTATGTCTTAGCAGATAGGCTGCAGGAATTAATTTAATCAAAGAAATTCACCACCTGGTTTTGTCCTCTGGTGAAAAACCTCTCTGAATTTGGCTGGCTTGGTCTATGGCTAAGAGAGGTAAAATGTCACAGCCTTTCCAGCTTGGTATAAGCTCCTTAATGCTCAGGTAGTATAGGACTACCTGGATGACCTTGAGAGAGAAAAAAAAATCACACACCATCCCTGGGCCTCACTTTTCTCATGTAAAATACTGGGGTTGTTCTCCTTCTGGCTCTAAATCCTATGAAAATCCAGGATCCTCTCTACAATAATGAGTCATCAGAGTAGCATGTTAGGGAAGATACTATCTACTAACAACAGTTAAGAAAAGATATTATATTACTTTCCACAATATGTTATTACCATAGTATGGGGGAAAAGAGATAGATTATATCAGAGACATGGGGTTCAAGTATTGGCTCTGACATTAACTAGTTATGTGACTTTGAGTAAATCACTTGGCCTCAATTTCCTCTTCTGTAAAACAAGGGGATTAGACAACTTCCAAAGACTTTTCCTATCCCTAAAAATCTATTGTCATGTCTTTAGTACAGACAAATCAGATACTATAGCAGACACTGGAATAGGCATCTTGGTACAACATAAAGAATGGTTAATTTAGAGTAAGGCTATAGGTTCTAATCCAAAACTGGATTATTTAACAGCCATCTAAACATTGACATATCATTTAAACTATCTGAGCTTGTTTTCTGATTTTGTAAAATGGGGATAAAAATAACACTTCATGGTTCTTGTGAGGAAAAATGCTTTTCAAGCCTAAAATACTATATACGTGTGTATATTTCTGTAATAAAACAACTTTTGCCTGAATTATTCAGAAAATTCAGGAAATACACACCACAGAATCCCTCTGGTTATAAATCTAGAGCTGGAAGGGATCTCAGAGGCCAGCTTAACTAACCTCCTTACTTTTACAGATGAGGGAACTAAGGCCCAGGAAGGTTGAGTGATTTGCCTAAAACAGGGATTAAGTGTCAGAGGCAGCATTTGAATCCAGGTTAATTTATTCCAGAACCAGAGATCTTTCCACTGCACTACACTGCCTCACCAGTTCAGCCTCCAAAAATTCTAAAGAAAATTGGTATGGAGTCAATGGGGTGGTAATTCAAACTATGTGATACCTTTAAAAAGATCTGCATAAACTAAATATCTTATTTAAATGCAGTCTTTCAGTGGTAAACAGAGTATTCAATCATCCTGTCACCTTAAGTTGACTTTTTATTGTAACCTACAGAATGTTAGTCAACAAGCATTTATTAAGTGCTTACTGTGCACCAGGCATTCCATCTAATGAAACTGAGGATACAAAGAAAGGGGGGGGAAACAGTCCTTGCTCTGGTCAAGAGGAACTTAATTCTAAGGGTAAGAAAACTAAAGTAACTATGTACATACAAGATATATACAAAGCAGATGTAAAGTAATCTGAAAGAAGGAGGAAGGCCATTAGCAGCTGGGGAGACATGGAAAGGTCCTTTGCAAAAGGTGGAATTTGAGTCGTCTTGAAAGAAGACAGAAGAACAAGTGAGAGGACATAGCTTTCCAGGCATACAGGATAACCTAGGCATGGAGATAGACGGGAGAGGGAGTGTCTAGGCCAGTGTAACTAGATCATCCAGAGTGTGGAAGGAAACAAAGTTTAAGAAAACTAGATAGGTAGGAAGCTTTCTCCGTCTCCTCAAAGTATCACAGAGTTGAAAGGCATCTTACAGCTCATCTAGTCCAATGCTTTCATTCATAAATGAGGAAACTGAGACCCAGAAAAGGAAAGTAAATTGCCCAAATCAGAGGTACTGAGCTAAAGTGAGAGTACAGAGGTAGTGAGTGACTACTGTTTGTTGTTTGTTCTTCATTCCCGAAGAGTACCAAGGCATCAGGAAGGTGATGCCATGACTTGCAAGTGTACTGGATGTGAGGGAGGACTGTGCAAAGTCACCAACCTCATTTTCTCCTCCTGAGCCATCAGGGCCCAGTGGCAAAACATAGACCAGGAGCACTGGAGATGACGACAACCCACCCCCGCCCCAGTGAATGGACCAGGTCTTTAATCTTTTCACAGAGTTGTGTCTCAGGAGGCAAAACTCTCTTTCAACTATTCAGTCACACACACTTCCGTGTATACACAAAGCCACAGTTGTCAAATATTAGTCATCAGAGTCACTTCTCCAAAAAAGTGTTCCAATTACGATAAGCTGTTTGCTCTTGGCACGTTAGGGCCATTCACTCACTAGATTACAGTACCAAGAATGAGGCTGAGCCCAAATTAGCCTGACACCTGGCAGAGGCCCCTCCTTTGGACAACATATACCCAAATCCTCACTTTTTGAGAAAGGTTCGCAACAGAGTTTCCAATCACACCCTGTGCCCAAGGATAAAACCATTCCAGGAAATGCCCTCCTCCCTCCCTTCAAAGCGCTGCCCGGTTTTGAGCATCAAATTCCCAAGCCTCCAGCCACAGTTTTCTTAGTGGAAGCAGAAACTAGCAACAAGGCCACACCCGGGGCAGGAGGCCAGCGGCTCCCCCCCGCGCCCTGCAGCACGAGGACCGGCGAGGGCGCAGCGCGAACATCCCCGGCCTCGGTTCCCGGCCCGGCGTCTCTGCTCCCCCAACCCCGGCCCGGGAAAGGAGCTGCGAGACTACAGGAAGCCGGTCCGACCTCAGCTGTCTGTCAATCCGGCCCGGCTAAATAACAGCAGCAGACAGCGGCTCCCAGGCGGCCTCGGCAGGCGCCCCCACCAACGATAACCCCCCCCCAGGAAAGGGGCTACTTAGAGGGGCACACGGGGAGCACTGGCAAAGAGAGGGTGGGACTAGGGGAGGAGGGAGAGAAGAGGAGGGGGATGAGGAAGAGGCTGGGGGTGAGGAAGGGGGGGTGAGGAAGAGGATGGGGGTGAGGAAGAGGATGGGGGAGAAGATGGGGGATTTGGGGAGAGAATGGGAGAGAGAAACAATAGTGGGGGGGGAGAAGTTGGGAAGGAGAAGAGGGGGTAAGACTAGGGAGAAGGGGGGGAATTAGGAGGAAAGAGGAGGGACCTGGAGGGGAGGGGAGGAAGGGAGGAGGTAGAGAGCGGAGGAGGGAGCTGGAGCCCCACCCGGACCCCCCCACCCTCACCTGGAGCAGCTCCGGGAGCCCCATACCAGCCCACTCCTCGGCGCTCCGGGGGACGCCTTACCGCATAGCTGCCCGCCACATCGTGCCGCCGGTCCGCCGCCTCCCAACTGCTGCAGCCAGAGAAACGCGACTACGTGGAGCCGCCGGCCCAGCCCTCTCAAACTTCCCGACGCCAAACTTGGGCCCCCTAAGGGCGGCGGATCACGGAGGCCCTGGAGAGGGGTGGAGGCAGGGGCGGGCGGGCCTGGTGAGGGACCTAGGGAGGCGGGGCCTCGGCGCGGGGGGCGGGGAAAGACACCTAGGAGGCGGGGCATCGGCGCGGAGGAAGCCGCTTAGGAGGCGGGGCATCGGCGCGGAGGGCGGGGGGGAAGCACTTAAGAGGCGGGGCATCGGCGCGGGGGGCGGGGGAAGGCTGCAGCCGCGGCTCTTGCGCCTGACCCCTTGCCATCTGCCCTGGCTTGTGAGATGCCGACCGTGCTTTCGTAGACCTGTCTACTGAGGCACGGGGTTCTTAACCTCGGCTCCGTAAACTTGTTCCTTGAATACTTTGATAACTCCTTCAGTATAATCAATTTCCTTTGTAATCCAGTGCGTTTCACTTTGTACATTTAAAAACTGTAGTCTTGGGAAGGGGTCCAGCCCTTAGGCTGGAGCCCCAGCAAAGATTAAGAAGCCTTGCGATACAGGATGCATTGTTGTGGTCATAGTGATCTTTACTTTATCTTTACTTCTTTGCAGTTCGTCAACAAGCAGTTATTATGTTACTACGGGTCAGGTAGCGTGTGAAACTCTGGGGAAACGTGGAAGGGCAACGACTAAGTACAAACAATGTATACGGGATGTTAGAGATAACCAACAGTAGGTTTTGGGGTTTGGGGGTTTTTTTGCACATTGATTCATCTGCAGCTATTCCCCTCCCAACACCAGCACTACCAATGCAAAGCCTGAATCCATCCTGGAGAGAATTAAGGTACCATCCTTTCCTTCCCCAAACTGCCTTTCCACAATCCAGCTGCCAGACACACAGAAGAAAGTATCCATTAGTTATTATGATATCTGATTATATTCAGTTCATCACTTTATTGTTCTTTATAATTCTTTAATGTGTGTCCTTGCCCTTCCAAAAAAAATGGTAAGCACCTAGAGGGCAAGGATCTGATTATATGCTTCCCACCTCCACCACCACCACCACCATCCCCAGTGGAGGGCTAGTTAAGTGGTTAAGATACAGCACAAATGATGTTGATTGAATTAACCCCTCATTATTTGGATTATACGAGGAAGTGGAGTCTTTGCCTTCCTTTTTCACCACCACCAGTCCAAATCCTACCCCATCTTTTAAAGCCAAATTAAATTTAGCTGAGATTACCTTCCATTTACACTATCTATATCTATATATATCTTGTATGTATGTATTTGCTCATTATCTCCCCAATTGCAATATAAGCCCCTAGGATAGGAACCCTGTTTTTGTCTTTCTTTGTACCCCATTGAAAGCAAGTCCTAGCACATAGTAAACATTTAATAAATGTTTAAGAAATGCTTGTTAGCTGACTGGCTAAAATCTTCCTAGACTACCTACTGCTACCTAGAGATGTCTGCAAAGCTCACTTGTTTGATGGTTAACTGAGTATCACTTGTTGACACTTACATTTGTATCCTTGTATCTCCCATGGGCACCTAACACAGTGCCTTGCCCTCAAGAACCACTCAAATGTCTGATGATTGATTTTGGTTTTCCTTGTCGCTTAAATTTTTTATTGAACCTAGGGAGGTTCTGGGGAGAATGCATCTGGAAAGGAAAAGGATGTGTAATGTAGTGTAATTCATGTAATGAATAAGCCTTGGGCCTGGAGTCAGAAGTCCAGCTTAGACATAATCTCTACTGGCACAAACAATAATAATAATTACTAATATTAACATAGTACTTTGAAGTTTGCAAAGGATTTGACACGTCTCAATGGAGTGTCACCACAAGCAGGTATTATCCCCATATTATAAATGAGTAAACTAAGTCTCGAGCCACTAAATAATAGCTTATCAGTACCAGATATCCCTGTTTCCAAATGCAGCCACTGAGCCTCAGTGTCCTTATCTGTAACATGGGAATAATACTTGTACCATTTACCTCAGCATGTTATTGTAAAGATAGCACTTTGTAAGTAGAGTTCTACTTAAATTTGAGTTGTCATTAACTGCATGATAACAACGGATTGAAACAGTTCCCAATTTTCCTCAGTCAAGTAAATGATGAATTTATAGTCAGATATATTTGGGTGGAATATGCTAACATATTAGCAGAGTATATAATTGGATATTAATACCAATTAAAATGATTTTTGGTAAACATAGTTGGTGGAGAGTTGATTTTACATTCTTCCATGGTGGAGTTGGGATCTTCCCAGAATTCATCAATCCAAACAGAATATAGCATCAGGTGAGAAAAATGCAGTTTTGGTTTACCTTAAGAAAGAATTGGCAAAGTATTTTACTGGATAGCAATCCTTCTGCAGAATACACTTAGAAAGAGTCATCTTAGCCATTCCACAAATGGGCTGCCTAAGGGATATTCTTTGTTCTCAGGATAAAGAGAGTATTTTTCTATTCATTAACTAGTTAACTGGACTAAGGGTATTGTGTATTTAATCAGAAAGTTCTAAAAAGCTTCTTGCATCTTGTACAAACTTTCTTTAAATCTAGACTATTCAGATGGGACTCACTACCTGTTAATGTCAACTTTGGGTTATCTGATTATGCAGATCAAGATTCATGCCTCTCTTTTAACTTCAATGTGGTATAATAAAAGAACACTAGATTTGGAGTCAGAAGACCCAAATTCAAGCCCTATTTTTGCTATTGTCAGATGAATAATCAGCACAACCTTGTATAATAACCAATTAAAGTTTCCTGGTTAATTATTCAGCCAGTGACATTGGTAGAAAAAGGGAGGTGAGTGATTTCCTCCCCTAATCAGATATACCCAGTGCTTAGTACAGTGCTTGGCACATAATAAGCATTTAATAAATGTTTATTGACTGACTACCAAACAATTGGTATATATCTATACCTGCTGTATATATATATATAGATGTATATATATCTATATCTATCTATCTATATATATATCTATATCTATCTATCTATCTATATATATATATATATATATATATATATATATCTGCCAGTGCATTCATCATATGCTTTAACCCTGAAGCTAAGTCAGTTATTTATTAATTGCATGCTATGTACCAGGCACTTTGCTAATCGAGAAAAGCAACGAAACTTGAATAGCTCAAAAAGTTCAGACATACCTTATATTTCCCTCCATCTTGTTGGGAACACATTAGTAGTTATATCTACCAGGGTTAATTCATGATGAATAGCCATGACCAAATTCTCCAGAAATTTACCAGAGCAAGGAAAGTTATTTTATGGTAGGTTTGGACTTGAGGGTCCAGACCTTCAAGTTGACATATTCCTCCATGGTCTACTGCCCTTTTTCAAATTGATAATTTGCTCATTAGCAATCTCAGCCCCAAAGTGAGCATCAGAAACCTGCTTGAGTTTCCAAAAGAAGCTACATTGTCCAACAGAGGGCTACTTTCACTGAAGCAGGGAGAACCCCAGCTGTAAGTCTGAAATAGCACCTTGGTCAAGTGGGAAATCTCTGAAGCTGGAAATCCAGCAACAACTGGAATTGGTCCAGGAACTCTGGGAAATCCTGTACCTAATTGGCAAAAGAATATGGCAGAGTTCCAGGTACTGCCTGGGGCCAAGGCTCTAATGCCTAAGCCAAGAGTTTGCTTCCCTGAGAGGTCTTAGATGACTCTCACTGTAGCTCGATGGTCTTTGAAGCCCCCTCCTGGAAGACTTGCCAAATAGCAACTGGCAACTGACCCAGGCCACCTCCCATCTTGTCCGCTTTAGAAAATCAGTAATACTGTTAAATATCACTGGGGAAAAGCCAAAAGATGTTGGAGACAGGTGTCCACCAAGGTAAAGGAAGGGGATTCCCTACTGGGGAGTCTAAGGATGAGGTCTCATATAAGAAATGTGCAAGCATAAACCCAACTGGGTTGGTGCTAAGATAGCTCTCCAGAGTCCCCAAATGTAGGAGGCTAGGATGAGTGGGAAAACTGATTATAGGAGCAAAACTTCAGTCCAGGAAGTCAATACCAGATTAAGAAGCAAGATACAGGAAGTTCTAGGATTGTTTGCCTGGCTCAATCTGTCTCCTCAAAGTTTCCATCACTTTATGGTGTCTTCTTATCCTTCATACTTTAATGAAGTAATTCACTCAGCTGTACCCATCTGCCTGTGGACATAGCCCTACAAGCACATCAGAAACACTAAAGCTTAAAAATGAACTGAGATCACCAATGCACAAAAACAGCGTACCATTAAGCCCAAGTCTAAGGGGCAGTCCCTACCTGGTAGCCTTTGTCATTGCTTTCTACCAGTAGGTTCACATCTCCCAGCTTACCTTGGGTGTGTGCTGTAGACAAATTAAGTCCTAGCCCTGGTACCCAGTTTATGCCTTAAACAATAGGACTAGAAGGAGTCTCCAGCTGGGTCAGGTCAAACAAGCCTGGTTCTTTGAATACTCCCAGGAAAAGATCATGATAGCAGCAAGCAGGGAGCAATGTATCAATCAATTTAATAAGGCGCAGAGAATACAGAGGCAGATTTGGTGAATTTCATGGGGAGAGAGATGGGAGAGAGAGGCAGACAATGAGGAAAAGAGATAGAGGAGGGAGAAGGGTACGTGAGTCACTTTCATAATTGCTGATTGGAATTGGGAGCATTCAGGCAGTATGGAACCTGAGCAGTTGAAGAAGTATTCAAGGGACAATGTTTTAAGGTCCCATTCTTTTAGGGTTCAGAGTGGTTATCATGTTGGGGGTTGGCTTATTAGCATAATGATATCATCTCACAGTTATTAAGGCTAAGGGATCAGGGATCCCTTATTAGCATAATGTTTTTCTGTTTTTACTGCATATATCTGGAGCTTATCTGCAGTTTGCAGGCAAAGGGACATTTACTAGCATCTAGCTGGCTTTTTTCAATTTAGCAGGTAGTCTCTGGATGTGGCCTTCATTAATTTAGGAGACAGTTTTGGCAAGTTCCTTTATTTGTTCCCCTTTATACTCTTAGCTCCTATTTCCTATTTATTATTCCTTTACACTGGCTAACTTATATACCTACTTACTATATACTGACTGGTACAGTATTTGGCAGGACCATAACAAGACATAATTTCACCATACCAAGAGTGATAGAAACTTCTCTTTTCACTATGTTTTGGAATTGAGTGAAAGATCAAAGAAAGGATAGAGCCACTATTTGGGGAACATGGAATAATGACCATCAATGAAAAGTAGAAGGTAGAAATCCTTAATTCTTATTTTTCTTTCAATTTCTTTGCCAAAGAAAACTTTTTGGGGACTGGGGAAAATAAAGCAAAAAATGATTAATAGTTCATTGAATCCCATGGGAACATCATTGTCCTCAGTGAATTCAAGTTAACCAGCCCAAATGAAAATATATACCAGGGTACTAAATGAGCTAATGTGTTCATTGGGCCTCCTGCAGAGATTCTTGAAACATCAAAGAAAAATAAGAAATGTGCCACAGGGTTAGAGATAGACAAATAGTAGACAAATTAAAAAAAGGGAGAGGAGGCAAATTGTTCTAAATGTAGAGCAAGGAATTTGACTTTGGCACCTGGCAAGATCCTCAAATGAATTATTACAGGCATGGAAGGTGAGTAAAGAAAGAGGGAAAAGTGATCACTAGGAGCTAACATGGATTCATCAAGAAAAAGCAATGAAAAACTTAACTTCATTTCCTTTTTGTTGTTTTGTTGTGTTTTTTTTATAAAGCTATTAGACTAATGGGGCAGCTAGAGGGCTCCATGGATGGAATGCTGGGCCTGGAGTCAGGAAGACCTGAGTTCAAATTCAACTTTAGAAGTTACTAGCTTTGAGACCCTGGACAAGTCACTTAACCTCTGTTTGCCTTAATCCACTGGAGAGGGAAATGACAAACCACTCCAGTATCTTTGCCAAGAAAATCCCAAATGGGTTGCTAGGTGGTACAGTGGATAGAGCTCTGGCTCTGGAGTCAGGAGGACCTGAGTTCAAATCCAGCCTCAGACATATAACATTCACTAGCTGTTGACTCTGGGCAAGTCACTTAACCCCAATGCCTCAGGAAAAAAAAATCTCAGGTAGGTCACATAAGAAAAATCAAGACTCCTAACACAATCTTAAGACAACAGAAATAGGGGGCAGCTAGGTGGCATAGTGGCTAGAGCACTGGCCCTGGAATCAGGAAAACCTGAGTTCAAATCCAGCCTCAGACACATAACACTTACTAGCTGTATGACCCTGGGCAAGTCACTTAACCCCGTTGCCTAGCCAGAAAAAAAAAAGAGACTACGTTAATAAAAGGGGTTGTTATTGTTGTTCTATTGTTTTTCAGTCATGTTCAATTCATCATGACCCCATTTGGGGTTTTCTTGGCAAAAGTCACTAGACTAGATTACTCTTTTGGGTCCTTCCAACTGAGATCCTATGAATTTGTGATCATTTGTCCCAAACCCTTCATTTTACAGGGAGGGAAGGAATCAGAGGCCTAGAGAAATGACTTGATTTATCCAGCGTCAGAAGTGATAGTAGAGCCTGAAACACCTGATTCTCATTCCAGTGCTCTGTCTACTGACTATATCATGCTGCTGTTCTCAAGGATTAACTTTATTTTTCTCTTCATTTTTATTCTACCTACTATCTGCGTACAAAGGAAAAATAAGTTGTCAGATAGATTTGTGGAATTACGGAATTGGAATCTTTAACATCTTAGTTCACCCCTTCTTTTTTACAGATGGGGAAGTTGAGACACAGTGACTTACCCAGGCTCATGCAGGGAGTTAGCAGTTAAGTTGGGACTAGCTCCCAGGCTTCTTGACTTCTAATACAGGGTTTTTTCCCCCAACACTGTTGACATATTCTGAAATCCTTAATTCACTTTATTTTTTAAATTGAATGTTATATAACAAAATTGCATGCTGTATGACATACACATATGCATATTATGTAACATACACATTCACAGCTTTGTTTTAAGGCTGAGCTCTTTTAATGCAAACTTAAAGACTTTGGACTAGTTCTAATCAATGTGACACTAGTATTACTCTTCGACCTTCTTTATTTATCTGTTCTTAGTTCCCTATATATTTATTTGCCACTAAATTTGTCCTACTGAAAATTAAAAGAAAACCCTTAAAGAAGGCCACCCAAACTATTCCCAGTGTATTTGTTTTGGGAGGACATTCAGTTTGTACAACCTAAGACTATTTGCTGTCAACACAGAGGTTGTCTCTCCTATGTTTCCTATATTCTATGGTCTTAAATAAATTATCAGAGTTCACAAAATAAATGATATGGATAAAAAGAGCTATCTAAGTAGTTGTGCATCTTTTTGATAGGTTGGCAATTAGTGATCCTGAGACAGATATCCAATCAGTCAGTCAATAAGGCATTTATTAAAGGCCTGGTATGTACCAGGCACTGTGTATACCCTGAGGATACAGAGAAAGGCAAAAGATAACCCCTTTTTTCCAGGAACTCACAGACTAGTAGGGGAGACAACATGCAAACAGCTGTATGGAAACCAGATGAATGCAGAATACATTGAAGATAATCAACAGAGGAAAGGCACTAGAATTAAGGGGAAACGGGAAAGATTTTTGCTGGAAGGTGGGATTTTAGCTGGCACTTGAAGGAAGCCAGGAGGTGGAAATAAGGAAATAGAGCATTCCAGGAATGGGAATACAGTGTTTCAAGAGTACAAGTTAGCAATAATAATAATAATAACAACAACTAATATTTATATAGCACCTACTATTTTCCAGGCACTGTACTAAGCATTTCACTTGGAGAGGCTGTTTTATGCAAACCCTTTATATCTCAAACTATCTTGATTTCTTCCCAGGTATTCACAAAGAGTGGTTATTGCTGGTACTTAAAAAACAGTCACTCTAAGTAACCTATATTGTAGCTGAACAGTATGAAATAAATTGCTATGTGGTATGAAAGGAAAATGGGAATGTGCTTACCACAAGCTAGAGTATAAAAATACATTTATTTCTTATATTTTGAGACCTTTTTCTTTGGCAGGAAGGGAAGAAATGATCATTGTTTTTATGCTGAAAAATGTTCATTAAATGTCTTTCTACATTAAATTAGATATGTGCTAACCCAAAAACTGGGAAACAATGTACTTCTTGGCTAAGAAATGGTGAAATAAGTTATGGCGTATTAATTTAATTTACTATTACACATTAAGAAACAAGGAGTATGAGAAACCTAGGAAGGTTTGCATGAACTGATGTAGATTGAGGTAAGTAAAACTAGGAAAATTTTATATGAAATGAGTAAAGTAACAACCTGAAAAGAACATTAAAAGACACGTCAACTCAGATTTATTGAAATTAATAGTCTTGGAGCAGCTAGGTGGTGCAGTGGATAGAGTACCAGCCCTGAAGTCAGGAAGACCTGAGTTCAAATCCAGCCTCAGACCTAACACTTACTAGCTGTGTGACCCTGGGCAAGTCACTTAACCCCAATTGCCTAAAATTTTTTTTAAAAATTAAAAAACAAAGAAATTAATAGTCTTGCTCCCAGAGAACTGAGGATGAAAGAGATTTTCCTCCTCTCAATATAAAAGTGAGGAACAATGGGTATGAAATGCTGAAGGAGTCATTTTTGCTTAACTTTTTCTTTGTATTCAACATCAGATATATAGGGAAATAACATATATAAAAGTATATAAAAGTAGCAAAATATAACTTTAAAAATATACATGCCATGTAGCACTTGGGGAGAGAGACAAAGATGGCCAGCAACAGAAGGAAATATTGAGTAAATTATATACTAGATAACAATTCCAGCATGTTAGGAAGCACCATCCTAAGGAGTCAATTTTCTACCATACCTTTCTGGTTTTGGTTCTAGTCCATTAGCTCCATTTTGTTGTGGTACCATAGATGGTATCCAATATATAATTAAAATAAATATACCCAATCATGCATCATTTATTGCTTGTGTAAAGATGCATAAGCAATTATCAGTGTCATTAGTAAGTAGCCAGATAACATTAAATAACATAAGCAAACAATGAGCCAGCAACCTTTTCTTGTGCTGTTGGAGGTCATGTTTAATTTACATAATACATATGCTTAGGTATAAATTCATGTTTTGCATTCTTTGGAGATAGGAACTATGAAAATACAGAGTAGTATCATTATTGCTATTATTACTTCATATTCATAAGCACAGCAATATTTTCATCATTCTTTTCCACTTATCTTTATGTGTAATTTTATGGGACTCCCAAACCTGCTTAGTATTATTTATCTAGGTAAATCATTTGTTTCTGCAGGCTATACTCAGTCATTAATGTCTTCTGCTTAGCTAAATATGTAGGGGTGAGGATCCTAAGCCCTAAAAGGTAGGAAGAACCTTGTTTTACTAAGGTAAGTTCTCTTTAATCTTGTCCTCCCACTCCCTGAGACCCTATTTCTGTCCCCACCTCTACTTCTAGCTCTTTCTCTTGTCACAAACAATTCTTTTAAATTTTACAGATTTGTAGAGTAGAAAGAAGTCCCAAGGATTATAATAATAATAAATATGTATGTGTATGTTATACACATACATATATACATAAACACATGCACATATGTAATAATATATGTATGCATGTATATATAAGAATTTATACATGTATATATATAATATCTTTTTAAGGTTTACAAAACACTTTCTACACAACAACAAACCTGCGAGGTAGGTAATTAGTAATGGTCATATTGTAGAGCTGGAAGGGACTCCAGAAGCCATCTAGTTCAATCCTCTCATTTTATAGATGAGAAAACTTATGGAAGCCCAGAGAGGTTGTGACTTGCCCAACATTATTCAGGTAGAAAGCATTAGAGACAATATGTTCTCTGACTCCAGAGCTATTGAGATTTCCACTGTTATAACAATGGTCAGTAATCAACTATATAATTCTGTGATAGGTTTTGTATATATACATTCATAAATAAATGTGTGTGTGTGTGTGTGTGTGTGTGTGTGTGTGTGTGTATTAGGGGTAGATAGATGGCACAGTGGATAGAGTGCCAGGCTTGGAGTCAGGAAGACTCATCTTCCTGAGTTCAAATCTGGCCTCAGACACTTACTGGCTATGTGACCTTAGGTAAGTCACTTAACTCTGCCTCAGTTTCCTCATCTGTAAAATGAGCTGGAGAAGGAAATGGCAAATCACTCCAGGATCTTTGTCAAGAAAACCCCAAATAGGGTGACTAAGAGTTGGGCACAACTGAAACGGCTCAACAACTAGTGTGTAAATGTATTATATGTCTGTAGATGTATATAATTGACAGGAGAGCTAGTAGCAAAAGTAGCAGCAGAAACAATGTCAGGGCATGGGAGGTTAGGATTAAAGAGGTCTTTAATTAGCAAAATAAGGCCTCCCCCACTCTCAGTCTTGGAATGATCACCACCATAGATCAAGCTAAGCAAAAGGTGTTGGTGACTGAGTATAGCCTGCAGAATCAAATGATTCCCCACCCCCAGCAGATTGGATAGTCCCATCAAATCATAAAGATAAATGGAAATGAATGGTGAAAATATCTCTGTAGTGGATGAATATGAAATTATAACAAGGATGACGATGATACCATACTGGCTTTACAAAGTTCCCATCACTAGAGAACACAAAGCATCAATTAGAGAATAACACAAATATAGATAGTACACACATTAGACAATACATCATATTTCTTACAGCGACCCTGTGAGATAGATAATGCAAACATTATCATCCCCATTTCATATATGGGAAAACTGAGCTTTAGCAAGGTTAAGTGACTTTCACCAGATCCCACAGCTAGTAGGTGTCTGAGACAAGATTCATACTAAGGTTTCCTGACTCCAAATCCAGTATTCTATCCACTGTACTGCAGTTCTCTGGGATCCTTTAGACCAACCCTTAACCAAAACATAACCCCCTCTACATAACTTCATAGATGTGAAGTTAGAAGGGACCTTGGAGGCCATCTAGTCCAACCCTCTCATATTACAGATGAGGAAACTGAAGCCTAGAGGTGAGCTGACTTACCTAAGATCACACTGGTGGCAGGGGACAGAAATCCTATGACTCCAAAACCAATGTTCTTTTCCTCTTGAACCATGCTACCTGTTTGCATTTACAGAAACCCAGCTTTCCCCCTAAGAATTCCATATCTCTAACATCACCTTTTAAAGCTGGCTGTTCTTTTTATCAGTTCTCCTAACTCAGAAGGTCTGGCAGTAGAGTTAGTATACTCCTTGCTCCTACTTCTATTGACCCACACCCCTTTTAGCTCTGAAGTTCATGAGATTCAACTATACCACTTTCTTCCAATCCTTGTCACTGTCATCTATAAATCTCCTAACACTCTAACATTTTTCTCCATGATATTGAAAATGAATTTTCTGTGTTCCTCTCCATCCTTTCTCCTGATGTCAATTTCACAGACTTCAGTATCTACATTGATGACCTCATCTTTCCATTGATACCTGCTTATCCTTACAGTTCTTGCCTTTGACCAGTAAAATTCATGCCTTATCTACACCATCACTTAAAACTAGCCTTCCTCCAATAATAATAGCCAATTTTTATATAATGCTTTAAGATTAACAAAGGCCTTCACATACATTATCTCATGTGACTGATAATAACCCTATTATCCTCAAGTTACCCCAAGCATTATTATCTTCAATTTACAAATGAGGTAAACTGAGGCTCAGAAATATTAGTGACTTGTCTATGGGCTTGTACAATGAGTATCAGAGGAAATACCAGAGCTCAAATCTCTCCTGCTTCCAAATCCAGAACATTCTTCCACAACAATGTCTTGTCTCCAAGACTCTAAACCCTAAAATTCTCCTCTCCTTCCTTTCGTTTTCTCACTTAATCCTCCCATACAAGTGTTTATCCATCTTCTCCTTGAATACTTCCAAGTGACAGAACAATCATTATCTCCAGAGGCAGCCCATTCTATTTTCAAATATCTATGTTAAGTTCTTCCTTATACTGAGCTAAAATGTTCTGTCTCCTATTGCCACATAACATTTTAGACATGGTTACAGAACAGTGGAGAAATACTCCAGTGTGAATAAAAAGCATTCCATAAAGTCTCATCCCTCTCCTATAATCATATCCTTCAAGTAGCTGAAGATAGTTAACATGCCTCTTTCAACTCTGAATTCAGTTTCCTTGGGGAGAAGAAATACAACTTGAGCCTCTATCCAGAGCCTACTTTACCAAAAGACCAGGCAAGTTGTGGTTGTTCAATCACATCCAGCTCAGCAAAAAAGAGTTCAGTTTCCCACAGACTCAGGCACTGGTGGAGAAGAGAACAAATCCCTAGAAAATGCCCAATCCATGGTAAAGAAGGGTTTTAGTGCCATTTGCCTGGCATCACAACTGGGGGAAACCTCTTCAGGCTGGAGTTTTCTCACTGCTCCCGTCAGCTACACTCCTGCAGTTCCTTGGAGTGATGCTAAACTCTCTTACCGCTCTCTGGTTTCATAGCTTTCATCCAATGAAGCTCTTCTCACTGCTCCTGATCTCCATCTCTGAAGATATGGCTCCCTAGTACCACTATTCACTAAAGCTTCATTTCTACTGCTATTGCTGCTTCCACAGTGTCATTATTCTTTTAGAGTGAGATCTCCCTCCCTACCTCGGTAAGTCCAACATGTCTCAGCAATTGTCAGTGTGTTTTCTTTACTGTTCGTAGGCCTCATAGATCAATGCTGGCTCTTCCGATGGGGTGCTTGGGTGCTTGTGTTTGAACCCCAATTTCTCCCGAGCCTCAGAAACACCATCCCTGACAGTTTCTACTCAGCCCAAGGACACTGTGCCTAGCAATTACTTATGAGTGGGCCCCCGCAAGACCCCTATCTCTCTCGCTGGTGCAGTTACAAACAGCACCTGAAGGAATTATTAGTTTAAACTGGCTTTGCACTGGGCCATAAAGATATTCTTACCCACTGGACTATCTATACTGCCTCCCTACCTCATTTTCCACATCCTGGACTCCTCATTATCTGTATTCTAGACTTAAGACATATGTGTACTCTCTACATCTATCTTGTCAAACAAGACATTGATTGGTGGGCAGACTGGGCAACTCTAAGTTACCCCTGAACTCTAGTTAACTTAGTGATGTAGCAGTTCTAAAACTACACCTCCATGTGGCCCCCCTTTGGATTTTTCCCAGTGAACTCTGGGTAAAACGCCTACACAGTAGGTACAAGAAGTGCATGTTCTTTTAAGAACTGACCACTCCTTAACCACTCCCTAATCCCACCCTGAATCACCTAGTTAGCATATTTGACATGTTTTATTATGTTTTATACTATATAAACTTTAACCATACTCTTTTAAGATTGCAGGTTCCTTAAGAATCCTTGCCCGCTGAAAAGCGTAACAATAAACTTTTTGCCAACTTGACTTAAAGAATGCTTGAGTCTGTGAATTCATTCCAGATGACCCCTTCGTGTAGTTCAGTCTTTGAGGGGTCACAACCTCTTAAACTGCAACACTTCCACAAAAGGGCTGCTCAGGCAGCGTTAAGTCTTTTTCTCCTGAACCATCTCAACAGAAGGCCCTCAGCCTTTAATCCTAACTGAGTTAGAGTGAGTGAATTCCTTTCACTTCTCCTTTGCCTCAGTATGCAGGCAGGGTACCCCTGACAGTACTTCCTGCTGAGTCTTTTGGAGACTGCAGATATTTATACATACCCTGTTTCATTTGCCTTTTCAATTCTCATTATGCTGCCTTACCCACACTACCAATAATTAGCGCCTTGTCATTCAAATTATCTCAAAGCTTCAAAAAGCATTCAAAACTAGAAACACTGACAGGGCACAAGTTGGTAGCCTCTGTCAACAAAGTTCTAGGCCCCCTTACATTTGCATGTCTTTCTTTCTCCAGGCTAAATATCTCTACTTTCTTCAATCATTTTTTTATAACATAGTTTCAAGTTCCCTTGCTGTCTTGATCTCCTTCCTCCAGATGTGGGCCAATTTGTCAACATTTAAACGTGGTACCCACATCTCAACGCAGTACTGAAAATGTGGTCTGATGAGGGTAAGAGGCAGTGAGGCAATCACTCTCTTACTCTGAATGTGATACAATCGAAGGACAAATCAGCAAGTGTGCCTAAAGAAGTGAGAAGAAAGGGAGACTTAATGAAAAAAAAGACAAAATAAGGGAGCAAATGAAGAATCTGAGACTTTTTAGACTTAGAAGGGACCTTAGAAATCATGATGTTGGAACTAACAGCCAATTCAGTCAATGATACTGATTGAGGTGCATCTGTAAGAAGCTGCTTACAGATATAAAGTGAGTAAGACCAGAGCCAGAGAGGGAACTACAACACTGAATCCAAAGGATTTCACAAGATTGAAAACCAAAGATAAATCTGGTCAAAAGAGGAAGCTGCCAAGAAGTAAGACAAACCCATGTAGGCCAAAGACATCAGAACAAAGCACTGAAAGTCAGGTGGAGACAACACCATGTGACAGGAGTCTGTGTTCACATCCTTTTCTTGATAAAACACAGGGGAGACCAGGAATCTGATAATCTCTTTCCCTTCCTTTTACAAATAAGAAATCCATGGGTCAAAGAAGTCTTGCCCAAGTTTACACAGTGTGAGCACAGAAGAAAGGAAGAAAGTTTCATGAATATTTTCTCCTTTTGTTCATTTGTGACTCTCCAATGCTAAGTACATGTCAGAAGTGTCTTTTATGGCCATAGGTCTGGGGAAACTGCCCAGAACTTTAAAATACACACAACGAAATCCTGATCAAACAAATCCACATATGATCACCAAAGAAAAACTCCACTATTAAAAGTTCAAGGCATGTAAATGGTTAAATTTTTAAAATGGTTAAAGAAATAACAAAATTTGGGGCAGCTAGGTGGCACAGTGGATAGAGCACTGGCCCTGGATTCAGGAGGACCCGAGTTCAAATGTGACCTCAAACACCGAACAATTACTAGCTGTGTGACCTTCACTTAACCCCATTGCCTAGCCTAAATAAATAGAGAAAGAAAGAAAGAAAAGAAATAACAAAATTTGCAATTATCCAGGAAAAGGCCTTCAGTTATTGTGGAAAACAAAATGTGTTAACCTAGGATTCCTCTGAAGTCACAATAAATTAAGGGAAAGAATGGGATAATTCTCCAAAAAAGCAAAGTTGCCCAAGCTGTGACCCAAAATAACATATCCTGCACAAGAAATCTAATCTTCCCCAAAAGTGAACTTGGAAGTGAACTTGTTGAGATAAATGCTTTGTAGAAACTGCTTTAAGTGTAAGCCCACTTTCTTCAGAGACTAACATGATAGATGAGAAAGTGTGACTCCAGCCTCAGATTTTAAGGGAAATATTTTATAACATCTGTCCTTGCTATGTCTTTGCAGCAAATATCTCTTTGTAAAAGCTGACTGATACTAATTGGTTAAATTATACTGGGGCACTAATCACTAGTGATTAACATTAGGGAGAGCATACCAGAATGGGTTTCAAGCCAGTAGTATTAGAGAAAAATGGCCCCAACCCCTCAGGGTTATCCCTAGAATCTTGAGGGGGAAAATGTAACTAGCCTAGCTCTGGGAATCCAACCTGCTGGTAGGCAGGGTGGAATAGTAAATAAATACAATTATCAAAAAAACTGAGTAATTAAATAAATTCCTTTATGTATACAGGTAATATTGTTTCAGAAAAAAAGAGAAAAGAAATTGAACTAAGGGGTACAAGAATGAACAAAGAGACATATTCAAGTGATGAAAAGAACTTAAGAAGCTAAAGCTGCTAGGCAAAGCTAAAGATAAAAGAATTTGAGCAAATGAAAGCAGTGGTGGAAAATGCAGTAGTGCAGAGCCAGCTAGAAAAAGAGCCTCTTCACTTGAGGGGTATGGGACTAGAAATCCATTTAGGGTGAAGAATCAGGGGAAAAGAGGGCAAAAGAACTGAACTGATAACACATGGACCAAAATGCTCAATAAATGGATTAATATATTTTATTAGAGGAATAACATCTTGAGAAACTGCACCCCAACTGGAGGCTTGAGCTATATGAAAGTTTCTGGTGGTTTTTGATTTTTATTGATAACAACTATAAAATTCTTAATAGCAGAGAAACATTTGCCACTGACTTGAGACCACTATCCAGGCATGGGATAACGAATAAACATACTTAGATGGCGTAAGACACTCTTCTCAGAGGAAATTAGCCTAAAGTAAGTTTGCCTCCCTCATTGTCCTTTTTTTTTTTAAAAAAAAAAAAGGCTGGTCAACCCCTGCTAAGGTGTTGGGGGCAGGGGGGAGTAGGTGGGCAGTAGCCTGGTGGGAAAGCAGAGCTGTCCAAGGAATGAAGTGAAGAGCATGGTTGGGGCTTCTCAAGAAATGACAGTCCCCAGCAGCAGCTCAGCAATTCATGGTCAGGCCTTAAGGCGGTATCATCCTGAGGTGGGAGGTGGAACAATCCCAACAATGAGTTGAGCTTGGAAAGAACAACCAAAATCAGACCCAATGCTCTGGCCCCAAAGAATATGTAAGAATTCGCTTTTCCTTCCCTTCTTTGCAGGGTTGTTGTTATTCAGTCTCGTTGGACTTTTTTTGACGTCATTTGGAGTTTTCTTGGCAAAGATACTGGAAGGGTTTGCCATCTCTTTCTCCAGCCCATTGTACAGATGAGGAGACTGAGGCAAACAGGGTTAAGTGACTTGCCCAAGGTCACACAGCCAGTAAGTGTCTGAGGCCAGATTTGAACTCAGGAACATGAGTCTTCCTGACTCCAGACCCTGCACTTTATCAAATGTGCCACCCAGCTATCCTGAGCACTATGGGTGTACAATGTTGAATATACTGTCAGACTCAGCTAAATAGTTTTGCTGGACTATTTTTTCTTTAATATTCTCTTTTATAAGCAATGACTTTCTGAATAGTAGAAAGGATATTGGACTTGGAGTCAGTAAAGACCTAGGGTCATGTCTTACTCCATAAATGTGAATTATGGTTGTTATTTAAGACACCTAGGACTTGAAACTAGATCTTCTGATTAAATCCAATGCTCTTTCTACTACACTAGATTCTTTGCCTCCCATTTTCTGTGCCTTAGGGCTTAAGCAATTCTGAATGAACACGCATCTCAGAGCAATGATTTCTTAACTCATATATAACTTCTGTCGTTCATCACAAGACCTTCTGTTGTTCAGCTTTTAGAGTCATTGCACAGAACCAGTCTCAGAATGTCATACTTATTAAATTTGCAGATGACACATAACTGGAAAGAATTCCTAACATGTTGGTTGACAGAGTCAACAGGCTAAAATTATGGGTTATATCTAATACATTGAAATTTAATTTCACTAAAGTCCTATGCTTGGTATGACTAGGGAACAGCTCATAAGCATTGTGCATAGTGGGATACACAGCTATGGAGCCTCTCTCTCCCTCTAGCGTTTGGCTCAACTAGAATTCTTGATTGTAGAATGATCTCTTTCTGGTGAGAAGAATGTATTTTGCCATGGTTTTTCAGTATGAAAGCCAGAGCCTTTTTTATAATCCTTATATAAAATAATTGACTTTGGCCCCATTCACTGAGGGCCAGGATTGTTTCATATCTGGCTTAAGATTCTCAGGTACTTTGAAGGGTTTGGAGTGCCTCTGTAATTTGTTGACATTGGTTCAAGCCCCGACTGGCTATGCTCCTCCTCCTTCCCTGCCCCATAATGGGGGGAAGGAATGACTATAATCTTCAGTTCTGTTTAACCACTTAACATTGATTGACTTTTACAAAGGGATATTTACTTTGCAGATATTTCAAGAACAAACACCAAGTTTTCTAAGCAGAACTCCATCTCCTTGATAAGTATCTTGACCACCAACTTGCGCATCTTATTGACATTTTCCAGTTATCTGCTACCACCAAAAGGTGTTGCTATGAATGTTTTGGTGCATGCCTCATTAGTTTCTATGAGATTTGTGAGGCCATCGTTAGGCCTCCTTCAGCTGTTCTGTAGCCAAGAAACATATAAGTTATGAGACTATTTCTCCAGCTTTTGAAGCTCCAAAACTCAAGTCAGTAGGTAAATGTGATAGAAATTACATTAAATAAAATGCATTAACATCTGCCTTGTCACTTTACTCCAAGGGCCATATAATCTTTCCATCTGACTTACAGCTGAAACTTCCTATATGTGTTATCCCTATTAGAATGTGAGCTCCTTGAGAAAAAGGACCATCTTGTTCTTTACTTTGTCTCCCCAGTGCTACGCACCATGCTTTGAACACAGAAATCACTTAATAAATGCCTTTTCATTCATTCATTCATTCATTCATTCATTCATCCCAGTTCTAGGTCTGGGATCCTATTGTGAATATATAACATGAGTTGATAGCTCCTTCCTTTGGACACATCAGGCTTGTAGATTTCAAGCTAATAGGATCTTTTATTCTCATTAGCTTAAGTACCAAATATTCACAGTAATCATGTTATGCTTTCATGACCATAGAATGAAGTGCCTTACGTAGCACCAACTGCTATCTCATGTATAGGTAAGATCAGTTGCAGTCCAGTGTAGAATGCCACTGAACAGATCTAGCTTTTCTTATTGTTTCCACAGTAATGTGCCATCTGAGGAAGGAAGGGTGAGACCTAAAAGGTCATTTGACTTGTATAATTTCTTTTGGACCTTCACCATACAACTATTCTCACTGTCAATTATCCTAAGACAACTGAGACAGCAGGGACTGGTACAGTACAAGAAAGTTCACATTCACTTGTGGCATATCCTCTCGTGGAAGTCTCAGACCCTCAGCTTTGTTTCCATTTGACTCCAGCACAGCTCCTTAGGATATCATAGATAGCCTCCAATCTTTCTATAGATATCACCTGTCCTTGGAGTCAGTGGCTTACAGAAAAAATGCCTGCCACATTATTCTTCTCTAGCCAATAGTGTTTGCCGAATTCACAGAACTAATACCCATCTTTGGAAGAAAGCATCCAATTCAGTGCTAATTACAATAAAAATCAGTGAGGGCAGCTAGGTGGTACAATGGATAGAAAACCAGCCCTGGAGTCAGGAGGACGTGAGTTTAAATTCAGCCTTAGACACTTATTAGCTGTGTGACCCTAGGCAAGTCACACAACTCCCATTGCCCCCCATATATATATATATGTATATATGTGTGCCCCACATATATATATATATATATATACATACACACACACAAATACACTCATATACATATGTACACATACATACGTACATGTATGTCAGTGGATTATTGTCCCACTCTTGGAATTTAGCTCCATATACATAGTCTGTGAAATTAGGACAGCCTACTTCAAAGCCAAGAACTCCAATTTGTGTAAGAGTTCATGAGAGTCGTTTTTCCAATCGTATATATCGTCCAGTAAGATCATTCAGTGATTTAATAAAAGGAGCCTAGATCGTTTTTTTACAACTTTGTAATAATAGCCAACAAGTCCTAGAAAAGTCTTCCATTCTCAAAGATTCTTTGCAGATGGCCAGCTGATGAGTATTTGTTATCTTCTCTTGGTCAGTGCTTATTCTTTTCTAAGATACTACACGATCCATGTATTTGACAGAAGCTCCGCCAGCTTGCATTTATCAATTAGTAGTTTCTCATCAGCTTCCTCTAGCAAATCCAACACCTTCATGAGACATAAAGATCATTTGAAGGAACGGGAGATGTTTAGGCTGGGGAAGAAAAGACTTGCAGCAACATGGAAGCCACCCTCAAGTACGTAAAGGTCTATCATGTAGAAGAGGCATTAAACTTGTTTTGCTTGGCCCAGAGTTTCATTGAAGCATTTTTTTATACTTAGAAGCAAACAGGAGGAAACACAAATGAACAGTTTTGAAAGTAATAGTTAATTATATGCTAAAAAGGAAAAGCAATCTGTACATAATAGCATTTTGCGGTTTCATGTACCACCCTCATTATCTGCTCTACTTTATATATATAAAAATGCTCATTTTAGTTGGCATTTGTTAAGTGCAGGATAAAAATATAAAACTTTAAAAGGCAATGATGAGGCCTGGACCATGCTGCAGGCTATGTGAGTGAAGGGAAGGGAATATATGTGAGAGATGTTTTACAGATAGAAATGGTAAGATCTGGCAACCAATTGGATATGTGGGATGAGTGAGAAGGAGGAGTCAAAAAATGACCCCGAGGTTGTGAAGCTTGATGACTGATTAGTGGTAGTGCCTTTGAAAGTAATAGGAAATTTTGGAAGGGGGCAAATCTGGGAAGAAAGATAACATAATAAGATCTGTGATGAAAAGCACACCCATCTTGGCCTACTCATCATGTTTGACTCATTCTGCCCCACCTAAATTGAAAACAGGAGAAGCAGTTCTCTTTTCCAATGGCACCTGCCCAGCTACTGATAACTGCACTGCAGAGCCTATGTAAGGCTCAGACCTCATACAGGGAAGTTGGGAGCTTTCATGGGAGATGGAAGAGGAGAAGCTGGGAGGAGAGGTGTTGAAGGGTTAAGGTTGGGGTTGTATTGGAGACATGTCCCATGGCAATTGCAAGAGAGGAAGGTTGTGATTCATTTTCCCACCTCCTACTTGGTTGATCAAATACCCTTTGGAGTCAAGCCGTCATTCCCACTTTGGAGATGATTAGATCACAGCCTTCTCCTCCTTACTCTGGCTTCTTAATTTCCTTTTATTGTTCGCCAATAAATGCTGTCTGTTGTTGATTGTTCCACTCATATGCTCACTGGCTGAGTGCCCATACACTCATTTCTAAATTTTAAAAGCTTTTCTATTTCCTAAGGCCATAGACTGCTTTTGATGCAAAGCATAAAATTTACTTGTAGATAATTTTGTCTAAAAATACATCCAAAATGTTAATGAATCCTATCTTATTAAATGAATGGGAAAACTGATTCAGTTAGAGTAAGCAAGTTTTATAAAAGAGTAGATTAACAGATGACCAAACAAGCTTAATTCGATCCAGATTACAAAGGTACTGTCACAACATATTTTTACATCATATAGCACAGTAAGATGGTACACAGCCTGAAGAATTATTGTAGAGCCTGGGTAAAATTCCCATTGTATTCATTACTAAGAGACCTATTGTGAGACAACATTGAAGAAAAAAAATGAAAGGCATCTGGGCTCTGATCAATGTACTGACCAATTGTGACTTAAGAAGTCTGATAGTAAAGCATACCTCTCTCCTCTTCGTAGAGAGGTGGTGAACAGTAGATGCAGATTATGGCAGACACCATTTAGCCAATGTATCAACTTACTTTGCTTAAATGGGGGTTTTGTTTTTGGGGTTGGGTTTTTTTTTTGTTACAAGGAAGGATTCCATATAGGTTGGGGGCAGAGGGAGTCCCAGGGAAGTGACATTGATCTAAGGAAAAAAGAGCGTCAATATAAATTGATAAATGAATAAGTGAGATTTTATTTTAAGATGCTAGAATTCTGATAAATTTTCACCATTATTCCTAAACAGTAGCTTTCCCCCTAAAATTGATTGGTCCATAGACCTTAACTATGAATTCGTCTGCTAACATGTGGGGTTTATTTTTTCCTACTATGCAGCTGAAGAAAGAAGAAGAAGATGATGATGATGATGATGATGATGATAATTCAAACACACCTATGTCACTTGCCCAAAGTCAAGCGGAAAGAGGGTAGTGGAAAAAGAACCAATCTTCCTTTTGAGAAGAAAATAGAATTGTACTATCATTTCTCTTCATTTGAAAAAAGGGAAAATGAGTCAGTGGTACAACCTCTCCCAAATAAGTACAATCTTATGACACTGAAACAATAGATAGGATCTCCAGGGGCAACATACTTCTGCTTGTGCTTTCACCTACTCTAATAATGCAAAAAGTATGCATTATCCTCAGGCTTCTAGGCAAATGACCAATTATACTCTAGGGTGACCTGATGTTGGTCACCACCAAGATGTGACCAAGCAAGATTTTTTTTCAAAATATCCTTGATCCAGACTCATTCTGTTGATTGGTTTGCAAAGGGCAGGGTCATTCCTTACAGCATTTGAGTTTTGAGGCCATCCCAGGAAGCAAAGAATTCTTACACTCTGCTCCCAACATTTTTTGGAAGGAGAAGATAACATTTTAAAATTACATCAAAAGATGCTCTTGAAGGACAGGGCAGAAAATACCACCAAAAGAGGAAAATAAAATATTACAAGCAACCAGAAGGGGTATATGTGAAACAGGGACTATATGTAGAAGGAAAGAGGAATAGAGGTAAAAGGAATGGTATAGATGGATTTTATATACACACATACAAATGTATATGTATATGTATATACACATATATAGGCTAGTATACACATACATACATATATACAAATACACAAACATATATTATATATATATACATACACATATATACATACACATATATACATACACATATATACATACATATACATATATATGTGTATATGTGTATATATACATACATACATACATACATATATATGTATATATATTAATTGGGGGGAACAACTAGATAGTACAGTGGATAAAGTGCCAGGCCTGGAACCAGAAAGACTCATCTTTTTGAGTTCAAATCTGGCCTCAGACACTTACTAGCTATATGACCCCAGGCAAGCTACTTAATCTTCTTTGCCTCCATTTCCTCATCTGCAAAATGAACTGGAGAATAAAATAACAAACTACTCCAGTATCTTTGCCAAGAAAACCCCAAATGGGTCAGTAAAAGTCAGACAGGACTAAAATGACTCAACAACACAATTTTATATACATATTTACAAATTATATATTATATATTATTACATATGATAGCATGATAGCATGATTATATTATATAACATAATAAACATATAATCATGTAATATATTAATATATTATATAATTACATATAGTTATATTTATAAATATATATGTATATATAACCTTTTTTTAAAATATGAGACTAGTTACCTCCTAAAAACATATACTGTTAGAAGAATGGGGAAGATTTTAATCCAGCTACCTTATTCTACAGTGAAGGGAAACAAATCCCAAAGAGATTAAGTGATTTGCTCTACCAGCTGTCTCCATGAGTCATACCCCAGCAATCAAATGCCTGGTTCCTATAGCAATGCTGGGAATATAATGGAGAAATAAAAAGTAAAAGATCAAGGCCGATTATCCCAATTAATTGTCACCAAGAAAGAGTTCTGATAAGGGGTGAAGAAATTCTACCTGACATGACTGGCCATGGACAATTGTCTGTATGATTCTCTGTGTCCATCTGTAAATAATGGTTTCTATTTACAGACTTATGGTGAGAAAGAAATTTTCTGAGCCAGAGCTGTTAAAACAGACCTCCACAACAGGAGTGTAGTTAGGAAATATTGAACCAAAGAAATAAAAATACAATAAAAGATCCATTATTATGATTATGCAAGATGAGGAATCAAGCCCAGGCAAGCTCAAACAATGCTAAGACTGACCAAATATCAGCTGTCAAAGTAAGCAATGGGTCTGAATTTCAGGCTGTAAAGCATGGAACAGGTATAAAGGGTCAGAGCAAGGCCATTAGGCAGATCATGATAGGTTAGCATGAGTTAGGATGTACACAAACATATGTAATAGGACTTTCACTCAAATCTGGGCATTTTGAAAGCTAGTTGCGTATGCATACGGAGACCTGATTCCTGATTGATGGAGAGAATGCTGAACAAGATTAGATGCTACACACTTTATCTGTGTAAGCCACGGAGTTGGGAGTCAGAGACTGGGGGAGAAAGACATGAAAAATTCTAGACACACTTTGGGAAACATACGTGAAAAGACTTTGGAAGCTATAGACATGTAGGGGAAGCCAACTCCTCAATTTGTCCCTGATTTCTAGATTGCCTCCCACAAATGTTAGAGAAAGAATTTTCCCTTGGGTTATATCATGCTCTCTTTTTTGGTTGAGCTACCCATATCAAAACCATGAATTCAGGCCAGCCCTGTACAACCACATCCTGGGAATTAAAGGATTCCATCTGACTACTAGTAGCCAATTCCACTGCTGTCTCTCTGCAGCCAACCCCAACAACATTAGCAGACTAGGTGACTTGGGGGGTCCACACTGAACATACAACTATGATTTGTCTTCTACTACTCGTCCTTCTTCTGGAGGTCCACGCACACTTCAAATGCATGAGCTGTAGCCTAGATTTCTACATTTGGGCAACCCAATCCCCAAGCCTTTGGATCACATGCTTCCCCTCTTCCCAGCTGTTGCAATCCATTGTGGAGTGGATAACATATCCATCAAAACCATCAAGTTACCAGGATCCAATTTAGGAGCTTCAATGTAGTTGCCAAGCTTATTATTCAGCCGTTGTTTCAATAGCACTACTAAACTAGCAATACCACTACTACTCCTCTACCTCCAAATGGAGCAAAGAAAAGGGAAAAGACCTCATATATACAAAAATATTTATAGCAGCTCTTTTTGTAGTGGCCAAGGATTAGAAACTAAGAGAGTGCTCATCAATTGTGGAATGGTTGACCAAATAATGGTATATGAATGTCATAGAATATTAATGTTTCATGAAAGGAATGATTTCAGAGAGACCTGGAAAGACTTGCATGTACTGATACAAAGTGAAGTCAACAGAACTGGTTATATAATACAACAGACTAGTTATGTAATAATAACAACATCATAAACTCAAACAACATTGAAAGATTTAAGAACTCTGATCAACAAAATGACCATCCACAATTCAGAGAACTAAAGATGAACCATGCTACCCATCTCCTGACAAGGAAATGTTGGACTCAAGTTGCAAACTGAGATTCATTTTTGGACATGGCATTTGGCAGAATTTGTTTTGATTGACTATATTTGTTATGAGGATTTTGCTTTTCTTTTTTTAATTTTTCAAAAAATAGATTTTTGTTCATTAAAAAAATTACATTAAAAAATCAGTTTTGCTACCAAGATCACTTTTTCCCAGTCCCAAAGAGCTGAGCTCTAAGCCCATTTAAGTTCATCAAAGTCCTCATCTCCTGTCTGATGTTCATCATTGACACTGTAGCTGCTCATTTCCTATGAGAATATCAAAAAAATTCCCTAAACTCCATTTCAAAGAGCTGCTAGTCTCCTAGAAAAGGGTAACCTTTCTTCATCAATGGCCCTCCGTGGTCCAGGTCAGGTCAGGCTTATTCCAAAGCAAATGCTAGAAGAGTAGCCTAAATATTAAGTGGCAGTGCCCTAGAAATGCAAGCACCTCCTTCCCCTAACCCTTGAAAAATGGGCAGAGTTCTTGTGGAGCTCTGGGAAGTGGGAAAAGCAAATGCGATATGTGCTCTAAGAATGTAATAAAAAGTGGTTAGAATACCTGCACTTGCTAAGCTCTATACCAACCTAACCATTCCTTCCAGAGCTGGGGAAGGGCCATAGGGAAGGAGGGAGAGGAGAAACTCTACCTTTCTAGGCCTCAGTTTCTGTGCGTCTGAAATTAGGGGATTAGTGTAGGTGACTTCTAGAGTCTATTCCAGCTCAAAATCTTTGGTCTCGATAGGTTAATTTCTAACTCCTTCATAATCAATGGCAGCCCTGAGGCTATGATGTCATAGTAACTTTGGATAAGCCCAGGCAGCTCTATGCCCCAACTGCTTTAGATACATAGCTCTTTCTCATTTCATGATTAGTCCCCTAACATCTTGAAACTAACTCATTTGACGCTATGAACCACTCCATCTTTCTTTATACCCTACTTATTCTAAGAAGCAGAGTAGAACTGGAAAAGATGCCTCCAATGCCAAGAACACCTCTAATTGCCCACTACATACACACACACACACAGAGATATACATACACATATACACACATATACAGTAAATCGTCAAATTTCATGGGGCTAATGTCCCTAGAAATAGGGATAAGTCAAGCACACTTCTTACTCCACCGTGCTGCCCTCTTTTCTAACCATACTTCAACTGTGTCTTCCCACACCTGGAGCAGAGGAATGTCAAAAACTTGATGCACAAGAACATGGGTTATAGTACTGGACTACACTTAATGCCAGTACATACAATGTACTAATTCAGGGCAAAGGATAGAAAGGGAATCATTGAATTAAACATCTACTGTGTAATTAGCCCTAAAATAAACATTGTTCAATAAACAACTTTGTGTAATGGCTCGAGATAATCATCTTAATACATCTAATTGTGGTTTTCTGGGACTATTGTGCTGTGGTACCTGGTTAATCATAAAAACTAGGCTGATGACATGTTGTTTTTCAGTTCTATCAGACTCTTTGTAACCCCATTTGGGGTTTTCTTGTTCAAGCTACTGGAGTAGTTTGCCATTTCCTTCTCCAGCTCATTTTACAGATGAGGAAACTGAGGCAAATAGAGTTAAGCGACTTTGCCCAGGGTGACACAGCTAGTAAGTGTCTGAGAATAGATTTGAACTCGGGTGTTTCTGAATCCAGGCCTGGCACTCTATCCACTTGCCACCTAGCTGCCCCCCAAAACTAGATTACTGCCCTTTATTACTTAATGGCATTGTATATACTTAGGATTGGCAGGTGAAGGGATAAGCAAGAGGAGAGGGCAGGGAAGACATTTCTATAGGGCAGGGGTTTATAACCTATTTTGTGCCATAGACCCCTTTGGCAGTCTTGTAAACCCTCTTCCGTCCCCCTTCTCAGAATTATGTTTTTAAATGTGTAAAACAAAATATATGGGATTACAGAAAAAACCAATTGTATTGAAACCATTATAATTTTAACTTAATTTATGAATTTATGAACTTAAAACAAGCTCATGGACCTCAAGTTAAGAACTCCTTACCCATAGGGTTTAAAGGTTTACAAAGTTCTTTTCTCCTACTTATAAAGTAGTTGGTTCAAGTATTACTGCCCTGTTTTACACATAAAGAACCTGAGGGCCCCAAGAAGTAAAACGATTTGTTATTGGTCACTCAGTAAGTGTCAGATGTCGAGTGGAAAGGGGAACAGGTAGAAAAGATGGATAAATGCTTTTAAAAAATCTAAATGGGAGGCAGGTATTCACAATCTTGAATGTACAAAATGAAAGTAGTTATGTCTAAGCAGGCATATATTCCGGAGGCTATAATAATTGAGATCCTTGAAAGAAAAAGATGTCATGTATAAGAATAGATCAATAGGAATTTAAGTTTTGTTTTATTTTTATGTTAGGGGATTTAGCAAAATATTTGCCACCCCATATTCAAATTGAATAAATAGTTACATTTTGGCCATTTTTCCATTTCTGGTTCACTGGAAAAGTTCACCAAATTTACAGTAATTCAGTAAATGTCTATTGTTTCCTGGCAGCCAACCGAGAAAGGAAACATAGAATCAGAATTTGAGATGGCTAAAACTGACCTTTAAAGGTCATCTAATCTAATATCTCAGCCAAAGCAAGAACTTCCTCTGCAACATCCCCTGCCAAAGGCCAACATAGCCATTGTCTAATAAACATTTCCAGGGAATGGGAGTTCACTACTTCACAAGATGGCCTATTTTTTGGATACCTTCTAATTGTTAGAAGATCCTCTTCACAGTGATCTGAAATCATTTTCTCTATCACTTTTACCTGTTAGCTCTCATTCCATGCTCTATAACAACCATTCCCTTTTCTATATAACCTCACTTCATATATCTGAGGGGATCTTGCATGTCCCCCAGTAATTATCTTCATCTCCAGGATAACCAACTTCAATTCCTTCAACCACTCCTCCTCATAATTCCTAACCCAGTCACCCTTCTGTTTGTCCATGTCTCCATCAAAATGTGGCACCCAGAACTGAGAACAATCTCTGGGATTCTCTCCTTATTGGTGATCAATGCCCCCCACCTGTGTACGGGGCAGGTAGGAGTTGGCAAGAATGGGAGAGAAGAGAACTCTTCAGTTTTCTTTGGATCCTCTTTACACCCAAAAGTTTCAAGTCTTTGGGTCTCTTCAAGTCTCTTCAAGTTCATACTTTGGGCACTTCTGGCCAGCTTTGAGACAGAAAGTAGAAGAGGCCAATCCCACTTCAAGTGGCTGAAGGAAAAGTCTCTGGGAAGACGCGAGAGAAGCTGACAATCTCCATTATGCTCCTCTCCCCAGCTTGTAACACTAGAGACTTCAGGGAACTTCCCCTTGGGTGAGATCTGGGAGTCTCTTCTTTGGCTGAGCTGAATTACTTCACTCCCAATGAGAGAACTCCTTTACTCTGTATTGTCCATTGCTCCTGCATATACTTTCTCTGATATCTGTTTTGTTATCAAATTGGACAAATGGGTTTCTTTGTTATACTATATATGTGTGGAACTCTATATTGTGGAACTGGTAGTTGGTTAGGAAAGGGGCCAGGTCTAGCATATGGAGTTTGGGGTTGTGCTTCCACCCGTTAATTAAACAGTGATCAGAAGTTAGATTGAAATTGAAAATCACATCCCCAGACTAATAATATTTAAGGAAGCAGGTGGATATAATTCTAGCCCAGTATCCCCTCTTTCTGATTGACAGCAAAGTGGCCAAGCTTCTGACCCGAATTTCCTACTTTCCCTTCCAGCAGGGACTGAAGTCTCCCTTTGAGAAGAGTGGGGGTAGAAAAGGATAGAGACGTGTCTATTCTGTATCATTTCAAATCATACAACGACACCTCTGTAGGTTCCTGTGGAGAACAGCCCTCAAACTTTCCTAAGTCTAAACAATCAACAAAACAATAAATCAAGTCGTGATTTGTCGTGTTTGCTGATTCCCAAGATGTAAATGCTCAGACTGAAAATGTAACAATCAGTTCTCTTGAATCAGTTCAATCTGGCTCCAGTATATCCCTGTATGGACCCCTTGGGGTAGTCTAATAAAACCTATGGATTCCTTCTCAAAATGATGTCTTAAAATGCATAAAATAAAAATGCAGAGAGTTACAAAATAAATCAATTATATTAAAAACTATATACAACATATGTTTAAAATATATTTTTAAATCTATCCATATATAGATTTAAAATATATATTTAAAATATAAGCTCTGTATACATATATATTTAAAATATATTTATTTATATATTAAAATATAAGCTCTGAAGAAAATTCGCATTTCTGGTACATACTTAGAAGACAAAGGGTTATTAATAAAATCATAACATCCCGCAGAAAATTTTCAGCATTTGTATAGAGATTTAGATCTCTGTTCTGTGTATTTTTCAGCTAGCTACTGGCTTCCACCATTTTCCCTTTCTTGGCCTGGACTAAACTATTTAGAGACATGTAATACACATTGAGTGTGACAAGGATGGACACTAGGTTAAAAACCCCTGCTATAGAGCATAGATATTGTCACTGGCACCTTAATAAGAGGACAAAGGCCACCTTGATTAGGTCTCAGAGATTCAGGGCTGCCCTAAGATGAACTGATATATTTGGAGTCACCTTTTAGCAATTGTTGCAGAATGCATCTCCAGGACTGGGGTTATCTCCAATATGATTTGGTTGGCTAGAATACTTGGGAGGATAGATACTTGTGGGATGAACATGTCTTCTGTGATGGTGTAGAAAATCGAGCTAAGAGACCAACTCACTTTTTTTTCCCTTTTCCCCTGTGCTTTTCTTCTGAACCTCACATACAGGTGGTGGATTGCTCCTTCACCACCACCCCCACTCCCAACACACCAAGACTAACTAGTGGCTGCCTGTTGACAGAAGCATATACTGTAGCTAGTTGCCTATGCATACCTACGTGGGCTAAGACAGGAGTTCCTGGACTTCAGATTCCTCACCATCTTTCTGTTTTCCTTTTAAATATCCATTAGAGAATGGAGAGGACACTGTCCTAGCCTGAGAAATAGCAGCAGCATTTGATCACTAGTGAAGTATCAAGAGTTCCTGCAGAAACACATGGTTGAAGTCCACCTGTGCTTGCCCTATTGACTTTCATGTACAATATTCTAGAACCCCAATTTTCTATGTATAAGGAGAGATTTTTATTTCCTAGGCAATGTAATGTCAAAGTCTTGCCTACTAGTCAGAGCAGCAATATTTCTTGTATAACACCAGACTTGGGGACTACCTCATGAGTAATCCCAAATTAGAGTTGTTTGGAACCTAGATGAGCAGTAGACATGTTGGGGGGAGAGAAGAGGATCTCCCACATGGCACTCACAGTTTGAGGAAGAGCAGCAAGGGACAAGAAATCAGGACCTGGGTAGCTAGGTGGTGCAGTGGACAGAGCTCCAGCCTTGGAGTCAGGAGGATCTGGGTTCAAATCCGGCCTCAGACACTTGACACTTATTTGACACTTACTAGCTGTGTGACCCTGGGCAAGAAATAGATAACTGTGTTTAAATGGTGGCCTTCTCTAATTAGTGGTAGGGAGGAAGGAAGAGAAACAGTTTGGAATTCAAAATGTAACAAAAATTAATTTAATTTAATTTTTTAAAAAATAAACACCCACATAGAGTAGTTAGGTACTATCTTTGCTCCAACCCAATGGTTCATGAATTAGCTGAAATATCTTTCTTCATTGCTTCAGAAAATCATGTGGCACAAGTTTCAGCGGATGAGATTTATACTGTACGCGCTGGTGGCAGCCTCCTCTTCTGTGAGTCAGAGGAATTAAATTGCATAAGGCAAATAGCTTTCCCCTCCATCTTCAAAGGAGCTTCCTCCCCATTGGAAGGAATACTGGAATTCTGCCAGAGTGGTCCTGAATGGAGTCACACCCTCCTAAAAGGAATTGACTACTCTCTAACACCATAATGTTACATTTATATAGTACTGTGCAGTTTTACAAAGAGTTTTTCTTACAAGTATCCCATGACACAAGGATTACTATCTCATCCCTTTTTAAAATAAATTAGGAAGCTAAAACCCAGAGGGGTCAAATGGCTGGTCCATTGTTTTACAGAGTAGACGGCAGAACTGAAATGATGAACTCTAGGCTCGAGACTCCAGTCCAGTGATCTTCTCGTGACTCCACCCTCCCTCTCTAACACGAAATCCTCCACTAGATTCAGGACATTTTCTCATTGGGCTCTTTATACACCAAGCCAAACCCAGGCGCTAAGTGTTTGTTTCTGGCTTCCTGCCTGAAATGCCCAGCTCCACAAATCTTTCTTACCCCTTGTTGTTCACTTGTTTTTCAGTCATGTCTGACCCTTCATGACCCCCATTTGAGGTTTTCTTGGCACAGGTACCAGAGTGGTTTGCCATTTCCTTCTCCAGCTCATTTTACAGATGAGAAAAACTCAGACAAACAAGGTTAAATGACTTGCCAAGGGTCACACAGCTAGTAAGTGTCTGAGCCTGGATTTGAACACAGGAAGATGAGTCTTCTTGACTCCAAGCCCAACACTCTATCCACTGTACCACCTACTTGCCTTCATAAACCATTATAGGCCACTCAATTCACCTCCTCCATGAAACTTTCTTGCATTATTCTAACACACAATATCCCCTTCATTCTTTAAACTCCTAAAATTTTATAGTCAGTATCACACAAATTTTTTTCTGTCTTGTATTATTTTCTAATTGTTTTGTGTATAACTTTTGTCACTCTCCTCTCTGCCTAGTACCACCCCAAACTAGATTACGAGCTCTTTAAGGGTGGGAACTGTGTATTAAGCTGCTCAAAGGATTGAACACAGCACATTGCTATAACAGGTGCTTGCTCTGCTGACTGGTTGATGGATTGATTGATTGCTAGAAACTGGTTTTCAGGACATGACTAGACTAGAAGACTTAAAGTTTAAACTGACACAAAGGTAGATGATGTAGGTAGAGCAGTAATTGTAAGGAAAGACAATCCCAAGCCTTCAAAATATACCATAGGTCTGACCCGTCTTATGTCTCCATTCTAGACTACAAGAGAGATAAGACTCCCGAAAGTTACCCCAGCCTAGACTTTCCAGGCCTGAGCCAGAACATTTAGCTTGGAGTTCAACTCCTGACTCAGACACTGACTAGCTGTGTGACCCTGGGCAAGTTACTTAACCTTTGTTTCCTCATATGTAAAATGAAGATAATAATAGCATCTACCACACAGGGTGGATATGAGGAGAAAATGAGATAACACATAAAGTGCTTTGCAAAAAGTAAAAAGTACCTTGCAAACTTTAAAGCACTATATAAATGCCAATTGTTGCCATCATCATCATCATCATCATCATCATCATCACTATTATTATTATGATTGTCATTATTGATTAACAGGGTACATAGGGTACCTTTCACTCCAAGCTATATGCCTTAACTGAGGAAAAAGAAGTGTTATTTTACCTATACTTTACAAACCTCTCATAAGGCATTTTACCTGATATATCACTTTAATGGCCCATGTATTCATGTTTTTCAGGAGAAAACAAAATACCACCATGCAGTACAAGCACATGCTTTTGCTCGTGTATTTTTATGTAGGATGGTCCTAAACTAGTACCCAGAAGTTATCAGTACTGGAAATATGTGTGGACTTTTTTTTTTTTATCAATTCCTTCTATACAATGTCAAGCTAATCCATAAAACAATTAGAGAGTTAACAAAGTGACTGAGAAAGAAATGTTTCTTACTTTTCCAGGTATTTCTTATGTTTTATATGTCAACCTTTGGAAGTGCAGATACTCTGCCTAGTGACCTGATCTGTGGGAAATTTCTTGGGAAGCCATCCTGCCCTGTCTCTAAGGTTCAAAAGGACAAGATGGTTCTCACATGTCCAGAACAGGATACAATGGTGCTACTGTGGGGTTTCCTCCAGCCATACAATGGCAAAGCACAGGGCCCAAGATAGTGCCCTAGATAATCCTATGTCTCTCTCCTGGAAACTGAAACAAAATCTGTTTGTTCAGCATGAATACAGAATCAGAATACATGAAGCAAATGACTGGTAACCAAACTATCTTATGATCTCCAGTGCCATGGAACGGCATGACTGGATAGTTTAGCTTGTGTTTCTTTGTGACTGTGTCTCTTCATTTCTCACTCTGTGAACAGGCTTTTTTTTTTTCATCTGACATCCTGTACTCTTCTGAAAGTGAAACATAATATCACCACCATCAATACTTCTATGCAGGATGATAGAATCTCAGATTTGCAGGACCTTAGAGTCCATTTATAACTGAATAGAAATCCCCTCTATAACATATCTTTGGAGTAGTAATCTAGCCTCTGTTCAGAGACATCCAATGATGAAAATCCTACTTCCTTTGCACTTTTAGATACCTCTAATCATTAGGAAATTTTCCCCTACATTAAGCTGAAATCTTTCTAGCTGAAATGGCCCCCATTCCTATTTCTGGTCTCTGGGACCAATCCCTCAACCATGTGGCAGGCCTTAGAATACTAGAAAATAGCTATTGTATCATGCCCTAAACCTTCTCTTTGCCAGGCTAGGTATCCCCAGTTCCTTCAAACATTCCTTAAAGAGCATGATTTCTAGATTCCCTTGTGATCCTAAGAACCCTAGAGATGGACCAGCCTGTCAATGTCTGTCCTATAATATGGAATCCTACACTAAACACAGTACTCTTTATTGTGTTGTGATCTGACCAGGGCTGACTATTACATCCCTCATCTGACCATTAAAGTACTCTAAGATCATGTTAGCTTTTTTGGCCACCATGTCACACTGAAGTCTGAGATTGATCTTACAGTCAACTAAAATCCTGAGATGTTTTTCACATAAACTGTTGTCCATCCCCATTCCCTCATTCCCTATTTGTGTAGTTGAACCCAAGCATAGAACCTTGTATCTATCTTTATTCCATTTCATCTCATTAGCTATGGATCTTTGTCCTAGTCATTTGGAATCATTTGGGATCTCTACTCTTTTGTCATATACATTACCCTTGTCTCCCAGCTTCAGGCCATCAAAAAATGTGATGCAGTGGACATTGCACAGAAGAAAAGCCTCAGAGATTTTATTTCCCATGATGCTTAGGGCAGGTTCAGAGACCTTTTCATACTAGGAGAAATTATCTGGACTGTATTTCCCAGAAGACTGCATATCTAGTTATAGAGCAGTGGTATAAGGAGGGGGCTGATTGGTGGGGAGTCTTCTAGAAGGTGGAAAGTTTTAAAAGTAAGATAATTGGAGGTATGGGTGAAGAGAGAGTAAGGCCATCTGCTGACTGTAATTGGGCCAGAGAAATGGAGAGTGCACATGCAGCAGTATGACCATAGCATCCCTGGAGATTCCAGGAGTTTGGAAAAGAATTGGAAATTTAGGGAATGCCCATCAATTGGGGAATGGCTGAACAAGCTGTGGTATATGAATGTAGTGGAATTCTATTGTTCCATAAGAAATTATTTTCATGCAGATTTCAGAAAAACCTGAAAAGACTTGCATGAACTGATGCTGAATGAAGTGAGCAGAACTAGAACATCATACACAATAACAGCAACATTGTACAATGACCAACTTTGATAGACTTAGCTCTTCTCAGCAATTCAATGATCTAAGACAATTCTAAAAGACACATGATGAAAAATGCCATCCACATTCAGAGAAAGAACTATGGAGTCTGAATTGCAGATTGAAGAATACTATCCTTCTCTTTTTTGGTTTTTTCTTTCTTGTGGTTTTCCCCTTTTGTTCTGATTCTTCTTTCACAGCATGACTAATGTGGAAATACGGCTAATGTGATTGTGCATGGCATAGCCTATATTAGATTGCATGCTGTCTTGGGGAGAGGGGAGAGGAGGAAATGGGGGAAATTTAAAAACTCAAAATCTTATAAAAGTAAATGTCAAAAGCTAAAAAATAATTAGTTGATCGATTAATTGATTGATATTTTTTAAAAAAAGAATCTAGGAGTTCCAGAAGAATTCTGCCTACCATGGAAATATAGAAGCTCCACAGATCCCAGACTGCTCCCCAAGAGCCTCTCGTAGATTTGCATGAGGCAAAAGACACTGAACCTTTGTTTTTGTTGTTGTTTCTGTTGGTTTGTTCTTACTACTGGGCTGTGAATTATGAAGCATGGTTCCTCCCCTAATATACTAGGGAATATACTTCCACTGAGTGGGAGGGGGCAATTTGTGCTGGTTAATGACAGCATTCTCTATTTGCTGGCCACCAAGAGGAAATAGCAAAAACATTCAAGATTAAAAACCATGTAAGTTAAAGGGTGAGGTTCTGCTGCTTACTTCAGAGATGTCAAACCTGAGGACCACAAGCTCCAACACTTCCCCTGTGGCTAGAATCTTATTAAAATGTAATTGGGAAATGTTTAAGAAAATACAACAAAACACAGTGCTATGTACCTGTCCTACCATGTTTACTATTTCACCCTTAACAGGTCACTTCATCTATCTAAACTTCAATTTCCTTGAATGTATAATGGGAATAATAATATGTGTACTACCTACCTCAGGGGGTTGTTATAAGGATCAAATGAGAGTACTATGTAAACATCAGTCTTGTGATTATTACTATTATTAACTCAATTATTATTATTAACTCAAATCTCTCTGTCTTCTCCACAGTATCATGAGACTATGTCAAATGCCTTGCTAAAATTCAGATATAAGATGTGATAATATGGTCCTGATCTAGCAACCCTCATATAAAAAAAAAAAAAGGAAATGAGATCAATCTGGCACAAACTGTTTTTATTGAAATCATGTTATTTCTTTTTTTGTTGCTTGATAAATGTTTGTTGACAGATTGATTATTTATTGTTTATTTATAGTTCTCTGAATGTTAGAATGTTGTCTCCTTGGGAAACAATGAGTTCCTTGAGAACAGGAACTATATTTTTGCTTTTCTTTATCTCTCTAGCTCTTTTTTATCATTTATTTATTTATTTACTTGTTTATTTATTTATTAATTCATTTATTTTTAACATTCATTTTTTAAAATTTGAGTTCTAAATTCTCTCCCTACCTCCATCCCTTTTTCTACCCACTGAAAAGGCAAGCAATATAATATCCATTATTACAGAAATCATGTTAGCTCTTAAGAATCACTGATTCCCTTTTTAAATGTTCAAATGCTATCCATTTAATAATACATACTAGAATTTTAAAAGAATCCAAAACCAAATCAATGGTTCAAAAATCTACCACCTTCTTCTTCCTCTCTCTCTTCTGCATGTGTGTGTGTGTGTGTGTGTGTGTGTGTGTGTGTGTGTGTCTCTGGAAAATCAGGTTGACATTTGGCCTTCTACAGTCCTTCAACACCTAATGTCTCCTGTTCTCTATGACTTGAGACAGTGTAGTATGATAGGAAGAGCCCTGATTTTGGAGTCAGGGGGCCAGGGTCCAAATCTCATCACTGACAATACTCATATGACCTTGGGAAAGTCACTTAACCACTCTGAGCCTCAATTTCCCAATCTGTAAAATAAGAAGATTGGACTAGATGTCTTTGTGGGGTCTTCTTGTTCTAAATCATTATATTATGACTTTTCAAACATCATCAACGGCAGTTCAGTAATCAAATCAGTCAGTTGTTTGTTTGTTTTTTAAGTACCCTGATATATATTTCAGTCATGGAACTGGTGACTTCTACCTGCCTGTACTTAAAGAAATTGCTTTAAAAATACTTTAGTTCATGCCCAAAGACTATAAAACTGTGCATACTCATTGATCCAGCAACACCACTACTAGGTATCATAAAAAGAGATCATAAAAAATGGAAAAGGACTCACACCCAAAGAGATCAAAAAAATGGAAAAGGACTCACATGTACAAAATCATTTATAGCAGCTCTTTTTATGGTGGCCAAGACTTGGAAATTGAGGAGATGCCCATCAATTGGGGAATGGCTGAACAAATTATGGTATATGAATGTAATGGAATACTACTGTGCTACAAGAAATGATGAGCAGGACGACTTCAGAAAAACCTAGAAAGACTTACATGAACTGATGCTAAGTGAAGTGAGCAGAACCAGGAGAACATTGTACACAGTAGCAGCAACATCATGCAAGTGATCAACTTTGATAGACTTTGGCTCTTCTCAGCAATGCAGTGATCCAAGACAATTCCAAAAGACTCATGATGGAAAATGCTAACCATATCCAGAGAAAGAACTATGGAGTCTGAATGCAGATAGAAGTACACTATTTTCTTTTTTTGTTGTTTTTTTCTTTCTCATGGTTTTTCCCTTTTGTTCTGATTCTTCTTTCACAACATGACTAATAAGGAAATATGTTTAATATGATTGTACTTGTATAACCTATATCAGATTGCTTGCCATCTTGAGGAAGGGAGAGAGGAGAAAGGGAAAAAAAAATTGGAACTCAAAATCTATAAAAGTGAGTATTGAAAACTATAAAAAGAAATGTGCATTAGTTCTAACCACTGAACTTTCAGTCAGTAAATAACTGACTCAGCAGGAAGGTTTCTGACATTTCCTTAGGCAAAGAGACTCTTGCTGTCATTAGCAGAAAAAAGAGTGGGTGGTCAGTAGAATGTGACAAACTGGGTTCAGGCATTTAAAGTCTCTGAATGGATGGTTCCAAATGTCAGGAAACCTTGTGAACCAGGTTTTTATTAAGGTGTAATCTGGTTCAAATGAACAATAGGGGCAGTTCTAGGGAGGGGATGAAAAAAAGAGAGAGATTTTTAAAGGAGTGACATGCATTAGCCTTGATTTTAGCTATGTCTTTTTCAATACCAACTGATTCCAGCATTTCATTTTCTTCTGCTTGACCTGTACTTTCTCCAGTTTCAGCCAGTAGGCTCCCTGCCCACATCCCTCCCCACTCCATTATAGCTATAACTATACAGCTATAACCCAAAGAAAGTAGTGAAAAATGTTCCTGGGGCAAGTTGCATGAAAATCTTTGTCAAAGGTAACTGAGGAGGCCTATGGTCATAAGACAGAGGGAGAAGACTATAACAGAAGATTGAGTCAGCATGGTATATAGATAATTTCTTAATTTAATGAAGTATTCTTATTAACTAGGTATTAAGCTCAGTTGTTTCTATGTTGCTAAAGGATTTCAGCACACTAAATTTCAGCACCCAAGAACAAAGCCCCAATCACCCCACTTTAATTAAAGCTCTGCCCTCCCCACAACCATTACCAAATTTAACCTGATATAGAGATGCTTGCCTGCAAAAAAAAAAAACCCTTTATTCCTAAAGCTTCTTCCATGAAAAATGTCTTTTTGCAATAACAAAGAACTAAATAGCTCACTCCATGCAATCTGGTCCAAGATATATTTGGTTTTGGTTTTAACAAGAGCAAACACTAGGCAGCTCTGTCAGCAAAAGAGTAAAAACATATGTATTCAAGTTTTCTTCCTCTCCATTTGTGAGATGTAAATACAAATGTTTTTCTCCACATAATTACTTACCTAGATGTTATCAAATAATAGCGGTAGTAGCAGTCCTGAACATCAAGATTCAGAAAAAGAATTCAAGATATTAACCACATTGAATGAAAGTCTGCTTGCTAAAGCTAAATAGAAGAATATTTAACTAGTGACAGATTTTTCAGCTGTTCTTATCAAGTCTTCAGAGAGTTTGCTTTGAAATGGTCTAGGAAACTTGAAACACTTCATACAGGTTGCCAGGTTGCAAAGCAATATCACTTGAATAATTTCTTCATGCTTGATTTAAACTGTAAGCGTATATTTTTTTTAAAGAAGGAATTTGTGAGTTAATGGATTCTGTGTCTTAAACTCTCCTGTTTTCCATGAGTATTCTTCCTATTCCTCACCTCCAATCAGATTCATTTTTAGAAAGCTATCAGTAAAGTCCATAGTTGAATATTAATTTCTTTAACAAGGTCATGATCAATGACTACTTCTTTTAGGAGGCAAGAGAATAGCAAATGCAATAATTTACAATTGTATTTATGGTATTACTTGTAAGACAGCTTCCAGAGTTCAGCCAATGAGGCCATGCTTGACGCTAATTACCCACACTTAAACAAGACTCACTAGAGGATAAATGAAATTCTCATCTATGTATCTATGTATCCATCATATAGGAAGTCAGAAATTTTCCCTGAGATGCTAACAAATGTATACGTAATTCTGTGAAGCCTATGTGTTATCAGGTCTAAGGGAAAAGCCTTTCCTTTCATGTCCTTGTAACAAGATTATTGTTACTACAATGCATGTTACTTTGTGCAGAAATACTTTAAAACACAAATTCTCCATTCATCTCTGGCCACTATTTAGATGAAAAACTTGGCTTTCACAGGCAAACTCAGAGCATCTATTTTCCAAGAAGAAAAGAGGGGAGGGGGAGGGTTGAGATGAGATTCCACCACACTTTGGAAATGGTTCAATGTCTTTTTTTTCCCCTTTTCACATGGTAAAGTCTGATAAAAGTCTCTTTGAGAATGTCCATGAAAGCATCCTTTCCCATCCAAATAAGGAACCCTAAGAATGCTATTCCATTGAACAGAGGTAAAAGGCGAATTCACTCAGTAATTAAGTTTGAGATAAGAAATTCCATTACAATTTTTAAATGGTTTAAAGTCTTACAGAATAGTGTTATTTTGAGATAGCAAGCTCATTTGCTGTGTTCTCAGAAAGAATCTTTCTTGAAAGAAACTCAAGACTGTTAGAATTTTATCTCCTGTGAAAGAACCCCTCTATCCGCAGAAAGAAAGAGACAGAACCAAAAATAAAGAGACAGAAAGGGAGACAGAGAGCTTGGAGCTTCCCCCTACATTTCTGACTTTTCTCCCACATCACTATTATTTTTATACAAATGAAATCTGGTTAAAATGAACTTCAAGAAGAGCCTCAAGGAGGGAAAGTAGTAAAGGTGATAGTACTTCATCAATAAGCATTTCCTAAGAACCAGTCTTGTGCCAGGCACTGTGCTAAGTGCTGGGAGTACAAATAAGAGAAAGACAGTTCCTGATCTCAAGGAACTCAGAATCTAGTGGGTGACACTTACAATGTACAAAAAGAAACTGAAAAGCTGGGAGAGGGGAGCAGGTGGGGGCGTGATCTTCATGAAATCAAAACTAAGCAGAGGCACTGGTGAAAAATTATGAGTTAAAAGCTCTGAGCCAGCTATAAATTCAACCTCAGACACTCTCCTAGCTGTGTGATGCCTCGGTTTCCTCACCTGTAAAATGGGGATGATAATAATAATTCCCAGTGTTGTTGCGAAGATCAAAGGAGATACGTAGAAAGCACTTGTTAAATGCTTGTTCCTTTTTTCCCTTCACCAAAACAAGTTTTTCAACTAGCCATAGTCTATACGAAACCTCTGGCTCAGAAATGTAACTCTAACCTCACATGGACAATCTGGAGACTCATCAATAGTTAACACCCAGGGTTTCCCCTGGGAACATGAGAATCTGGCTCATTTCCCTCAGGAGTTGTTAGCTCTCATTCAAGTATCAAGCTAATAAAACATTTGAAATGAGACAGGTTCTATTTAACTTCACAAAAACCACTAAGGACTACCATGCAAGCATGTAAGCAGTCAGGACAGCTTACTTTCCTCCACTATTGGGCCTTCACAACCCATAGGGATCTACGTAGTATTCTAGATTTATTGTACCATAATGGATGTCTCATCTCCTGCAAAAGAGAAAAAAAATGTGGTTGCTAAAGAGTCTAATGGTGTGGCTAGGTGGCACAGTGAATAGAGTGTTAGGACTGGAGTTGGGTAGATTCATCCTCCTGAGTTCAAACCTGGCCTCAGACACTTACTAGCTATGTGACCCTGGGCAAGTCACTTGACCCAATTTGCCTCGTTTCCTCATCTGTAAAGTGAGCTGGAGAAGGAAATGGCAAATCACTCTAGTATCTTTGTCAAGAAAACCCCAATGGGATCACAGAGAGCTAAACACAACTGAAACAACCAAACAACAACAAGGAGTGTAATGAGTTGCTAGACTCCTTTGTTGGATCATCTGACGGTTCCCACCTTCCTTGGCACCTTTATAATCTACACGCTCACAGTACCATCAATCAAGGTGCTCCTCCATTTCAGCATTCTGTGTTATCTTCTTCCTTCGGCACAATTTTGTTACCATCTGGCCATGGCTCCTGTCCTCTGTTTCTCCCTGGCAATGACTCCACTTCTGGTGGGCCTCTCTCCAGGTTCATGCCCCCTTGATTTGTGTCGCCATCTGGCACCTTCATACCAGTGGTTTCCTGGAGAGGCCCTGCATGGATGATACCTAGGAATATTTGGTACACATAAGGATAGCAAGAGAGACTGAACTTGTGATTTCATTGATGTGGAAGTTCCCTCTATTAGTGCAGCTCGGCACCTTCTCTGCAACATATAGTCTTAGAGAGCTGCCTAGATTACTAGAGAGATTAAGTGACTTTCTCAGGGTGACATAGCCAGGATGTGCCATAGGCGAGATTTCAAGCCAGGTCTTCCTAATTCCAAGGGCAACTTTCAACCCACTACACTACATTGTCTCTTTACCTAAGTGCTTCGAGGAAGGGGGAAAATGCCTCAAATCTTGGAAGCTAGAACTTTCAAAAGTAAGTATTCCAGCTACCAGAAGCCAAGTATGTATGCTCAAAAAAACTGGCTTGCTAGAAGATGATTATCCATTACTGTATGAATGGAGATAAAAGAAATAGCACAGATAGACAGACCTTGGAGAAAATACTCCATTCTTCTGGACTATTTTCAACCAAGAATGACTTATTTAGTTCCTACTTTTCCTTGTCACTCAAAACCAGGAACTTATTGTTAATCTTTCAGGGAAGACACTAAAAAATGTGCCTTTAAATCAATTGTCTCAGGAGGTTAAATTTAAATTCTGGATCTTTAAGCATATTTCTTCCTCTGTTGCTTTCCTCTTCTTTTTCTCTCTCATCTCCCAATCTTTATCCTGTTCCTGACCTCCTCCACCTTTTCTCACACATTTCCAAACTCTTTTCCTGTTCCATTAAAACAGAACAAAATCAATAGGCCATCCTCTACTGCCCCTTCCCATTCCACCCCACCTTTACCACACCAGTGAGCAATCTATCTGTCAACATGGAACCCTGGGTCTCTTATTTCTTCAACAGGCCTCCCTAAGAACTTAACCCACAGCCCAGTGAGTCTGGGAACATTTCAGTTCCATGTTCATCTATTCTTTGGTAACCCTCCACTGTTGCTCATGTGCTAACTTCTGTATCTCTTACATAGGAGTTCTTAACCTTTTTTGTGTCATGGACCCCTTTGGCAATCTGGCGACACCTATGGACCTCTTCTTTAAAAACTATGCTTCTAAGGGGCAGCTAGTTGGTGCAGTGGATAGAGCACGGGGCCTAGACTCAGGAGGACCTGAGTTCAAACCTCTCCTCAGACACTTGATAGATGGTGCAAGTAACTTAACCCCAATTACCTTGCCAAGAAAAAACAAATTGTGTTTTAAAAGCATTCATAAATGAATTAAAAGCTAAATTTCAGTTAGAGGTTAATAAAAATAAAGGTGCCATTTTTTCCCCTTCCAACTTCATGGACCCCAGTTAAGAATCCCCTGCTTTCATCCAAAGAAAGAACTATGGAGTTTGAATGCAGATTGAACCATACTATTTGCTATTTTTTGTTTCCTCTTTCTGTTGGTTCCTCCTATTGATTCTAATTCTTACTTACAACATCACTGATATGAAAATATGCTTAATAGGAATGTATATGTATAGCCTATATTAGATTGAGAACTGTCTTGGGGAGGGAGGTGGGGAGGGAAGGGGAGAAAAATTTAGAACTCAAAAGCTTATGGAAGTAGTTGTTGATAATTCAAAATAAATTAATCACAAATTTTAAAATAAATAAATAAATATTTTAAAAAAGAATCCCCTGCTTTAAAAGGTCTCATAATTTCTCAGATTTGTTGGAAACATCAACTCACTATTTCATGAGTACAGAGTAAGTTGGGTTCTGAGCTTTCAGCAATATTGTATATATCCAGGGGCCACAGGGAAAGGAGGGGGTGTCTTACCATCCATGCATTAACAGGCACTTATTTTCTATTACATGCATATTGAGTAAGTGCTGTACCCATCCCAGCAGTAAGGAGCTGATACATTATGAGATACACCCTTCAGATCTCATGAGTGTTGTTGAGCAGCGCAGTCCTTGATTACTGAGTCATCTGATATGCAGGGGCTTTCTCCAGGTTGTGTAACATTCCCCGTCAGAGGGGCACCTAGGTGGCACAGTGGATAGAGCACTGGCCCTGGAGTCAGGAGGACCTGAGTTCAAAGCCAGCCTCAGACGCATAACACACACTAGCTGTGTGACCCTGGGCAAGTCACTTAACCCCACTGCCTACCCAAAATAAAATTTAAAAAAAAAAACATTCCCCGTCAGACTAGAGGAAGTTGCATCAGACTTCGTGGTTTATAAATTCTGTATGTCAACAACTGTGTTAGAAGGATTGACCAGCTATCTCTGTGCCCTCTTCTCCTGCCCCTGTCTTGAGTACTGCCCTTTCTGTGCTGGGGAGAAAATGGTAGTGGGGAACAGAAAAGGTTCTCAGCTTGACATCTTCTTTTAATTTAATTTTATTTTTAGTTCCTAATTCTCTCCCTCACTCCTCACCCTCCCCCACCCATCAAAAAGGCAAAAAAAAAAACCCAAACAAACAAAAACCAAACCCCTTTACAAAAATGTAGTCCTGCAAAACAAATTCCCTCATTAGCCATCAGTAGGATAGTTGAATCATATTCTGGATCCATTCTAGCCATGACTTGTGATTTTGGCTTGAAAGGGGTTTTCCTGCCTTTTAAAATGAAAGTATGCTTCTTCAATGTTGGATGGATATAACATGAGTCGGGTATCTAGAAACCTCCCTGTTTGCCTAGTGTATTAGTGCAAAAGGGTTTATTTAGTGATTGCTTCAAGCTGTTACTGTGTTGGGGGGGGTCAAGCTGGGGGGGGAAGGGGGAGGAGGAGATGTTCATGCTGGAGAGAACTAAAGCCAGCAAAGCCTGGCAAAAGTACCAATTGAAAAGTACTCCTATTTGTACAGTCTATTCACATCTTTACCTAAAGGATTTATTCCATTTGCCTTCATACTTACTGTCTAATCTCGATAAATTTAATTCTGAATCAGTTTGTTGGAGAAACAATCACTGAAATCTTCTCATAAGCATTGTTCCAAGTCTTTTCTCTCTATCTCATCCTCAACCCCATCCTTGCTCCTACAGATGGCTGGAGGCAGCTCTTATTCACTGGCAAAAGCTTACCATTAAAATTTTCATTTTTACACCTTTACTTTACACCTTTAATTATTTACACCTTGGAAATCAGCAAATGCCACAAGTCATAACTTGATTTATTATCTTGTTGATTGTCTAGACTTAAGAAAGTGATGGTTGATAAGTTAATAACATAGATTAAACCTACAAGTGTGTTAAGCATACACAGGTGTGTCCCACCATCCCCCCTTCCCCGCCCTCGACGAGACAGTTGTTAAATATGTGCCAGCATCACCGCTTGCTCAACTCAACTCCTCACTACCCACTTCCCTCAACTACAGGAATTTCAATCAGATTTTCCTTCCCATAACTTCACTTAAACAGCTTTCTCTAAGATCACTAATGACATCCTAACCTCCAAATAACAATAATCTTCTTTCCCTCCTCATCTCCTGGACTTCTCCACAATTTTTCACAAGGTTGTCATCTCCCTGGGCAACAACGGATAGAACACTGTGCCTGTAGTCAGAAATATATGAGTTCAAATCCAGCTTCAGATACTACTGGCCATGTGACCCTGGACAAGGCAATTAATGTCTCCAGACTCAGTTTCCTCATCTGTAAAATGTCGATAATAATGGCACCTACTTCCCACTGTTGCTGTGAGAATAAAATGAGATAATATTTGTAAAGTGCTTAGCACAGTGCCTGGCACAGAGTAAGTATTTAACAAATGTTTGCTTCCTTCCTTCCCATTGGATACTCTCTTAATATTCTACTTTAAAGACAACTTATTTTTCTGGTTGACCTCTTACCTCTCTGAGAGCTCTTTCTGTCTCTTACTACCCAATTGGAAGCTGGCACCTGTCTTCTTTGTGTAGAAGGGAAGGACCCAAAACATGAAAGGGGCACTCTAACAATATTTACTCTTTCTTTAGTTCCTATAATCTGGATTTTACCCTCACCTCCTGGATCCAATTGCTATCAATAAAGTCATCAATGATCCTATAACCTCCAGCTTCAATGGCCTTTTATCAGACCTTTTCTTTCTTGACCTCTCTATAGCTTTTGACATCATCGATCTCTCCTTCCCACCAATAAGCACTCCTCCCTTCAGAGACACTATGACTTCCAGGTTCTCTGGACACCTAAGTGACCTTATCTCCCTCCATTTTCAGATCTTCATCCTCTTCCTGACCCATTAATATGGGCATTCACAAAGGTCTATTTTTGGTCTTGCACCCTCTACCTTGGCAACTTCATTTACTTCCATGCCTTTAAGGTCCAACTGCATGCAGATCAATAATCTTTAATCTTTACCTATAATCCTGACTTCTTTTCTAAGTTGCAAACTTATATCTCTAATGGACTCCTGGATATTTCCATGTGGAGAATCTATCAGCCCAAAACTGTCTGTAATACCCCATTCATCTTGTCATCACATTTGCGACTTTGGAATCATCTATAACTCATCTCTTTCCTTAAACTCTTGTATCTAATCAGTTACCAAGTAAGGTCAATTATATTTCCACATCTCCCCAAATTGTATGATTCTTGGTTCTCACTGTGGCCACTCTAGTCTCAGTCCTTGTTACTGCCCATCCAGACTACTGCAATAGCTGCCTATTTCTATTTTGTCCTCCCATGCCTCATATATTCTTCAGATCACTACCAAAATAATCATTCTTGGGAGCAGCTAGGTGGCACAGGGGATAGAGCACTGGCCCTGAAGTCAGGAGGACCTGAGTTCAAATCCGGCCTCAGACACTTGACACTTACTAGCTGTGTGACCCTGGGCAAGTCAGTTAACCCCATTGCCTAGCAAAAACAAACAAACAAAAACAAAATAATCTTTCTTACGTATAGATCTAATACACGCATCATACAAATACAAACTACCAAGTTTGATGTTCATGGTATTCTCCCAACCTCCTTTAGTTTAAATGGGCGTAGTTAAGTGCTCACTTTAGGATTGATCAGGGAGAGTTTGATCAGCTGGCAGAAGCTGGTGAATACTCATCAATGATCCTCATTAATCAATCAGCCTTGATAAAGGTTGTCTCTTGTTGGAACTTTATGTAAATACCCCTATGGAGGTGGGGGAAGTATACAATGAATTCCATTTTGGACACATTGAGTTTGAAATGCCAGGTAGAGAAGCCCAGCAGGTAGTTAATGATGCAAAACTGGAGCTCTGGAGAGACTAGGGCTGAATATGTAGATTTGGGAATCGTCTGCATAGAGATGATAACTGAGTCTATGGAAGCTGATAAGATTACTAAAAAAAAAAAGCATACACAAAAAATAGAAGAGGTTCCTAGCTGTGTGACTCTGGGCAAGTCACTTAACCCCAATTGCCTCACCAAAATAAACAGCAATAGAATAGGAAGCCTAATAAGCATCAACCCAGAAATTCTACCTCACAAATAACAGAAGAGGGACCAAGACAGAGCTTGGGGATACACTCACGTAATGGATGCACAGCATGGATGATGATCTTGTAAAAGATACCAAGAAGGAACAAATAGATTGGAGACAGCAGTGTCATGAAAACTCAGAGAAGATAGAATATCTATGAGGAGATGATCAAGCATCAAATGCCACAGAGAAGTCAAGAAGGATGAGGCCTGAAAAATGAATATTTAGTGTAGCAATTAAGAAATTATTTGTAACCATGGAAAGAACAATGTGGTAGAGTTGTAAGCTAGATTGCAAGACATTGAGAACAAATTTGACATGAAAAAGTAGAGGCAGCAGGTGTAGACAGTTTTTCTAGGAGTTTGGCTGTGAAAGTTTTTAAAGAATAAATGAGAAGATCTTTTTAAGGATAAGGGAAGTTGGAATATGTTTGCAGGTAGCAGAACGGGAATCAAGGGACAGAAACTGATGATTAGAAAGGAGAGTATGACTGAAGAGACAGATTACTATAAGAAATGAGAAGGGATGGGATTAAGAACATATGTCATTAAGAGACTTTGGACTTAACAAGAAGAGTTACCTCTTCCTCAGAGACTGGAAAAGGAGAGAATAGTGGATAATGTTGAGATGAATTGAGGTGTACACTGGAGAGAAAAGGAAGTTCACAAGGTGTTGTTTCAATTTTCTCAGTAAAATATAAGGCTGAAGGAACACGGTAGTTATTAATAAATTAGCATTTATTAAGCATCTAGTATGTACCAGACGCTGTGCTAAGCATGGGAGATACAAAGAAAGGGGAAAAAATTGTCCTTGCTCTAAAGGAGCTCACAGTCTAATGAGAGAAACAACATACAAACAACTATGCCTAAAGAAGAGATACAGAAGACACATTAGGAGGAGCCCTAGAAAAGAAGGCACTAAGAGGACTGGGAAAGGCTTCTTGCAGAAGGTGAGACTTTAGCTGAGACCTCAAGGAAGCTAGGAGATGGAGATGAAGATAGAAAGCGCGCCAGGCAATGATGACAGTCAGTGTCACCGGATTGCAGAGGTTGAGAGGAATAAGGGGTATGAAGACTGGAAAATTAGGAAGAGACCAGGTTATGAAGGGCTTTGAAAGTCAAATAGAGAATTTTATATTTGATCCTGAATGTAATAGGGAGCCACTGGCGTTTTTTGAATGGGGGAGGGGAATAACGATATTGTCAGACCTGCATTTTAGGAAGATCAGTTTGACAGCTGAGTGGAGAGTGGATTGGAGTGAGAAGAGATTTAAGGCAAAGGAGAGACAAGAGGTGGCAGTATGTGCCAAGTAAGTTAAACCACTGCTACCAGCTTGACCTACCCCTATCCTCAGATGCCAAGGGAAACATCTCAGGACCTGAGTCTAAAACATGGGTACAGAGACCTGTGGTCTCAGATCAGCTCATGGGTGAGGAGCCAGATGGTGTTTGGAAGTTACAGGACGAAAAGGGTACTTACCAGCTTTTCCTCTTCATAGATGCAATGGATGCCATAGGGTGTCTGTACCCAAGGTAGTACCTCACACCTCTCATATCTCATTGAGCTGGCTTATTTACTCCAACCTGCCCTCACACTAGCAGATCTCGGTTCCCAGGTAAGGACCACAACCACAGTTCTACTAAAATTCTCTCAGAGTCCTACTCACCACTTTAGATCTGGAACTCCTACAAGTATGCTTCTATTTCACAAACCAGTCATTTATAATAATAACACTTTTGATTGGAACACTAATACGTTGTTGGTGGAGTTGTGAAATGATCCAACCATTTTGGAGAGCAATTTGGAACTATGGTATAGGAAATGATGAGCTAGTTGATTCTGAAAAACATGGGAAGACTAGGACCTCTGATGAAGCTGCTATCTACCTTCAGAGAAACAGGTGACAAGTGGAAATAAACTTAGTATAGTCTTACATATCTGTGTATGTTTATAGATATCTAAGTATATGTATATATATCTATATATCTATATAGATATATGTCTATATATCTATATAGATATATATCTATAGATATATGTCTATATATCTATATAGATATATATATCTATAGATATATGTCTATATATCTATATCTATAGATATAGATATATAGATATAGATATATATCTATATATCTATATCTATAGATATAGATATATAGATATAGATATATAGATATAGATATATAGATATATATCTATATATCTATATATCTATATCTATAGATATAGATATATAGATATAGATATATAGATATATAGATCGATATAGATATATAGATATATATATCTATATATCTATATCTATAGATATAGATATATAGATATAGATATATAGATATATAGATCGATATAGATATATAGATATAGATATATAGATATATAGATATATATCTGTGATTAATTGTAGCCTTCTTTGGGAGAAGGGGGAAAGGGTAAAAAAAATAAAGTAAAAAGTACACAGTAGAGAACAAAAGAAAACCTACAATGTGGATGCAAGGAAAAGTTGGGCAGCTTTGTAAACGGTAATATTTATTACATAGGCTTTCTTGAAATGGAAATGTATTGTTTTATATTCAATCTTTTCTTATGTTCTGCTATGTACATAACAATTTTTTTCACTTTTCTCATTTTCTATTTAAATTTAAAACAAATTTTAAAATCTTAGGAAAAAGAAAAGTATGGAATTGGCTAGTAATTTTCTTTTTTGTTTGTTTTTTAGGCAATTGGGGTTAAATGACTTGCCCAGGGTCACACAGCCAGTAAGTGTCAAGTGTTTGGTCTGAGGCCACATTTGAACTCAGGTCCTCCTGACTTCAGGGCCAGTGCTTTATCCACTGTACCATCTGGCTGCTTAGTAGTTTTCTTTAAGCCATAAGTTCCAAATTTATTTGGCCTACCACCTCCTTTTCAAAAGAAAAATTACTCAGCAGACCCCCTCAATCTACTTTCTTCAATCATTAGTGGTTTTTTTAAGTCTGTGTCATTTCAAAATATATATAATTTTGAAATGACACATCTTAAATTTAATAATTTATTGTAAATTTGTGGGTGTTTTCCTACATGGCAATTTTGATGATACAATATTGTGTCATATTACTGTATAGTATCATATTGCAAACCAGTCATTCATTACATGCACATATATACCTGCCAATGCGTGTTGGACTGCCCAACAATGTGCTACATTGTTGCTGCATCTTTGCCTGTCAACACTTGTTTGTTAAGACCTGTTAGCGGACTTGACCACTGATCAGTTATAACTTGCATTTTGTGTGTTTATTTGGAAAATAATGTAATCACTACAACTTTAACTCTGTTACACAGCAGATGAAACGGATACAAATGATTTTTCAAAGTTTTCTTATCTTTTCTTTTCTTACGCTTCCACTGCCCTCATATTTGTATTCAATGCCCCATAATGGCACCCAAGGCTACCACCGGCCCCCAGATCGTTCCAGGGCCCTCCACACCGGGGGTGATACTGCCCACTTTGGGAACCTCTGCAGCTAAAAAACTGCAAAGCTCAAAGTGCTAGATTCCTTTTCTCTGATAGTGTATCTCTGACCTCTGAGAAGAGAATTGGTCTGGAGGCATGTTCTTTTGTTGAAAAGACAATAGAGTCTTTGTTTTAAGTAGTCACCATTTTTTCTCCTTGAGGTACCAATGCTAGCCTACAGAGGAGAGAAATATTAGAAGGAATATAACTATGTAGCAATCTATACATTCTCCACTAAATGGATCACTTCATTTACATACACAAAAGAAAGGTAGTGGCAGCATGATACAGAGGAAAGGGCATGGGATTTAGAGTCAGAGGACCCGGGTTCAAACTCTGCCTCTGTGACTTACTACCTGTGGGACCTTAGGCAAGCCTCTCTGGGCTTCTGGTTCCTCATTTGCCCAATTCAGGGGACGAACTAAGTTGTAGCTCTAAATCTAAGATACCGTGATATTATAGAATGGCACTTTCATGTAAAACAACAAAAACATCTTAAATAGTAAACATATATTTATATATGTGATTTAAAGAAGCATAGCATCTGGCTTAAAAGGCATATAACATCTTCAAAACAATCCATCAATCAATTATTATTAAGTACCCAATATGTTCCAGGCATTGTGTTAAGCGCTGGGGCTACAGGGAAAAAAAAGGGCAAAAAATAGTCCTTACCCTCAAGGAACTTACAATGTAATGACGGAGACAACACGCAAACAAATATATACAAGGCAAAGTGTGTATATAGGATAAATAGGAAATAATGAACAGAGGGAAAGCACTGGAATGAAGAGGGTTTGGGGAAGGCTTCCAGTAAAAGAAGAATTTTTGTTAGGACTTAAAGAAAACCAAGGAGGTCAGCAGTCAGAGCACAGGAGGGAGAGCCTTCCAGGCCTGATGGTATGCATTGAGGCAGTTATAGTTTATCCTGCACTAACATATTCTATCCCTCTGCTGGAATCTTTCCATATCATCAGTTTTGGGGGTCATTGAATACATAGGAAAGCTGTGAATTGACTGACCCCTAGGTTCTGTGGGACAGTAGAAGAATCACTTCTGGACCTCAAGATTCTCTGAGTCAGTCCATGAACAAAACTCACTACAACTGTCTTTGCTTACACCTCAGGATATCATACATTGGCACAAAGAATCACTTAAGCATTGGCATACATGTAGTTCATTCTGCATGAAGTATTCTCATCCCAACTCCCAATCTCACAGATGAATTAGATTCCCAAAGTTAGACTGGCTGCACTTCCCTCTCAGAGTTCTAGGGGTACTTCAGAGAGGTTGGAATGATTTTTTTTATTTTTATTTTTTTTTGGTGAGGCAATTGGGGTTAAGTGACATGCCCAGAGTCACACAGCTAGTGAGAGTTATGAGTCTGAGGCTGGATTTGAACTCAGGTCTTCCTGACTCCAAGGCAGTTGCTCTATCCACTGAGCCACCTAGCTGCCCCCTTATTTTTTCTTTTGTTGTATTTTCATACAATTTTCAGTTTGCCTAAAATTTTTTTTAAAAAATTCATTTTTGGTTCCAAATTCTCTTTTCCCTCCACTTCTTTCCCTCCTCATTGAGAAGGCAAGAAATACATCCATTATATATATGAAGTCATGCAAAATATATTTCTACATTATGAATGTTCTGGGAAAAAAAAGCAAGACATGACTGTTATGGATATGTTTTGCATGACTACACATGTATAACCTGTATTGAATTGCTTGGCTTCTCAATGAGGGGGTGGGGATGGGGAGGGAGCAAGAGAGAGAATTTAGAACTCAGAGTTTTATAAACAAATGTTAAAAGTTGTTTTTACATGCAACCGGGGGGAAAATAAATAAATATTTTTTTTAAAAAGCAAGAAAAATAAAGAGGAAAAAAATATGCTTCAATCTGCACTGTGAGTCCATCAGTGCTCTAGCTGGAGATAGATAGGATTTTTTCATCATGAGTCCTTTGGAGCTATGATGAATCATTGTATTGATCAGTTACTAAGTTTTTCACAGTTGATTTTCTTTACCATATTGCTGTTACTATGTTACTATGCACATTGTTCTTCCGGTTCTGCCCATTTTCACTTTGTATCAGTTAATATAAGTCTTCCTAGGTTTCTCTAAAAGGCTATGAGAGGACAAGGAGACAGAGACAGACCCAAAAAAATACTGGAGAAAATAACACCTTAAAAAATAGCCTAACCCAAATGGCAAAAGAGGTCCAAAAAGCCAATGAGGAGAAGAATGCCCTAAAAAGCAAAATTGGCCAAATGGAAAAGGAAGTCCAAAAGATTACTGAAGAAAATATTTCCTTAAAAATTAGAATAGAATAATTGGAAGCTATGAGAAATCAAGACACTGTAAAACAAATCCAAAAGAATGAAAAATTAGAAAACAATGTGAAATATTTCATTGGAAAAACAACTGACCTGGAAAATAGATCCAGGAGAGAGAACTTAAAAATTATTGGACTATCTGAAAGCTATGATCAAAAAAAGAGCCTAGACATCATCTCTCAAGAAATTATCAAGGAAAACTGCCTTGATATATTAGAACCAGAGGGCAAAATAGAAATTGAAAGAATCCACCGATCTCCTCCTGAAAGAGAACCCCAAAGGAAAACTCCTAGGAATATTATAGCCAAATTCCAGAGTTCCCAGGTCAAGGAGAAAATCTTACAAGCTGCCAGAAGGAAACAATTCAAGTACTGTGGAAACACAATCAGGATAACACAAGACTTAGCAGCTTCTACATTAAAGGACCACAGGGCACGGAATATAATATTCCAGAAGGCAAAGGATTACAACCAAGAATCACCTACCCAGCAAAACTGAGTATAATCCTTCAGGGGAAAAAATGGTCATTCAGTGAAATAGAGGACTTTCAAGCATTCCTGATGAAAAGACCAGAGCTAAATAGAAAATTTGACTTTCAGATACAGGACTCAAGTGGAACATGAAGAGGTAAACAGGAAAGAGAAACCATAAGAGTCTTATTAAGATTGAACTGTTTACATTCCTGCATGGAAAGATGATATTTATAACTCATGAGACCTTTGTCAGTATTAGGGTAGTTGGGAAAAAAAATTATATGTATGTATATATAGATAAAAAGAAGGCACAGGGTGAGTTGAAGATTAAGGGGTCATACCTGGAGAATAAAATTAAGGGATGAGAGAGGATTATACTCAGAGAAGAAGAAAGGGAGAGATAGAATGGGGTAAATTATCTCACAAAAAAAAAACAGAAAAGTCTCTTACAGTAGAGGGGAAATGGGGAAGGTGAGAGGGAATGAGTGAATCTTATTCTCATAGGATTTGGCTTAAGGAGGGAATAACATACACATTCAATTGGGGTATGGAAATCTGTCTTACCCTACAGGAAAATAGGGGGAGAAGGGGACAAGAGAGCAGGGGGATGATAGAGAGCAAGGCAGATTGGGAAAGGGTGTAATCAGAAGTAAATACTTCAGAGAAGGGACAGGGTCAAAAGAAAGAATAGAATAAATGGGTGGGCACGATAGGATTAAGGGAAATAGAGTTAGTTTTTCACAACATGTCTACTGTGGAAGTGTTTTGCATAACTACACATGTACAACCTATATTGAGTTGCTTGCCTTTTCAATGAGGGTGGGTGGGGAGGGAGGAAGAGAGAAAATTTGAAACCTAAAGTTTTAAAAACATATGTTTTAAAAAAATGTTTTCATATGCTACTGGGAAATAAGAAATATAGGAAATGGGGCACAGAAGTCTATCCTGCCCTACAGGAAAATAGAAGGGGAAGGGGATAAGAGAAGGGGGGAGAGATAGAAGAGAGGACAGACTAGGGGAAGGGATATTCAGAATGCATGCCATCTTGAGGTGGGGGGAGGGGTGAGATGGGGTGAAAATTTGGAACTCAAAAACTTGTGGAAGTGAATGTTGAAAACTAAAAATAAATAAATTTATATTAAAAAATTTAAACAAAAATAAAGAAAAATAAGGCCTATTAGTGATTGATTGATTGTTTGATTACCTCGTTAAGGTATCAAAACTAAATGGGTTGTGGTGATTTCTATATACATATAACAATTTGGGGGGGAACAAAACACAAGGCATTTGAGGTATCTCTGATATCAAAGGAACTTGCTGTTAGAGGGAAAAGAGAAACTGTTACATGAGGGTTTTTTAAAAAAAAATACACGTTTTACTATCTTGTTTTCCCAGGTTCTTCAATGTTTTTTCTGAGTCAAACTTCATTTTAATAATCTTTTCATTTAAATTGTTGTGACCATAATATGTATTGTTCTCTTGGTTCTGCTTATTTTGGTCTATATTAATTCATGAAAAATCTCACATTTCAGGCA